>NC_141674.1:26181666-26798333 GCF_028749965.1 Puma concolor
AAGCTGATAAGTTAAAAAGGATAGGGGATAGAGGTAGGCTGCTGGTCATATTGGGCCAATTATAAGCTGAATAATGACAGAAAAAAAAAAATGAGAGTTGATGTGAAGCACCAAGGAGAAAAATAGCATGGTTCCCTGACTTGCCAATTTATATCCCTGTGAGTTTCAGCTGTATTCTGGTGTCAGTCCTTGCATGTTCATTAGATTACCCAACCAGAGTCAGCCTGAGTAGTTTTGGCTTTTGCACCCAAGAGTCTTGACCAGAACACCTGAGCCTTACTTTCTCTATCTACAAGATAGGACAATGTCTGCCCAACAAACTTCATAAAGCATAGTGCAACAGTCAGAAATATAACACAAACAAATGATAAATAAGAAAACACCTTCACAACCTCAAACAGAACTAGCTCATCCACAGGAGGCCACATCATATGACATGGTGTTTATGGGTAATAGTGCATTCCTTTCCTAAAACAGATGGACCCACCTAGTTTTTCATTATTCCTTTGAGAGAATATTCCCACTCATATCTGTTAGCTAACTTTCTCTCTATATAATTATTACATGTAAAAGGTATTCATATTTTTTAAGACTGTAAGTGTATGGGATTTTTGAAGGGAGCTAACATTTACTGAATATTTTATAATGGAAGATCTGTTTTTTACATACACGATCTCATTTATTCCGTCCTCATGGCAACCCACCAAGATTGAATTAATATGCCTATTTCACAAATGAGAAAACTCAGGTTTGGAGAATTGATGTGATTTGGAGTTGGAATTTGAGTTCAGGTCAGTTTGACCAAAAATTTATATTCTTTCAACTACAAGGGCTAACATGGATGAATAATTAGGGAATGTTCCAGAGGAATGGAATCAATGGTCTAAAGAAGACCATTCACTGAACCTTAGGCATATCATTCATCTTGGACCCAAAGTCATTACATGAACCCCTCAGCAAATTTAATAGGAAGTTTGGAAAGGAAGAACAAGTCTTTTCCATTGATCTTGGGGAAGGCCACTGAAAAAGGAGTCTATGCAGCTTCTAGAACAGTACACAGTAGGCTTTTAATAAATAAGGAGTTAAAAACTATAGGTACCAACAGGGGCCTGACAAGCACTATAAATGATTGAAGCAGGCTAGAATGTGTAGGTAGGTACACATTCAACATTTGTGGATGGTTATGTCCATCTGGAGACAAGAACTCCTGTCCCAGTTAAAGGGGATAGTCATAACTCAATGGCACCATTACTCAGCTCTAGCCTGCTATTGCCATAGGAGAAGGAAGACTAACCTTGCTTCATTTTCCAATTTTTCTAGGTTCCAGAAATCTGGATTTTTTAATAATATCTCCAGATTTTTTTCATGTTTCCTGTCACTAGTTGGGAGTCTTGTTTGCTAATAGGCATTAGTCCTTCTCTGAATTTCTTCTCCTTCCCAGATCCTTGAGGAGTCAAAATGATACCCTGATGTTACATGTGCCATAAGATGCAGGGCATTTAAGGAAAAGGAAAGTTAGGCCCATGTTCTTGAGGATACATGCCATCTCTCATCTGGGAGTATTGTGATGTTAGCTTGCATTGCAGGTACCAGCTCAGGACAATTCTTTCTTGTATCACCTGTTGTTTTGTAGCTCAGAAATGTAGATGAGGGAAGAGAATTGAGCTTATGTTGTATGTGTTTTATTTCTGTAAGCATTGTAATTTGAGGACATGGCTCTTGGAGGAGAAGGAACATTTATGATTCCTTGAGACATGATATGGCTGCCAAAAAATGCATGAAATCGGTTATGGGAGATGTGCAACTTAAGTCATGGTTCTACTTGTGCATCAATGGTGTGAATATGGCAAATTTTTCATCAAGATGGAAGATAAACACAGCTTTTTCAGAAAGGTGTTCCAGTTATTCTTCACCACCAGCCTCCTTCTCTGCATCTGGATCAAGTCTAGGGAGGGGGCTTCTAACCTAGAAGGTAGGTACAACGGGCCACTTTGCAGTCATACTGTTCTAGTGTGGCAGACTGTTTCATTCTACTTAAATATTCTCCAAAGGAGAAGTATATCTCCCCACCCCATTGACTTTGGGCTTTGCCATGTTACTTGCTTTGGCTGATATAATGTGAGTGAACTGGACATATACTATGTTTGAGCAAAAGCTTTAAATGTGTGGTTCATGTCAGCTTCTTGATCTTTCCCTCTGCCCTAAGCATAGGTGTATCCCAAACAGGGATACTTCTTCCACTATGGTCCCAAATAAGAAGATGCACAGAGCAAAGCTGAGTAGTACCACAGATGTTTTGCAGCTGCCAACATGCAACATAAGCACAAAGTAAATGCGTGTTGTTTGAAGACTTGAGATTTGGGACTGTGTGTTATACTTCAAAGCCGACTAATATACCAGGCTTTGCTACTTCTGGGCTGTGTGATCTTCAAAAAGTTGCTTCATTTATTCAAACCCAGTGGATTCACTGATGCCAATATGTGATAGTTCCTGTTTTACACACTCGTGTTCAAAGAGGAATAAGACAAGCTCCGCCATGGGAGTGCTCTCAGTGTAATGGAGGAGATAGTGAGTTACAGCCTGTGTTAGGAGCCAGCACAAGGATTGGAAGATGCACCCCTGACTCAGTGAGATCATGGAAGACTTCCTGGAAGTAGCCGTGCTAAATCTTGAGGGACAACTAAGTCCCCCCCCCCAAAAAAAAAGGAGAGGGAGACTCTTTCTTGTAGAAGAAGCATCCCAGGCAGAGGTTCATGACATTTGCAAACTGAGGACTGGTTAGGATGGGGCTGGGATCAGATGACCTTTGGGATCCTCCTCTCTCTCTCCCCAATTTCATCCATGCACTGAACCTTGCTAAGAAAGTTCAGACTCATGTCCCAAGCTGGTAGTAGTTCCTGGTTTTTGCTTTAGGTATGTCTAGACACCTGAATGTCTACCATGAATTGCTTCACTTTGGGAACTGACCTGGAAGGAAATTGGCAGCTCTCAGGACCAAACGACTTTGGAGACCCCATTACCATCAGCCTCAGGCACCAGAGCAGGAGGTGGGGAGGCTCGAGCCCAGAGTGCTGCTCTCAACATGGTCGACAAAGAGTGACTGATTGTGAGGGAATAATTTACTTGCATTTATACATGATCAGACCAAATGAAGAGTTCCCTCATCTGAACAGAATGGATTGCCCACGTTAATCCCAGAGTCTGTCTAGGGGAAGTGAAGCATGGTAGAAAAGTAATATGGAAAGCTTGCTGCTGGGAAACATATTGAGTCCAAACAGGAGAGAGATGAGGGAAGGGTGCAGTAATAGTCCAGCAGAACAAGACTGCAGAGTACTAAATCCTATAGTTAACTCCTGAACAAGTTCAAGATATTTCTGAGCCCTGACCATGCTGTTACACTCTTCTTCCTTCCTTCCTTCCTTCCTTCCTTCCTTCCTTCCTTCCTTCCTTCCTTCCTTCCTTCCTTTTCTCTCTCTTTCTATCCTTTCCTTCCTTCCTTCCCTTCCCCTTCCCCTTCCCCTTCCCCTTCCCCTTTCCCTTTCCTTTCCCTTTTAATTGAAACTAAGGACAGGGGTACCTGGCTGGCTCAGTCAGCAGAGCATGTGACTCTTGATCCCAGTGTCATGAGTTCAAACCCCACATTGGGTGTAAAGCTCACAAAACAAAACAAAAAGCTAAGGACAGAGGGTTTGAGCTGTGTTAACCCACACTAATTTTTCTTTCTTTATTTTTTTATGTTTCTATATTTATTTTGAGAGACAGAAGGCACAAGTGGAGGAGGGGCAGAGATAGAGGGAGAGAGAGAATTCCAAGCAGGCTCCATGCTGTCAGAGGAGAGCCCAGCTTGGGGCTCAGTCCCATGAACTGTGAGATCATGACCTGAGACAAAACCAAGAGTCAAATGCTTAACTGACTGAGCCCCCAGGAGCCCCCAGACTAATTTTTCTGATTCCAGTCTCTCAGTCTTGACTAACAACAAGTAAGAACACTTGGCTTCCACTAATAAATTCACTGAATCTTGAGTGCCTGCTATGTGCCAGGTATTGCTGTAGACACTAGGCAGACAACAACAGCAAAACAAAGTTTCTGCTCCATGAAACCTGTATTCCTTTAGAGTGTCTTTGAATGTGAAGACTCCTCTGAAGTGACATTGGTCAATATGCCTACCAAGGAAGCACCCTAAAACACTAGCCCTGCCCCAAGTTTCTGGAGTTTCTCTGCACCAAGTTAGCCTCATGTATGTTCTTTCATTTATCCCAATAGTACCCCATGAGGTAGCTATTACAGATCTTAGACAGGGATACTGAAACTCACAGTCAAGGGATTTCCTTGAAGTAAAGGATATAAAAGGCCAATGGGGGACCACTGCTGTTCTGGGATCTTGTGCTTCACACATCCTCACTTGTCTGATTCCTCCTGCTCTTAGCAGTGAGGCAAAGTCCATGTGGGCCCCCCAGCACACTTCAAAAAGACCCCCTTCTTAAATCCTGCCATATGTGACAGTGTGGATAACCTTGAGAACATTTTGCTAAGTTAAATAAACCAGTTACCAGTTACAGAAGGAAAAATACTGCATCATACCACTTATTTGAAGTATCTAAAATAGTCAAACTCATAGAAGTAGAAAGCTGTCAGGGAGGTGGAAGGGAAGGAGAAATAAGGAGTGCTATTCAGTAGGTATAAAGCCAGTTATGCAAGGTAAGTTCTAGAGATCTTCTGTATAACATTGTGTTTATAGTTAGCTGCTGCACTATACACTTAAAACTTTGTTAAGAAGGTAGATCTCTTGTTAACTGTTCCTACCCCCCCCCCCCCGCCCCCCACACACACCCCTTCCTTCCTTCTATAAGCTGGAAATTCGAGCCAAGTAATTAAGACTAAGAATCCTGAATGATTAGGGAGAAGGAAAAGCAGAGGAGGTCCACTGGCTCTCCCCCCAACCCCACTGCATATGTTGTGGGGTGAGGTTACTCATTCAAGCAACCAAAATTATTCACTGATCATAGAATCTGTGCCAGGTACTCACAGAGGCAACAGCAGAGAAGACCGACAAGATTTTTGTCTTTCTGGAGATTAGAATTTAGCAGAAAAGGCAACAATAAACAAGTAAACAAACATTCAAAATGATCCTTTCAGACTAAGATAAAGGGTATGAAGGAAATGGATGGGGATATGACAGCAACTTAGGGCTGGGTTTTAGATACCGCAGCCTCCATGGGCTGGTTGCATGTGAACTGAGACCTGAGTGGTGACAATAGGCCAATGATGCAAAGAACCAGAGCAAGAGCATTCCAGGCAAGGGGAACAGCAAGTGTGAAGGTCTGGAGACTAAAGAGGGCTTGCTGGATTCAAGGAACAGAAAGGAGAGCAAAGTGGAAGGAGCACCATGAGCAAAGAGAATGTTATCGGATGAGGATTTTCACAGATGGTATTTTCTTCTCTTGAAACAGTCACCATCTTTCCACACCTTAAGAAGTTGTTTTCTTCCCAGAATGCAGAGGAGTTTTGAGGAGAGGCAGGGCCCTCTGTCATCCCTATATCTCCTCATTATCAGGCTGTCCCTGCAATCCAGGAACTGCAAAAGACTTATAGGCCACAAAGTGGGAGAAGGTGACATTAGCAGGAGACTAATGTCGTTGCTCTGCTGAACTAATCCCTCCACTACCATTGTCAGCTGCTTGTGTGTAGGAAAGGCATTCATTAGCTTTAGGCACAATATCCTTGAGATGCGTGTGTTACTGTCAGGTGGAGGGACATGATGGTCCAACCTAGGGGACAGCAAACCACAATCCACAGGCCAAATCCAGCACTGTCGATTTTTATAAGTGAAGCTTTATGTTTAAGTGAACATTTACAGATTGTCTGTGACTCACTTCAAGCCACAACAGCAGAGTTGAGTCATTGTAACAAAATCTATTTGGCCCCCAAAGTGAAAATATTTACACTATGGCCCTTTCAGGAATTTGCTGATTCCTAGATCAACAAATTAGATGCATGGAAGTGCACTTGCAGAACTTGGTGGTCACTTCCCTCCATTGTTGCTTTGGCATCCCTGTCCTAGACTAAATCCCTGAGCAAATATTCTTGTCCTTCCAGTAGACCCCAGGTTATAGGAACAACCCTTGGAAACATTCCCAAACAAGGTATCCTAGGGCCAGCTACACAGCCTCACAACTTTGGGAATGGAAGATGGCACAGAACTGGAAGATCCTCCAGGATCCAACACTGATTAATGATAGTGGGTCATTTAGTACTGCTCATCTGCCCCAGAAGCAAGAGTGTGTCCAATGCTCCACCATGATGTTGACTGGAACACAGTCTCATCTCAGCTTCTCCCTTTGTTTTTTTTTTTTTTTCCACTTCCATTACTGTTATATACTGGGTGTTAATACTCCCCTTGGAGAGAGTTGGTTTGGTCTTGTGAGATGACATTGTTCTTTGAGTAGAGCTTCCTGGCTAGACCAAGTCGAGAGGCCACTGGCAAACCTGCAGCTTGTCTTCCCCTTGGCTTAGGTTCTCTCTTGTAGTAGCACCAGCTGGGGTGTTGGTGAAGGTGGTCACATTGCACCAGATGACAACTTTTATAGAAGCCTCCATTGTAAGGGAGTGATGGGCATGTTTGGAGGCTACATCTGCACTGTATTTTGATTAATATTGACCTGGATATCATTTCCTTCAGGTGGGTTGAAACAGTCTTCAGAGCTTCCCATATTCAGAGGTGAGGGTCTGCAGGGCTTGGCTAGACAGCACCCACAACCCAAACACCATCACCAGCTCGATGTTCACTCCCCAGTGACCATGTTTCTCACCAGGACCTGAGGTAGAAGTGACTGAACAGAGAAACATCTTTCATCCAATTTGCTTGGGAGACTTTCTGCTCCCTCCCATACTTTTTTTCAGTGGGGCATTGCTGTCCACAGCATTTCTAAGTCAGTTTCTCCATGAAGCTCACCAGCTATTCAGAGAGATCTGTCCTCCCCACTCCCCAAAATCTTGAGTGAAGCATGCAAAATTCAGTCATTTGGCTCATTCAGACTTTCCAGATGTCTAACGTTGGGCAAGAGATGCATGCTGCTGATGGATGGCACTTTTTACCTTCTACCCATGTGTTTGACATTGTGCAGATGCAGGCATTTGAAAAAGATTGATTTGTTTTGTTAATGAAACAGTGATGAAATAACACTGGAGAAACTTTTGACAAGTCACACATAATCCCATTGTTTGAATACAACAAGTATTTCTATTTTTGCATATTTCCTTATTGGTTTAGTTCATATACATACTATATGTGCATATATATCACACAGTGTTTCCACCATTTGGTAATCTGCTTATTTCATTTATTATTTCATCAGACATATTCTTTCTCTGTTTCCACATTATCTTTAAAATTATTTATTTTAATAATTTCAAAATAGTCGTTTGGAGTGGATATACCATTTCCTTAGTGCAGTGATTGAGAACATGGTCTTAATCATGGAGCGTCAGTGTCTATATCTATAAAATGGAATCACTACTAATCACTCAGGGATGTTGTTAAAATTATATATATATATATATATATATATATATATATATAGAGAGAGAGAGAGAGAGAGAGAGAGAGAGAGAGATAGTCAGTCAACATAGGTTATGTTGTGTTAACAAGCAACCCCGAAGTCTCAGTTAAACAAGGCAAAGGTTTATTCTTTTGTCACGTTACATATGCATCTTGGATTAATTGGTGGTGGGAAGGCATTGGTAGTACTGTGGTTCTGTTCACTGCAGTTACTTAAGGATTTGGGCTGATGAAAAATTATGTGTCAACTGTTTACAGCTATCTTGACAGAATAACCTGGCCCCACCCACTAACAATGGGGACCAGAAGTAGAATCTTACCTGGGCCTTAGGGAGAACTAGAAAATTTTGATAATTTCCATAACATATAATTAAAATAGAGTGACACGTATAAAGTTCTTAACATAGTGTCCCAGAAACATGGGGAACTCTCAGTAAGGATAGAAACTACCAGTACTGTTACTAATTTTTTGTTGCTGTGTTTTTTTTTTGTTTTTTTTGTTTGTTTTTTTTCAGTTGTAGGCAGTGTTTCAATGAATACCCTTATCCAGAAGTTTTTTGCCTGTGTAGAATTGTTCCCTAAGGATTCATCCTCCAAAGTAGTATTGAGTGCTGAGCCTTCAGATCAGGTGGAGGAGGATTCAGATTCTGGCTCTGAAACTTACTAGTCGAGGAGCCAAGGCAAGAAGGAGTGTGAAGTCAGCCAGGACTAAACCACTGTTTCAGTCCTGTTTCCTAATCTGATTTTGATTTCTTGCCTTTAACATCATATCTTCCATTGGTGGTGCTTAAAGATTTCTAATTTATATTCTTAGGTACTAGCCAGAGGTAATGAGTTTCTCATGTTTTGTAGAGTATGCCACACTCTCTACATCTACCGTTCAATTTCCGTCTTGTGTTGTTAGTGTAGACAAACTACTCTCTGTGTCTGACTGGTGTGTGATCTTGGCTTTGCTGAGTTCTCACTGGTTGCACGTATGTGACGTCTGTCGCTGGTGATTTCTTCACAAGAGCTGAGGTAGTTTAAGGAACTGCTGCTGTTGAGACCATAGTGGGGCACACCTCTTACTCAGTATGTGGTGTGGTCTGCCTCAGACCTACAGTCTAGCCAGAGGCTCTGGCTTATGACTTGTATGGTTTGCCTTATGGGGGGTTTGCTTTTAACTTCGGACAAGCTACGAACAAATACATGCCTTCCTTTATGCCTTGGTAAGATAGACACGGTAACATCTTGAGATCCAATAGATGCAGCATAAACTCAATTTCCCTGCATGAAGGCAAACTGTCTTTACAGCTTTTACTAAGCACAGTTATATTTTTTAAAACGTTGTTTGTGGATTTGTCTATTAAATATTTAGATCAGTGGTTCACAGCACTCAACATATATCAGAATCACCTGGAGGAACCTAAAAACACTGATAGCTGAATCCCCTCCTGAGGGGTTCTGATTTAATTGGGCTGGAGTGTGGCCTGGCTGCTGGGAGTTCTAAAAGCTCCCCAGGTGATTCTAATATTCAGCAAAGTTTGAGAACTGTTGACTAGACCAGTGGTTCTCAGACTTGAACATGCTTCAAAATTCCCTCGAGGGCTTGTTAAAACCCAGATTGCAGGGATCCACCTCCAGAGTTTCTGATTCAGTGTTTAGCAGATGTGGGGTGGAACCTGGGAATTTGTATTTCTAACAAGGTCCCAGGTGAGGCTGATGCTGCTGGCCCAAGGTTGCACACTGAGAGCCACTAATGGATGCTACCATTTACTCTCTGTGCACTTCTCTGCTTTGAGGAATGTTGAAAAGGAAATCTAGGGGAGGCATTTTGGAGGCAGGAGAATGTACAGAATGTCTGAGACCTGAGCATTGCGGGACTCCTTCCTGAAATGCAGTTGCTATCAGCAGCCTGGTCCATAGCGTTCCTCTTTTAGAAGCTAGCAGCTGGCTGGAGGGTTCAAGCCAGGCTTGCCTCAGCAAGCCTGTGCTATCAGCCCTCCCAGGAGCTGGAGACATCAGTCTCCCTCCTTCCATTACCTCCGTTAGCACGGTTATTGGTGACAATCCCTCTTGCTGGCTGCTCAGAATATAAAGTGCTGACTATGAAGCCACACTGGATGTCTAAAACTTTCAGGGCAGAAAGGAGGGATGTGATGGTCTGTGACCCATGACACCAAGTGGCATGAGGCAGGCATGGGAGAACATGGCATATTAGCAGCCTGGGCTGGGGGTGGTGGTGCAGGCAGAAGAGAAGTGTGGCCAGAGTCACTCTGGGCAGAAGTATCCCCAGATGAACTGGCCTTGAGATACCTGAGCAATTTGAGGACAAAGCAGAGGATTTATTTCTCTATCATTATCCAGATAAATGTAGTGATGAGGAGGTGGTGTATATGGTGGTGGGTGGGGTGAGGTGGGGAGAAATGATAGAAAAGGAGAGGAATAGAAATATAATATTTTTTGCATATTATCTGAGTGGTGTGTATATTCTGTGGCATAGCTGGGGGATAATTTAATCATCCTGAGTTTACGGAGGGAACACACTCAGTCCCATAGACCTTCTGCTTTGGCAGACAAAAAGCATCTCAGGGTGAAGAGCGATGGCTAACACTTACACAGCACAGACTCCATGCCAGGCGTGGTGCTAAGCGCCTCACATTTATTCACACATCTCATCTTCACATCAACCCTAGCCGGCAGGGACTATTATTACTCCTGTTGTATGGCTGAGGAAACTGAGGCATGGCAAAGTCACGTGACGTGCTCAAGGTCAGCCAGGTAATAAGGATTTGAAGTCAGTCACTTTGGCCCCAGAGTCCATGTGCTTAGTCCTGGAGGGGCTGCTTGTGTTGGGGGGGATGGAGGGGTCCTGGCACCAGCTCAGGATGTGCATTCTGAATTCTCTTGAAGTCTGTGGTCAGGTTCTGTACAAGCAGAGACATGGCTCCCTCCTGGCCCAACCATTATATGGTCACATGTGTTGCCTGCACCTCACTCCCTCCTAGGACTCTCTCTTTTCCTGAAGTTCCTCATGAGACGTGGTGCCTTGTCTGCCTTAGCAAGAGAACAGAAGAACTTTGGCAAGAATAGGTGGAGTTAACTTCATTGTCTTCTGTTTCTGGGACTGGTGCCTCCACCCACTGGATGCCCATGTTCCTGAAGCCCCCTCTCATCCTGCCTCCCCTGACATGCCCGCCTTGATCCTTCCCAAAGTAGCCTCTCCTCTCAGTCCCAGACACCCCACAATGCCCTCAAATAAGTCCAATGGACACATCACCAGAGGGAGTAAACAGCACATTCATTTTTTCCCTCAAGCTTCCAATCACCTCAAGCACAACCCACTCTCCCTTCCACTATCATGTTCATTTTCTCCTTCTTCCAGGAAAAAAATGGACCAGGAGTCGGTCAAGCCAAGAGCTGGTCCAGCTCTGACATTAACCCTGAAACTGCTGACAAGATCACACAGTGTTGTTAGTGTTATGATCAATGACTGTGGCATCAGGCAGATCTGGGTTCAAATCCTGGCTCTGCTGTTTTTGGGCCTGGGGAAAGTGCCTGAATCTCTCCACATCTCTAGTCTTTGTTCTGTACAATGGGGACAATAATTCTGATCTTGTAGTGTTACTAGGAGGACCAAGTAACTACTTGCCTGTGAAGTGGTCAGTACTGCACCTGGCACAGAGAACAAGCTTTCAATTATGGTAATTATGATAGCTTTTATTGTAATTGCTCTCCTCCCTGGCCTCAGTTTCCTTGGGGTTAGACTGCTTTATTTCCCAAGGCCCTCCCAGCTCTGACAGCCTCTGACTCATTGGCATCCTTCTTGTTTCAGGTTTTTTTATTAGATTTCTACGATTGACTCATCTTTCTCCATCTCTCTCCCTTATCATCACCCTCCAATGAATATGAATCTTCCTTCCCTTTGTACTCAGGCCATTGCCCCATCATCTCTGCCTGGGGTGGGGTGGGGGTCAAATAATCCAAGACGGCCAGCCCCCAAGAGCACCACCACCACTCTGAGTCAAATTCTGTTGGATTTATAAGGCACCGGAGGAGTAGGTAGCCGATATGAATAACCATTACATTGGGGAGGGCTTTTCTTCTCCCTCTGACTGATGACAGCTAAATTACTGCTAAATATAGGCCCTGAATTTGCATGAATCTGCAGCTTGCCACAGCCAGGCTGGGGGTTTTATTGACAGCCAAGGCACTGGAGGCAGGCAGGCACCTGCTCCAATACACCTCTTCCAGAGGAAGCAGAGTCAGGCAGAGCATACCCCTCCCTCACCTCCTCTCTAAGGCATGCACTTTTCTCTCCAAGCCTCCAGACCTACAGGTTCTAAGGGAAAAGTCTGGGCTTTGCTTTAGGATCCCAGATCTGCCATCTAGCTGATCCTGAGCAAATTACTTAACCATTACCCAGCCCTCCCCCAGCCTCAGTTTCCTCAATGGTACAGTAGGATAAGAATAGCACAATTGTGGTGAGCCTAACATAATGTAAACCTGTTGAATCACCATGTTGTGCATCTGAAATCAATGTAACATTGTGTGTCAACTGTACTCAAAACATCAAAATGAAAAATTGTGGAACATTTAGGTGGCTTAGTCAGTTAAACGTCCAACTCTTAATTTCGGCTCAGGTCATGATCTCACAGTTAGTGGGTTCAAGTCCAGCATCAGGCTCTGCACTGACAGCATAGAGCCTCCTTGGGATTCCGTCTCTCTTCTTCATTCTTTGCCCCTTCTCTGCTCTCTCCCTGTCTCTCAAAAATAAAAATAAAAATAAAATAGTGTAGTATGGCAAATCATTATCTTAAATAAAGAGAAGTTTGGAAACAGGCTGCTCCAAGTTTCTATCTCACCATACCTATGTGTTTGCTTCTTTGGTCTTCAGTTACTGTTTCAATATCCCAAGATGGCAGCTGCAGGCAACAAATCATATCACAATCAAATTCAAGGCAGAAAGAAGGGGGCAGCCTTTCTTGTCATCTCCCTTTCTATCAAGGAGTATAATCTTGCATAAAAGCACCCAGGAGACTTCCCCATTACCAGTCATGGCAACAACAACAATAATAATAATGGTGACATTTATGGATTACTTAGTTCATAACAAGCACCTTCTAAATACCTACATGGGCTAACTAAATACTCAAAACAATCCCAATAGGGGCGCCTGCATGGCTCAGTTGGTTAAGCGTCCCACTTGGGCTCAGGTCATGATCTCACAGCTCAGGAGTTTGAGCCCCATGTCAAGCTCTGTGCCAACAGCTCAGGGCCTGGAGCCTGCTTCAGATTCTGTGAATCCCCGTCTCTCTGCCCCTCCCCCGTTCATGCTCTGTCTCTCTCTCCTTCAGAAATAAATAAAACATTAAAAAAAATTTTTTTTAAATACGTGCTATTTCTAAGGTGCAGGAGAGTTTAAAAAACTGTGCCCAAAGCTACTTAGCAGATAATTATCAGAGGTAAGATGTGAAGTCAGGGAATTTGTCTATAGAGCCCAAGCTCTATTGGCCATGTTCACTAGTTCAGCTTTAGAATCTGGTGAAATTTGAGAAGCTGAGGATGGAGAAGGGACCTACCTTCCAAGTGCATTAGACTTGCCTAATACAGAAGGCAAATTGGGGTTCTATAAACTAAGGAAGAAGGCAGACTGGCTTGAGGTAGAAACCTGCCCTAATACCTTATATGGTTGTTAGGTAGAAGATGGAATGCTGCCCCTATCCTAGTTTGACTGGGCTACCATAATAAAATACCACAGACTTGGATGGTTACACAACAAATATTTATTTCTCACAGTTCTGGAGGCTGGGAAATCCAAGGTCAAAGTGCCAGCAAGGTAGGTTTCATTTTGAGGCCTCTTCTCTCGGGTGCTGCACACCCGCCATCTTGCTGTGTGCTCACGTGACCTCTCCTTTGTGTGTGCATGTGAGAGAGACAAAGGGAGAGAGGAAGAGAAGTGGTGAGGTAGGAGAAGGAGAGGGGAGCTCTCTAGTATCTCTTCTGACAAGGGCACTAATCCCATCATCGGAGCCCCACCCTCATGGCCTCATCTAACTCTAATCACCTCCCAAAGGCCTCATTCCAAATACCATCGTACAGGGGTTTAAGACTTCAATATTTGACTTTGGACGGGGACACTCTTCAGTCCATAGCAGTCCCTTAGTGCCTTTTTCAAAGTAGGTGTCCAGTAAATGAGAGTTTCCCTCTCTTCCTCATCCAATCCTTGATTCAGTTAGTTGTTTTGAACATGTAGTATGAGACTAACTTTAGGATACTATAATCTAGGTGAGAAGAGAAGAAACAGTTAAGTCACAATTCACAATGGCCTTTGTTTAGGGTCCAAATGCCTGGGCTTGTTCAGAATGTGCCAGATGGAACAGTAGGTCAATCTCCTCTTATGGATCCTGGTGGCCAATATGCTGAACTTCCAGATCTACCCTGGGCTGAGATGCAATGGAGCAGACCTCAGTTAACTTAGAGACAGATTTTTGGACATCCTGGGCAGACCATTTGAGGATAGAAAATCTCAGCTGGCAGAACCAGTTTTGGAAAAAGATGATCCACTAAATGTGGATGAGGCTCAGGCTTAGAGCCTGTGACATCATCAGAAGATATTTAGGGAGGGATTACTGTGAGGGGGAGACAAAGTGGATGGCATCAGGTCCAGCCGGCCGGCCTCCAGTGTCCCAGCTGGCAGAGCTATGGGTGGGCTGATACTCAAGTGAGGATTAGGCAGAGCAATAGCACTGTTGTGAAGTTTGGAGAAAAATATCACCAAAGAAGGAACCCTGGCATTAAGGACCCATGCATGGAGGTGTCAGCTGCCATGTGGAGGAAGCCAGAGTGGGGGTGGAAATGTAGGTGGGCCAGCCGCCTGGAGCTAATGCTGCTATCTGAGCAAGAAAGCCAGAGATGACCAACCAGAAGCTGAGTCCAGATCCCTACCAAGAAGAGTGTGGCTGTTGTGGTCATCAAAATGCCAAAGTGTGAAAAGCCATGAAGTAAGGTGCCCCTGCAACATCACTGGAGGAGACAGGTCAGGACAAGTGATGAGGGGGCAGGGTTGCCCAGGCAGCTGCCAGACTGACTGGGTCTGAGTCCCAGCTCTACTCTTATTAACTTGTGATCATAGACAATTAATGAAGGTCCACATATCAGCCCTTTTCTCCGCACCCCCCCCCCCCCCCGCCTGGCTAATAAAGACAACAATGGTATCTGAGAATTGTAGGAGATATGTGAGCAAAGTGGCCGGAAGTGTCTGGCATACAGTAGGAGGGAAATTGTGGGCTGTGTCTTTTTAAAGTTGATGGCGAGGTGGATGGAGACATGCTGCCTCTGTGCTATGGGCTTTCCTGCTGATGAGAGCAGCTACCCCAGGCTTTCATGATGAAAGACCGGTGCTGGGAACCACGTCACCCTGACAGAAGCTCTTTGAATCCCTTCTTGATGGAAGATGAATCAATGGTCAGCTCCGTCTGGGAGGCAGGTCTCTAATCCCAACTTTCATCTAGTTTTCTGCCATCTCTATGGCCTATTCAGGAGAGGTCTCAGGCCCTCTGTTCTCCAGGACTGCCCCCGAGATGGCTGCTTGGAGGCCCCAGCCTGCCCCGCACATGACCTGGACTGACCCTGGGCTTGGAGTCTAGTAGTGTTTCTGCAGGTTCTTGGCAGTCTTTGACCATTCAAGTTCTACCCCTCTTGGTATGCCTGGTCTGTGGCCAGACCTATCCTCCCACTGAGCCCAATGGAAAGAGATTTTGTCCTGGAAACAGCAGTGGGATAGAAATAGTTTTGACTTCTCTCTGCAGAGAAAAAGCAGAGAAATCCCTGTGGGAGATTGGGCTACCTGCCTGCTCTTCTCTGACCAGACGTCTCCATCTAATCCTTCAAGGGACTGAAGGAGCCTGGTTTTGTCTGGAGTTTCAACTCCCACTGCCCCCAGAATAAGCTTACTTTGGTTTTCCTCCTGAAATTCCTGGTTTTGAGTCTCTCTCCTCTAGTCCCTACCCTATACTTTTGAAACATCTTTCCCTGCTCATCCTGCCAGAAACGTTAATTTCTCTTGGACCCTAAACTAGTGGAATAGGTCTTGTGCCCTCTTAAGCAAGCTTGGATTCTGTCACCATGACTGACATCTACAGTTGTCCTACATCCCTTCTAGCTCCTTACTCTTGTACCTGGATGTATCCTCCATCTTCCCAGCACCACCGGCCACTAGCCAGTCTCTGCTCAGCTGTGAGAGCATGGGGCTAACAAGTTGGAAGCATGGACTACAGGACCCCATCTCTCATTCCCCTGTGGACTTCAAATTTGGATATAAAATATTGTGAAGGCGTGCATGTCCAAAGCTTTCTTCAAGTGGGTGCATGACTCACCAAAAGGTTATAACTCAGTGATTGAGAGTCCTTTTTAATACCCCTGATACTATGGTACACCTTTGTTATTCATCTTTGTATCAATTGTTCCTATCCCAGTGCCTGACACATAGTAGATGTTCATTAAATATTCCCTGGGTGAGAGAATAAATGACAGTAAATGAATGGGTTAAGAAATGGTGTGTCTAGAATCCATTGAGGAAGGAAAGAACTTCCTCTGCAAGGTCTTTGTAGATGAAAATGAGTCTCTGCATGATAATTTCAGTGACGGGGAGCTCTCTCGTTCATAGGGATAACTCATTACACTGAATTTCCTGGAAAGAGCTAAGTTCTGTACTATTTCAGCTTCTACATTCTGCCCAAACCTTGACCTAGGAGCTGCCCAGGATTCATCCCACCTCTTGGGCCCCTTGAAGGACCACTGGCATCAGAGGTACAGGTATCGCTTTCTCAGCATCTGCCAATGCTAATGAGATTTTTCGTACCCAGCCAGGCTCCTCTGAAGACAGAGAGGTAATCCCCATTCTCTGGGAAGTGTCAGCTTCAGATGGATCAACCCATGACAAATCTCTGTTCCCAGATTGGACCATAATATTCTTGTCATCATAGAGTGGCAGGACAAAAGAGAACTAGCCATCTTAATTTACAAACAAGAAAACTGATGCTCAGAGAGGGGAAATGATACTCCATAGGTCACACATCTGGAACAAGAACCCAGTTCCTAAGGCCCCAGCCCTCTGCTCTGCAGTCTCCTTGCTGCAGATCTTAGTCCAACACAAAGGGGTGACCAGAGTCCTGCACCTCCTGGCAGGTTCCATATATATGCTCCTGTTGGGATTGTTGGATTTTCCTGTATCACTCAGGCTCCAGTCTTCTTGCTTTGATGAAGTGTAGGAGGTCCTGGTGGGCCAACGCTTAACTCTCTGGGCATGTGCTCTGGGCTGCCAACTTCAGACCAGTTTAGGGTAGTGTTTAAGACACGGCCTCTGGAGTCAGACTCTCTGGGGTTTAGTCCTGGTTCTGTCACTTCCTAGCTGTGTGATCTTGTAGATTACTTGTCTATGTTTCAGCTTCATCATCTATAAAATGGGATAAAAATGTATCTAATTCACAGGGCTACTTGAAGTTTGAAGGTTAAATGAGGAGGAAGTGTGTAACTCAGTGCTAGGTAAGTACTAGCTGTTATGAGTGCCTACACCTGTCCTGATTTCCCTGCACTTGCTGGAGCCAGCTCACTGACACCAAGAACTACTCTTGTAGTGACCTCAGCCAAGTAACCTTCTGTGTCACAAGGAAGGAATGGCATGCCAGAAGGGGACTTTTGCAGACTGCCTGACTCTGAAGAATCCTGGTGTCCAGTGATGCTTCTAACAAACCCATCTGAGGAGGCTGTTTTGCTGGGCAGTATAGTCCAGTGGTTAGAGTCAAAATGGGCTCTGGGACCAACTTCCTTGGTTCCAATTTCAGCCCCCCTGCTTTCTAGACATCAGGCCTTGGACAAGTCACTTTGCTTTACTGTGACTCAATATTATAATCAAAGGGGGATGATAATACCTGCTTCTGAGCACTTTGAGAATCTAATAAAATGGTGCGTGTGAAGGACTGTGTTTGATACGCGGCATATCATTGTGAATAGCGACATTAGCTAGTATTTATTGAGCACACAGTTTGTGACAGCATCGTTTTAAGTGCTTTTCGATATGTGAATTCATTATATCTTCATAACAACCCTGTGAAATAGATCCGAGTTTTATCCCCTTTTGCCAGTGGGGAAAAAAAAAAACTAAGGCATGAAGAAGTTAAGCAATTTTCTGTGACTAAGATTTGCAGCCAGGTGTCCTGGCTTCGGCTCTCTTATGCTTAGTTACGACTGGACACCATGAGAGGTGACACACCTGATATTCATGGCTGCAGAACTTTCTGGTTGATATTACAATTTGCAACGTATCTCAAGCAGGTGTGAGACTGCCTGGAGGCATCTTTCTCCAGAAAGCCTGGGTCAGCACAGGGGATATAGATCAGCATGGGGAAGGAGTGGGAGAGAAAGTGACCCCCAGCAGAGACTGACTACTAAATTTACCACGTTAACCATTGACCATGTGCCCAGGTTGGCAGCCCAGAGGCAAGCCAGCTGCTGATGCCACCTACTAGGGAGCACCTGACAAAATCTGCAATCATGACTTGGAGTGGTTTAATTATAACTCTAGCCTGAATTGTTGTTGGGGGAAGGAGTGGGCAATGCAGGGGCCAAGACAGGAGAAAGACAGGGTCTTGGGTACAGTGGCATAGCCTGGATGCCCCTCAACTCCCTAGTCTAGCCTCTGACCCATAGGACACGTATAGATTTCCCTGATCCACATTGAGACTAACTTGGCACATCTTGGGCTCCAATCTATCAACATTCACAACCAATCTGAGATCTTCTGGCCTCTCCTGAAATGAAGTCAATCCATCTTTCTAGTCCTCAGCTTTCTGGGAGCTTGGCCAGCCAAGATCTATATCCTGGCTGCTAAACTCACTCTGAGCAACTCAGAAAACTGCCAGACCACCCTGCATGCATCTGAGCAAGACCTGGGTCGAGGAAGCAGGTCCTGTCCTCTGCTATTAGTACCAATCCTACAAGATTTCCATGTGTCATGTGCCCAGCACACAATAGATGTTCAATAAATATGTTACTGTTTTGTAGGCTAGAGCTATCCAGGGAATATGCTGAAGATCAGGTCAGATGGCAGGAAGAAAAAATCTCGTCTGAAACAGTGGTGGTTCATGACGAGGGGGTAGTGCTGGGGGTAGAAATCCTTTCCAGTCTGCCAGACACAATGATCCCATCTCTAAGAGACAGCACTCAAAACCCTCAGCACACTCGACCCCGTGGTCCAGGCATGTGGTGCTCAGTACTCAGGGGCCCTGCTCAAGTCCCTGGCAGCAAAGTGCTCAGGACAGAAGTGTTCTGAACTCTAAGCAAGCAGGGCTCTGTGCTCCAGACAGCCAGCTATCAACAGTCAAGGCAGAGCACTCAGGACCCCAGAGAATAGCACTGCATGCAGTGTTTGCTGACCTGATGACTCCAGCAAGTAGTACCTGGTTTTCCCGAGGGCAGAGCTCAGCACTCTAGGAAGTGATGCCTGATACTCCAGGTATCATTGTAAATACTCCAGGAGGCTGCGTTCATGCAGGAGGTTGACTCAGGACTCCAGGAGATGGTGCTGGGTATTCCCTGCAGGCTATACTCCACGTGTCAAAGGCAGCTGGTGATGGAGATACGTACCCCAGAAATGGGTTTCTGCCTCCTGGTTGTAAGTTAGGGGTCTGGCTAGAACAGAGCAGCTCCATTTTATACTTGCTGGGAGCCCAGATGCTGAAGCAGATTTTGGATGATGAACCTTAAACAAAAGCCCAATTTTATGCTCTAGACTGTTGGGTTGAGAGAAGATCCATATCTGAAGATTTTCACTTTTCAGGGAATAGATCTTCTCTCCCTTAGAGTTAGGGTGGGGTTGGCCTGCAGTGAAACGGGATGGGCCTTTTTCTTGTAAATTTTTTGTACTGACAAAGACGTACACGATTCCTTTATGGAAGGAATAGTGGAAATGTTCTCAGAAAACATTGTAGATGTTTTGGTATGGCTTATAGAAGAGTTAAAGGGGACCCAATGATGCATATGCACTGCATTGGGGAGCCACCTCCCATGGCTATAAGGAAGCCAGCCTGGGGCTTAGCTCCCACTGTCACTGTCTTCTGAGAGTGTGCTTGTAAAAAAGATACCTTACCATGAAGGACTCCTAGGCCACCTCTTGTAGAAGTTAGTTCCATGGTGGAGAAGTTGGTTCAACGGTCACTCCATTCTTTGATAGATCACATCTATTTAGCAGGTGATGGATCTTAGAGAATTCCCAAGGTGGGGATCATTTGGTCAGCAGCCAAGTAGTGCAATTTCTGTTAACAACAAATTTACACCCTTGTTAAAGCATAAATGCACATTTTGCGGGATTCGATCTCCCTCCCATTGGCCGTAAGCTTCTTTCTTGGTGCTCTGAAGAAAGTTCAGCCACATTGTAGGCCCTTCAGTCTTTTTGATTTCTCAGCATGTTCCCTCTCTTAATGGGATCTGAGAAGAAAAGATAGGACAGATTTCTCCAAAGCCTTTCCACCCCCATGGGGTGAGACATGGATAGTACATGCAGGAGGCACAGAATCCCATGATGGTCTGGGGTAGAGGGAGGTCTCCTGTGCTGGTCGTATTTCAAGGGGGGTGTGGGTGCTGTTAGTTGGCTGAAGAGAGGTGGCCTTGGGACACCAAGAGTGGCTGTCCAGGGTTCAGCCAAGCACTGCTACAGCAGTGATCTGTATCTGTTGAGCATCTGGCTCACTCTTTTCATTTTGATAGATGATTGCCAAACTCCCCACCAAAGGGCCTGCACCTATTTATATTTCCACCAATAGGCATTACAGTACCTATTTCCCTACCCCATGCTGCCACTGTGTCATATTGAATTTCTGGTTTGCTCACCTCATTTTAAGTGTGCATTTCTTTAACTGTAAAAGGTGCTTTAAGTATCTTTACAGCATTAGCTATCTGCAGATCTTTTTCTCTGGGTTGTCTGCTTTTTGTTTTGGTTTGGTTTCTGTCCATTTTTTCCCTGTCAGGTTATTTGTCATTTTCTTATTGATCTGTAAGAGCTTTTGATATGTTAAGTAAACCAGGCCTTTGTTTGTCACATGAGTTGCAGATACTTTTCATCCCAGTTTGTTGATTGACTTCTAAATTGACTTATGGTACTTTTTGAAGTTCTAAAAGTTTAATTTTTCTACTCAAATGAATCAATTCTTTATTTTTTCAGTTCAGAGGTTGTATCTTGCTTAGAAAGGCTGTCTCCACTCTACAGTCATAAAAAAAAGTTTTCCCTGTTCCTTTCTAGTATTTTTATGGGTTTATTTTTTATGTTGGAATTTTCGCTCCATCTGGAATTTGCTTTGACATGAGAAGTGAAGACGAGATCCAGCTTTACTTTTCTCCAGATGGTAAGTTGGTTGTCTTCACACTCCTAGGTGAAGAATCCTTTTTGCCTGATTTGAAACACCATATTCATTACATACCAAATTCCTGTGTGTTTTTGGATTTCTGTCTGGATTCTATTTTCCTTTACTCAACTGGCTTGTCTTAGTACAAACAGTTTTAAGTATTATAGATTTCTATTACGTCTTAATATCTGGCAATATTTGTCATTTTTGTTTATTCTTTCCTTTAAATTTCAGAATGTCCCTGGCTAGTATTGTGTTTGTTTTTCCCTACAGACTTTAAATTGCTTGGTCTGTTCCTTCTCACCCCCTAAATCCCTTCCTTGCACCTGATCATTGGATTTCATTGCCTCATGAGTGTGTTTCTTTCCCAAGGAGAGAGCAGATTCTCCTTGGGTCAAAGACCCTTTGGTTGGAGAGCTTTGTACTCAAGCCTCCCGTAGGGGAAAACAGTGTCATCAGACCTACTTGCTGGCAGATACCCCCACTCTTCCCCAAATCTGATATTCTCAGGTGCTACAGCGGGATGGGTTTAATGGTTATGTGAGTTTGGAAAACCTTAGAGTAAATAAAGTTAAACAATTTTTTCTTGATCATCCATTTTGCAGATGTTAATGGGCACCTGCCCTGTACCAAGTGTTGGGCCCAGAACTAGGAACACCATGGGGAAGAAATTGGACACAGTCCTGCTTCTCACGGAAAATTATGGTCTGGTTCGGGAGGAAGACATTAGTCAAAAACAAATTCCAAATATTCATTTTCTTAGGCTTGCAGTTGTAAGTGCAAAGAAGGGAAGCCCAGCTGAGGAAAGAATGTATAAGCAGGGTTCTGAGAGCTTTTACCATGCACACTTAGCACAGAGAACTTTCAAAACAGAGTGTTTCCCAACTTTTTGACTATGGGGGTGTATTCAGTTGGCCTTTCTGGACCCTTTCTGTAGGTGTTATTTGGAAAATGTAATCTTTTGCTCCACTCACAGGTCTGTAATCCAGAACTGTCTTGCTGGAGCCAGGTGTCCTTAGAGAAGTTGCTCACCCTCTCTGAGCCTCATTTTTCTCATCTATGAAGTATGTAACATGGTTGCTATATAAATCGCCACAAACTTAGGGGCCTAAAACAACAAATACTTATTCTCTTATAGTTCTGGAGGCCAGAAATATGAAATCAAGGTGTGAGCAGAGCTGCAATCCCTCTGAAGGCTCTAGGAGAAGATCCTTCTGTGCCTCTGCCAGCTTCTGGTGGCCCCAGTTTCTTGGCTTATGGCTGCATTGTTCCAACCTCTGCCTTCATCTTCATATGGCCTTCCCCACTGTGTGGGTATCTTCTGTCCTGTCTCTTATAGGGACACGTGTCATCAGATTTAGGGCCCATTTGCCTTCCAGCATGGTCTCATCTCAAGACCCTTAATTCCATCTGCAAAGATCCTTTTTCCAAATAACATCACAATGACCGGTCACAGGACATACCTTTGGGGGGGTGGCCACAATTCAACAAACTACAGATGGGTGTCATAGGACTTGTTTCAGAGAATTGTTGTAAGGATTTGACATGACAAAGTCTGTGAAGCTGCTTGTTGCAGAGCAGCGTGGATGTTAAATGTTGGTTTTCTCCCCACTTTTTCTCCAGGTGTCTCTGTCCTCAAGAGGGGTTAGCACTATCAATTCACAACGAAGTGGGATGGGATGAAGGATTTCTTCTCTTAGCCTACCTCCACTGGAGGGGATTTCCTTTTCAACGAGGAGTCAGGGAAGGGAAATCCTCTTTTTTTCAGGGCTTCCCCTTTCTGAGTTCTGGGGCCCTGCAGGAGTCATTTATTATCTTTCCCCCTGGAAGGTCCTGGCCAGCTGCTCCTCTGCAGTCCTGATCACCTCCAACCTTGATCTATTCTTATCTAGACATCCACACTTACCAAGTCCTCTCTCCTTATGCAGTCATCAATGCTGGAGTTTCTGGGAGCTGGGGGGTGGGGGAGCCGGCAAACCCTGTCTGAGCCATTTTCCGCTCCTCTGACAGCTCCCTGGGGACTCCCATCCATCCTCAGAGTGCCTCGATGCTTTTCCTCCTCATCTCCTGGCTTTGCGCTGCAAAACAAAGGCGGCTTCTCCGACCTCTTCCCTTTTCTGTCTTGCCTGTTGAAATGTGCTTGTCAAGCAGATGTTGAGGGGCATGAGCTAGATACTGATCAGGGGGAAAGAAACAAGCATGCCAAGAAACAGCTTAAAGGCTCTCATGTCTCTGGGGTGTGTGAATGGCCTTGTCCAGCATTCTGGTACTTCCAGAGGCACTGACTTCTTCATTCAAGCTCCCTGCCTCCACAACTGCAATCCCCGTGTTTCTTGGCCACTGGGTCCCTCTGTCCCCTGGCTTTCATCTCCATGCCCTTCTTCCCACTGCTTCCATACCCCTTCGTGATGACAAATCAATGGTAATTGCTTAAGTGCAGCTGTTCAATCCTTGGACTGCTGAGAGGGAACTTAATGTCCAAGAAGTCCCCAAGGAACCACATGCTGCTTGAATTATGTAAAGGTGAGCAGAGAAGGGTGAATTTCATATGCAGAAATCCTTTTTGGCATTAAAGTTTCATGGGAAAAACTGAACCCTTAGGCTCATATTTCTGGTCAAAGCTTATCTTCTTTCATTCAGCACACACTTATTGGGCTTTTATTATGTATAGGGCCACAGTCTAGGTGCTATAGAATAAAGAGATTAATCAGTCTCAGATCTTACCTGCAGGTTCCCCTACCCCACAGACATACACTTGGAGCCAACAAGCTACTCTGAGATAAAACTATACCCCAGTGAGCATGATATCATTTGTCCATCCATCCATCCATCCATCTATCCATCCATCTACCCATTATTCAGCAAATATTAATTGAGTGCCTGCTATGATCCAGGTTATGTAATAGGCATTGGAAGCACTGATACCAGGTGAGAAATCTGTTGGAAGGCAGAAGTGATGAAGGTTTTTAAGGATGGTCCTTAAAGCTGGATCTTGAAGGACAAGCACAATTTGGCAGAATGCTTGCGTGCATGCATGCAAATACAAGCAATGTTGAGTTTCCTGTCCCATTCCTTCTCTTCCCAGAATTTATGTGCATTCCCAAAGCTTATGTTCACTCCCAAGGTCAATTCCAGGTCCCTTAGGAAGGTCAGCCCCACAAGCTTTTCTTTCCCAGGGCTATTCTTTTTCTCTGCCTCACCTTGACCCCAACATGTTATCAATCTCTTATTCTTGATTTCCATAAGAGTCACCAACACAAAGCATTTGTGTGTAGGTAGTAGTGTGTCCCTCAGCCTTTTATGGCTTGTCCCACCTCCAGGCCAATTTGTAAATCTAAAGAGAGGTGGCTCTGTTAAACAGAGTCTCTTTACCTTCATCCTCATGTGGATCTCAGCAGGAAGAGAGCAGTATGGACATTCATTTCCCATTGATATAATTTAGGAATCCCACTACTGGATATTTACCCAAAGAAAACAAAAATATGAATTTGAAGAGATAAATGCACTCCTATGTTTATAGCAGTATTATTTATAATAGCCAAGATAGAGAAGCAACCCGAGTGTCTGTCAATAGATGAATGGATAAAGAAGAAGTGGTGTAAATATACAACAGAATATTACACAGCCATAAAATAGAATGAAATCTTGCCATTTCAACAACATGGGTAGACAGAGAAAAATAAGTCAAGCAAGTCAGACAGAGAAAAATAAATACCATATAATTTTACTTATATGCAGAATCTAAAATACAAAACAAATGAACAAACAAAGAAATAAACTAAACACAGACTCTTAAATACAGAGAACAAACTCGTGGTTGCTAGGGAGATATGGGTAAGAGGGTGGGTGAAATCGATAAAGGCGATTAAGAGGTACTAACTTCCGGTTATAAAATAAATAAGTCACATAGATGAAAAGTACAGCATGGGGGCTATTACAGCATAGTAATAACATGTGACAGATGATGAGTGCATTTATCATGGTGAGCACTGAGTAATGTATAGAGTTGTTGAATCAGTATGTTGTGTGCCTGAAATGAATATAAGAAACTAATGTAACAGCGTATGTTAATTATACTTCAATAAAAAAAAATGTAAGCCCCATCAGGGTGGGGAGTTTTCCTATCTGGCTCACTGCTAATATTCCCAGGACCTAGATTAGGGCCTGGAAAAGTGCTTGGCATATGGTTGGGACTCAAGATGCATATGTTGAATTTGTTGAATGAATTATGCCATGTTCCAATTCCCTTAAAACATTTAAACTGGAAACAAAGGGGTGGGGCATAACTGAGCAGCAGCAATGGCTGTGGCATAAAGCTCTTAAATGTTATCCCATCATGTTTAGAAGAAAACCCAAAGTTCTCCACATGACCTAAAGTCTCCCTTTGATGCACAGTTCTCTGGCCACACTGGCTTTCTTGCAGCTGTGTTGGTCACGCCAAGCACACTGCTGCTCTAGGACCTGTTGCAGAGACTGTTCCTCTGCCCAAACTGCACTTCTCAATGCCAGCCCACAAGGCTTATCCTTCACCTCCTTCAGGTTTTGTTCAAATGTCACCTCCTGCCTATTTTCCTCATTATGCATATGATTGCCTGCCATTATCTTAAACATTATTTGATTGTCTCTTTCCTTTAGGAATGGTAGTTCCAGAAGGGTGGGGGTTTTGTCTGGTTTTGTTCACGACTATATTCTCAGTGCCTAGAGCCATGCCTGGCATACAGAAGACACTGCATAAATACTTGCTGTTGAATGAATGAATGCTAGTGAATGAACATGGACCCCACCACAAAGCTACTGATGGGGGTGGGACTTAGCAGAGGTCTGGAAGAGAAGTCACAGAGGTCATTATCGGAATGAGAAGGAGACAGTGTAAACAAGAAGCCCGACAACTAGATCAAACCGTATAAAAGCAGATCAATTATACCATAAGGATGGTATAATTATATGGATCAATTATACCATAAAGATGTCAAGGATGGTGGCAAGGTATAGAAGCCTCCAGGGATTCCCGTAGTACCCTTGTGTAGATGCAGCCTTGTACAGAGGATGCTACATGGTGAGTAGAATGCAGGCTGGATTTCAGCTGATATGCACCCTTCCATGGGTGCAGGGCACGTCTTGCCTGACCCTCCCTGATAGTCTCAAGCCTTTGAGTGCCCACCACGGCACTTCTCTGTTGCTGAGTTTGGGGGAAAAACATAACAACCACCCTGAGTTCTGGTGTGGTGAAGAGACTTGCCTGAAGTCACAGTCAGCTAAAGGACTGGGATTTGAGCTCCTTCCAATAGGATGACTTGGTGTGTGGGCTTGTGTCACCTTCTTGCTACTCAAAGTGTGGCCTGAGGACCAGCTGTGTATTGGCATCACGTGAGAGTTTTAAAGAAGCGTAGAATTACAGGCTCTTCCCAGATGTTTAGAGCCAGAATCTGCATTTTGACAGGATCCCCAGCAAATTTTTGTACACATCAGAGTTTGGGAAATACTATACTCCACTGCTCCCAGATTTCATGCTCTTTTATTATTTTTCATCCAACTTGAGGCTGGGCCACCTCTACTTTGTCTACCTGGCCTGCCACCAAATGTTGTCTACAAGGCCAGGAGTTTGGGGGCTTTAGAAACAGCACTGGACATCTAGTTGTATTTCAGTGGCTATATGATGTTGGAAAACTCTTTTGTTCCTGAGAGTATAGGCTTACTCATCTGGGGAAAAGAAAAGGAATAATGATCCAGCACTTTTGTGAGGCTCAAATAACATGAGGGATATGAAAGTGCCTTGTCAATTGTAAAATTCTGTCCAAATGCAAAAGATTATTGCTCCCACATAGTGTAACATGAAGGCCTCTGACAGAGACCACTTATCTCTAGAATGCTACTTCAACAAATTAGTAGGAGGGAAAAATGAATGGTCTGGGGTCAGTAGACTCCAACCAGAAGACTGGAAGAGACACAGGAATCCACAAATCCAAATTCATGTAGCCTACAGGGGTAATTAGCTGACATCTGAGAATTTCAAACAGGCCTTCGATCCAGTCTAGGGAAATTTTGAAGGAGAGAGGCAGGTAAAGGTTTGGTAGGGCATTTTCCAGAGAGACCTGTAGGGGTGCAATGTGTGGTACATTAGGGAGGAGAGGAAGGCTCCTGCAGACAAACAGCCTGCTCACCACTGGGGCTGGGAATGCCTTGTTCCTTTCATGCCCAACCACAACTTGGCTATCAAACTTTTCATGCTGCATCCAGATGTTCTATGCCATGTAGAAGTGGTTAGTAGCACTGAAGCCACTTGGCTGCTCATGAGCTGGGAGAATGCCATTTGTTAGTAAAAATGTGCCTCAGACCATGGTGGTGCTCCTGGGAATTCAACAGAGACCCTTGAGAGAGATGACTGGCTGGGTTCTACTGACATCACTGCCCACCTCTGTCACAAGACTGGACACAAGTAAGTGTTCAGTAAATTCTCGAGAATGAAGAAAGAAAGAAAGAAAGAAAGAAAGAAAGAAAGAAAGAGGAAGGAAGGAAGGAAGGAAGGAAGGAAGGAAGGAAGGAAGGAAGGAAGGAAGGAAGGAAGGGGAAAAACTTCCTTTAGGAAGCTTTCTCTCTCACAATAAGACCTACCCTAACCATCCTGTTTTAAATTTAAGCTTGCCCACCTCTTTTATTCTCAGTCCCCTTTATCCTGCCCCACTTTTTTTATTTTGACCATAGTACTCAGTCTTTCTTAAAATATTTATAATTTACTTATCTATTGTTTACTCTCAGTTACCCAACACCCAGAATGATTATCCCTTTGAATCCATTGATACATCCCTAAAATAGTGCTTGGCATGTAGTAAATGTTCAACAAATATTTGTTGAATCAGACTGAGTCAAACAAATTAGAGACAGCAACAGTATCAGACTTAAGTTCTTGTCTGTTTCTGCCACCGAATCATTGTGTGACCAAGGTGCATGCCTGTGCCTTTCTGTGCCTCAGTTTCCCCATCTGTATAATGAAGAGGCTGCATCTATCTCTAAGGGCACTTTCAGCTCTAATTCTGTGGCTCTTCCTTTGTGATGGTTGCCTTTCAGGGTGGCTTTGGAAGACTGCATGAAGTGGAGAAGAGAGTCCTGCAAAGGAAATGAACAGACCTGGGTGGGCGTTCTCACCCTGACACTTCATAAGTCCTGAGACTTGGGGTGAGACATTTGACTTCTATTCCATATATGACACTCCCAGCACAGTTCCTGGCATGTCTTAGGAACTGACTAAATGTTAGCTTCTTCCTTCTTCTCCCCATCTGGACCTGGATATCTTGCTGCCAAATGAGCCTCAGCCTACACAATCACGTAACGATGGGCTGAAAGAACTTTGCAAACTGTAAAGTGTTCCTCTAATGTAAAGGGTTATTATGGTTATGCACATACCCAATCTCTGGCTTCCCTCCACATAGATCAGATTGAAACCATGGCTGCTATTTATACCAAAACTATCTCATGATTCACTGGCCTCACTGCTTGTCAAAAATGTTGCACCTGACGAGACCAAATTCACATTGGGTTTATCAAAGTCTAATTAAAACTTGATCATCGTGTCTAACATGTTGCCTTATTATTTTGGCTTAATTAGGGTGATGAGAGGAGGCTGAAAGCAGCAATTCCAACAGTGCCATGATACAACATCTGGAGAGGAATGGGGCTTAGCCAGATGAGCAATTAAGTTGAACTATACACATAGGGAGGATCCTTGCATCTGACAGCTGTCTGGCCAGCCCCTCTTCGATCCAGGGTTTGCAAAAGCCAAACCCATGTGCTCTTCTCCACCTTTCAAAGTATCAGGAACTGGCCACACCCTTCAGAATGCTTGGTGGCAAAGCCACCATTGCGGGGAAAATCCTGCTGTCATGGTTTTTAGTCACTGGGTGTAGGGAAGATGGAGCATCTGGTAGTAAGAAGAAACTAATTCTCCACTTGGTCTTGGATTTGGTCATCTGTGGTCATCATGCTGCTGTGAATCATGCCAGGAAAACTCAGTCCTCTTTAAAATGTCATCACTTATCTCTTCGGTTATGAATAACCTGAAATTGAGTACTTCTGCTTCTGTTCCCAGGAATATGCAGGATGCAAGGGATAAAATGTTCAAACAACCTTCAAAACTCTCACTAATACAAAAGTTGCAAACTGATCTATTAGGCTTCTTGTAACAGTCAGGTTAGGTTAGCTGCTATAACAAATAGATCCTGTAGTAGGAAGACTCAGAAATAACATCCAGTGATCCCTGTACCTGGCTTTCATAATCTTGTGTAATTTCATCCCTTTGAGTGTGGGCTAGACCTAGTGACTTGATTTTAATGAATAAAAAGCAGCAAAAAGATGGGATGTCACTTCTGAGGTTAGGTTATAAAAAATGGTGATATCTGTCTTGCTCACTCTCTCTGACTCTTCTGGCTTACTTGCTGTGATGAAGCAAGCTGCCGTGTTGTGAGCTGCCCCATGGAGAGGTCCATATAGCCAGGAACGGAGAGCTGTCTCTGGCCAACAGCCCATGAGGAAATAAATCTTGCCAACAATCACATGAGTGAGCTTAGGAGCAGGTACTTTCTTCCCCAGTTGAGGTTGTGATGATGATAGCCCTGGATGACATCTTAATTTCAGGCTGAAAAGGACTTTGAAGTAGAGGACACAGCTAAGCTGCATCTAGATTTCTGACCCACAGAAACTTTGAGATAATCAATGGTGTTGTTTTGAGCCACTATAAGTTGGGGCAATTTGTTACACAGCAATAAATGATTAATACAGACCCTGATATGTATAGTGGTTCAAATACAATAGAAACTTATCTCTAGTACTTGTAACCATGCTTATAAAGACTGTCATTTTCAATATTTTCACTGGCCTCAAAGATTGTCTTGAGATTGTCTCCATTTCAGCCAGTTGGAAGGGAGTAAGAGCATGATTGGGCATATGCAGGAATTTTTTTAAAACTTATTAAAAATTTTAAAAAATTATTTAAATTTTTAAAAATATACATAACATAAACTTTACCAAGCTAACCATTTTCAGTGTATAGTTCAGTGACATTAAATACATTCACATCATTATGCAACCATCACTAATCATTCTCCACTTATGTACAACACGTCTACGTGTCAAAATAATACCAAACCATTATTACAATGCAAACACCAGTAACTCAAGGACAAACTAACCCAAAGCCCCACATGATTATACTGGCTCCATAGTTCCTTATGGGTATGTGCTTAATTTTAGAATCTAGGACTTTTAAGAGAAAGCTCTAAAAAGGTACATGGTTTAAAAGGTAGCTGCTTCTCTGAGAAACTTTGCAAAATGTATTCTAGACATGTTATATCGCCTTATCAATTTTTGTGCCCTGCATACTTTGAAATGTTTTTTTTTAATTGCTTGAGACATTTGCTAGAACCCAAGATTCTGTTCTCTAAGGCCTCTCCTCTCCTGAAGGCAGCTTTTTTCATCACTGTCTCATCACATCAAAGATGCCTGAAGTGGAATTGATGGCCCTATACTATATGGCATCTTCTCTTTCCAGCTTGATGACAGCAGCTTCTGAGACAGGGGTCTCTGGGGAAGCCCTGGTCACCCTAGAGAGAGTTTTTTTCTTATTGCCAAAAGCAAAGTGCCCTTTTGGACCCATTTGAATCTTGCATTGCCTGAGATATGGCTAGCATGATTCATCCATTCCTTAAATCGCTTGTTTCCAGTACCTTCTAGAAGTGTGTTTTCATGGGAAAGTATCTATTGACGAAAGAAAGCAGAAAGAGCAGGAACTCTGTAATCTCTTGCAGTTTCTCTTCAAGCCACATATTAGAGTTTGGGGTGAGTGGCTCTGCAAATTCTCTGTCTGTGAAAAGTTCATTCTAAGGCCCACTGTCTTAGAAATTGCCAAATAGACTGAAATTTCCATTTCTATGTGAATAGCTGGCATTTGGAGCAGTTTTAGGTATTCCAGTTCTACTTATCTGACTTTGGGCTGTGCCAAGGTGATATCTGAGCAACTATTCTTTTGAAATATATTGGATCATGGTGCTTGGCTGGGTGAAGTGAGTCTGGAACCCACTGGACACCTTCCTGGGGCCAGAATCCTTGGCCTCAAGGGGTTCACAATCTAGGGAGAGAGACACAACTTCAATATGACACCATGCAGTGATAATAGGTAGAAGTATGCAGGGGTTGCTGTGGTGGCAGGGGATGGGAGATCACCTAATTCGTTCTGAGGGGAAGCCAGAGAAACTGAGTATGAGTTATCCAGAAAGAGCAGAAGGGTAAACCATCTAAGGAAGAAAAGTCAACATGAGTACATGAGTAAAGTGAGAGATATGAGAATGTGGTATGTCCTTGGAATGCAAGTAGTGGGGGAAGGCAATATAATGGTGGCAATCATCAACTTTGAAGTCCAGAAGACCCATGTGCAAATCCTAGACCTACCAATTTATGCTGTAGGATCATGCACATGTTATTAAATTTCTTTTGCTTCCATTTTTTCACCTGTAAGATGGAGTAATGAACAAAATCCACCACATTAGGGGGGTTGAGAAGTGAAGAGAAATGTGTGTAGCATTGCAAATGGACCATATAAAAAACTGCATAAATGCTATTGTCTAGTAGGTAAGTATAAATGTGAATTTGGCCTTAGGAGATAGATCTATGTTAGAGAGGTAGTCTAGGAAATTATCAACATAAAGATGGCCACTGAGGCATAAAAGGGGGTGAAACTGTCAATTAGCTTTTGCTGCATAGCAAATCACCCCAAAACTTAATAGGTTAAAACAACCATGTGTAACAGTTCCAGAGTTTGTAAGTTCTGTGATCTGGGTCAGGCTCAGCTGATCTCAGATGTGCTTGTTCATATGTCTATGGTCAGCTGGGAAATTGGCCGAGGTTGGCTGGTTTTATTTTTTTTATTTTTATTTTTCAACGTTTATTTATTTTTGGGACAGAGAGAGACTGAGCATGAACGGGGGAGGGGCAGAGAGAGAGGGAGACACAGAATCGGAAACAGGCTCCAGGCTCTGAGCCATCAGCCCAGAGCCTGACGCGGGGCTCGAACTCACGGACCGCGAGATCGTGACCTGGCTGAAGTCGGACGCTTAACCGACTGCGCCACCCAGGCGCCCCAAGGTTGGCTGGTTTTAGATGGCCTCACTCACCAGTTGTTTGGTTGGTTATTGGCTGAGGCAGCTGGGCCATAGGACTCTCATTGTCCAGGAGGGTAGCCCAGGTCTGCTCACGTGACAGTGAGACCCAGGCTCGGAACTGGCACAATATTGGTTTACCATATTCTTTTGGTCAAAAAATCAAGGCCTGCCTAGGTTCAAGAAGTAGAGAAATCGACTCCATCTCTTCATAAGAGGAATTGCAAAGTTATATAAAAAAGAGTACAAATAAAAGGAAGGATAGATCATTGGTACCATTTTTTTTTTTTTTTTTTTTTTTGCAAATAATCTGTCACAGAATGCATCCAAGATTAAGGTATAGAAGAAAAGGAAAGGGGCGCCTGGGTGGCGCAGTCGGTTAAGCGTCCGACTTCAGCCAGGTCACGATCTCGCGGTCCGTGAGTTCGAGCCCGCGTCGGGCTCTGGGCTGATGGCTCAGAGCCTGGAGCCTGCTTCCCATTCTATGTCTCCCTCTCTCTCTGCCCCTTCCCCGTTCATGCTCTGTTTCTCTCTGTCCCCAAAATAAATAAAAAACGTTGAAAAAAAATTAAAAAATAAAAATAAAAAAATAAAAAAAAAAAAAAGAAGAAAAGGAAAATAAATCCCAGCACATAACTCTGTCATTCAAGGTCAAGAAGAGGCAGACTGGACGGACAGGACAATAGCCTAAGAGGTCATGGGAAAATGAGGAGAGTGTGGTTCAAAAAGCCAAAAGGGGAAAGAGAGTTCTAGATGCGAGATGTGGTGAACAGCATCAAGGCTTCTGAGAATTTAAGAAACACAGTGACTGAAAGGTGACCATTGGAATTCCATATGGAGGTCATTGGTGACAATGGTGAAGATCAGTTCATGATGAAAGTAAGACTTCCATGATTTATGAAGAGAGTGGGCATTGAGAATTGGAGACAAAACCAGTGTTGACAACATTTTCAAAAAATTTTAATGAGAAGGAAGAAGAGAAATCTGGTAATAACTAGTTAAGAATAGAGAGAAGAATAGATTCTCTAAAAAATTTAAGATGGGGAAGCCCTGAGCAAGTTTCAATGCCATTGGGAAGGAGCAGGTAAAGGTTGAACAATATAGAGAAGAATGGGGATAAATAAAGAAGATTCCTAAAAAGTAAAAGGTAAAAAGAACCAGCTGAATAATTACTTTTAGATTCAGGAAGAAACATGTAACTGGAGAGGGATAAGAAATGATAGTTTTAGACTCAATATAGGTTGATGGGAGAAGACTGAGGCAGTTCTCCATTCTGATGCCTTGTATATTCTCTGTGAAGAGTAGAAGGGACTTCATCTGCTCAGAGAGATGGGGAAGTAGGGTTTAAGAAATGGTTAAAATCTGAAATAGCCACCATGGAGAATGAGAGAGAGCTGACAAGGGAAATAGAGAAGGATTGCCAGGCAGCACTGAGGGTCCATTTGGAGTTGGGGACCATAAATTCAGAGTGGCACCAGTGATTTACAGTGACACCGATCTGTGTGGATTTCCAGCAGTGCTTAGCAACCAGAGACAGGCAATAACTGGATTCATCCAAGTTGGTGTTTTGCCAGAAGTTGAATTGGGGGAAGAGTGGGGCAAGGGTATTTGGTAAGAGAGAGGCTGAAGTGATGAGAAATGGGATCTGGGCTGGATAGGAAAGGAAGGAAAGACAGGAGGGGGCTGATATACAAATAGAAATGAATGCTGATGTCATGGGCCAGCAAGGTAACATCTCAAGTTCATCTTTACGGAGTGCCTTTCAGTTTGCTAATCAAGCACTCCACATCCCAATTACCTTAACAACTCACAACCTGAGAAGAGCTGGAAAGGGCAGGTGCTCAGTAGAGGTGGTATAGTGGGCCTCCATATCTGTCCCTTCCACAGGCTCTCAGTAAACGAAACCAGCCCCCATTCAATCGCTTAAGACAAAATCTTAGGAGTCATCTTTGAGAAACCCATTTCTCTCACTCTCTGTCACTGAATCCATCTCCAAATCCTATTGGTTTCAGTTCCCAATAAATCCTCAAGTCTGTTTACTTTTCTCCATTTACATTGCCAGCACCTGGGTCCAAGCCACCATGATTTCTCCTCAGAAATAACCTCTCTCCTGGTCTCTTTGCATCATCCTCTGCTCCCTCAAACTCACTCTTCACACAGTAGCCGGGCTGGTCTTTCAGGAATGTAAGTCATATCATGTATAGACATTCCTTTGCTTCCAAGACTTCCTATCACTCTTAAAATTAAATAAAATTCCTTACCATTGAGTTGAGGCTGAGTTCATGTGAAAAGTTCCTAGGATGGGAGTGAGTGGAGCAAACACAAGAGTACCAGAATGCCAGTGTGGGTTAGGGAGGAAGGAGTGAGGGATTTTCAGTGAGGCAGGAGGGTCAGGCAGAGGCTGTACCACTGGGGCCCTGGAGGCACTGGTGGCAAGAAGTTGGGGAGAGTCACGTTTTGAAAAGACCCCTCTGGCTGCAGAGTAGAGACCAGACAGACAGAAAGCAAGAGCGACTGCAGTTAAACTGGTTACGAGGACATTATAATATCCACGCAAGAGTTGATGGCAGTTTGTGCCAGCTGGTATTGGAGATGGAGAAAAATGACTTTGAGCGGCACTTTAGGAGATAAAGTGAAAGGCTTGGAGCACCCATTCTACATCCTGCTCCTCTGCTTGCTGGTTAATCCTTACTCATTATTCTGAGGTCGACTTCCACCTTCTCAGGGAATCTTTCCGTGATATTCCAGATGAGGTCATACACAAGCCCAATAAATGTCTGTGAAACTGACATGACAGAAAATAGTCTTATAAAGATAAAGAGACTTGAGCATGAATATGGATAAGAGCAAAGCTCTTGTAAGGAGAGAGTGAAGATATCAAATTGAAGAGGTAATCAGCAGTGAGATTCCTAAAATGGAGAGGGCCATGGAATCTGGAACCCAGATGGGGGTTCAGCCTTGAATCAGAGGAAACATCTAGCCTTGCACTCCACTGGGCTAGGATTACCCTCGAAACAGAGGTTCCATGCTGGTGACTAGACCCCTGGTTCCTAGTTCTTTCTGATTTGAAGCCCCTCTTTGAACTTCAAAATAGTTCCTAATCTGCCAGGTGTAGCTATACTTTTAATATCCATTGATTTACCCCCAAACCCAAGAGCACACTGTATGCAATGCATGTTAGCTAACTTAACAATAAATTATATTTTAGAAAAAGAAAAATACATAATGGCAAGAAACTCCATGAGTTCAGAAAAGTTTTAGATGAATATTCTTTTTATTAACCACAGCTTTATCCGCTCTCCTTTATAGTAGCATACATATGTGTGAAATAATTTTTTTTCCTAGAAAATGCCTCATGCAGTAAAACTTTGCAAATCAGGATGCTCTCTGCCCCAGGATCCTGTCTACAGGATCCTGTCAGGATCTAGTCTAGACCATTGACAAATGGCAGCTCATACCATCTGTAACTGTCTGTCTTCCTCCTAGACTAGGAGATCCTCAGACAGAGAAGTTGTGCCTTTCAATATTCCCAGCACCTAATATAGGACATGAAACAAAATGGTTTTTAAAAATTCTGGTTGAATGAATGAAAATAGAATTATTTACATGATGATTTAATCATTATTTAAAGAGAGAAGCCCAGATAGTCTCACATTCAATTTCTTGGAAAAAAAAAAAAAACTGATTTTTTTTTCCTCCTAGTGATTAAGATAATTCAAATTCAGCCCATTTCCTTTAGGTCCTCATTTTGGATTCCTGTCTATTTAAGCTGAGCCTGTCCTGGCTCAGGTTCATTTTTCTGTTTCTAGACAGTCTTCGGCAATGCATCATCTTAGTAAAGTGCCTGGCTCATTCCACGGAGTAAAATGTACTAAACGTGCAGGCACATCCTGTCCTTCAGATGTTCCGGCTCAAAACTCAAATTTCTGCATTTGCACATGCTTATTTGGCTAAATGTATCTTGTAGGATTAGTTTAAGCCACTGCATGCAGCTGACTTCTTATTTTGAACATTAATGTACAAATCTGAAGGGAGGAATCACCTGGCCTTACATCAACGAAATAAAAAAGCATTTCGTCCCCTGGCACTTTAATTGGATCCTTTTGATGGGAGAGGCCAGCGGAGACACCACATCCCAAGATGTGATTCTTTAACTTCAAGCTGTCCTTGGAATAATGGAAAGAAAGCTGACTGTGTGAGCTCTTGGGGGCACTATTCACTAGGAACAAATTGACAAATGGATTTGAAAGTTCAATGGGAGAGTCAGCTGTCATTTCACAGATGGCCCAATGTTACCATTGAGTAAGTGTGGTTCTTTCAGCTACCAATCTGAAGTGGTGAAAATGTCCCATATAGGCTGTAGAAAACGAGAGTTATTGCTTGGAATATGGGAAAGGCTGAATGGTGGTCTGGAAATAGATAGAATGTGCGCACACACACACACACACACCCCATACACACATGTGTCTACATACACAGACACTATAGGCCATTAATGTTGACTCCTGCTCTGATTGGCTAACTTCCCTGTATCCTTAGCCTCTTTTCCCAACATCCTGTCCAACTTAGGCCTTTGTAAAAATATGACTGATGCCTGAGGATATACCCTGCTCCGCTCAGACACACACATGCCTTGCTGCCACTGCTGGCCTGGCCACTTCTGGCCCCATTCACTGAAGACTTAGCTCCTGACTCTTCATCTTCCTCTGTGTCCTAGTTGCTGAGTACCTTAAGGTCCATTTAAATGACTCATCGGATACCCCGTTGTTAGGGGCTAAATTGTGTTCCTCCTCCAAGTTCCTATGTTGAAGTCCTGAGTGTCAGTAACTCAGAATGTGACTGTATTTGGAGATTTTTAAAGAAAAAATATATTCTTGACACTTGTTGAAGAATGCTAAGGCAGACTGTCTTCAGGGGGACTATTTTGCTAGGTGTAGGGAGTGCCACACTGGGGTTTTGGAGTAAGGGAGAGAGATCAAGCTCAACTCCTAATACAACAAGGAAAAGTGGAGGTCCTATAGCTGAGAAGCAGGGTGGGTGGGGGTAAGTCTGTGGATAGAAAGTCACTAAGGTGGAGCCACAGGGGCAACGGGGGGGATTCTGGCTAAATAACCTAAAGGGATTCTCACTGGAGGCAGGGCAGAGTAATCAGACATCACCTGGAGGTGCTAGAGGATGAACAATTGGATTAGTTAGCGAGGGTGATCAGACATTGAAGGTGGGGCATTATATTAGAGTGACTTAACAGGATTCTTGCTAAAATTGGACAATGTAGAGATGAGCGTGGAAGCCCAAAAGTAAGGACCTTTTTGAGAAGAGAGGTCAGAAGAGTAGAGTTTGGTCAAAGGAGAATCTTTGTCAAGATAGGGCCTTGAACAAGGTGAGTAAGGTAAAATGGGTAAGCCCTGGTTCAATACATTTGGTGTGCTTTTGAGAAGAGGAGATTAGGGCACACATAAACCCAAAGATTGGGGGACAATTGTATGAGGGCACAGTGAGGAAGCAGCCATCTTCAAGCTAAGGAGGGAGGCCTTAGAAGAAACCAAATGTGCTGACACCCTGATCTGGGACTTTGAGCCTCCAGAACGCTGACAAAATAAATTCCTGTTAGGAAAATAAATTCCACCTCCCAGTCTGGATGGTGTGTGATGGCTGCCCTAGCAAACTAATACACCCATCTTTGGGTTTTGTACTTCCTCATCCTACAATGACACTTGCTTCCATTCCACAACTGATGCCCAAAATGTCCCCCTGGATGCTAAAACATCCACCCCAAATGGTACTGCTACCTCCAGAATGATAATTCCAGCACCCTGCCTTCTGACTGCACCCTATCCCCATATTTACTTTCTCAAGTGCTATTCATTCTAAAACCCAATGGTTGATTCTTACCTCCTCCAACACATGTATACTTTCCCTCCATCCATCAGTTCCCTTTAGTCGTCACTTACCTTCTTTTATCACTGAGACTTTGTGGTCTATTGCTATAACCACCCCCTTGGAAATAGCCTCACTTCCTTTCTATTTGCTTCATTTACCATACTCTTGTGAAAAAATTCCAGCTACAGGTGATCTCGGCCATTTGTATTCTCCATGTCTGCATCTAAGCAGGTTAAATACCTCACACATCTGTGCTGACCATCTTCTCTTTGTTTCATTTTTAAATTTACCCCTTTATTCACTGAGACTCACAATAAGAAATATCCTAGTGATACCACATGAAAATCACCCTGCCTTAAGGAGGAACTTCACCAGTAGCCAGCAATCCTATGGTTCTCCTGATACCTCAGTTCCCACTAAGAAACCTAATTCATGCTTTTCTTCTTGCAAACCTCCCATGCCTATTCTCTCAGCTTGTTCAAAGCAAAGTTTCTAGAAAGAGATGACCACATATACTTTATATTTGCTCAATTCCTAGTTATTCTTTTACTCATTGCGGTCTGGTTTCAGCTACCACTGCTCCAAGTGTAATTGATTTTGTCAGGGTTACCAGCAACCTCCTTGTTACTAAATCCTGCACTTTAATGCTTCATTTTACTCTTGACCTCTGGGCTTCATTTAGCACAGTTGATTATTCCCTTCTCAACACACTCTCCATGACATCACTTTCTTCCGTTTTCTCCCTTTCTCCTCTGGCTACTTCTAAAGTTTCCCCTTCTCTGATCAATTGCTGTGTGTCAGACTTCTGTATTGTCTTCTCTGTGTTCCCCAGGTCTCACCTTGGGACCTTTGCTCTCTCCTCATGCTCTCAACCATTTCTAGAGCTTTCAGTGGCATCCCAGGCTGCTGACTCTTTAATTCAAACCCCCACAGCAAACCTTCATGCATGCATAGCTGACAACCTTGGATTTAACATGTCCCAATGTCTGCAGGATCCTCCTCCTCTCCACGTCCCAACCTTCCCTAGTTTCGCACACCTTTGCAAATGGTGCCACCTTCTACTCAACCTCCTTGCTTGGAAACCTGGATGCCATCCTTCTTTCTCCCTCTCTTTCCATCCCTCCCCCCATGTCCAATCCTTTATCAAGTCCAATTCTTTCCATCTCCTGAACATAGCTGGAAACAACAGACTCTCCCTTCTCTGATGTGGCTGACTTTTAGTCCAGTGACTTTCAAATTTCTTATCCAGACAACTGCACAGGACTCTTCTGGCTACTGTGGATTGGCTCTTGGCTTTGATTTATTCCCCACCCAGCAGCAAGGGTAGTCTTTTAAAAAATACAAATTGGACCATGATGTTTCCCTGCTAAAACGTCCAGTAGTTTTCCACTACGCTTTAGAGAAAATGAACACCACTTATCCTGGCTTAACCAGGCATACATGATGTGCACGTGTCTAACTCAGTGATGTTCTCATTCCATTCTTTTCCAAACAGCTCTGTTCCAGTCTCCATGGACCTTTCACCTTCTCAACAGAACAATCATGTTGTTATAGTCAGGCTTTACAGATGCTGTTCTATCTACCTTGGCTATACTTCTGCCCCACCATGCATGACTGACTCCTTCTTACTTCATGTCTTATTTAGTAATTAAAAAAATAGTTCTTATTTTTAAAATAAAATGTAACGTATATTGAAATAAACAAATACAAGCTGTGTAGTTTTGACAAATGAATACATCTGTGTTACCCACATCCCTATCAGGAAAGTTCCCTCATATCTTCTCCCAGTTGATTCCCACCCTCAACCCAAAGGCAAACACCTGTTCTGATTTTTTTCATCATTGGTTTTGTCTATTTTAAAATTTCATATACATGGGCTAGTATAACATGAAAATTTTTGTGTCTGGCTTCTTTTGCTCACTATAGTATCTATGATCATTATCCATATTGTGTATCAGTGGCATACCCTTACATTGCTGATTAATGTTCCATTATACTATACCACAATTTTTAAAGCCCATTCTCATACTGTTGTACATTTGGGTTATTTTTGGAATAACTTTAGGAATAAAGTTGCCAATAACAACTCTTTGATTGGACATTTGTTTTTATTTCTCTTGATAAATATCCAGAACTGGAATTAGTGGCTCACAGAGTAGTTGTAGGTAGTTTTTTTTTTTTTTAACTTTATAAGAAATGTCCAGAACTACTTCCAAAGTAGATGTACTATTTTATAACCCCACTAGCAATGTAGGAGAGTTCTGGTGGCTCCACCTGCTTCTTAATATTTTGTTGTCAATCCTTTGAATTTCTGCTCTTCTAATGAGTATGTTGCAGCATGCATCAGATATTAGATATTTGTTTTTGTCCTACAGGTCCCTGAGCCTCTGTTCTTCACTTTTTAAAAACTTTTTTCTTCCTATTTTGGATTAGATCATTTCTATTGATACATTCTCAAATTCCTTCTTTCCATTCTGCTATTAAGCCCAGCCATTGAGTTTTTCATTTCAGTCATTTGTGTTTTCAGGTCAAAATTTCTTTGCTGAAATTTTTAATTTTTCCATTTGTTTCAAGAATGTTTACATTGCTTGTTGGAGAATTTTTGTAAGAGCTACTTTAGTCCATCAGATTATTCCAACATTTGTGCCATCTTGATCGGCATCTGTTGACTGTCTTTTACCACAAGGGTTGAGATTTTCCTGTTTCTTTGTACAGTGAGTAATTTTGGGGTAGTATTCTGGACATTTTGAATATTATACTATGAGAGTTTGAGTCTTGTTTAAATCCAGTGCAGATGTTGATATTATTGTTTTAGCAGGCAAATCAACCTGGTTAGCATCAGGCTTAAAGTTCAGGCTTTCTGTGGACTGTGGTTCCAATGTCAGTTCAGCTTTCGAAGCCTTCGCAGTGCTGTTTTAGTGTCCCCCCCGCCCCCCACCCACCGCCTTGTGCCACCTTGAGGCTAGTCTTGGACCCAGATATTAGTCTGTATGTTAGTTTAATCTTCAAAGTCTTTGATATGCTGGTTTGGGTTGGATTCATACATGTGTAGCTGGAGGGAGAGCCCAAGAGTTCCAAACAACTTTATGGGATTTCTTTCTTGAGTTCCTCCTTCTTTGGGATTTGGAACACTCTTTGGTTCTCTGGGCAGCTAGTTGTAGCTTTAGTTAACTGACTCTGCCACATGCTTCTGTAGCTGTACCAACATCCAAGGCCAAGCTACATGAAAATAGATAGATAGATGATAGATAGATAGATAGATAGATAGATAGATAGATAGATAGATGATAGCAAGTGAGAAAGTAATGAGATTTTGCCCCCACCATCCTGAGACTAAACGAGAACTTTATGTGCTCACTCATGAGTATTAGAAATTTCTTTTTGTACTCTTTGATCCAGAGCTAGAGTGATTCTCTTGGAGCTCTCTTTTCCTGCAACCCAATGCTCACTTCAGAGTTTTGAGACTGTGTTGAGATTGAGTCAAGGATACTGGAAGAGAAAAAATTCTGGTCAACTCACCTCCAGTTGTGCTTTGCATTCTTGTCTTCTCCAATCTGCTCACTACTGTTTTCTTTCCAGAGTCTTCAAATAGCTGCTCCACATATCATTTCTGGCTTTATAGACACATTCAGTAGGAGAGGCAGGGTGTAGGTGCTAAGTCCATCTTACCCCAAACTGGCACCTTTTTTAGAACTTTTTAAGGTGCAACTTTAGATAATTGGTTTTTGACCATGTAAATATAAGCACTTAAAGCTATAGATTTCCCTCTAAGCACCTGCTCTTAGGTGCATTCTACAAATTTTGATATGTTGTGCTTTCATTATCATTCATTGTGAACTAGTTCTATCCTTCTCTGTGATTTGAAATGGATTATTTAATTTGGAAATATTTATGGTTTCTAGGTATCTTGTTATTAGTTATCTCTAAGTTACAGAATATTCTTGGTAAGATTTCAATACTTCAAAACTTTAAGATTTGTTTTATGGCCCAACATATTATCTGTCTTGGTGAACACTGAAATCATATATTTTCTGTCATATTAGGTCAAAGGGTTTGGCTATATCACGTAGTTCCTTTAAAACTTTACAGATACTACATATACATACATACATATACATATACATATATATAATATACTTAAATAAAAATTTATATATATTAACCACATACATATGGTTATACTATCAGTTCCTAAGAGAGAACTATGATTATGCATTTTCTCATTTCTCCCTTAATTCTATCAGTTTTTGCTTCCTGTATTTTGAAGCCCTATTAATATGTGCATGTATATTTATGCTTCTTATATTTTCCTAAAATAGTGACATTTTAATCCTATGAGGTGTATTTCTGATAATATTCCTTGTGTTAAAGTCTGTTTTGTCTGATATTTATAACGTAACTTCACCTTTTATTATTTTTTTAAGGAAACCTATTCACTTTTATTTTATTATTTATTGTTGTAACGTTTATTTATTTTTGAGAGAGAGAAAGAGCAAGCCGGGGAGGGGTAGAGAGAGGCACAGAGGATCTGAAGTAGGTTCTGCCAGATGTGGGGTTCAAACTTACAAACAGCGAGATCATGACCCGAGCTGGGTCAGGTACTTAACTGACTGAGACACCCAGGTGCCTTTTAAGTATATATTTGTGCTTGGGAAATTGTTTTCCTTTTTATTTCCTTATTTTATTTTACTTTTTAAAATTCTTTTTCTTTAAAAAAAAAAAAAACAAAAAACTCTTGGAGCTCCTGGGTGGCCAAGTCGGTTAAGCATCTCCCTCTTGGTTTTGGCTCAGGTCATGATCTCACGGTTCATGAGTTCAAGCCTCGCATCAGGCTCTGCACTGACATTGCAGAACCTACTTAGGATTCTCTCTTCCTCCCTGTCTCCCTGCCCCTCCCTGCTTGTGCTCTCTTTTCCTCTCAAAATAAATAAATAAATAAACATTTAAACGATTCATGTCCTTTCATTTAAAGTGTATATGTTTTTTTAAATTTTTTAAAACATTTATTTATTTTTGAGAGAGACAGAGACAGAGTGTGAGTGGGGGAAGGGCAGAGAGAGAGGGAGACACAGAATCTAAAGCAGGCTCTGGCTCTGAGCTGTCAGCACAGAGCCCGATGCGGGGCTTGAACTCATGAGCCACGAGATCATGACCTGAGCTGAAGTCAGACACCCAACTGACGGAGCCACCTAGGCGCCCCTTAAAGTGTATATTTTATAGACAGCATATAGGTAGGCCATGATTCTTATAATCCATTTTGAAAATATCTGCCTTTCAACTGAAATGTTTAATCCATGTATATTTAACATAATTATTGATACATTTGAATTTAGGTCTACTGTTTGCTAATTGATTTTCTAATATAAATTTATATTGAGATCAATGTAGACTCACTTGGAGTTATTATAAATAATAAAGAAAGATCCCTTGTACTTTTTACCAAGTTTTCTCCAATAGTAGTATTTTGCAAAACAATAGTATAATATCATAATCGGGATAGGGACATTGATACAATCCATCAATCTTATTCAGATTTCTCTAGTTTTACTCGTTTGTTTGTGTATGCTGTGTGTGTGTGTGTGTGTGTGTGTGTGTGTGTGTGTGTGTGTATCCATGTAAATTCCTGTATCCAGCACCATGGTCACGATACTAAACAATTCCCACACCACAAGGTCTCTTATGCTATCCTTTTATAACTACTCCCACTTCCCTCCCATCCTCCTCACCTCCCCTTCCTAACCTCTGGCCACCACAAATTTGTCTTCTATTTCTAAGCTTTGGTCATTTCAAAAATGTTATATGAATGGATTCATACAGTTTGCAACATTTTGTGATTGGCTTTCTTCATTCAGCATAATTCCCTGGAGATTCATCTATGTTGTGTTATGTATTACTAGTTTTTTCCTTTTTATTGCTGAGTAGTATTGCATGGTATCTATGTAGCACAGTTGTTTCACCATTCACATGTTGAAGAAGTTCTGGGCTGATTCCAGTTTCTGGCTATTACAAAGAAAGGTGCTATGAACATTCATGTGGACATTTTTGTGTGAACATAAATTTCACTTCTCTGGGATAAATGCCCCAGATTGTGATTGCTAGGTTTTATGGTAATTGCATGTGTATTTTTTAAAGAAACTGCCAGACTATTTTCCAGAATGGCTGCACCATTTTACATTCCCCGAAAAATGCATGAATGATTGTTTCTCTGCTTCCTTGCCAGCACTTGGTGTTGCTACTACTTTTAATTTTAGCCTTTCTGATCGATGTAGTTTTAATTTGCATTTGCCTGATGGACGATGATGTTCAACATCTTTTCACATTATTTTCCATCTGCATTTCTTCTGTGGTAGAATATCTGTTCATGCCTTTTGCTAATTTTCTAATTTTTAAAAAACGTTGAGTTTTGAGAGTTCTTTATATATTCCAGATACTGGTCCTTTCCTAGATATGTGTTTTGCAAATGTTTTCTCCCAGCTTTATATTTTTGTCTTTTTCACATGGCTTCTCACAGAGCAAAAGGTTTAAATTTTGATGAGATTCAATTCATCAAGTTTTTCATTTTAGGAATTATGCTGTTGGTGTCAAATTTAAAACTCTTTGCCTAGCCCTAGATCCTGAAAATATCCTCACATTTTTTTCCACGTAAGGATGCAATAAACTTTATTTGGCAACTTACCTACCGTGTATTTAGGTTGCTTTAAAGTAATTTGTTATTATTAATAGCTAAATATGAATGCAAGCATTTTTTCTCTATTTCCTTTGAGCAAATTCCTAGATATAAAATTGATAGGTTAAAGATGAAACAAGATTGTTTTCCCAGTTTTACTGAGAAGTAGTTGACATACATCACTGTATAAGTTTAAGGCACAAGGCATGATGGTTTGATTTACATCCTTGTATGTTTTTTTGTTAAGTTTTATAGCTTTACTTACCCCATGTAAGTTATCCATCTTAAGTTAATTTTTGTTTAAAGTATGAGATTTAGGTTGAAGTTCATTTTCTTGCCTAGGCATGTCCAATCATTCCAGCATTACTTATTGAAAAGACTATTTTCCTCCATTCAATTGCTGTTGCACTTTTGTCAAAAACCAGTTAGGCATATTTGTGTGGCTTTATTTCTGGATTCTCTATTATTTTCCATTGATTTATCTGTCTATTCATCAATACCACACTGTTTGGGTTACTGTGGCTATATAGTAAGACTTAATATTGGGTAATTTCTTCCACTTTATTCTTTTTTTGGTAGAGATTGTTTAGCTATTCTAAGATTGATATATTTCCATATAAATTTTAAATTATCTTGTTTATGTTTATGAAAATATTTGCAGAAATTTTTAGAAAAATTGCATTAAACCTATAGGTCAATTTGGGGACAATTTACATCTTTATTTTGTTGAACCCCAATCTATGAACATGGTACAACTCTTCATTTATTTAGGATTTTTATTTCATCAGCATTTTGTAATTTCGAGTATGCAGATTCTGTACATGCCTTATTAATTTTTTAATTTAAATTTTAGTTAACATACAGTGCAATATCGGTTTCAGGAGTAGAATTCAGTGATTCATCACTTACCTACCACACCCAGTGCTCATCACAAGTGCCCCTTTTAATACCCGTCATCCACCTAGCCCATCTCCCACCCACCTCTCTTCATCAACCCTGTTTATTCTCTATCATTAAGAGTCTCTTGTGGCTTGCTTTCCTCTCTTCTCTTCCTGCCTCCTTCCTTGGAGTTTCCTCAAAAAACTAAAAATAGAACTACACTACAATGCAGAAATTGCACTATTAGGTGTTTACCCAAAGGATACAAAATACAGATTTGAAGGAGTACATGCACTCAAATGTTTATAGCAACATTATCAACAGTAGTCAAACCACGGAGAGAACTGAAATGTCCATTGACTAATGAATGGGTAAAGAAGATGTGTCAAGTATGTGTATGTATATATATGTGTGTGTGTGTGTGTGTGTACACACACACACAATATTATATTAATCAGCCATCAAAGAGAATGAAATCTTGCCATTTGCAATGACATGGATGGAACTAGAATGTATTATGCTAAGTGAAATAAATCAATCAGAGAAAGACAAATACCATGCCTTATTAATTTTATATCTAGTTGATTTATTTTTTTTAGAGCAAAACTATTGTTTTTTTTAAAGGTATTGTGTTTTTAGTTTTTGGTGTCTGCGTGTTCATAGGTGTGCATGATAGCATGTAAAGATATAATTTCTTTTTGAGTCTTGATCTCATATCCTGCAACCTGTTGAACTTACTAGTTAACTTTAAGAGGGGTTTTTTTTGTATGAAGATTTTCGGGGGTCTTCCTTGTATTTGACCATCTCATCTGCAAATTATTTTATGTCTGCCTTTTCAAGCCTGTATTCCTTTTATTTCCTTTTTCTTGCCTTTTTGCAGTGGCCAGAACTTCCGGCTCTGTTCAGTAAAAGTATTGAGAGTGGACATCTCAACGTCTTATTCCCAGTCCGAGGGAGAAAAGATTCAAACTTTCACCAATAGTATAATGTTAACTGTAGGTTTTCTGAAGATGCTTTGTATCAAGTCTAAATAATTTCCCTCTATTCCCATTTGGCTGAGAATTTTTGTCATAAATGAGTGTTGAATCTTGTTAAAGCCTTTTTCTGCATCGGTTCATATGATCATATGATTTTTTAGTTTGTATTGTGGGTTACACTGAATTTTGAATATTGAACCAGCCTGGCATACCTGGGATAAGTCTCATTTGGTCATGGCATATATTGGTAATATACAATATATATATTGGCATGTAATTATTTTTATACATTGTGGGATTGAATTTACTAATGCTTTCATATTTGAGTGTCTAAATTCGTAAGAAATATTTGCCTGCTTTCTTTATTTGTACTGTGTTTGTTTGGTTTTGGTGTCAATACTGACCTCATAAAATGAGCCGAGAAATGTTTCCTCCCTGTGTTAGTTTTCTATTCATATTAGTCTCCTATTGCTGCTGTAACACATTAACACTAGCAATGTAAGAAACTTATTATTTTACAGTTTTGGAGGTCAGAAGTCTGGAGGGAGATTCACTGGGCTAAACTGAAGATGTTGGCTCATGGCCTCTCCCTTCATCTTCAAAGCCAACAGCATAGCATCCTCAAATCTCTCTCTGAATCTGACCCTACTGCTACCCTCTTTCACTTTGTAAGGTCCCCTGTGGTTACACTGAGCCTACCTGGATAATCCAAGAGAATCTCCCCATCCCAGAATTCTTAATGGAGTCCTTTTTGCCCTGCAAAGTAACAGAAACAGGTTTCAGCATCATTATCCTGCTTACCAACCTCCTCTTCTATTTTCTGAAGAGGCTCTGTAAAATTCGTGCAAATTCTTCTTTAAATATTTGCTAGAATTCTCCAGTGAAATCATTTGGACCTGGATATTTCTTTTTTAGGAGCTTTGGAATTAGGAATTCAATTTCTTTGTTGGTTTCAGGACTGATTCAGATTGTCTATTCATTTTGGCTGAGTTTTGGTAGTTTGGGGCTTTGGGGGAATTGCTTAATTTCTTCTATGTTGTCAAATTTATGAGTACCAAATTGTAATATTCTTCTATTATCTTTTTAATGTGTCTGCAGGCTCTGCAATGATAGCCTCTATTTTATTTCTACTATTGGTGATTGATGCATCTTTTCTGTTTTTATTTTTCTAAGTCTTGCTAGAAATTTATCAATTTTGTTGATTTTTTTGAAGAGTGAGTTTTTGCTTTCTTGATTTTTTCTACATATATAGCAATATTATATTACATATATAATATATTAAATATTACATATATTATATATAATGGGATATTATTCAGCTATGAGACAGAAGGTATGTGTCTAGAGTCATTGTTTTTTTTTTTTTTTTTTTTGCATGTGGATGTCCAGCTGTTCCAGCCCCATTTGTTGAAAAGACTATCCCTTCTCCATATTACTGCCTTTGCTCCTTTATCAAAGATCAGTTGACTATATTTGTGGGGGTCTATTTCTGGTCTCTATTCTGTTCCATTGATCTATTCGTCTGTTCTTCACTCAACTCTGTCTTGTTTTTCATAGCTTTATAGTAAGTCTTAAAGCTGGGTAGTATCAGTTCTTTGACTTTGTTCTTCTCCCTCAATATCGTGTTAGCTATTCTAGGTCATTTGCTTCTCCATATAAACTTTAGAACCAATTTGTCTGTAGCACAGAAGAACTTGCTGGGATTTTGATTGGCATTGCACTGAATCTATGTATCAGGTTGTAAGAAATTGACATCTTGACAATATTGTGTCTTCCCACCCATGTACATGAAATATCTCTCCACTTGTTTAGATCTTCTTTTGTTTCTTTTCCCAGAATTCTTTTTTAGTTTTCTGCATACAAATTATATATATATCCTGTTAGATTTATATCAAACTATTTAATTTTTATGCTAATGTAAATGATATTGTGTTTTAAATTTCAAATTCCAATTGTTCATTGCTTGTCTATATAAAAGTAATTGACTTTTATATGTTAACCTTGTATCCTGGAACCTTGATGTAATCTCTTATTAGTTCCAGTTTTTTGTTATTAATGATTCTCTGAGATATTCCACAGAATAATGTCATCTATAAACAAAGACAGTTGTATATCTTCCTTCACACTCTGTATACATTTTTTTCTTTTGTCTTATTACATTAGATACGACTTCCAGTATGAAACTGAAAATGAGTGGTGAAAGGGGACATCTTTGCCTTGTTCCTGGTCTTAGCAAAAATCATCTAGTTTCTTACCATTAAGTGTGATATTAGCTGTAAGGTTTTTGTGGGTGTTCTATATCAAGTTGAGGAAGTTCCCCTCTATTCCTATTTTGCTAAGAGTATTTATTATGAATCAGTGTTGGATTTTGTCAAATGCTTTTTCTGCATCTGTCAGTACGATCATACGATTTTTCTTTTTTAGCTAGCTGATGTGATGGATTACATTAATTATTACCAGGTGGTTTTTAATAACACTTAACCTAGTTATGCATACACACACACACACACACACACACACTCACACACCCACACACATTGTTACTTTTTCATTCTCTGTCATTTCCACTAAACTGTAAACTCAAGTACCTACTATATTATATACTCAATAAATATTAGTTTAATGAATGAACCATCACCCATTTATATTTATTTGTATCTATTGAGAAGCTATGGGAGGAGGACAGCATTTTACTGGAGTCCAGGTACAGGATAGAGATGGAAGAAACAGAGGGAAGAGATGCCATGATATTTGTTCCTCCCTAGTTTTTCCACGTGCTAGGTTTAAGCATTACTGGCTAGAGGACTAAAGCCAACAGCTGTTTGCGTTGTTTTGTTGAGAGATATTGTGGACTCGGGGGACAATCGGAACTGCTTTGGGTTTAGGTGACAGGGTATGAGGGAGTCGTAGTAAAGACTATGATCCGGTTTTATAAATGCTGTAATCCAGCTGGTGGGAGCTTGGAGCTATGGTAATTTGAGTATTAAATGTGACCTCCTTTGCATCTTCAGGCTGCATTTGGGGTATACACAATGAACAAAAGAATCAGAGCTCTGTTTGATATGCCTTAAAATATGTCTAGATTTTTAAAAAAATCAAACCTGTTCCCTTTCGTGGTAGCTAATCTTTACTCTGAGCCCTAGTCCCTAGAAACATCAACTCCATTTAACTGGTTTTACAGTTTCAGATGCATTGCGGGGGCGCCTGGGTGGCGCAGTCGGTTAAGCGTCCGACTTCAGCCAGGTCACGATCTCGCGGTCTGTGAGTTCGAGCCCCACGTCAGGCTCTGGGCTGATGGCTCGGAGCCTGGAGCCTGTTTCCGATTCTGTGTCTCCCTCTCTCTCTGCCCCTCCCCCGTTCATGCTCTGTCTCTCTCTGTCCCAAAAATAAATAAAAACGTGGGAAAAAAATTAAAAAAAAAAAAGATGCATTGCCTAACACTATTCAACCTGGGCTGGGAGATCCCTCTTCTGGATACCACCTCCAGAAGATCTGGACTCTTAGAATCCCAGAGGCCTCCAATCCATAAGGAGGTCTCCAGGAAGCCTGTTTCCCTCATTGGTAGCCATGATTTGACTTATTTTACTAATATTCTTCATCTAGACCCTTGCCAATCTGCAATTACCTTTTACTCTTTATTTTCAGAAAATCTTTGACCTGCAGCCTGGAAGGTTTCTGATTCTATTTCACATTTCTATCCATAGCTTCCTGCAGTGGATGCCTGTGGGCCTGAATTTCCTGTGGGGAGGCACTCTTTCTCCTAAGTTCCGGTGGCTTGGATGGGGTTGGCCCCTGCCAGGTCTCAGGGTAAGCCCTCATCATCCTAAGGCAATCATTGTATGCAATATTTAGGCACTGGGATTGGTACAAGTATGATCATGTGACCTAATTGGACCAACAAGGGTCAGACCCAGAACTTGGTGCACTCTGTTGAGAGAGAGAGAGAGAGAGACAGAACGAGAGTCTCTCCCTTCCTACCCAGTGTATATTGTAGAGGATGAAAGATCTAGTGCAGTTTGTAGCTTCATTGTGCTCATAAAGTAGGATCCTGTCAATTACAACACGTGGGGAGAGCAGGGCAGAGAAAACTGGGTCCTGGTAACATTGTTTCAACTCCTGCATGAAGCCATGCCTGAAAACAGTCCTCTCCTTGACCTTTTCAGTTTTGTGATTCACTAAACTCTTTGAGATTCAGTCATTTGGGGTTGGATTTTCTATGATTTGCAGTCAAAAAAAAATGTGAACAATGCACTATTCATCTTGTCTTCAAACACTGCCTGCACAAGATTCCCTACTTACTTTATCCTCTGTTGTGCGTTCGTATTGGTACTGACCATGGGTGCGTAGTCCTTGACTGACTGGTGGCTCTCTGCTGGGCTTGATTTTGGCGTTCTCTCAAGGAATGCCTGATCCTGTCCTACAACCCACAGTCCTTCTGAGTCACCAACACTGTCTTGAGCCAGACTCTAGCTTTTGGTGTCTATGGCACTCCCTAAATACCATTTCTGGAACCCATTTCAGTCAAATTGTGAGAGTTCATTTGGAACTGTCCACAGGAATAATTGTACCCCACTCAACATTTATGCTGATCTATGTGTGGTCAGAAGCAAGCAAACAGCTCTAAACAACCTTCCCTTACAATCATGGTGTGATATGTTTTTGCCTGCCCAGGATCTCTTTGGGCCTGGGAAACCAATCTCACAAATAAAGTTTTATTAACCTATAGTGGAACCCAAGAGAAAAGAAGGTGGGGGCAGGATGCATCTTTCAATAGGATGCTTGCACATCTTTCAGGAGATGTGGTGGAGACTGCCTGGGTATCACATTCATCAGTTCCATCTCAGCCTCTAATATTAACTGAAAATCTGTGTGTTCACGTATGTTGATAAAACCTAGTGAATTATCACAAAGCCAGCATCTCGGGGTGTCTGTTCCTGCTACATAGACACTCAAATTCTTGAAAGTGTCTGGAAGCAGAGGTGCCACCGAGGAAATAACACTTCATCCTTTTGGATTATCCTGCAAGACAGAAAGAATTGTGAATTATCTTTTTCTTGCTTTACAGATGAAAGTAGGAGAGACTGAGAAGCACGAGACCACAGAATGTGTGTCAGAGCCTGGAGGCCTAAAATAGGCTAAACTTGCTCTTTCAATTTATAAAAGACTCAGGATCCAGAGATGTCAAGTGACTTGCCCAAGGTCACACAGTCAGTTGGTGGCAGAGTTCAGGACACAGATTTAAATCTCCTTGCTTCCTTGTGCTCTTTGACCACATCCTACTGGGGCTTTATAATCAGTAGTAGAATTGCTTCAGGGTCCCGTACAGACATCTGACTTGTAAAGACATATTACTTTCAGGAATAGGTCAGATTCCGTCCTTCATGTAAGGAAGTGGATCTGTTAGCTGTTTTAAAGTAACAAGCCACCTCCAACATTGTGACTTTAAACAACAACCACTTATTATTACTCATACGCCTGCTGATTGACTAGACAACTCTTCTGGCCCAAGCTGGGCCAGGCGACTTGCAGGAGCCTTTACTCATGTGCCTGTTGTCCTATGGGGACTGACTCGTCCAGAAGGGGCTCAGCTAGGATGGCTCATCTCTGCCCTGTGTGGTTCTTCATCCTCTAGCAGGAATGTCTCAGCTTGTTCACGTGGCAGCTGGGCAAGTTTCCAACAGGGGAAATGGGAGTGTTCAAAGCCTCTTGAGATATAGGTTTGAAACTGGTACAGTCTCACCTCTATCACTTCCTGTTGGCTAAAGCAATTCATAAAATCAGCCCAGACTCAGAGGGTGAGGAAATAGACTGTACTTCTAGATGGGAAAATGTATAAACTCACCTTGCCACCAGCATGGATGGAGGGAAATAACTGTGGAGTTGCAAACAACCTACCTCAGGAAATACGGTGACGCTTTGTTTTTCATAACGAGACTAAACTACCCTAGTTCTTGGCACGAATACAGCAGAAACAGAATGCCTACTATCAAATGAGTCTTGCTATCTCACTATTCATGAGAGCGCGTGTGGATGAGTTTATGATGTATTTGTGTCTACGTGTGTGTGTGTGTCTGTGTGTGTGTGTGTATACATGCACATACACACACGCACATGTGGATTTGTGTTCTTCCAGGTATTTTGAGATGCAGGCTTCTCAGTGTCTCAGTGTAAAGACAGGACATATCAGAACCAAGGAGAGCAGCCTAACCTGCGTGTACTAGTGATGTCCGTATAAATGAGACTTTGTTCCTGGTAGCAACAGCACATTGGGTAACACGGTTTTCATTTTCTGACATCAACAAATGCTCTAATTCATCTGCACAGGCAAAGTGTCTTGTGGAACATCATCTCAAAAGAAACACACTAGCAGAGGGAGATCGGCTTCATACATGGCCACCTTCAGAAGGTCTTGGCCCTCAGGAACAAACATTACTTCAGCCCTCCAATCCCACATGTTCCTACGAGAAAGGTCACAGCCTCCACCACTTCCGACATTCTAGTACATTGTAACCTATCCCAGCTTTGGGGCTGCAGAGTGAACCAACTCCATACCCCTTAGCTCAGCCACACTGAGATTACACACTTTCTCACAACTGATAGTTAACTAAATAGCTGCTGAGTACCAGGCTCTTAGCTGGGTGCTAGGGATATAGAGTGAAAGTCAGTCATCGCTCTGCCCTCATATAGCTCACAATCTGGCAGGAAAGGAGGCACTAAACAAGAAAAATAGTTCAGTACATAAATACACAAAATTGTGATACATGATATGAAAGGAAACAATATCATGTTTTAAAAAAGAATAAGAAGGGGGGCACCTGGGTGGCTCAGTTGGTTAAGCGTCTGACTTCAGCTCGTGTCATGATCTTGCGGTTCGTGAGTTTGAGACCCACATTGAGCTGACAGCTCGGAATCTGGAGCCTGCTTCAGATTCTGTGTCTCCCTCTCTCTCTGTTCCTCCCCTGCTCTCTCTCTTTCTCTCTCTCTCTCAAAAATGAATAAATATTTTTTAAAAATTAAAAGAGAATAAGAAGGAGCAGACAGTTTAGATTGAGTGATTGGGACAGCCCTCACTGAAGAGGTGACATTCCATCTGAGGTCTAGAGGATGAAAAGGGGCCAGCCATGTAAAAGGTGAGGAGGAAGGGCCATTCTAAGTAGAGGAAATAACAGGTGCAAAGGTCCTGAGGCAAGAAGAAGTTTAGAGCTGAAGCATCTGAAAGAAGCTCAATGGAACTGAAGTCTAGTAAGTAGAAGAGAAGTGTTCAAGATGAAAGTGCAGAGCTAGCAGAGGCCGAATGATTCTTGTAGGCTATGCTACAGAGTTTGGATTTTATTGTAAAAGCAATAACAAAACAGTGAAGTATTTTCTTGAATCTTATCAGGAAATTCAGATATGGCCACCTTCACCCTCTGTTGAGAGTTCCTAGGTTAGGAAATGCTTAAGGAAACCAAGAAGCAGACACCTCCTGTCCATCCTCCTGTCCCCCAAGGTGAACACATTTATAGACCAACTTCCTTGTCATCAGGGGTCAGCCAAGATGCAAGCCCAGTCTCCATGGACTGAGCTGGGCAGCTCCAGACTGAATGTTGCACCCCCAGCCAGACCTGATCAACTCTTTTTCCCTCCTCGATTTGTCTTCTCTTTTTCTCATGTGCCGTGAATCCAGGATGCATTGCTCCCACTCACCTCAGCCTTGGTCAGTCCTGCTCTCATTCTCACTCATCTCTTCCTGCCTGGCTCCCAGATTACACCTCCCCTGACCAAAACTTCAAGCCCTTCAGCCAGCATAAACCTGATACCCACTTCTTTACGCTCCCTTTTCTCTTCCCTTGGGCCATTGATTAGCTAAATGGCCAAGTGACTCTACCTCTAGGAGGAATCTTTCTTTGTCATTGCTTTGAACCAATTTTAGTCTTTCCTCACTCCTTCCATCTCCTGATGTATCGAAAGACATCTCACAAACATGTGACATCTGCTAACAATATCTAACCTTTGTGACCACTTTCTATATGCCAAGTGTTGTCTTAAGTACCTTCCATGCAATGTCTTATTTAATCTGTGTATAATTCCATAATGCAAGTTTGGCACATGATTTTTTCCAAAGGTGGCCACAATACCTCCTGTTTTACCTGCTCTTCAAGATCCTTACCCCATTAAGAGGCAGAGTGTAATTCTCTACCCTTAAACCTGGATGCCCCATGATTCACTTGTAATCAACAGAGTGCAGTGGAAATGACTCTGTGATTTCTGAGGCTCATGGATAAAAAGGGGGTGTGGCTTCCCCTTGTTGGAGGAGACTTCCTTTTGGAGCTTTCAGTTGCCATAAAAAGAGTCCAACCCTGGGGCGCCTGGGTGGCGCAGTCGGTTAAGCGTCCGACTTCAGCCAGGTCACGATCTCGCGGTCCGTGAGTTCGAGCCCCGCGTCAGGCTCTGGGCTGATGGCTCAGAGCCTGGAGCCTCTTTCCGATTCTATGTCTCCCTCTCTCTCTGCCCCTCCCCCATTCATGCTCTGTCTCTCTCTGTCCCAAAAATAAATAAATGTTGAAAAAAAAAAAAAAAAAGAGTCCAACCCTGAGACTGCCAAGCTGCAGAGGACATGTGTAAGTGCTCCAGAAGTAGCCCACCTGTGCCTTGAGCCCACAGCCAGTACTAGCTGCCAGCCATGTATTCCCAGCCCAGTTGAGCCTTCATATGGCAGCAGCCCCAGATGACCTATGACTGCAGTCATATGGGAATCTCCAAGCAGATCTTCCCATCCTTGCCTTTCTTCAATGCCTGACCCTCAAAGTTATAAGTGCTTGTTCTAAACCGAGAAGTTTAGGGACAGTTTGTTACAAAGCAATAGTAACTAGAACATTGGGTGCTATTATTGGCCTTGTTTTACAGATAAGGAATCTGAGAGTCAAACAAAGTAAATCCCTTGCCCAAGGTCAAAGAGCTAGTAAGTGGTAGGACCAGAATCTTAGGTCTTTCATATCACAGGCCAATGCTGTTAGCCTATAAGCAGTCACTGTCCATCTATTAAGCAAGGGTCTGTGAAGCCCAGTTAGGGATGATACAGGGTTCTTAGCTTGTGGATCCCCATTCAGGGACAAAAAACAAGGTTGAGAACTCTTGTTTTAGGCTCACATCAGAGATTAATTAACCTCAGGGATTGCCCTCTGGACTCCAACGTGGATCCACATGTCCCAAGCAGGCTATGCACCATGCCTGCCCTCTCCTGTCACTATCAGGGTTATTCTCTTCTTCAGAAGGTATCAGTTAAGAAAATGGACTGAGCTCTGCCATTGAGTGGGTGGCTGTATGACTTTGGAGCAAGACGTTCCTCCACCACTCTGAGCCTCAGGTGTCTCAGCTAAAAAATGGGATGATGATAAAAGAACTTGGTTCATAAGGTTGTTAGGGGGTATTAAATGAAATCATGTATATAAAGCACTTACCACATTCTTGGCAGTTAATATGTTCCAGTTAAATATTCCTTCAAGCTAGAGACGGATACACATTGAGCCTGAGAAAAAACAAACCCCTTTCCCCACTCCCGCTACTCCACAAAGCCCCTTTAACAGAACTTAATTTGTTAAAGAGACTGTTTTTTTTCCATTGGATACTCTTTCCTGCTTTGTCAAAGATTAGTTGGCCATACATTTGTGGGTCCAATTCTGGGTTATCTATTCTATTCCACTGGTCTATGTGCCTGTTTTTGTGCCAGTACCATACTGTCTTGATGATTACAGTTTTGTAGTAGAAGCTAAAGTCTGGGATTGTGGTGCCACCCACTTTGGTTTTCTTCTTCAATATTACTTTGGCTATTTGGGGTCTTTTGTGGTTCCATACAAATTTTGGAATTGTTTGTTCTAGCTTTGAGAAGAATGCTGGTGCATTTTGATTTACAAAAAAAAACCCAAAAACCAAAAAAAACAAAAAACAGTACTTAATTTACTGGGTTGTCCTCACAAAAGCAGTGATTAGAGGTAGAATACCTTCCAGAGTTGATAAGAAAACATGCCCAGTCTGAGGAGGCTGCCCTAACACAGGGTTTATGTCCTTATTTCTCCATCTGAAGGCAGGATTGTCATAGGAGAATGATTGAGAATTTAGGTACCTTACTTCGCTGGCTCTCATTCTCCTTGCATGAAAAATGGAAATGATATTGATTACCTCATGGTGGATATGAGCAGTCGATGAGATGATGAATGTCTGCCACCTGGAACACGGGACTCAGAGAAGAATCACAGCTCTTTCTTCTCTCTCTGATCTTCTTTGGGCCACTCTCCAAAGGGTGGCTAAGTGTCACATCTCTCTCTCCTCTTGCTGTTGCTGGTGACATCCAGGCTTGTAGCAAGGGCATTCAAGGGGTTGAATTCCTTCTATGGAAGCTCAAGCAAAGCTGGGGACACCCTCCTACTCCACCCCTTCTTTGGTACTTAGAAGTCCCCCTTCCATCGCTGGAAGACAGGAAGATCACAGTTTGGAGCTTTGGTGGGGCTCTGTGCTGTCACATGGACTTTGGCAAGCAGCTCACAAGGAAGCAAAACGATGGTAGCAACTTGGGGTCATGGGAAGAGTACTGGATTTGGGAGTCAGAAGACCTGAGTCTCAGACTCATGGATCTTTCCCTTTTTAGCCATCTTTCCTTGGCAGTGGCATTGAGCATCAGTTTCTTCATCTGTAAAAAGGGGACACTAGTACCTGTCTCAGTATTACAAGCTTATTGCGAGGCTTGAAGAGGATAAGTAGGCATGACAACTTCTGCTGATGTTCATTATTGCTGCTGGTCTTGGGCAGGGATCTAGTCTACTTATATAAAACCTAGACACTGTTAGGAGTGTTCAGAGAGAAGTGGAGGGCATAAGCTTAGTTCTGTGCGTTGGGCCTGGAAGAAGTAAGCTTTCTGCAATATTCTCATATTTCTAATCTCTGGGAATGGCAACATCCTAACCAGCTCTGTAGAAGCAAGTCCAGACTCACCCTCCACTCACTGTCCATGTGCAATCATCAGGTCTAATGTATTGAATGAGAATAATCGGTCATCATGAGCATTTGCCATGTATCGGGGATGGTTCAAGTGCTTTACATGGACCATTTCATGCTATTCATAGAACAACTACTAGGAGGTAGTTGCTTTTATTATTCTTAGTTTACAGATGAAGAAAGTCAGGTACAGACAGGTTAAGTAACTTGTCCAAGATCACACAGCTGGTAAGGGAGCCAGGTAAGCTTTGAGTCCCTGAGGTTGGCTCCAGAGCTTTTGTGCAAAACCAGTGCAGTAATGCTCTCCCACTGTATCTGCCACCATCATCTCTTGCCGAGATTCCTTCAGCATCTCCCAAATGGTAAAACCACCCTGGTCTTCCCCTTCTCTAAACCATCTCCCACACAGCTATCAGAGAACTCCTTTGAAAAGACAGCTCTGACCACATCATTCTCTGCTCAGAACCTCTCAAGGGCTCCCCATTTTTCCACGGGTTGAAGTTCAGTCTCCTCCAACTGGCCCATAAAGCTCTGGGTGGCCTGACTCCTGCTTGCCACGCTTCAGCCTGCTTCCCACCGAACCCTGTTCATCTTACACTCAGGGACACTAAAGTGTTCTATGTTTTTCATTCCACTGCATCTTGGTGTGTTCAATTCCTTATTCTTCCTGACATGTCCCTTCATCATCGAAAAACTCCTACTCACCCAACTCCAGTATGAAGCCTGCCCTGCCCTGCCCTGCCCTGGCCCTTCACCTTTGCTTCTTGGGCATCTTGGGCTTGTTTGCATTACAGTGTCTATCACCTTGGAATATAGTAACTTGTCTGAGGACCTATGTGTCCCAACAGGCCATGAGTTTCTGGAGGCAGGATCCCTTTCAGCTTCCCGACACCTCCCACCAGGCCAATACCATACAGCATTAACAAACGAGAGCTGAAAAATTCTTTCAGGTGTGAAAAATTGTTGCTCTTACTATGATGGCACAATACCAGATGACAGTGCCCTTAGGACTCCAACCTATCACGTTGGCTTCCTACAAGAACACAGCCTCAGCAACTCCTCCCTTGTCCCTACTGTCCTTCTCGTTGACACCTAAACCTAGAAGTGCTTGAATTCAGCATCCGGACACAGCCCTTCACCATTCATCTTTCCTTTCTGATGCTTCCAGGCCCCCAGGCTCCTTTAGATGCTGGAGAAGAGAGCTCACTGCTTCTAACACCAACCCAGAACAGGAAGGGTCCATTCTTGGTCCACCTTCTGGACCACCTGCTTTTCCAACTAGATTTAGTTAAGATAAGGCACAGAATTTTTAAGATATGCTTTTAACACTAGGCTGTGAGCTTCTCTGGGGCATCTTAGACCCTGTGGGAGTGTTTGTGGACTGAGTGAGTGAGTGAATGAATGAATGAATGACTTGTTGAACCACTCATTCTGGCAGATTTTTTGACTCAGTTCTTCCATCAAGACAGAGCTTAGAGCAGCCTTGCTATGTCAGGTGAGTAAGCGTTCCTGAAAACATTTTGCACTACATACCCTGTCTGGGGGTAGAGGAAAGTTGTTCCTTCAGGACTTCCCAGGGCACAGGATGCCTCAGGGCCAAGCCTCGGTCTGCGGGAGGAGATGCAGGAAAAGGAGCAACATTTTCCTTTGGCCCGAGACTGGAATTCCAATTCTCCACTTGAAAGGGAGCCCATCATCTGACTTATCTCTGCTCCAGCCCTCAGGGCACACCTGAGAGGCTGCCAGGGAATCTGCCAGGTGTTTTATTTTTCGCATTGGTGTGTAAATGACGTCTAGCTGCCTTTCCGGCCAGAGGGAGGTTTGTGCTTAATTCAGGCTCTGGAGACACGTCTCAGGCAACCTGCAGCCTCAGCGGTGAGGTTTATCTGATTGTACATGCAGGCCCACCTCCCTGTTCTGCTTCAGGAGGCTTTGCTATTTATTGCACACCCTGCAACGCGCGAGCTGTCACCTCTTTTCTGAAGCTTTGCCAGCCACGTGGCTCACAACCCCCACTAGAGCCCCCCTCTCCAGGACTGCATCACCCACACTAACTGAACCCGGGACCCGTCAGCTTTTGCTTCCTGACAACCACCCCACAGCTTGTGAGCTCAAAACAACAAGCATTGTGAGCTCACAACTGGGTGGGTGGCTGTGCTGGGCTTGGTTGGGGTTCTTCCTACAGCTTCAGTCACCTGCCCATCAGCTAGTTTCTGTCAGTGTGGACACAGAGCCACTGAGCCGCATAGCTCTCATCCTCCAGCAGGTTAGCCTGAGTGTGTTCACTTGACAGAGGCAGGCTCCCAGACGAGGACAGGAGCCGCAGGGCTTTTTGAGGCCAAAGCCTGGAACGGGCACAACATCCCATCTGCCCCATTCTACTGGTTAAAGCAAACCACAAAGGCCGACTCTGATCCCAGAGTGAGAGAAACAGGTTCCACTCAAAGGGAGAAGCTCTTTGCCGTGCAGAAGGAGTGCGTATACAGAGGGAACAAACCACCTAACAAGCGCTCTGTCATTTCTGTTCCATTATTCCAAAGTGAACCCGATAGAGAGTGGATCTGAGGCTAAAATCCAGGAACACGGGTTCCAAGTAACTGTCGAGAGAAAGTCTAGTGTTTGGTATACAGCTTGTGCTTTGGAGCCTTCAGACCTAGGCTTGAATCCTGTCTCTTCCACACACTCTTCGTGTAAACCTTGGGCAAATCACTTGCTCCTTCAAGCTTTCCTTTCCTCTTCTGCAAAACAGGGACATTAATAATTCCAACCTCACAGAGTTGGTGTAAGGATCAAATGGCAGATGTATGGGTGTAAATGCCCCTAGCACAGTGTCTGGCACAAAGTAAGTGCTCAGTGAAGGTGGCTTGTATTATCAGTGTTATCATTAAAAACAACACTATTTCACCTGCTATAAACTCAAGTAATGGAATCCCCCTCCCAAATTCTAACACTGTGATTTCCTCAAGGGCACAGACTGTATGTCCAACAATATTCACTACAGCTTTGTTTATATTTTTTTTTTTAATTTTTTTTTCAATGTTTATTTATTTTTGGGACAGAGAGAGACAGAGCATGAATGGGGGAGGGGCAGAGAGAGAGGGAGACACAGAATCGGAAACAGGCTCCAGGCTCCGAGCCATCAGCCCAGAGCCCGACGCGGGGCTCGAACTCACGGACCGCGAGATTGTGACCTGGCTGAAGTCGGACGCTTAACTGACTGCGCCACCCAGGCGCCCCTACAGCTTTGTTTATAATAGGAAAAAAATTGAAAGCAGTATAAACATCCAACAATAGGGGGTTGGTTAAATGAATTTTAGTATACCTACCCAAAGGATTGCAGTGCAGTCATTAAAAGTGATGTAGGGCTAGGTGTGTTGACATTGAAACTGAATATGACATATTAAGTGAAAAAGAAGGTTATAAAATAGTACATACAGTACAAAGCCATCTGTGTACAATATATTTATGTGTAGATATACACATAGATGTCTTGGTGGAAAGATATCAAAATGTGAACGTGTCTGTCTTTATGTTGAGATTATAGGATTTTTTGCCTTTTATCCCAACTTCTTTAATTTCTTAACGATGAAATGTACTACTTCACTAAATTAAAAAAAAAAATTGCAACAGGAGAGCCACTCTAGGTCACCATGAAGGCAAGCTTCAGAGACACGGCTATGTGTCAGGCCTTGAACTTGCCACTCAGAATTTTGGAGCCTGCCGCTGTCAGGCCCTGTGCTGGGTGCCCAGTGAAACTTGCTCCTCCCTTAGGCTCTCAGCTGTGCTCCCTGGGGCTCTTCTGGGGCTCCTGAATTCACTGCTGACCTCCATTATGTAACTTCTCTCCCCTGGGGGCACCTAGAGCTGCATTTGTCTGTCTCTCCTCTCTGTGCTGCTCACAACACTCCTGCAGTTCCTATAAAGTTGGTGTTGGAGAGAGAGATGGGGTGGCTGTCCTCAGAGGTTACCCCATTTCCAAGCAAGCAGGCTGGGAAAGGGAAGGAGAAGGGTCGGTGTCCACGCTGGCAGCCCAGGCAATGGCAGGAGCTGGGGGCTGGAGGGCTAGACATAAGCCTTTAGTGCCTGGGTCCAAGGGATGGTACCAGTCAGTGCCATCACCACACGCAAGACAGAAATCTGAAAGGGAAGGAGGCAGCACTCACCGCCCTATTTAGATGGGCTGAGCTATTTAAAAATCAGAAACGTCCAGTAGCCATAATTTAGCCCAGCAGACCCCTGGGGTCTTCGCGTAAACAAATGGTTCACTCTGGGCAGCCCTGCCTCTCTCCATCTCACCTAAATCTCCAGCTGACTTTGTTCTGGTGTTCTGTGCTCTTTCCTGGGCCCTGAAGCACCTCCATCATGCCCTTCTCTTCCTAACTGACCTATTTCTTCCTGTAGGAGTCTTATGGGTCAGTTTATCCTCTTAAGAGTGCTGAAAGCAAAATTAACAATTCCAACCACTTATACATGAGATTTGATGCTTTTTACCAAAAAGATATTGTCACATCAGGAACAGTCATGCACGGGAAAAGGTGGGTTACCTTCATGAAGCAGCGATGGCTGGATCCCAGCAGATGGAAAACATTTGGAAATAGCTGCTTAAAATGGCAAGATGGTCAGGGGCTCAAGGGGCACGGGAAACAGGGAATTAACACCATTGAAGGAAATAGGATTTAGGGGAATAATATTCTACTTTTTAAAATATTTAGGTGAAGCACCTCCTTGATATCTCTGGGTGGATGAAGAGGTCATTTCCCTGGCTACTCAAAGAGAAGCATGGTGGATATGGCGGCATCTGTCCTTGGAAAGCCAAAATGCAAATGTTTGTGGGTGTGTGTGGATGTGCTGTTGAGTCACAATATTGTTAATCATAAGGAAGTTTAGGAATCAAGGCAAACTTTCTCCCACCCCCATTTGCTGCCTATGAATTACCAGCCATCATTCTTTTTCCTCTCCAACTCTTGCAATTGGGGTAGAATGCCTCTGTTAAACAAGCATGCCTCCAGAACTTGAGCTAAGTTAGAGCCCTTTATAAATTAGGCAATAAATAGAATGTGTTTCCCCATCTGGTATCCAAATTTAGGAAATCTGTGATTTTACATGAGCCACCAAGATATATGGCAAAGCCCAGGGTTCTGTGGTTTTTGCGGGTGTTTGGGAGGCATGTGGTCATGGTAGAGCCTCTGTGCTTTGCTATAACTGCTGAGATGCCACTTCTAACTCTGTCATTTATTACTTGGCCTTGGACAAGTCTTCTTATCTCTCTGTGTGTCTCAGTATTTTCATCAGCAAAATGGGAGTAATAAGAGCACCTGACTCATAAGGTTTTTATTTCAGAAAATGGCAACTTGATTCTTCCAGCTGTTCAAATTCCACATCTTGGAATTATCTCAATGCCTCTGTCTGTCCTCTCGATCCAATTTGTGAGCCAATCCTGGTGGCTCTCATTTCAAAATCAAGCCCGAATAAGACTATTTCTCACCATCACTGACACCACCACCCTGGCCAAAGACATTATCATCTCCTACCTGGATTATTTCACTAGTCTTTGCTATAGGCTGAATACCTGTGTCCCTGAGTAATACATATGTTGAAAAGTAATCCCCAGTGTGATGATAATAGGAAGTGGGCTCTTTGCGAGGTGCTGAGGTCATGAGGGTGGAATCCTCATGAATGGGATTAGTGCCCTTAGAAGAGGGAACTTCCTTCCACCTTTCACCAGGTAATGATACAGCAAGAAGATAGCTGTCTATGAACCAGGAAGTGGGCCCTCACCAGTCACCCAATATGATGGTACCTTGACTTTGGACTTTTCCAGCCTTTGGAACTGTAAGAAATAAATTTTTGTTGTTGATGAGGCATTCAGTTTATGCTACCTTTTTAATAAAAAAGCAGCCTAAACTGACTATAGTAGTATTTTAAAAGTTAATTATTGAAGTATAATTAACATACAATATTAATTTCAGGTGTATAACATATTGATTGAACAGTTCTATGCATTACTCAGTGGTCACCACAATAAGTGTAGTCATCATCTGTTACCACACAACATTATTGCAATCTTATTGACTATATTCCCTATGCTGTACTTTTCATCTCTGTGACTTATTTATTTTACAACTGAAAGTCTGTAGCTCTTAAGCCCCTTTATCTATTCTATCTATTCCCCCCTCCTGTCTGGCAACCAGTTTGTTCTCTGCATTTGAATCTGTTTGGTTTCTGTTTGTTTGGTTTATTTTGTTTTTTAGATTCCATATATAAGTGAAATTATATGATATTTGGCTTTCTCTGGCTTATTTTGCTTAACATAATAACCTGTAGGTCCATCCATGTTGTTGCAAATGGCAAGATCTCATTCTTTTCTATGGCCGAGTAATATTCCATTGTGTGTGTGTGTGTGTGTGTGTGTGTGTGTGTGTGTCTATACACACACACTACATCTTCTTTATCCATTCATCTATTGATGGACACTTGGACTGCTTCCATATCTTGGTCACTGTAAATAATGCCGCAATAAACATAGGAGTGCATATATCTTTTTGAATTAGCGTTTTCATTGTCTTTGGGTAAATACCCAGTAGTAGAATTACTGGATCATATGATATTTCTATTTCTTATTTTTTAGGAACCCCCATACTATTTTCCACAATGGAAATTTACATTTCCACCAACAGTGCACAAGGGTTCCCAAAAGGAAATGGTTTTGATGAATAACAGTTTTGTAGCTGCCATAAAGGAGAAACTGAAGGTCAACATAAGCCTGTCCCAGACGAAATTCTGTTTTTTGGGTAACCTTAGGTAAGTTAAAATCACTGTACCTTAGTTTTCACTCTCTAAAATATTCTCTCCCCCAATTCCTTTTTCTACCAGTCCTGTTACACCCTTCAAAAGGGTTAAGAGTTTATTTATTTGCCCACACTTGGCTGGTTTTTTGCTTTTTCTACTGAATTCTACTGACTGGCCTATCTCACAACCTATGCTAATACTTGAGATTTACTGCACAGAGGCTTGGAGGAAGTATCCATCATGCTGCATTATTGTCAGTCATTGGGAGTGTCTTAGGCAAAGGCAACAGCATATCCAAAGGCCTTGAGGCAGGAAAAAGCCCAGAGTAGCTAAGAGCATCTATGGCCTGGAGGCTGGCTCCATGTGAGGGCTCTGGTTTCAGGCTGCCTGGGTCAACTTCTCAAGTCCACCTGTTACGTAGGCTTAGACAAGTCCTAGAATGTCCAAGGCTGTTTTCAGTTTTGTATGATAGAGGCATTGATCTCATAAGGATATTGTGAGGATTGAATGCGATAATACCTCTAGAGCACTCAGAACTGTGTCTGGCATGTTCACCGCTATTATTGTTAATATATCACCACTATTTTATCATAATTTTAATCATCCTTTGCCTAGGTCCTTGGTTCAGAGAACTTATCCTTTCAGGCTGTTTCTACCTTTCTAATCCAGTGCCCAAATGGCAAAAATACAACCCCCTCGGGCTGATTGCATTTTTCTTATAGATGCTGCAGCTCAATTGAAGCCCAACTCATGGCCTTGTGGCCCAACTTTTCAGTTAGCAGTTGTTCTGAGTGCTTGAACTTTGATCAGCATCAGATTCATCTCTCCACTCTTGCCCTGCTTTTTCATAATTGCACTTGCTTTGTGCAGCTTGGGTCAGAGTTATATTCATTGGAGCAATTGTTCTGGAATCCTGACTTTGCCAGGAGCCTCATGTCCACCCATGATGCAATTGTCTTTAAATATCATCTCAGAGTCACACCCAGGAATCTCTCAGAAGCCTTTCAGAATAAATCCTTGTGAACAAGAAGTTGGCTAGAGTCTCTGATGCTTCTCGTCAGCCCTCCTTACCCAGGCAGAGAGGCATCCTTCCCTACTCCTCTGGGACCTACTCCAGACAGCCAGAGGTCAATAGGACAGCCAGAAGGTCTGCCAGATCAGGCCCTCTGGAAACAAGAAATCTCTGTACAGCCAAGGGAATCACTAGTCCCCTATCTGATGGCCTTTCATTCTAAGCAACATGCAATAAACAGACACTCCAATAGGACAAAGGGATTCTGACAGCTTGTAGAGTTCATTGTGGCAGAGATGTGAGCTCAGTGGAGCAGGTTTGCTGCCGACATCGCTCTGCAGCATTCACCTACACACACAAAAGGAATAAGGATTAACTCTTCATGGAGGCTGTCTCCAATTTAGCTCTAATTGTTCATTCATTTAATCAGTTAATCAAGAAGAATTTAATAAACACTTATTATGCTGCAAGTACTAAGATCAGCATTAAGGACACCAGTATAAATAAAGCTGCCTCTTTTCTTGAAAAACCCATGTGTCTAAATACATAGCAAATTACATAATAGTATACAAAATGCTTCAGCACAAGTGAGCATCAAGTATTATGGGAACACAGAAGACGAAGGGGCCCAATTTTGCCTGCCAGGAGATGTGAGCCAGAGATGGCTTCACAGAAAGAGGGACAGAGCAGTTTTGAAGAAACAGAGAATTGGGAGGGTGTTAATAAGGTTATTTTGGTTGCAAGTAACAAAAATGGACAGATTAGTTTAAATAAAAGACAGTTATTGTAAGGGCTCTGGTTGTTTCAAGGAATCCAAGGGAGAGACGAACAAGTAAATCTCAAGAATGGCAAGACCCCAGAAGTTTGGGAGACCTTGGTGGCAGCGATCTATGATTTTCTTTTCTAGAGAGCGTACATGGACCAAACTCTCCTCCACCAACATCTCTACCCATGGGCATCTCTTTTCAAAATTCCAGATTCCTAGAAGAATCTGATTGCCCCACCTGGAGTCAGAGATTCATTCCTGGTTTATTTAGCTGGACCAGAAGAAGCAGCTCAGCTAGTTCAGACCCCACCACTGATCCAGGGCAGTTCTTTTTTTTTTTTTTTTTTTTTTAATTTTTTTTTCAACGTTTATTTATTTTTGGGACAGAGAGAGACAGAGCATGAACGGGGGAGGGGCAGAGAGAGAGGGAGACACAGAATCGGAAACAGGCTCCAGGCTCTGAGCCATCAGCCCAGAGCCTGACGCGGGGCTCGAACTCACGGACCGCGAGATCGTGACCTGGCTGAAGTCGGACGCTTAACCGACTGCGCCACCCAGGCGCCCCTGATCCAGGGCAGTTCTATAAGAAGAAGCGTCATCATGGTCTTGATGTCCACTCCAAGAGATGGCTATTGCAATGAGACAGGACATTGTCTCATTGTCTCATTGACAAATGCATTGAGTCATGGAGGCAAAAAGGTCATGGTGTGATTGTAGAGAAACAAGTTTGGGGTGACTTTCTTTGTGCAACCTGTGCAATCATTATTATATGTACAACAAGTGTCCATTAATCATGTCATATTTCGTATGCATGAAGGGAACCTGTTATTTATGATCTTTTAGTTAAGGTTTGTTGGGTATCTTAAAGAAAAAAGACATTTGTCAGAAACCTATGAGGGGTGCTGAGGGTCACAAATTGAAAGAGATGTAGAGAAGAAATCACACTTGGAACTGGCAGGACCTGGACACTTGGAACTGGCAGGACCTGGAGGAAATCTTGGTGGCAGACATCTCTCTGCCTTTCTCCGGTCACCATCACTGGAATGAATGGAGTTGAATGGTATACAGTATATGTAATAAGGTTTCCAGTGAATTGGTGAATTGAGGTCTTGTCATAACTTAGAGGATGAACATTAAAGAGTGACTCATCTGTACATTTGACATGCCTGTCTGTCTGTCTCTCTTTGCTGCCCAATGTTCTGGGCATCTCCGTTTTCTAACACCTCGGTTTCTTTTTGGAGGATTACCTCCTTCTGGTGGATCCTTTTGCTCAGTGCCTTGGTACAAAAATAAACCAATGAATAAAGCTCATCTTTTCAGACTCTGTCTCCCTAAACTTTGAATCCTGAGCAAGGGCACAGGGTGAAACACACTGTTCTTAGTGAGAGGTTTAATCCAGATGTTGGCTTCCCAGCACAGAAGCTGAAGGAGTCCCAGGGGGATGCTCCCATGGTTGATCTTCCTCTCATTGCTCTGGTTCAGAGAAGGGCATGCCTAAGACTGAGGAGCAATGATTCAGATCCCCCCCTCTCCATAGTCATTGGAGGCCCATATTAGGGAAAAAGGAAGACAGAAAATCACCCTTACTCAGGAAAACAGTAGTCTGTCCTTATTGACTATGATACAGAAATTAACTGGAACATTTTGGAATTTCTGTAGCAAGGAGCAAAACAAAATTTTTTAGGAGTTCATGCTAGCTGGACACCATTTATAAAACTACTGTAAGTGTTATAGAGAGAACCCATGGACGTTGGTTTGAGGTCGGTTCAGGCAGGCATCCATTCTTACTGAACAGTGGATCTACTCTGATTGGTCAATGCAGCACGCTGATTTGTTGGCACTAGTGCCATATTAGCTGGTAAATATTTTGGATCTCGCCTGTATTTATTATGTCTAAGCCACTCTGCCAGGTTTTACTGATCTTCACAGACTTCATTTAACAAATAATTTTTAGGTATGGGTCTTACTTTATGAATTTTATTTATCACCCCTCCCCTTCATTGATGGGGAATGGGAGATCAGAGAGGTTGGTTCCCTAGTATCATTTAGTAGTATGACTGGTGAGTGCTGGACTCAGGATTTGAACTCAGAGCCCACACTCTTCACTGCTTGGTTATCCTACCTCAATTACCCAAGATAACTCACTTGTGCAGAACGACCCTCACTCTGAATTTATGGCTCTTTGAACCATGGCTTGAAATGTTATTTTTACCTTAACTCTCACTTATCAGGTTGGTAAATTCAGGGAACACAGGTGCAGGTGGAATTTTAGAGTACTGGAGAAACTAGCTTTCAACCAAGGGGTTGAACTACAATGATGATTTTCAACCTTTATTCTTAAAAAAATTTTTTTTAACATTTATTTATTTTTGAGACAGAGAGAGACAGAGCATGAACGGGGGAGGGTCAGAGAGAGAGGGAGACACAGAATCTCAAACAGGCTCCAGGCTCTAAGCTGTCAGCACAGAGCCCGACGCAGGGCTCAAACTCACGGACCATGAGATCATGACCTGAGCCAAAGTCAGACGCTTAACCGACTGAGCCACCCAGGCACCCCTCAACCTTTATTCTTAACAGTGGATCCTTTTGTTCAAATGCAATTGTATATGGAAGTTCAATGCTAAAAGCACAGAGGCTCTGGGAGTTGCATTGTAAAAACTGCCCCTGGCTCTGATGTTCACCTAAGTGACGTGAGCTGGGGTGGCGTGAGTTATCACTCTCCTTGCATACAGTGCTCAGCGTGATCTCTGGGCTGGTATCTTCATTCCCCAGCCCTGCACAACCTGACCCAGGCTATAAGGCAACTGGTCCCTTAGACCGTGGGAGGTGTGGCCTGGGATTAGTTCCTGTGATGCTGTTCCTATTCTTCTACTCAAGCTTCTGCCTCCATTTCCTTCTTTCTCCCACAGTTACTACCGAGCTGGGAGACTTGTCCTAAATTCCAGCCTGCTCAGCTCAACCCTAACACACTGCTCAGGCCTTTCTAGGACCCTGCCCTGCCCCCTTTTCTCAATGGCTCCTCTTAACAGACTACTTGAATCATACCAGTGTCACAGGATGTGAGGTTGGGTCCCCCAAAATCAGACCCTGAAGATCCATGTGAAAGTGATTTATTATCAAGGGTTTCCAGGAAAATCTAGCAGGCTAGTGGGAAAGTGGGGCAAATGAAGAAAGAATCCAGGCAAGGTGTGACCTCAAGCAAAATTCTATTTAGGGTAACTTGGGCTTAATTCTGTAAGGGGGTCTGAAGACAACCCAAGTCACACCTCAGAGCTGCCCTAATCAGGAGCTAGGGAGCTAGTGTTTATGGCCTTCTGGGTGTCTGTGTGCACAGGCAAATGAACTCCTGTGTCCCACAACAGCCCTTTAACAAAGAGACACAGGAGCTGGATGGGAGTAAACACACCCTGGCCTGGGTGCATTGAAATGGTGCAAGGATCTGGGGAGCTGAGGCAGAGCTGTGAGGGCATATGCCTCACACACTCCGGATGTTACCCGTCATTAGCTGTAGCTCCTCTGCTGTGATCTATAGTCTTGATGATTGACTTCCTTTGGTATGAAGGTGAGCAGACTCTGTTTACTGCCTACTCAATATACATTCTTTCTTTCCTCCTTGCCCACTGAACTCTGATTTTGTTCAGAACAACAATGTGCCCAGTCTTTGGAGATGATCTCTAATTAGTCTCCAATCCAAATGTGCCAATACTAGGCCTAGCTTTCCTGGCAATTAGCCCTGGCCTTTGGACTTATTTGGGTTGTGAAATAATAAAAAACATATATATAGTGGTCTCTGTCCCTGGTTTCTGGCACAGGAGCTCCTAAATCCCTTGGAATTCCCTGGGTTATAGGAGCCTCTTTTGTTCTAATGAGGTGACTCTTGGTGGGCTTCCACATGGGGGCCAGTCACCAGAAAGATCAAGTCATGATTAGAAGCTTGAAACTTACAGCTCCACCCCCATCTTCTGGGAAAGAGAGAGGGTTAGAGATTAAGTTGACGATTGATCATGCCTAAATGATGAAGCCTCCATAAAACCCCTAACATGGCTTTTGGAGATCTTCCAGGTTGGGAACACATTCATGTGCTGGGAGAGCAGTGTACTTCAACTCCATGGAGACATAAGCTCCTATATTCAGGAGCCTTCTGGACCTGGCCCTATATGTTTCTTCATCTGGCTGCTCTCTTGTACCTTTATTATATGCTTTATTTTATAATAAACTGGTAAATGTGAGTGTTTCCCTGAGTTCTATGAGCCATTCTAGCAAATTATCAAACTGAAGGAGGGAGTCATGGGGACCCTGACTTATGACTGGTTGGTTAGAAGTACAGATGCCAACCTGGGACTTACAATTGGCATCTAAAATAGTAGGGAAGAGTCTTGTGGGACAGCCTTTAACCTGTGGCATCTGATGCTACCTCCATATAGATAGTGTCAGAATTGAGTTAAATTGTAGACACTTAGCTAGTTTTGGGGAATTATTGATGTATAGAGAGAGCCCCTGGGCATTTGGTAAGCAATAGTGAAGTGTGGCAGTAGTGTGACAGTATAGGAGAAACATAGGAGTGAATTTTTCTTGTACAAAGGCCAACTGGACCTGCATGGAAGTCTGTTGAATGGTTCTGGGAAGACTTCTACTTCCTGATAAAAGGGGAAAGGCAGGTTGACGCAGTCTCTCCCTTTTCCCCCTTCATCCTTATTCTTGACTTGAGCATGGGTGCCATGTCCAGAGCTGTAGCAGCCATCTTGTAATCATAAAGCAAAATGCAAAGATAAAGACCAAGAGCGTTTCAAAGACCAAAAGCATTTCTGACATCATCCAGCTATTAAGCTATTTCCAGAAGTTTTTTACCTCTAGGCTCCTTGTGGTGTGAGAAAAACAAACTCCTGTTTGTTTAAACCACTTTAAACCAATTTTTCTGTTGCTTGAAGCTGAATTCATCCTCCTAAGCAGGGGCCTGTGGGAGTCCAGCCTGACTTCTCCATGCCCCTATCAGTACTACATAAAGGATGGATGGTGACCTCTTTGGGATGCCCATCCCAGAGCACAGCCACCTGCTCAATCCTGGTCCCATCTGGTCCTATCTCCTTCCTGTTCTGGGTAAATCATAAAAATGCAAATCTCTTGCAATCAGTCATGAATGAGGAATAGTCAAGGTGGACCAACAGAATTAGGAAGCAGAGCTTGGCAAGACTTTCCGAGGAGTAGACAGGGAGAAATTCTTTTGTTTTTAGACCTGTAGGCAAAGACAGAGCCGACATAGACACTCCAGAACTATGACAATAATATTGATTTAAAGATACAACTATATATCCAACTGTCATTTATTGAGCATCCACTATATACTTGGTGTTTTATACTCACTATATCATTTGCACAACCACTTGGTGATGTGATTACGATCTCATCCATGTTTCATATGAGAATCCTGAGACTCAGAGAAGTGAGGTAACTCACTTAAGCTCATTTAGTTAGAAAGGGCCTAAGTCCAGGGGTGCCTGAGTGGCTCAGTCAGTTAAGCATCCAACTCTTGATTTTAGCTCAGATCATGATCTGAGTTCCAGTTCGAGACTCACATCAGGCTCCATGCTGACAGTGTGGAGCCTACTTGGGATTCTCTCTCCCAAGGGGGAGATCCCAAGGGGGTATCCAACCCTAGCCTTGTGTGCAGTTTACTTCACATCTTCCAGGATCCACTGGACATCCTTCTACAGCCCTGAAATGACAGCCAGTTCTGATGACGACCAGTTCAGATGCCCCATGTCAGCACCAGCCTTTAATCTTGGCTCTCAGAACTGCCACTCCTCACAAAACAAATGTTCCTCTAAAGTGTGCCCAAGACAGTCCTTGGCAAGACATTCACCTGAGGAATTCTGAGTCCTCCCACCCACTGGCATTCTTGGGCAAGCTTCCTGGGAATGAGTGAACCCTGCCCCCCTTCTATGTCTGGCTTGTATGTCTCTGAGGGCATATGTATTAGATTAGTCCAACTGAGAGCAAAGTCAGTTTGGATTTGCTCAGACCAAGAGCTCTGGAGACTCCCTTCCTGGCTGGTAGTACTTTTAGGTCTCCCAGATCCCTTTACTTGTTCATTCATCTCTCCCTAAACTGCTGAAAGTGCTATAGCGAATGGCTTATAACTGTGACCTTCTCTGCATATAGCATCTGTGGCTGATAGGAACTTCCTGGCCAGGAGAAGCCTGGGATGTTACACTCCCTCCTCCAGGGGTGTCCAATGACTTAATTGGCTGACATGAGGACACAAATACCTGGCCCCTTTGTCTCACTGAATGACCACTCTGTGATGTGACACTCCAGAGTACCCTTTGGGTCAAGCAAGGTTAAACTTTCCCTGAGGCGACAGACTTTCTTGGCTCTTTACCATTCCCTATCCTGCTTCCCTCCTTTGTTTACAGGATTTCCTAAAGAGCCCTCTCTCAACAAATGAGAGATTTTGCATCCAAATCTCTCAGGCTCTATTTCTAGGGAGTCAGACCCAAGACAGACACTGTACTAAAACCATGTTTTGCAAATGTCATTAAGCCCTGGGTGCCATTCAGGGACTAGCACTTGAGATCCATTTGAATTTCCCGGCCAGACAATCCCCTAACCTCACAGCATTGTCGTCTGTGGCTATGCACCTCATAGATGGAAACCTTTCTCCCCTCAAGGCTCTATCTCCTCCTGCCCTCACATCCCCACACTGCTCTCTGCTCCTTCACCCCTGATCCAGCCTCACCACTTCCACCCTGCCAGTCCTTCCCAGTCTGTTTCCCAAACAGACTTCCCTGCATAGTTGGACATTTTCCCGAATAGTCCTTGCACTCCCCACCTTAACAGAGAATGAAATCTCCCCAGAGGACACTGCCGCCTTTGCAATCCTCTCAAGTGGAGACTGCTCATTCTGCTTAGGTACAAAAACTCAGGTCAGCATTCTCCTCGCTCCTCATGACCACTTCCAAGCCGTTACGCCTCCACCCTCCTATTAGAGTGCGTCTCCTTTGTTTCTCACGCCATCTGGCTATATCATTAAAACTGGCCAATTGCATATCCTTTGACACAGCAATTCCCCTTCATACAAAAATATTAGTGCAAGATGAAAGGATATATGTAAGAACAATTGTAATGGCACTGTTTGAAACTGTTTTTAAAAAAGGAAATTGGAAATAATCTAAATACCCATCAGCAGGAAGCTGACAAAAAGATTGTAGTGCTATTGCACAGAGGGCCACCACACCCCTATTAGAAAGAAGCATAGGATTTTTGTCCCAATGTGGGGAGACGCACATGACATGTAATGGTACGTCGAGCAGAAAAACTATAGCAAATATAGTACAATCTCATTTTGATAAAGGAAAATAATGCATATGTTTTTAAGATTAGAAGGGTTATCTTAGGGTGAATGACCCTTGGTTAGCAATGTCCCTGCAGTTGCTGTTATGGTTATGGCCAAGGAAGTGCTCAAAAGAGCCACACAATCTTTGGAGTCATAAAGTGAGAGCAGAAGCCATGTAGCTCTTGGTATGATATACTGATGCTTGCTTCGATCTCCTAGCTGGGGTCTAATAGGTGGTGGTGATATTTGATGGCTCTGAAAGCCCCATTCATTAAGCTTTTTAAAAAAATACTCCTCAAAGTTGTATATATGATGAAACCCTGTCTCACCACTCCAGATGGGAGAGATCCAAGTGGGACATCTACTGTGAGTGCCAAAATGTTGTCATGAAATTCAAGCTTCATTTTTTTCTCTTCCTATATAAACACCCCCTTCCCAAATATGAATCAAATCAGTCTAGCATCATCTCCTCCCTTCCTATTTCTTGTCAGTAGGGCATTGGTGGAAGTGTGTAGGGTAGACATCCACGGGGAGAATGTGAATTTAGAGGGCCAGGGGGGAGAATTTTTACTTTGCATTGATTACTTTTGTAATGTTTGAATTTGCCGCTGGGGTATGTATTATCTTTGTAACAACAAATAAAGATTAAAAATGAATTTAAAAACTACTGCCTGACCCGTTATGTCCACAGTACATTTACCTGAAGAGAAAGCCCTGATGAAGAGAGTCTCATCAAGTGTAGTGCTTAAGAACAGGAACTCAAGAACTTTGTTTCCTGGTTCTAAGTCCACCTCTTAGTAGCAGTGTGACCTCGGGTAAGTTACTGCAGACCGCACAATTTGTGCCCTGCACAACTCCAAGGGGCACCATTCACATAGACCACAAGGAGAATGACACTTGGATGTGTGTGATGCAGTGGCACAGGAAAGCCCTGCCTCTCTGTGTATCGGCCTCCTCATCTGTGAAATGAGAATGTCAGTACCCACCTTCTAGGCTTATTCTGAGTATTTGGCGAATAACCCATGTGAAGTACATGAAACAGTGGCACTGGAACATTGTAAATATACAGTGAGTGTTAGTTGTCATTACTATTACCATCTCCATCACCACCATCACCATCATGATGATCATCAAGATAAGTCCAGGAAAGGGGTCTGTGTCCCTAGGTCCCAATTCAATCTCTTGGGCACAAACTACTAGCCAAGCTGTCACTCTGTTCAGAAGAAAGACCCTTCCCTTTCCCCAGGAATGAAGTACTGATGGTCTAATGTCTGTGCTAGAGAACTCTCGTTGAAGGCCTGCAGGCAATGGTGGCTACAGAGATGATGCAAATCTGGAAAGTTTCCTGAAATTGCTACAAGCCAGGAAGGAACTCTCCATGGTCCTGGTTTTATGAAGTCCACGCTGACTGCTATCTCCATCCTGCTATGTTCTGATTATTGGCTTTGCCACAGGCAACCTCATCAAGATGCCCCCCTTTTTAAGACTTTGCCTGAACTCTGATAACATGTTGCCCTTATTAGAAATATTTTCACTTTAAAGGAAGCTTAATCCAAATTAAAATAAAATATCTCTGATGGTGGAATTTATAGAACTTTTACAGACAAAAGGGAGAATTTTGGACTGAAGGGGCTTCCAAAAAGTCCACCCTACAGGTGGCTATTTCCAGCTAACCACGAGAAACGTGTGTCTCTGTTATTCTTGCAAAAGTCTTCCTTGTGCTCTTGTAAATATGTCACGTTGAGTCATATATTCAGGAGCAGAGAGGAAGGAGATATGCACATATAGCAGAGCCTGTGCAGAGAAGGTGATGGTACCAAATCACATTCCAGAATGAAGCTAATGGGAATAAGAGGCAGAACCCTAACCTTACACCCTGAAATGATACAGAGGGAGGGAGTAGTAGGTTGTAGGGAAACTTGGAGTTGCCCCACACATTGATTTCTGGATCTGGCTGGTTACAGAGGAGACTTAAGGCAAATACAAGAAGCCAAAGTTGTAGGCAGTCCTTAGATCTCAGGCTAGGAGTTGGATGTGACCATCGGATTATCCTGACCCTGGTTGGGAGCTGGAGTGGAGGTTTGGGACAGGGAGAAATCTGCCCCAGGTCATAACCCTGCAATAGCTTCAACTGGCCAGCCCTGTAGGTCTGAGATTTGTCTCCCTAGGGATGAGCTGACATGCTTTATATCACCTCCCTCACACCCTTTCACTCACTCATTCCCTCCTTCATTTCCCCATCCTTCTCCAGTGCCTGTGCCTTCACTCAACACATGTCTCCTATCCGCTACTCCAGCTGTCAGACTCCTGGGTCACCAACCACCCCTCCCATATTCCTTCCTAGTACAGGCAGACAACTAATTAGAAATGTTCTGTGACTGGAGACTCCTCCATCATCTTCTGTAATATCACTGTGTCTAGAATTATTCCATGCCTTGTATAGGTGCTATGCCTAATCTTTATAGCAAGTCAATGAAGTTTCTTGTTTTAAGACTAAAGGAATGGAGGCTTAATTCTCTTCATCTGTAAAGTGGGAAATATAAGACCTACTTTGTTTGACTACTGTGAGGCTTGGAGATCATATTAGTTTTGTGCACAATATAAGACAAGGTGCTCCGCACACTTAGTCTTTGCACCATATCCAACTCTATTTCTAGAACATAAGCTCCTCAAGGGTCTGTAACAGTGCATTTCTTAGTTTTAAACTCACTTTACTTAAGGGAAGCTTTGCTTTTGAATAGGGTCCTCTAACAAGCTGTGGGTGGAGACCAGCAATCCATAGAGTAAGTCTCTTTTGAGATAACTTCTTTGTTATGATCTCCCAGTTTAATGTGCCAACTTATTGGGATAGAATGAGAATCATAATTATCATCATGATAATAATTATTATTATTGAGCATCAACTATAAGCCTGGGACTGTGCTGTGCATTTTACAAGCATGGTGATATTTAATTCAAGCAATGTTGGAGCCAGCCCAAGTTCAAGGTTGCAGAATAGAGAAAAGAGGTTACATCTGCATGCCCCTAACCTCTTCCTTATACTCAGAAATTTATCGACCCCTATCTCCAGGCTCCATTACTCTTGAGGTGCATTCCTGAAATACCTTCACCATCCTGACTTTCTTGGCAGCTTAATTGCCCGACAACTTATTTGGAGCCTGCAGAAAACTCAGATCTCCAAGTGCTTCTGCCTCCCTCCCCTTCTTTTCCCAGAATCTCTAGCATTGAGTCTGAAACACACTATCAAACTCTTAATTAGATATTGACATCTAGAAATCTATAATAATACTAATAGCAGTAACTGCTTATTGAGCCCTTACTAACTATATTAGCTCATTTGGCATCGTAGCCACTCTGAGTTGGTACTATTACAATTCCCATTTTACAGATGTGCAAATGGGAGGTTAAGCCATTTCATTGAGTGTCACCCAAATAATAAATGGCAGAGTTGACAGTTGAACTTATATGTGCCTCACTTCATGAACTAAACTCCATACCCTGACACATGAGTTATCCTACCTTTCATATACCCAAGATTACTGTCCCCAAAAGAACAGAATTTCTTCAAGCACATGAGCTTTCCCATGGAGGTAGTCTAAGGTAGAGGAAAAGGTGTGCATTTTCCTTTTGAAGACAGCCATGAGCTTGAAACATAGCCTACCAGTTACTGGCTAAGAAATATGTCTAGAGAAGACAGATATGGACCATGAATTAAGTTCACATCAAAGAAATAAGGATGAGATATAAGAAACTGGGCTATGATGGTTGAAAGTTTGTATCCCCAGGTAAGAATGTCTGCAAGTAAATTCTCTGTTCAGAGGCTGGATAAATTATAGTAAACATTACTAGAACTTCTACAGATCTGATTCTTTTCTTCTTCCTGGGAAGCTTTGAAGTTAGGTGATGCCATGTGACTAATTCTGGTAGAGATTGTAAACAGAAATAATGTGTGCCACTTTGGGGGAAATGTAGTTAAAACTCCTAAAGCACTCTCTAGCCCTCTCCCCTGCCATGGAAAACATGTGTTGAGATGCCAGAGTCACTGATGGAAGACCATCAGATCCTGAATCACTCCTTGGAAGGAATGGCCCTGGAGGGCCCCTAAACCTGCTGCAGACTTGGCATGAGTAAAAAGCAAATCTTTGTTGTGTTAAGACACTGATATTTTGAGGTTATTTGTTACTGCAGCATAACCTAATTTATTCTGATTAATGCTACTGTATAACTCATATACTCACCTGGCCTGATGATTAAAGGGTTGAGAGAAGAATGGCCAGGTGAAGGCCAGTAACTGGCAATTGGCTGAGTGGGAAAGATAAGGTGTGGTCAGATTTCAAGCATAGGGACTGAATATCAAATCCTCTTGAGCAAAGAAGGAACAGTCAGGAATGAGCACCAAGAGAAAGTGCCACGTTTCCCCAAAGGGCCAAAGCCAAATACAAATCACAAAGGAAGAGGATTGGTTTTGTATTCACTGCACCCTCTTCTCAAGGTCCTATGCAAGAAGGTGCAGTTGCCTCAGCATTCAGCTTCCCTGTAATATAGTGAGCTCTTGGGAGAATGGTACCAATTCTTGTCCAGATTGGAGATCCCCCTCAGTACTTTGCTGCCTTCATCGTGTCTCTTGAGTTGAGTGGAATTCAAAAGCTTCCTGAGTTATCAAAGAAAAAGGTGCATCTTGCTTGAACTAATTCTGATTTCTTCCCTGAGTTTCCTTCCTGTAGTGCTTGAGGTTGACCTAGACATTTTCTATAGCACAAATTATTTATTCATGACATTATTTGACTAATATCCACCATCCATTTCACATTTAACCCCGTGAGGGCAGCTCTATGTCCTGAAGATTTCTGGATCCCACCATGGGATCTGGTCTATGGTAGGTGCTCCATAACGGTGTTGAATGAGTGAGTAAACAGCTGTGTGTGTGAATTCAAGGTGGGATAGCTTTGCTTCTTGCCACCTGGGTCTGTCTCCTGGGTCTTTGTTTTCCAGCCTTGCTCTTTGCCAGGTCATCAACAAAAGTCATCTAATTCTGACCCTCTTTGTCCTTAAGTCTGCTGACCTCTTTGAATTCTGAATAAAGCTCTTCATTTAAAACTTCTTTGGCTTTTCAGGACAGGAGCAGAGAGAAATGGGCCCTTCATTTAGCTGATTGAACCAACAAAGGAGAAGTTTGAGACAGAAAATGAATATAGATCCAGCTGCAGCAATTAGAGGGGAAATCGATAGAACATCATCAAGAGCATCAGACGCGTGTAAGTCAGCGTCTCCAGGGATGGGTTGGTGGAGCAGTGTTCATTTCATTTTTGTTTTCCTAACTTAATCCCCAGCAAGTGAAGAGGGATAGGTGTGGTGGATGGGGCGGAGGTGGGAGGTGCAGGGGAGGGGAAAAGATGGGCAGGACCAAGGAAAGAGGAACAGGGATCCCTTCTCTTCCCGCTACCACCCCTGCCCATGGTGTGCAAGCCAATAGTAGCAAACTGAACCTTTCACACTGCACTGCTTTGAGATTCAAGCAGGTCTGGGTTTGAATTTCTGACCACCATGTGTTACTAGCAAGTTGTACATGGGAAGGTTATAGCGCCCCCCTGAGCCACACTTTACTCACCTGTAAAATGGCCTTGTGAGTCCTGCGACACTCAGTTGTCATAAGGAGTAAACAAAAAAATGTATGCAAAGGCCTGACAGAATGCTGCTAGTGTTTAGTAGATGTTGGTTTCTCTAATGCTCCCTTGCTCAGCACGTGACCCAGTCAAGGTACCTTTCTACCTTTTCAGCTTCTTTACCTCATATGAGGCTCTTAGCCTTTGTTGGGACACACATATCTTTGAGTCTTTAATAAAATGTAGAGGCTAAAGGCATAGATTTGAGATCAGAAAAATCTGGGTTCAAATACCCTTTCATTTCTTGCTGGCTGTGTGATCTTGAGTATGTTACACAACCTCTCTGTGCCTTAGTTTCTTCGTGAATAAAATGAGGAAAACAATAGTGCCCATCTTATAGGGTGTGATAAGGATTAAATCACTAAATATGTCTGAGCTTTGAAGAGTGCCTGGGATACAGTAAGTTTGAGTAGATGTTTGTTGTTGTTAATAAAAGCAATGGAAGCCTCTCCAGTAAAATTCACACAAGCACGCACATGTGTGTAATCTTGTGAAGACAATTCCCAATTCTTGTTTAGTGATTTTTGCAGGGTAGAGTCCAGCCTGGCATTCACTACTGTGCATCACCTGGCCCTTCATCTACAGAATCATAGCTGTAGGTTTATGGAGGCCCCATCTTCTCCTCTGCAAGAGGGAGCTTCCAAACTCTCCCACTGAAAATCAAAGCCATGGTTTTCAGCTCTGTCCACTTGAAAGCCTCAATGAGAGCTCTGCCTGGCAGTAATTTAGGGCACAGACTCTACTTGGGCTTGAGAGAGGGGCCAGTAGTCCAACCCCAAATTTTCAGAAGCCCAATGGACTTTGGGCTGAGTCAAGGTCAACACCCAAAACGTTGGTCCTGGAAGCAGGAATAAGGCAGCTGTTGGTGGCCCTGATCATGCCAGGCTGAGAATGTACTATGTGGGCCCGTAGGACCCACATAGTGGCTCAAAGCACAGGGAAATGAGGCAAGTCTGGAGAGAGGCATGGAGGCATCTTGGTGGAGGGGAGGCAAGACCCCAGCCAACAGATCTGCCATGATTCAGGAGTTAGAGGCAGAAGGAAACACCAGGGACTGGGTCAGAAGCCTGTCAGTAGAAACCAAGCACACACCCAAGACAAAGAGGCTGTGGCTTGGGACTTGTGAGACCTATCTCCAATCCATGCGGCAGACAGGACTCCCTCTCAGGAGCCTCTGACCCCAAAGGGCTCCTACCCCACTAGTGGAACCAACCCCAAAGGACTGACCCATCTTCTCCAGATGCCCATGGAGATGCTACTCAGGGCTGCTGCGCCTCTAAGCCAGAGATCGTTGGGAAAGCCTGTGGCAGCCTGTGGGGTCAGGAGGACTCACAGCACAGAGTTGGTCTCTCAGATGTCACTATGCAAATTGGCTGATAAGCAGGGAAAATCTGGTTCCACCAGATGAAGCTGCCACCCTCCTCCCAACAGGCAGGCAAACCAGCTACTGGGATGGGCCATCCATGGGGAACTTTAGCTTGGATTTGTTATGTAGGGGGCAATGGAGAAGCAGGAAATGCCTACATTGTCTGGGAGGTCCTATCCTACAGGGGGGCAGACAGTGATGTAGCTCCTGCATGAGGCAATGTCATGCACCTCATTAACCACAGATTCCAACATTTTTCCTTGGAGATAGTGGAGTGGGAAGAAGAAAAGACTTGAGCATCCACTAGGCCTGGGTTGAATCCCTGCTCTGTCACTTGTTAGTTGTGAGATTTTGGACAAGGGCCTTTACTTCTCTGGCCCTCAGGTTTTGTTGTTGTTGTTTTTTTTTTTATCTGTAAAATGGAGAAGAATCATGTCAACTCTAACAAGGATCCCATCTTGAGTCTAAATGAAATTCAGGTGTATGTGAAGTGAGCTTACCAGAAACTGGTTGGCATAAGAATTAATGTAACATCTCATCCAGTCAGCCAGTCAGCCAGCCACCCTTCCACCCATCCATCCACCCAAGCTTAGCTACGGTTTCACCCTCTGTTCCAGTAGTAAAGCTGGATCAATACAGTGTGTATTTGAGGCCTCAGGAGTTATGTGGCTGTGCCTTCAATCCAAGATTAACACAAAATCTCTTTGTGTAGAGCAATCAATTCTCTCTACCATGAGACTGATGTAGAGTCCCTAGACCGAGACTTAGGCAAAGAGTGAGAGGAAGGACAGGCATGGGGAAGAGAACCAAGGTGGAAAGTGGCCTCCATAGAGCCACAACCTCTGTTCACAATCAGGTTGCCCTGGTGACAAGGGCATTCTGCTGGTTCCCACAGGAGCAAGGAGTAGGGCTTGCCTTTTTATATGTAGTAAACTTCACATGAGAGGGGAGGGGTAGAGGCAGGGTTAATAATTATGCCACTCACTCATACCTTTATTCAACTCATTATCTGTCCTATTCAGATCACAGAGATGCTTGGGACTCATCCCTGCCCTCAAACCACCAATGGTCTTATACCACCAATCACTTCACACTGGGCATCTTCTGTGGAACTCAGGTGAGTGTCTCTTTGGCTATCAGTCCTCAACTTCAAACATAAGACAGGTAGCAATGTGACTCACCTTGAAATTAGGGGTCCATTACTGATAGTCAACACTATATATGAATTTTGCTAATTCTATCAAATCTGATTATTTTGTTCATGACATTTTATTGTCTAAATACAAAAGTAGTTCTTGATTAATTCAGAAGATTTAGACAACACATAGCAAAACACAAGGAAAATAAAAATAAGTAATTCACCATCAAGTAAAACATAAATATTTGGAAAGTACATGTTTCTAGATACACACACACACAGGCACACAACATTTATGGAGTTATCTGTATTGTTTTGTAGCCTGCTTTTCTCACTCATCCATATGTTGCAAACATGTCACTAAGTATTCTTCTATAACTTCAGTTTAATGATTCCATAATATCCCATAGTATGGATATTCCATAAATTGTTTAGCCAACTGCCTATGGTTGAATATGCAGATTGTTTCCAGGTTTCATTAACATAAATAATTCTTTATTGAATATACTTACACATTAATAGTTGCACATATATTTGCTTTAATCATTTAGATAAATTCATAGGAATACAATTACTAAGTCAAATATCTATATGCACATTTTTAAGGCTTTTGATAGGTATTATCAAATTGCCCTCTGAAAAGTTTGTACCAAACTACATTCCCTCCAGCAGTGTACAAGAATGCCCAATTTCCCATACTCATTGTGGATTTAATTTGCATATCTTTTGTCCCCAGTGAGGCTGAATGTTTTCTTCTATGTTTATTGTCTATTTGTAATTTTTCTTTAGTGAATTGCCTACTTATGTCAATTACCCATTTTTATGGGGGTGCTTATCTTTTCCATTTTGACTTCTGAGAGCGTAACCTATAGATCAGCTTTTTGTCTATAATATATGTTTATTACATTTCCCCCCCACTGTGTCATTTCCTTTTAATTTTGCTTATGATGATTTTGACCCAGTGAAGATTTTTCTATTTAAGTAATCAAATTCATCAATCTTTTCCTTTATTGTTTTTGTTTGGAAACGCTTGAATGCTTGGTAATGCTTAGAAAGGCCCAAACACCCTAAGTTTATAAAAACATTCCTCTGGAATGTTTCTCTAACATTTTTCATGGTTTCAATTCTTTTATATTTAACTCTTTAACCTCTGAATTTTATTTTGTTGTATGTTACGCAGTAATTGCTGTAACTTAAACTTTTTTCCCAAATAGTGAACAAACCCTCCCAGAGCCATGTCATGCTTTCTTTCTTAATCTGAAGCACATCTATGCAATTTAAATGATACCTGACAGCTCTGGAGGGAACAGTGATTCCTCTGAAGGGAGTAATAGATGGAAGAGAAGATGGGAACAGGATGCTTTCATCTTTGTCTCAATTGGGTCCTGCGTGTCCATCATTATTTATCCAAGAATGTTTGCAAAATACCTACAATGTGCATTCTGGAAGGTGTTGGGAATAGAGGGAGAGTAAGAGCATTTCTGCTCAGCGCTTTCCAATATCTACATCAGATGTGTAGTGGATGCTGTGGTGTGCCACCCAAAGCCCCCTGTAGGATTAAGTCACTTATTCCCCAAGAGGTCAGGAATGTTGGCAGTGGATGGCTCAAACATCAGAGGTTTCAGAGGTGTCCTCCTTCCTTCAAAGGGTGCTGCCTCATCCAAGGTGATATGCCTTCTCCAGGGACAGCCTATATCCCATAACTGATCTGTGAGTAGGGTCAAAGACCCAATCCCCTTGCCTTAATTCTGGCCAACTTAGAAGGGCCACTCTAGTTTCGAAGTGCCCTGTAGTATCTGCTGAGATCTCAGACACAACTACCACACCTCAACTCAAACTTCCCTTCTGTCTAATCCTGTCTCCCTCATTCATTCCCTTCAGGGGTTCCTGACAGCACACCCTCCCATGCCCCCATTCCTACACAATAGATTTCCTGTGTGCAAGTCTCTATCTCCCAAGACAGGTATAAGGTCCTGGATTTTGCTTGGCTGAAAACAATGGATGGATGCAAGGTGACTCCTGGGGCCACAACATGCTGGCATGAATGAGGCTCAGTGAGGCAGGCTTGGTGCCATCTTCTTTACCTTTCTCACAAGAACTTTAATTCAGACAGTGTATATTTCTCAAATTACATGATGCACTCCGAGCAAGAGAAGGACTTTTTGTATCAAAAGGATGAGCTTTAGTTTTAGAAACAGAATTATGTTTTCCAAATTCCTCTCTTAGATAAACTTATACCAATTAGGCCCGCGCTCAAGGACAACATGCTAATAAATGCCACAATTTAATTGGCTTGTTCTCACCAAACCTACCTGGTGGTGCTTCATTTCCTTGATCTGAACAAAACTGGGCCCTTGTACTTTGGACTTTAAGCATAACTAGCTTCTTCTCATAAGAATATTTACATAATTGCTTCCATTTATTGGCTGATTTTGGGCATGCACATCTGTGTGAGTGTCTATGAAGTGTGTGTGTGTGTGTGTGTGTGTGTGTGTGTGTGTGTGTGTTTATAGGAGGCATAAAGCTTGACTCTGAGGACTGGATTTCTTTTCAGATCAATCACCGCAAAGGAGACAGATGTACAGCAGCTCCTCCTAAGATGTCTATATCTAATCACATATTTTGCTTTTTTCACTTTTGGCTGCAGCAAACTCAACTCAACAGCTCCAGACAATAAGAAGATTTATTATCTTATATTACAACCAGTCCAGAGGTAGGGCAGTTCCCAGGTTGATTAATTCAGCGGCCCATAGATGCCATCAAGGACCCAGGCTCCTTTTATACTTTCTGTCTGCTATCCAAAATATCTTTGCTTTGTCTTAAGTCTGGTTCTCCCCGAAACCTCAGCCATTTCCATGCCTCCCATCTAGACCTGCTGACATTGAGGAAAAGACAATACCTTCTTTTCCATGGGTGTGATTTCAGGAGTAAATGAATCTCTCTCAGAAGCTCTTTTGCAGACTTCCCTTACACTTTACTGTCCAGAACTGATTCCCAGTCCCTGGAAGTGGAAATGGGAATAGCCAAGACTGGTTTAGATTCATTAGGACTTACAGCCAAGGCTTCTCCTCCGAGGGACAGGGCAACACAAGGAAGGTAGATTTGGAAGAAACTAAGGGTTCCATTAGGGAGGAACAAGGCAGAGGTGGCAATGGATACTGGGGGTAGGCAACCATTATGTCCTCCATACTTACCAACTCATGTGACAAAGTGGGAGCAAGAATGTTTTGCTTTGAGAAAGAGCTTGGGAGAAGTGCCAGGCAGGGAGGAAGATGAGAGGAGAGGAAGAGCCTCACACTCACAGGTGTGCAGGGACGTAGATTCCCTTGTGCCCAGTGAACAGCACTCAATGCTGGTCTGCTCCTCAGTAGCTGACATCCAAGCCCTGTTTGGCATCAAACCTTGACCACATTCCCTCTGCCTCTTTTCTTAAAGATTCTCCTATAATTGAGCAATCACAGAGAAGGGGCCAGCGGGGACCAAGATAAAGAGAGCCCTAAACAGCGGGGTTCTCTCTGAGCTGTCCACAGATCTTCAAAAGCCTTGGGTCTATCACACAAGGCCCCAATCCTTTGGACAGATCTTTAGCATAATCTTTAGACTGTAAAGGTTAGAGCAAATATTAGTAGGGATAAAAGACATCCAAGAGAGGAGGAAGAGGTCACTACAATCAAACACTGAGCTACTATGTTTGTCCCTTGCCTCTTGGCCCAGACAAATGACATGCTAAGGCATTTAAAAACACTTGCAAAGGCAATAATTGCCCAACTGTGATTTGTTGATCTTTGAGAAATCATGAAAGTCTGGTAGCCACTGAAAGCCTGGAAACAGGCAAACGTCATTCATATTTTCAAAGCCTTGGAAAGGATGAGTTCTCTAAACCATTGTCTGCACCCAGGAAAGCATATCCAGTGCTGGTAGGGGCTGGACGCTGAGTGCCCCGATGAGGACTCAAGGCTCCTGTCAGGCTGCACAAGCACATTTAGAACAAGTCATGTCATACTGACCTGATTTCGTTCTTTGTCAGGGACACTTGAGGATGAGAGCAGGGACATGTGGTAGACATGAGGTCAGGCCCTGGCTGCCCCAGCTGTGCCCAGCTACACAAAACAGAATGTCTCTCAAGCCAATCTCGCTCTATCTCAGTGGTGAATTAGGTGCTGCAGAAACATCTGTCTGCTTCAGGCATTTGCCTCCTGCTGGGATATCCCAGCACTACTCACTAAAAACACCAAACAAACCAACAGAGCTCCTGAGCCCAGCAGTCATGCATTCACCTATTGTCCTCTTCAGTTACTCACTCATCTATCCCTCTGCCAGACATTTATGTGTGCTCACCAAGTGAAAGGGTGATGCCAGTGTTAGAGACACAGTGAGAATAAAACAGACACAGTCCATGCCAGCATGGCACTTACAGTCCAATGGGACCTTATAGGAGGGCCACCGAATCCACCCCCTTGCATTTGGACAAGAAGAGTTCTTCTCAAACTTTGAAATACATACATCTTGTTAAAAATGCACATCTGATTGAGTAGATATGGGATGGACCTGAGATTCTGCATATCTGATAAACTTCCAGGGGGAGCTCATGCTGTTCATTATCAGACACACTAATTTTCACTAGTAGTGAAAAACTAGCACACCTCATATGGCAGGATGCTAATTCTCTGTCCTAAGAAGATAAAATCCCTGCCATCTGGGCAGAAGTCTTGTATCAGATGAGCTCCACTCTCCTCCAAGTCCAGGACTTCTTCCTACTACTGACATCACTCCAGCCAACTTAAGCCTGTTTCCTGGAGGTTCCTTTGTATACACGTAGACTCTCTGAGTGCCAAAGAAAATGGAGAAAGATGATCCAAATATAATCAGTTCTACCAATTCCCACAATCTCTTCCCCTCCTGAAGCTGATCATCACCATCACCATTATTTTTATCACCATTATTACCATAATCAATCATGCTCATAATGGCAAACACTGATGAGACACTTAATGTTGACCAGGCATTGGGCTTAGCATGTTACACATTTAAATCTCACAAGCCTATGAGCTAGGTCCTGCTAATAGGTAGGTACATGTTAATACTCCCATTTTTCTGACGGGGGAGCATAGGCACAGAGTAGGTAAGTAACTTGCTCAAGTTCAGAAAGCAAGCATAAAAACCAGGCTTCCTGGCTCCAGGGTCCATGATTTCAGTCATTTTGTACTACATTTTACCAGAAAGGCTAAAGACTTTGTATTCCTCCATTGTGAATTCCAATGGAAAGTGCCAAAGCCAAAAGGGGGAGAGCCTCTGATCCCTCTGACAGGTCTCTGTGGTGATGTAGTTTAGGAGGAGGAGGAAAAGGAGGCTGAGAACAGGCAGAGAAAAACAGAGTTAGAATGCACTGGCGGGATAGACTTGAAGTCTTGGTGAGATTAGATCTCCCTGTTAAATTGCCTGTAACTTGTGGGTGGACTTGGGGAGCCAAGGAGAGGCAGAGGTTTGGAGGCAGGATGTGGCTGTTCTTGCATAAAGATCAGGCACCAAAGAAGACCATTTTCCTGCCTCTCACAGCAGAGGCTGGAAAGGGATACAATCTGGGCATGCAGACCATGGGTACCTAGGGGTCCAGATGGGGAGTTCCCTTTCTGACTCAGTGCAGGAACAGCCCCCTAAGGGTGTCCTGTGACTAGTCTGCCTGAAAAGGTACCCCAAGGAAGGCAGCCACATATCACTTTGTTCTCTACTCCATTTTCTCCATCCCAACCTTTTTCAGTATAAAAATGATGATGCCCTGAAGGTACAGGGGACACAGGAGATGAAAACCCCATGAAAAATGAAAAAAAAATCATTTAAAATATATTAAAGAGGCAGCTTGTTTACATTATTATTGTCCCCAAACAATTTCATAAGCTTAAACTGACTTCTAAACTTAGCCTTGGGTTTCCCAAACCCACTTTGATCCATTGGAGTAATTGACAATTACATGGAAACAAACTTCACTCTAAATGCACTACCCCTACCTGAAGCCTCAGGAAGATCAGGCTGATAAAAGACCCATTCAATCATCCAGACCTCAGTCTGGTGCTGGATGACAGGTGAGCACAGTGGGGTGGGCCATCTGAGCCCTGGCTATTGTTGTGTTACATGATTTGGAGTGAGCCCGGTACAACCCCCAGGCTTCTTTGACATGAATGTCCAGCTCTTACTTATTCTATGCCAGGAAAGAAGATAATTTCAGGGTCAAAAGAGCCATGACTTTTCTTTCCTCTTATAATTTTTCATGTAACCCAGTTGGTGACTTCATTATTCTGGAACTCCCTTGTCCACGCTTGCAAAATGGGGGACAAAATTGATCCTGGAGTAAGGTGAAAAAAGTCTTGGATTGTCAAGACACCCAGGGTCTCCTAGTTAAGCCATTCTATACTAGGTTAACTTGAGCCAGTGATGTCCCCTCTCCTGATACTTGCATCCTAATCTGTAAAATAAGGGAATTGGGCTAAACAGTCTCCAAACACACTCACTTTCAATGAATGAGTGAGTATCTTTAGTGGCAAAAACTTAGGATGGGGGTGGAAGGTGGCCAGAGGTCAAATGGTGATGGGGTTTGGGCTGCTGGGATATAGACTGTGCAACTGTACTTGAGAGCAATGTGGTGGGACCATGTCGACTAAGAAAGCATATACTCTATGACTCCACGATTCCCCAGAAAAATTCTCACATCAGTCCACAGGGGACATCCACAGTAATGCACATAGCAGCAAGGCTTGTGGGAGAGGAGTAAGAGGTCAGCTAGGTGTTCTTAAAAAGCATTGGAAGCAATGAAACCAGGTGCATGCATGACAGAGTGGACAAAAGTTGACCCAGTGCAGAGTGAAAAGACAGGAAATATAAAAAGACTTTTAGCACAGTACCACTTCTGTAAATTAAAACAATCCTTATTTTCCACGGATGCATAGGAATTCAAGAATACACACAAAATGTATTCATGCAGTTGCCTTTAATAAGGAGAGGATTAGTGAGAGAGGAGCACGCATAAATAAATGAAATCAAGAGTGGTCTCACATGGATCATGACATTAGCATCCCACAGAGCAAGGAGTATATGTGATAACTTGACCTCTTGTATCTGAGATCCAAAAAAGATCCCCAAACAAAAATCCCACTCTAATAATGAAAAGTATTCCTCACTTTATTCATGTAGGGGATAGGAAACAATTTTTTGGGTTTTTTGTTCTATGTTTTGGGTTTTTTAAGCAGGAAGGGGATGATAAAATTTTGTTTGGGATTTAAAGTGACTTCTCAGGTAGCTCTGGGGAGCTCTCTTCCCAATAAATTGGGGAGAGAATATCTGGGGTTGGTGAGACCAGTGAGGAGGCTGCAGCCAAGTCTGGGAGTAAATGGTATGATTGAATGAAGGTCATGGCTGGGTGGGGTAGAAGAGGGGGAGATGCAGGTGAGCCTTTGAGGAAGGGATGAGTTTGTGAGCTGGTGGGTCACAGGGGAGGCTAGCTCTGGTGTAAGGAACAGTATGGACCCATCCAGAATCAGGGGCAGAGGTGGTATAAAGAGCAGAGCCTCAATAGCCCAAACTCTTTGGAAGAGCTCAATAGGAGCTCCAGAGCCAAAAGGGTGTTCCCCAGAGGCAGTGCAAAGAGATGCCCTCAAATAGGATAGCTGAAGCTGAGAAATAGGGCTAAGTACAGCATGGGGGGTAGAAGGGACACAGATGTGGTGCAGCTGGCTCACATTGGCTCAGGTATTTTGCAAGCCATTGACAGTGTGAAATTGGCCATGGTGGGAGCATTTACACAGCAGAAACCAGCAAATGCTACCAGAGTTCTTTCCTTTTCCCCAGAGAGCTGGTTAACCAGCACCCTACTGGGGGCTGGTGAGAGAGAGGCTGATCTCAGACTCTTTCCCCCAGCATCCTTCACCCACATGTGGAGGCCACAGCCTGTGGGAGGGGGGCGAGATGGACAGGCCTGGGAAGAGCTCTCCCCTGCAGTGAGATGAGCACAAACAGGGCAGGCAGGGCAGATGTCTCCCTCCTGCTGGAGCTGCAATGGGGACTGGAGGAGAAGCTGAAGCACCTCACCTCATGCCCATTGGCCGATTTAAAAACTTGGGGTAGGGTAGGTGGCACCAGTCAAATGGATATAGATGTAACTTTTATTTTGTCATGTGATGGACAGTTATTAGTACTTCATTGTTGCAGAATATGTAGAACCATGACTTCTGCTTTGCAATTTCTACAGCCTTTCCTGTACTCGGGGAAATTTTTATTTTTCAAACACTCAAAAATGGCTCCCTTTTGGGAACTTGGGAGTGAAAGGAACATAGGCCCCTTTCTCCATCTCAAGTATTGTCTATAGTGACAATGATTATAATGACATCTTATAAATGTTTCCCATGTACCAGGCACCATGCTAAATACTTCACATGCATTTTGCCCTGTGAAAATTGCTATTATTTTTTAAAAAACTGTCTTTAATTTTAATATACCATAACATGATAATTAGAAACAGGCACAACATTCAAACAAGATGAAAATACCTGAAAATATTAACAGTAGTTATATCTAGATAGTGAAAGTAAGGCTGGCTTTGTTTTTTTCTTTCTTTTTCCCCACAGTTTTATTGAGAAATAATTGACATTTATCATTGTATGAGTGTAAGACCTATGCCACAATGGTTTGATTTACATGTATTGTGAAGTGATGACCACAATGGGTTCAGCTACCAAGCATCTTCTCATGTAGATACAATAAAAAAGAAAAAAAAAAAAAGGAAAAAATACTTTTTTTAGGGAGGGGAGGGTGGGTGATGGGTATTGAGGAGGGCACCTTTTGGGATGAACACTGGGTGTTGTATGGAAACCAATTTGACAATAAACTTCATATATTGAAAAAAAAAAAACTTTTTTCCTTTTGATGAGAATAATACTAGTTCTCCCAATCTATAAAAGTTAAAAGCCTTTCTATTTGTGTCTTCTTCAATTTTTTTCCTTCATCAATGTCTTGTAGGTTTCAGAATAGAGATCTTTCACCTCCTTCCATAAATTTATTTCTAAGTATTTTATTGGTTTTGATGCTATTGTAAATGGAATCAATTTCTTTCTTTTTCAGAAAATTCATTGTTAGTGTAGAGAAATGCTACTGATTTTTTATGATAATTTTGTATCCTGTAATTTTACTGAATTCATTGATTAAGCTTAAAAGTTTTTTTGGTTGGGTCTTTAAGATTTTTCTCTATGAAATCATGTCCTCTGCAAATAGACAATTTTCTTCCTTTCCAGTTCTGATAGTATTTTTTTTTCTTGTCTGATTGTTCTAGCTAGGACTTCCACTACTATGTTGAATAGGAGTGGTAGAAGTGGGCACCCTTGTTCTGAATCTCAGAGGAAACGGTTTTGACTTTCCATCATTAAGTACGACGTTAGCTGTGCGTTTGTCATATATGGCCTCTACTATGTTGAAATATGTTCCTTATATGCCTGATTTGTTAAGAGTTTTTATTATGAATGGATGTTGAATTTTGTCAAATGCTTTTACTGCATCATGATTGAGATGATCATGATTCTTTTCTTTCATTCTGATCTAATGTATCTCATTGATTGATCTACCTATATTGAACCATCCTTGAATCCGAGGGATAAATCTCACTTGATCATGGTGAATATTTTTAATGTGCTGATGAATTCAGGTTGCTTTTATTGAGAACTTTGCAACTATATTCATCAGGGATATTGGCCTCTAGTTTTCTTTTCTAGTAACACCATTTTCTGGTTTTGGTATTAGGATAACAGGGGACTCATAAAATGAGTTTGGGAGTGTTCCCTTTTCTTCAATTCTTTGGAAGAGTTTATGAAGGATTGGTGTTAGTTCTTCTTTAAATGTTTGCTAAAATTCATCAGTGAAGCCTTCTGGTCCTGAGCTTTTCTTCAGTGCAAGATATTTGATTACTGATTCAATTCTTACTAGTAATTGGTCTACTCAGATTTTCTATTGCTTCATAATTCAGTCTTGGTAAGTTGCATGTTTCTAAGATTTTTTCCATTGCTTCTAGGCTGTTCAGTTTGTTGGCATATAGTTGTTCATAGTAGACTCATGATTCTTTTAATTTCTGTGGTATCCATTGTAATGTTTTTTTTTTCATTTATAATTTTGTTGATTTGGGTCCTTTATCTTTTTTTCCTAGGTTAGTCTAACTAGGGGTTTTTCATTTCTGTTTTCTTTTCAAAGAACCAATTCTTTATTTGGTTAATTTTTTTCTATTGTTTTTGTCTCTATTTCATTTATTTCTACTCTAATCTTTATTATTTCTTTTCTTCTGCTAACTTTGGGCTCAGTTTTTTCTTCTTCTAGTCCCTTCAGGTGTAGAGTTAGGTTGGTTTCTTTGAGATCTTTCTTGATTCTTAATATAGGCTTTTATTGCTATGAACTTCCCTCTTACAGCTGCTTTTGCTACATCCTGCAAGTTCTAGGATGTTGTGTTTCCACTTTTGTCCATCTCAAGAAATCTTTATTTCCCTTTTAATTTCTTCTATGTTCCACTGGTTGTTCAGGAGAGCATTTTTTAAAAATTTATATGTGTTGATAAATATTCCAGTTTTCCTCTTGCTGTTGACGTCTAGTTCCACTCCATTGTGGTTAGAGAAGATTGGTATGATTTAAATCTTTTTTAATTTACTAAGGCTTTTTTCACCTAATATACAGTCTATCCTAGAAAATGTTCCATATTTACTTGAGAAGAATGTATATTCTGCTGTTGTTGGATAGAGTATTCCATATATGTCTGTTAGATCCATTTGGTTTATAGTGTTCACATCTGCTGTTTTCTTATTGATTCTCTGTCTGGGTGATCTATCCATTGTTGAGAGTAGGATATTAAAGTCCCCAACTATTATTGTATTACTGTATATTTCTCCTTTTAGCTCAGTTAGTGTTTGCTTTATATATTTAGGTGTTCCACTGTTGGGCACATAAATATTTATAATTGCTATATCTTCATGATGTATTGCCCCTTTTTCTTACATAATGACTTTCTTTGTCTCTTTTTACCATTTTTAGTTTAAAGTTGAAGCCCTGAAGACAGGGATGTGTATGTGTGCCACTGGATGAGAACAGTTGGATAGGACTGCTGGCTTGATTCCCTGCCCAAGTGAGGTTGTAGGATGGGCTCCAAGGTTGCCTAGATTCTCCAGTCAGGCTTACTAGATGGTCAGGTCTGGGTACTATACTCAGTACTAGATGGGGCTATGAGTTAGCTTTCCTGCCTTGGAAAGGCAGCAGGATGCAACTCAGTGCTATTGTTTGGGGACCTGAATCAGGCCAGAGTGTACAATGAATTTCCTGGTCAGGTGAAACCACTGATTCTGCTCTGCAGATGGAGCAGGCCATGGGCTATGCTCTCTGTTCAAATGTCACTGTACATAGGGTCATTGAATGGGTTATGGAACTTCCTGTGTGCTGTGGTTAGGTTTTCTGGTAGAATAGTCTGAAGGTTGTATTCATCAATGAGTAGGGCTATGGATCACATTCCCTGACTGGGTACAGCGGAAGAAGCAGCTTTAAAGCTGGTACAGCTCTTAGTTGATTGTCTTAACTCAAGTTGACCCATACCCCAAGTTCTCTGATTGAATAGGGTCATTGGCTTTGCTCTGCAAACTATCATCTCTGCCTGCCCAACTCTCTGCTCAGGTGCCACTGGGCCACACAGCTTCCAGAGGTTGTTTCCAGCCCTTTTGGTCAGAAGAGGCCAGAAGATATTCTTCACAGTAGGTGGGGTTATATCACAGTTCCCCCAGCTGGGTGGGAGGAGAAGGGGCTGATTGCTCAATTTCCCAAATAGACACTCTCCCAAATGCTCCCTTTTGTGCTGGAGGCAATCAGCTCTGCCTGTCTGTTTCTCCACTCGAGCACTGCTGGGCTACACTGCTTCCAGGACTTGTCATCAGCCCTTCTGGTCAGATGGGGCCAGAAGGTACTCTCCACAGTGGCTGGGACTGTGAGTTAGCATTTGTCTGACATGGGCACACACAACAGGCTCTAGGGACAGCAAAACTCCTCATTTGAGGATCTGAATCAGGCAGATCTGCTCCCCATCATGTTCCCTAGTCAGAGTACACCTCTGACTTGGTTGTGCAGATGAGTAAAGCCTATGGTTGAGATTACTTCTTGGTCACTGCGGGTATGAACCTGGCCTGCCATGATCCACTTGCTGGTTGTTGCAAGCCTCTCCCCACTTCTCCTTCACAGTCAGATTCTCAGTGGTTGAGCCCCATAGATTCCCCTCCAATGCCAGTGGTGTGAGATCAGAGTAAGGGCTCCTTCAGAGAGACCCACAATGCTGGGGAGGATGTTGGTTGTCCCCCCCTGGGTCTCCCACTGGAGGAGCTGGAGGCTCAGGGGAAACCTCTTGACATGGGGCTGTGCTTGCATGGGGGAGGTGCAGTGCGGTCATTGTGTAAACACTTCTCTTACCCTTTTAATGCAGTCTGTCTTGGTCTCTGTGGTGCAGGGTGTGCTTCAGCCTCATTCCTGTATTCTAGGATTCCCTCAATGGTGTCTTGTTCTTGAATAGGTATTAGTCATTCTTCTTGTGAGGGGAAGTAAAGTCAGGAACAATCTATGTAGCCACATTGATGACATCACTCCCCACTCTGTGAGAATAATTATTCTCATTCTCTATTATTCTTACTTTATAGAAAATGAAATTGAAGCTCATAGAGGTTAAGTAACAGCCGAAGATCACACAGCAAGGAGAGGGAAGGATGGAACTGACCTTGAGTCAACTTGCTCTTAACTTTTATATTCTATTTGCCTCTTTTCCCAGATGCCCCTCACTTTGGGAGCAGGATAGAAATTTTTGTCAGACCAGCATACTTCCTTTTGTCTCTTCTACGATTCTTTCTTTCCAGCCCTGAAATTCTCCTTCTTTCCTTTTTCCTCTGATTTGAACAACAAAATCCAAGCTGCAATCTCCCAAAGCCTTTTGGGAAAAGACGGTATTGCCTGAGCAGGACAAGAAGTCTTGAGTCTGGCCTCACCCACAAACATTTATGTACCTAATGTGGAGACTGGCAAACACTTTCTGTAAAGGGCCAGATAATAAATACTTCTGGTTTTGCAGGCCATATGGTCTTTGTTGTAATGACTCAACTCTGCTGTTGTAGCATGAAAACAGCCAAAGACAGTATGTTAAAGACTGGGCATGACTGTGTTTCGATAAAACTTTATTTGCAAAAATAGACATTGGGTCAGATTTGGTCCACAGGTCCCAGTTGCCTTAGGAAATCAGATAAAGAGCCCAATACTACTTCAGGGGCTGCTGATAGGGAAGGCTTAGTTTGGGTTGCTGCTTGGGGCAGGTCAGCTCTGGTCGCACTTGTCACAGGAGCCCTGAGGTGTCCAGGAGTCCAGCAGAGAATCCATGTTTCTGAGGCAGGGAAGATAAATTTCAATTCATTCTTTTATCCTTTGACTCATATTTTTCTTCTAACTCAGCCCATTTATCAAGCCCTATGTGACAGGACTTCCCATTCACTACCTCATGTAATCCTCATGCCATCCTTGTAGGGTCAGAGTCTCACTGATCGACCTTAACCCTAGACTTTTAAGCCAGATTTGCCCACCTCAACCAGGGATAGATAAACTTGGGCCTTGGGCATTCCAGACCCTCTGCCTCTTGCCTTTCCCATCTCCCAGCAAGCATGGGCCTTTTTACTTTTTCCACTCCCTTCTCACTCTGTACCCACCTCCACCCCTATTTTTCTTGCTCCTTGCACTCTACCTTGGGAAACATTGGCTCTCTTGTGCTAACTTTGAGGGTCCCAAGGACACATCTCCCTATCATCTGGCTTATCCCTATCCTGTCTACTTATCTCTGCCACACACTGGTGCCCCCTGGAGGTTATCTGGTAATTGTCAGTCAAACAGGTGAATCTCCTCACCAAAGACCACAGAGCCAGGCAGCTGGGTTGAACCCAGGTACTCTAAGCTCAGTGCTCTGGACACCATCGGGCTACAGGGCAAGAGCAAGGGATGGCCCCAAGATCAGGCTACTGATCTCAAGGGACTGATGTTTCTTCCCTGCCCAGAGTCTGGGAGCCACTGGAGACAGAGCTCAGAGGAAATGACTTTGTACAACAGATGAGCCTCAAAGTTGATTTCCCAGGAGGAATCCCACAAGGCCCTTGAAACGTGGACATCAAGGAGAAAAATCAATCATCTTTTAAGTCTTCACCTTGATGATTGAACTGCTGCTGCCAGACTCTTTTTTCTTTCTCTCAAGTCCCTACATGTGGCCTTTCTCTTTCTCTCATGTCCACATTTTCCCTCTCTCATCTTTAAAGTGTGGGGTTTCTTGGTTCTGATCTGAAACCAAAATACATTGCTTTAAATACATTACCAGGTGTCAGTCACCTACTTCCAAACTTTGTATTTCCTCTAAAGGTAAAAGGCCCTGGTCAGTCTACTGGGAGAGAGGAACAGCATTTTGCTGAGTACCTGCTATGTGCCAGGCCCTCTTACCAGGATGACCAGAGTTAATTGCCACCCTCCCCCAAGTCTGTCCATGTGGATTTAATGGTCTCACATCTCAGGTGAGGACACCACATTCAGAGTGCAGAAGTAACTTTCCTGATGTCAAACATGGTTTGCAGATGGTGATGTAGAACCCCACTGGAAACTCTGCTATTCTTCCTCCTTTCTACAAAGCCTGGGAATGAGCACCCCAAGTAGAATAGTCACCCCAACTGGGCATCATGAGACTCTCTCTTGACCTTGACCACAAAGAGATTGAATTATCTAGGAAACCATCTCCTGAATAATTTAGGGGCCGCAGAGTGCCATTTCTTCATTCAAGATGTACTGAGTGCTGCCTCTACTCTAAGTGCTGTGCTTGGCACCAAGGACAGAAATGAACAAGATAGAAACAATCCCTTCTTTCTGGAAGTTACAGTCTGGTACAGAAACAGAAACTACTTATAGTACTTAAACTACTTATAACTACTAAGAAATTATAACACAGGGGGATGAGAGCTGCGACAGAGTAAGTGCGGGGTACTTGAGGGCATATACTCCCAATCTTGTCCAAAGTGTGGTTGGATAAAGCTTCTTAAGGTACAGACTCGATGATCTGAGATTACCAGCCTGCTCTAGGATAGGTAAGAGCTAGCCTGGCAACGTAGGGCAATGAGGTGGGGTGGAAGTGCCCAACAGGGTGGGTACTAACAGCAAAACTTCAGTATCTCCTCCCATGAACCAAACAGAATGGGGACTGTTCTAAGTACTTTATGGGTCTTAATTCATTTGATATTCACAGGAGCAAGTACAGAGGAAGAAAGGGAGGGACTGAAGGGCTTCATGGAGCTGGGGCAAAGGCTTATTGAAGATGGAAAATGCTGAGGAAGGCAGGGCCAGAGGCTTTGCAAATAGGGTTGCCAGCTAAAATTCAAGTTACTCAGTTCGAATTTCAGATAAACAACAAGTTTGTTTTTATTATATGTCCCAAATGTTGCACGGGACATAATTATGTCAAAATTACTTACCGTTTACCTGAAATTCAAGTTTAACTGGGTGTCCTATTTGATTTGCTAAGTATAGCAACCCTCCCATGTTGGCCACTTGGAAGGGTTCAGATTTTAACCTCAGAGTAATGGGGACTCTTGGAAGGTTTTAAGAAGGGGAGTGACATGGCCAGTTCTGTGCTATAGAAAATTGCTTTGGCTGCATTTTGGAGATAAGCCCAGAGGCAGGGAGGCAGCTACAAGGCCATACCTCCAAGTCCATGGCAGGTCATACAGGTGGCACCTATCAACTAGTTGGGTGGCTACCTTTCCCAGTCCCCAACCCAATCAGCCCAGGTGCTCATAAAATAGGCACTGAGCACCTGCAGTATGCCAAGTAATGTCTGGGGAATAAAAAAGCCCATGACAGATCACCTGCCCTCCCCAAGCTCCCAGACTGGTTCTTTGACCTGCACAGATCAGCGGTGCAATAGTGTGTCAGTTACCTTGGAAGCCCAGAGCTTGGTCAGTGGGTGGCAAATAAGACCAAGGAAGGCCTGATGAGGTAAGATTTGAGTTGGGTTTGAAGGATGCATTGGGAATTTGGGTCTCTCTGTGACAGCAGTTAAACTAGATCCTAACTACTGCCCTTTTGGACGGGGCCCACTGCTACATCCCTTGCTCTGTGTAGTTAGCTGTATCCTTTAACTTATATTGAAGAAACTCAGTTTCTTTTCCTATGGCTGCTGGCATCTTTCTATCAATCCTATCATTGTCACCGTGAGACGGTTACATCCCAGGGAATGAGGGGAGGGCATGCAAGCCACGGAAGGCATGTGCATTGGCATGGGCTGGCAAGATGCCTTTGGGAACTACTGGTCTTCTGTGGAGTTAGAGGGGTGGAATTGGTGTGGACTGGCAGACCCAGGAGGGAGGAGCCAGATCATGAAGGGCCTTGTCCTTTCAGCTAAGAAATGGGAAATTTTACTAAATATTTATAGAGAGCCGCTGAAGGGTTGTAAGCATGAGGCTGACATGATCAGTTAAGATGTTCAAAGACCAGCTGAGATGACAGCTCTAGCTATGTGTTGGAGAGTGGTTTGAAAAGAATCTACTGCTTATGAAAACACATGGGAATGGTGGGTCTTGGAGGGAACTAGCAACAAATCAGATGAAGCAGGCCCTCTTCCAGGCAAGAGTTGTGATCCACACCTTTTGTCTTTTGGTATAGAGAGAAATCAAAAGTTAGAGGACCCCAGAGAACCTGAGTCCACTCTGTCCATATTCACAGATCTGAATTCACATCTAGTGGATTCAAGGGTCTTTATCCACCCAAGAACTTGAAAGATGTTGTAAGGCACAAGAGGGGCTTCTTATCGTATCATATTGGCTAGGTTTTACTAAAATAATGCTACTTTAAGAAATCACCCCAAAATCTAGGAACTTAAAACAGTACTTGTTGATTTTCAAGCCTGCAGGTCTATTGGTCAGCTGGGGTGCCTCTGCTTTATACTCTAGGCTATTTACAGAAGACCTGTTCCATTTGTATCTTTCTGGAGCCCAGAATATTCTTCTCATAGCATAAGTGGGATGTTCCAGAGGGACAAGCAGAAGCATGGGATGCCTCCTGAGGCACATTGTCTTAAGACTTGGACCTCTCATATGGTCACTTCTATGGACACTCTGTTGGTCAAAGCCAGTCACATGGTGAAGCTTAGCATCAGTGGGTGAGACTATCCCTCTCACAAAGGTGGGGGCGACAGGGAGAAATTACCTGTGAAACAAATATCTAACTATCACAGTTACTATCAAGAAGCACTCACTGACCCAAGGGCAAACTCCCCCAGTTATAACAGGGAAAAGTACCCCCCACACACAACCGTGCTTCTTGCTGGGCTATGAGATGCCAGGTGGGGAAGTCCAATGTGCCTACAAGAAGCCACCGCCTCTCATCTTTCAAGGAGGCCACCTTGAAGGAAGGTCAGGAATGAGGAAGCACATATATTTCACAGGAAGCACATATATTTCGCATATAATAAGACTCATGGCTTTATCATGAACTGTATCCACCCTGAGACTAAAACGGAGCCAAAAACTGTTGGGGCTGGTCCACCAGGGATCTATTCTGATAGGAAGTGGAGGAGCCTATAGGGTGTGAGTCACCCTAGGAACGACTGGGTAGAGGTGTATGATGTGGTGAGTGAGTGGTCAAGGGTGTGATTATCAGAACACAGAGAGCCTAGCAGAGTGCCTCATCTATTATCCAGTGTCACTCGCCTCCATGAACTCCTGTCTGGATACAGGATAAAAAGACTTCCATGGACACTGAGAAAAATCTCAGGGAACTATCACTGTATGGTTCCCAGAAGCTTTGGAACCAGAGTTTTTACAGCAATGTCTGTGTATAAGTTAGCAAACAGTTTGCTTAAAACACAAAGACCCAGTGAAATAACTCAGATAGCAAAAGACAGATACTGCCTGATCTCATTTATATTTGGATTTTGAGAAAGAAAGAGAGAAAGAAAGAAAGAAAGAAAGAAAGAAAGAAAGAAAGAAGAAAGGAAGAAAGAAAGAAAGAAAGGAAGGAAGAAGAAGAAAGAAAGAAAGAAAGAAAGAAAGAAAGAAAGAAAGAAAGAAAGAAAGAAAGAAAGAAAAAGAAGAAGAGAAAAACCTGAACTCATAGATACAGAAAACAGACTGGTGGTTGCCAGAGGTGGGGGATAGGAGGGTGGATGAAATGGATTAAGGAGGTCAAAAGGTAAAAAATTCAAGTTATAAGAGAAATAAGTCCTGGAAATGCAATATACAGCATGGTGACTCTAGTTAACAGTGCTGTGTTGTATATTTGAAGGTTGGTAAGGCAGTAGATCTTAAAAGTTCTCATCAAAAGGAAAAAAATTGTCACTATATGTGGTGGTGAATATTAACTAGACTTATGGTGGTGTTCATCTACAAATATCAAATCATTATCCTGTACACTTGAAACTAATACAATGTTATATGCCAATTATATATTGATTAAAAACAATGAAGATGATCCTGCAAGTTATGGTAGATAACACCTATTTGTGTTTTCTAAGAACTTATTTAATAAATATGAAAGAAATTACTTTGGCTTTTAAATGAATGAATGAACAAATACCAAAAATGAAAGTGGCTTACCCAAGCTGGTGTGGTGGCTCCATGGTGTCATTAGGGAGCAAGATGCTATCATCCTCAGAATGTGGCTTCCATTCTCAAAGTCATGTTGGGGTCTTTAATGGCTGCTAGAGCTCCAGCCATCACATCTGCTGCATTTTGGGCAAAATAAGAAGGAAAGGAAAGGAAAGGGAAGTGGCAGGGTTACCTTCATACTCTCAGCATTTTGAGAAGTCTCTGAAGTCTCTCACAGGATTTCTGCTTAAATCTTACTGGTAAGAACTTACTTTCACAGTTACATGTAGCCACAAGGAAGCCACAATATTCTTGATGGATGGCAATATGTCTAGCTAAAAGTTTGAGTTCTTTTACTAAGAAAAAAGATATATATATAGGTATTGGGGAACCACAGTCATTCTCTTCCACAAGAAGAAAACACCAGGGTAGACAACCTTGATACTGGGTGACATCAATCTTGATCTAGAATTGGAGGCTATTCTGGATAGCAGTTGCAATATTGATGTCTTAAACATCACTATAGGAGAGGATGTGTTTGCTGTTGGTGGCAGGAGTCATTTCCAGTGACCTATAGCAGACAGGAGGAAGATGATGGTCAAAAAAAAAACCAAAAACCAAAATCTAGAGTATACATGGACCCTGGCAAAAAGCTTCCAGGGAGTCCCACAGAGTCTATAAAGACAAAACTAGGTAAATACTGTGTGTGCCTGAAATTGTGATCTCTTCCCTATCCCAGGTGGGACAACCCCAGAGACAGGATTATGCATCTTTGTCTCATCTCATTGATTCTTTTCTTGGTCACGTAGCATCCCATGCCCTTGGCCTCCTTCCCCTCCCCATGGCTGTGCCCAGCTCCTTGGCTGCCTGTGTTACTGAGCTATGAAAATTGTGTTCTGATCCACAGGGACTTCTTAAAGCTAAGAGCTGCTTGTAGGACCTGAAATTGTCCTCACAGTGATTTCATTCAAAGTAATAACAGCATCTGATGCTATAGAAATCTCATCCTCATGATCATAAGCATTTATAATAGCCCATCATCGAGCAAGTGCTTACATTGGAGAGGAATTTCCATGGAGAAAGTCAATCTTTTCAAAAATGTTAATTTTTTTTTGTGTGAGGAAATCAAATGAGATGCCAAATTGTCTCTGTCATTATGTTGCCCTTCCCTCCTGAGCACTTACTGCTCTGATCAGTATGACATTTTCACATGTAGCTATGCAGATGGGGACATTTACCTCCTGATGGAGACCCCTCATTTGCCCATCCATCGCCTGCTCTGGTTTTACAGTAGGCAGAGCATAAAATTAGAAACCCCCAGGCCTTAAAGTTTTGGCCATCCCTTGGGAGGGAAATGAGGGAGACCCTCCCCATAACAATGAATAAAATAAGCCTCTCAGAAACAATATTGGAATATGTGGATGAGGAAATCCACTCAAGTCCTGATCTGTCTGTCTCCCTTCATAAAAGTCCAACCCTGGGTTATACCCCTTGACTCTTTAGTTGTGACTCGCGTTCCTCTTTATGACCCATTCCAGTTCATACACTGCTCTGCTGCCTCAGACCTTGAGAAATACCAATTTGGGGACCCCTGTGAGCTTCCTGCCCAGGTACACCTAAATTCTCCTGCCCTTTCACCTCACAAGTGAGCCCAGGCAGTGACAAAGGGATAGCGGGAATAAGGCTATTTTCCCCTCGGGTACTCTACTCATCATTTCTAGGAAATGCAATCTTCTCAAAGCCCTAAGACAAATGTGAGGTCTGACAAAGACTACAATTGGCCTTAAAAAACAAAAAGAAAACAGCAAAACAAAAATGAGTAAGTGTTTATTTAAATGTCTGTGAAGAGTAACATTAGGTCACATTCATTGATTATTAAATTTAATATCCACAAAAATGTCATCACACTTAACAAACTATTTGCAGGTTACAGTGTCTCACTTTGTGAGAATTCCTGAGTCTGCATGATGATTGCTGAGAAATTGTAGTCAACCATAAATTAAATGAAGTTACTCAGAGCCAAATTATTTCAAAAGCAAAAATCATAAAAATCCTTTCAGTTTTTACGACAAAAATTTATATTTGATGTGGAATGTGGGTGTACTTCAGTGAGTACTCAGGGTCTATAAAAGTCACAAAATGCCCATGAATGTGTGGTCTTGGGGGAATGTAATTAAATATTAAAGAATCCGTTTTATTGTACACCAATCTGCCTTAATGCAATTGTGGCAAAAGTTCTAGAAATTATAGTACGGTGGACTACTACGCAACCATTCCAAAGAATGAAGTGTATTTATATGTACCAACAGGAGAGGGTCTCTAAGATTTAACATGAATAAAGCAATATTGCAGAACAACATTTGCATAACAGTATTGCAGAACACCATGATTCATTTTGCGTCAAAATACTTTATGTGTGTGTGTTTGTGTGCACGTATGTCCATACACAAAGAAATATGTAAATGTATGTTTGTATACGTGTAGAAAAATTCCAAAAGAATCCTCAGAAATAACAGTCATTTATCTCTCAAGATCAGACATGAGGGTTGGGAGCAGGGAGACTTCTATTTTCTGTTATAGATGTCTCTGAATTGCAGGGAAAACATTCAGCAGGTGCATACATCAATTTATAATTTTGAAAAACAGCAACAACACTGCAGAAAAAAAGTGGTCTGCAGGCAGACTGGAAAGGGAGAAGCTCACAAACCAGGAATTGGCACTGTGAATCCAGCACTGCTGGTGGGAGAGCACCAGTGAGCACAGGGACCTGAACACCTGTCACTACAGATGTGGGCAGGCAGAGCATCCAGGGATGGTTCAACAGACTCCCTGTGGTCTGGAAGAAACAGCCCTCCAGATGTGTTTCCTTCCTTCCCCATTCTTCAGACAACTTTCCGTTCCAATGTAATATCACAATTCAACCAATATTTATTGAGCACCGATGGCATTAGTTTTCTGTGGCTGCTATAACAAACTACCACAAATTTAGCAGCTTAAAACGACACAAGTATATTACCTTACAGACATTCAGAAAAGATCAGAAATCCCAACCGGCTTCCACTGGGCTAAAATCAAGGTATCATTAGGGCTGTGTTTCTTTCCAGAAGCTCCAGGGGAGAATCTGTTTTCTTGCCTTTTCCAGCTCCTACAAGCTGCCCTCATTTCTTGGTTTGGGGCTCTCTCCAACTCCAAAGCCAGCAGAGTTGCATCTTCAAATCTCTCTCCAACTCTGATCTCCTGCCTCCCTCTTCCACCTAAAAGAACCCTCATGATTATGTTGTGTCCACATGCAAAGTCCAGTAATCTTCCCTTCTCAAGGTCTGATCAACTTTAACCCCTTTGCCATGCATCCTACCATATTCATGGATCTCTGGGTTGGGACGTGTATATTTTGGGGGAGCCATTATTCTTCCTACTACAGCAACAGAGTGTCCAATGCAGTTTGGAGAGCTGAGAAGATAGCTGTGGCTAGACACAACCCTTGTCCTCAGGACCCCTCCATCTAGAAAGGAGGCAGATGACTGCCCATGCAGTACTTGCTAGTGGGAAGGGGTGGCCAAACCAGTTTTGAGAACTTTAGCTCATCATCCAGGTCAAGGTTATGCAGGGTCCAGTTTGAAATGTTGCAGGGGGAGAGCCAGAGTGATTTACTAGAGAGTCCATGTGACATGCATCCACCACCACCACCCTATGGGAACAGGAGGGACATCTTCCTCACCTTAAGCCAAGTAGGGAAGAGGACTTTGAGGAGACCTCTTGGAAATCTTGAAATGTGCTCTTTGGAAATAAGGGGAGATGATGACCTGGTGTCTGACACTCATCTGAGAAATCTACAGCAAGAGGTCAAATCTTGGCTGGTGGGGTGAAGGAGAGAGAGGGCAGGTTGCACTGGAGACTAGCTATACTTCCATCAGTGAGGAGGAGGCCACGTTCCCTGTGGGTCACAAGGACAGGGAGAGCACTGGCCTGAAGCAATCTTCAAAAGGAATTTACCCAAGGTTCCTGGTGGCTCAGTCAGTTAAGCATCCAACTCTTGGTTTTGGCTCAGGTCATGATCTGTTTTGTGAGTTTGAGCTCTGCGATGGGCTCTGTGCTGACAGCATGGAGCCTGCTGGGGATTCTCTCTCTCCTCTGTTTCTGCTCCTCCCCCACTTGCACTGTCTCTGTCTCTCTCAAAATAAATAAAAGCTAAAAAACAACAACAAAAAAGGAATTTACCCAAGAAGTGTCCTTGAGCCGGCACAGACGTCAGCCAATCCCAGAGAGAATCCATACTGATTGCAGCAGGACTAGTAAGGCCTTGCCCTAACTTTCTCTCCCATTCCTTGCTTTATCCCTGGAGGAGTCAGAGACAGCTTGCTGGGCATGGATGAGGCAAAGGAGATGTGCAAGCAGGGTAAGAGAGGACACGGCCCCACACCCTCCTGCACTTGCCCCTACTGTACTGAAGGAGGCCCAAGCTGGGGGAAGGAAGGAAGGAAGGAAGGAAGGAAGGAAGGAAGGAAGGAAGGAAGGAAGGAAGGAAGGAAGCTTAACTAAAGCTTTGGGTTTTAACTATTATACTGAGCAGGGCACTTCAGTTACTACAAACAAGATAATTTGGGTGCCTGAAAGTGCCCAGAGGTCTTGATGGTAAAGGAGTGAGTGGCCCAGATTATGAGATCACCCCAGAGGTAGGAAGGCAGAGATTAAAAGCACAGGTGTGAGAGAAAGGAAGTTGTTTCCTGCTTTCACCCTGGCATCCTGCTCACTCGGGGCATCATCTTACATGCTTCACCTTCCCAGTGAGACAGAAGCCCACACAGAACTCCCCACCTGGCAGCAGGCCCTGGCATCCAGGCTGCTTCTCACCAGGGCCTCTGCTGGGCTCAGACCCACACCAGGGATTCCCTCTTTGGTATGGGTACAGCTGCTTCAGTCCTCACCCTCCGTGTGGACTTAGCTGCGTCCCACATCGATCCTGCCCTTGGACTCCCAGATCTCCTTTAGGAGTCAGCTCTGTGTATGAAGCAGGCAGGTCCTGACCCCAGCTAGGTTCTCCCACACCTCCAGGCTGCCCTTCAGACTCACCTGAGTTTGTCCTGTTTGAACAAAGCCACCTGCACTTTCTCCTTCAGGCCCCCATGACCAATGGGGGCATTTGTGGGTGATCCTGTCATCTTTGGAGCACACACTGAGCCCACCAGACGGCCAGAGCAGGGGTTGAACCTGGGGCTCCGACTCTGTGGGAGCTTCTGTTCCATGGGCCCAGGGTACCGGCACGTGTAAGCCTCCCCTTGACTGTGCCTCTGGCCTGCTCCGGAGAATCACCATGGAAGAGAAGGGTTGACACGCTTGCTGCTCTGCCATTCCCTCTCCAGTTCTGGTTTCTGACCACTCGTCCACCTGTAGCTTCACTTGAATCCACCCTGGGCAGCCCTTCAAAGATGATGGCAACAACAATAGCAATAATAGTAACAGCCACTACTTCCGTAGTGCTTAACGCATCAGACACTCACTCTTCTAAGAACTTCATGTAGAGTAACTTTCAAAATTCCCACTCCAATCCTATGAAGCCAGTACTATTATTACTATTATTACTGCTTTTTCTTTTAAATAATGAAGAAAAGGAGGCACAGAGAGGTTAAGTCACATGCCCAGACTCATACAGCTAGTAAGTGGCCATCAGATCCCAACCTTAGCAGTCTAGCTAGCTTCAGAGCCCTGTGGCTTCATCACTCTGCTGGTCTGTTTCTGAAACAATGACGACACCCATGCCTCCTTGACTTTGCTTATCCTTTCCCTGCCTGTGCCTCTGATGCTCTTCCCCTTCCTGTTTCCTTGAAGTTCTATTCAACCTTCAAGGCACAGCTCAACTGTTTCCTTCTGTCTCAAATCTCCCTGATCCCCTGCCCCCAGCAGGAGGACCCCTGCCCATCTGTCCTGTCACTGTACTTATTATCACTTCTGTCAGAGGATCGTTTCTCGGAAGTCTGTCTTCTGACACAGATTGTGGGTCCCAGAAGCAAAGACTGTGTGTCTCTGTACCTGCAGAACTTACAGCACAACTGGTAATGAGATGAATTGACTTCTCCCTGAGTCTCACACCTATAGTTGTGTCCCAGCTTTTTGATTCGGGCAAGGTGATTGCAAAGATGTGGGCTATGCAGCTCTTTGATGCAGCTGGGGCATTGAGAAGACCTCAAGTGTGAGTTAAGTGCCAAGGCCAGAGCAATATTTCTGGCTGAAGGGCTGCATGGACCTGGATGGACTCCACGGACCTGGATGGGCTCCACTTCTTCTGTCCCCTCCCTGGGCGACTATGTGCTTCAATTTTCTTTGTCCTCATGACCCCAGCAGAAGCCTGGCTGGCCCCACAGGATCAGGGACTGTTAGGTGCTGACATCTCTGTGTCTGGCCTCCTCACCTCTCCCAGCACTGGCCCCAGGACTCAGAATCCTGGGGAATCAGGCCACCATCTGGAAGGCCAACTCTTGGCTAAGATTCTGACTGGAGAAAAGGCGAGTCCAGGTCAACTAGGGGGGTGGGATGGACGGAGGCTAGAGCCAGCACATAAGTTAGAGGTAGGGAATTCTAGCATGTTCTTTTCTAAGAGCCCCTCAGACACTCCTGGGCATCCTCTTGGGCTCCCCATTTGTGTGCTAGAGACAGAATCACTCCCCAACCCCGTTCATGTTTTTTCACGAGCCTCTGAACTGCAAGCAGCTGTCATGCAGGGCAGTTTCCAACTGCTGACACCTCACCCCATTGCCTAACTGGGAAAGTCATTGTGCTCCTAAAGTCTCCCAATGGCCGCCAGTGGCTCTTGGGACACATTTCAAAATCCTCTGTAAAGCCCTGCACGAGCTGGCCCCTGTTTACTTCTCCAACCATTCTCTCCGGTCATCTGCTCCACCTCACCGCACTCCAGACACACTGACCTCTATTCATACACTTCCTCCACCTCCACGTGGCCAACCCCCCTCACCCTTTCCTGGCCAACCTCATCTGTCAGAGAGGTCTGCCTTTTAATGGCCTTTTTAAAAGAACCTGCTCCATTGACTGGTCTCCTGCTTCACTGATTGACTTCATTCATTCATTAATTCATTTATTCATTCATTCACTTTTAGATATTCTACACATGGGTTGGAGCCCTGTGCCTGGCATTATAATTGGCCCATCAGCTGGGGAGAGAGAAGAAAATACTTGGGTCCGGAACTTTATGGACCCTGCTAGGGCCAAAGTACAGATGAACTTCTCCCAATGACCAATCCAGGGTTGAAGACCCTAGGAGCAGTGCAGCCCAGTGGTCAAGGGCATGGCCTCTGGAGCCAGAATGCCTGTATCTCAGTGCCTATTTGGTCATTACTGGTGTGAACTGGGGCAAAAGAATCATAGTATCTATTTCTTAGGATTGTTAAATCGAGTAAAGCCACACAAACCAGTGCCTGGCACATGGTACTCGTTATATAATGGTTTGCTATAACACTATGGGAGAAATTCTATATTGCACAATTATTGTTTTTATTTAAAGGCTATAAAATGTATATGAGGAAATTTTTTTCTCAACTACCCTAACCTACAAGCTCTTTTCCTTAGAGGCAACCTCCATTACTACCTTCTTATGTATCCTTCCAGAGATATCGTATGCACCTCCAAACATGTGCATATACATCTGTATCTATCCATCCATATATCCACCCATCTATCTATCATCTATTTGTACCAAATTACAGCATTCTACATACTCTTCTGATGTCTGGACTTTGCTTTTATTAAGTTAAAGATACATCTCAAAAAAAGGCTCCAGGGGCTCCTGGGCGGCTCTGCTGATTAAGTGTCTGACTCTTGATTTTGCCCCGGGTCATGATCTGATTGTCCGTGAGATCAAGCCCCGCATGGAGCTCCATGCTGGGTGTGGAGTGTGATTAAGATTTTCTCTCTCTCTCCCTCTCTCTCCCACTTGTGCTCTCTTTCTCTCTCTAAACAAACAAACAAATGAATGCTCCAATAAGCATTCAGAGGTGTCTGTCATTCTTTCCAAGGGCTGGAAACATGTAAGGATGATGCAAGGAACAGTGAACCACCACCTGGTGATCCACAGGCTCCCTCTTAGCCTGGTCCTTTCATTTCAAGGTGCTCTTTTCTCTGGAGATTTCATGCGACTGACATAGTGGTTCTCACCCTTCAGTGTGTGGAGGAACCACCTGAGAGGTTCTTGATTATTCAGAGCCCAGGGACCCACTCCCTAGGGATTCTGATGCAGTACGTCCAGCATTGGCCAAGGAACATACAGGTGACTCTGGTGCAGACAGTCCGCGGAAGCCACACTGGAAAACAGTGCCACATGGAGAGGCATGTGCAGGGAGAGGGAGCATGTTTGAGGTTTCCAGAATCCATGCATTATTCATTGCATGGCCCTGAAGCCCAAAACACAGACCCAGCCTTTGCAAACTCCCAGTCCAGTTGGGGTGGCAAGACTCACTTATGGAAGGTAGGGGCAAGGAGAGGAGAGCAGTGCAGGAGGCCTGAGCTGTGGCTTCTGGAGAGAGGTTACGGTGGGCTCATATACAGGAGAACTTCCTGGAAGAAGGAGGATTTTAGAATGATCTTGAAGGTTGGAGAAGGTATAGGTAGTTGAAGAAATATTGACTGGGATGCCTGGGTGGCTCAGTCAATTAAGTGTCTGACTCTTTTTTTTTTTTTAATGTTTATTTTTGAGAGAGGGAGAGAGAGACAGACTGTGAATGGAGGAGGGGCAGAGACAGTGGGAGACACAGAATCTGAAGTAGGCTCCAGGTCCTGAGCTGTCAGCACAGAGCCTGATGTGGGGCTTGAACCCATGAACTGCGAGATTATGACCTGAGCCGAAGTTGTAGGGTCAACCGACTGAGCCACCCAGGTGCCCCAAGCATCCAACTCTTGGTTTCGGCTCAGGTCATGATCTCTCAGTTTGTGAGGTCAAGCCCCTTGTCAGGCTCTGTGCTGATGGTACAGAGAGTGCTTAGGATTCTCTCTCCCTCTCTCTGCCCTTCCCCTGCTCTCTCTCTTTCTCTCTCTCTCTTTCTCTGTCTCTCAAAATTAATAAATAAACTAAAAAAAATCCCAGTGGATTGTAATGTTAAATATATATATATTGATTGACTTGAAATACAGAGATATGCTGGAAAGATCACACTATAGGGGAGAGCTGGGGCCTGGCAAGCTGGCATCTTTGTACAAATTAGAAAAAGCTACCTTCTCTGGCAAATGCAACCTGTGGTGCGGGACTGGGCCAAAGAAAAGCACCCCTTCCTTTGGGGGAACCCAGCTTCGTGCCGGATGGACTGGATTACTGAGAGTACAGTTTAGGTTTCAGCTTCCACTCATCTTCTTGGCCTTTGTGCACTTCACAAACTGCTCAACCACACCATCGATCCTGCCAGAGACAGACACAGACCCTTAAAGAAACAAATGCTGAGATGTCACCGAAACAGGAAACATAGGAGGAAGAGCAGGCTTGGGAAGGGGGAAAGTAATGCATTCAGTTCTAGATGTACAAAGCACAAGGCATTGGGGGGATGCAGGTGACTTCACTCAGTGACCAGCTGCATCAGGGAATCCAGGACAGTACTTGGGAAGACCTCAGACCCCTTAGCTGTAGACTGACCAGCAGGATGTACCCCTAGCTTACCCACTGACTATGTAGCTTAGTGGAAGGGCAGGACATGTGTGTGTGTTGTGTGTGCATAGCCACCCACATGCATCTGATGGTTGTGTGGCACAGTCTGGGTGCTCTGGGAAAAAGACAGCAACATGGCCAAGTCCTCCAGGGTTTCCCAGAGGCAATGGGCCTGGTGGACAGGCATAGGCTGGGGGAAATAGGAAGTCTTGTGCTGTCTAGGATGGCTGGCTTCTCCAGCTCAATCATCTCGGCTTGGCTGTCAGCTGGCCTGGCCTTCCATGGCCATCTAGAATGTGATCTCCAATCACTTTCATCTCATCACCTTGTTTTATTTTCTTCTGAGCACTTAGCCTTTTCTGAAATTATTGCATTATTTGAGTGTTGGCCTGTTTGTCTATGTATGTACATGTTTATTGCGTATCTAATTCTATCAGGCTATAAACTTCCATTAAGGCAGGAATTTTATCTGTTTTTGTTCATCCCTATGTCTCCAGTGTCTGGCACATTTCAAGGGTTAAATAGATGTTTTTTGAACAAATGAATGGATGGATGAATGAATGAATGAATGAACAGGTGAATTTAAAGACCAAATAGAACCACACATTGCCAGCAGGAGACTTTTTGGTATTCTTCTGCCTTATTTGAGAAGGAGGCAGCCTTTTATTTCCCTGACCTGATGACCATCCCCTATAAGATTTCTGAAGCTCTGCCCTTCTGGAAGGATCCCTCCAGGCTGTGGGCTTTGGCCTTGGGCATACTGTGACCCATCCATTGGTAGTCATCATGGTGGCTGCATTTCCGAAGCCAGCCAAACTTGACCTAACACCCCCTTCTATGTTTAAGCCCCTCTCTCCACAGCCCACTTACCTTGCCACAATGACGGGACCAGGAAATCTTTGGATTTTCTTCCCTATTAGTGAAAACCATGGCTTGTGGAAATTCAGGAGATTATCAGTGGAATTTGTAGCTCCATCCAGACCAGCGTACAGAGTTGGAAGCATTCAGACATATCACTATGCAACATCAAGACATATATATTTAGCTGGAAAATGCACAGGGCTTCAGCCTCAGAACAAAACCCTTAGCCAGAGGGAGGACTTAGTGATCTAAGGAGTGTCTTTTAAGTCAGAGTCTCTCTGGACCAAAGGGTAGAATTATTCCAAGGTAAATAAATCAGCCCTATTCTTCTTCTGGGCTCAGGTAGCTCTGAGAACTTTAGTGACCTGGCAACCCTGGATAAACCATTAGGGCTCAGCTATAAATCTGAAAACAATCCTGTTTCTCTATTAAAAAGACCTTTGAAATGACATCAATTATCTGCCTCCCTTAAATAAAATTCTATTTTATTTGAAAATTGCATGTGCACTGAAGAAAATTTGAAGACAAAGAATAATAAAAAGAAGAAAATTAGTATTATCATCTTTCTATAACCTTGATAGAGAAAACCACTGTTCACAGCTTTCTCTCCACCCATCCCACTTCCCTGTCTCACTGTCTCCCTCTTCCCCTCCCCCTCCCCTTTCCTTCTGTCCCCTCCCCATCATCCCCCTTCTTTACTTCTTTTCACCCTCCATCCTCATTCCTAGGGAGATACATATGTTCTATATATGTTTTTCCCCCACAGTCGTGGGCACATGTTTGGTACCCCACTCTCTCTCTCTCTCTGTCTCTCTCTGTCTCACACACACACACACTCACTCACACACATACACACACACACACACACACACAGACACTTACAAATGTACTGTGAGCATTTAGTGATGCCCCTTTATATTCTCTGAGAAATATGGCTTTGCATGGCTATACTGCACTCATATTAATTTTGTTCCATGGTACGTGTACCCATCCTCTTCTGGGCATTGAAGTCATTCTAATCCTCTACCCCCTCATCTGTAAAACAGAGGTAAGGATGGGAGGGACCTCACATGGCTGTTTGAGAATAAAATGAGATAATGTGTGTGGAGGGCTTGGCAGAGCGCCTGGCCATTTTATGTACTCAATAAATAGGTGTTACATTTGTTATATCAATCCTGACCTGCCTCTAAATGGCTGTAAAGATCATCCTTTCAGGTAAATCTTAGTGCAAATCCTTGGACGTTTACCTAGGAGAAATTCCTAGGAATGGGATACCCAAGATCTTGAAGTTTATGAGGATTTTGATGTATATTGCTAAAACCTCCACCCATGGGTGTAAGGGAGTCTGTTTCTTGGAGCTTCTCCAGCATTCAAGCGTTCAGTAATTGTATATATTTTAATCTTTTCCAATTTAATAGACATGTTGCTTGAATTTTAATATCTTTATTTACTATTGAGGTTGATATTGGCTGATTTTCATATTGATTGGCCACTTATGTTTCTTTATTTGTAATTCACCAGGTTGTGTATTTTTCCCAGTTTTTCCTGTTTGGTGCTTATATTTTTTCTAATTAATATTAATTTCTATATAGTCAAGGTATTAATGTGTGTGTGTGTGTGTGTGTGTGTGTGTGTGTGTGTAAACATTAGTTTTTAGTCTTGTTTATTCTCCTTTAGATTCATTTATGGGCTTTTTCAAAAAGAGGAGTTATTATTATTATTATATTTATATAGTATAATGAGGTTCTCCTACATTTTCTTCTATTGTGTTTTTTATCTTCCTTTGTTCTTGGGGTCTAGAAATCCCTTCTTTGCCCAGAGATCAAGCAAACATTTATCTTTGTTTTACGTTTATTTTATTTTAGTTGTTTTATGATTTTACCTTTACATTTATCTTTTAACCCATCTGGTCTTCAATTAGGCATGTGCTATGAGGTAGTGATGCAATTTTTTATTAATTTGCAAATAATTAGCAATTTTTCACTATGATGTATTGAATAACTTATCCTCTTTAAAATTTTTTTTAATGTTTATTTACTTTAGAGAGAGACAGAGTGCAGAATGTGAGCGGGGGAGGGGCAAAGAGAGGGAGACAGAATCTGAAGCAGGCTCCAGGCTCTGAACTGTCAGCACAAAGCCTGACAGGGGGGCTTGAACTCAAAAACTGTGAGATTATGGCCTGAGCTGAAGTTGGATGCTTAACTGACTGAGCCACCCGGGCACTGCTGAATAACTTATTCTTCACCCAACTGTATACAATGCTGCCTTATTTATGTGGATCTGTTCTGGGGTTTCTAGTACATTGCAGTGATATCTTCATTTTCATATCCATACACATTCTCTTAATTAATGTACCTTTAAAATATGTTTTAATATAAAAAATATGTGTTTCCTTTATTCCACTGCTTCATTTTTTTAAATTTTTACTTTGATTTTTCCCATGTTTATTCTTCTAAACTAACTTTAAACAATTTTGCCAAGTTCCAAAAAATTCTATTTGCATGTTTATTAGAAGGATATTTTATGTATGAATTAATTAGAAATAAATTGAATCTTTAAGATGTTGAGATTGCTTATCCAGGGACATGGTACATTTTGTCATTAATTCACTTTCTTTTACATCTTAGAGCACTGTTTTAACTTTCCTGTGGTGTAAACTTGATGGATTTCAATTCATTATTTCATTGAGAGTCTTTTAATTTTAACAAAGGAGCTGAGCTCATTCATAGCTGTTTTCACAATGAAAAAATAGGTGGTTTTATTTCTGTTATTTTAAGCTTTTGTTTTCAATGGTTGTGTATTATTCTTTGTTCTCTTTTGTTGTTGCTTTCTGGAAATGCATTTTTTTTCTGTTTTTGTCTGACGAATTTGAAATTTCCACCCTGTTTTTGTCCTGAAAACTTGTTTTCCAATGTAAAAATGACCAGCTCCTCCCTACTTCAAGTCAAAAAAGAAACACTTTATCAATACTTCCTCGTGAAAAGAGGAAAAATCTAATGAAGTTTAGCTCCTTTTCTATCACCCCCATTCCTCAGTTTAAAAAAAGAACCTCGCTGATTGGTTATTATCAAAAAGTCAAGAAATAACAAGTTATTTGTGAGGATGTGAAGAAAAGGGAACGCTTGTGCCCTGTTGATGGGAATGCAAACTGGTGCAGCCACTCTGGAAAACAGTATGGAGGTTCCTCAAAAAATTAGAAATAGAACTCCCATATGATCCAGCAATTCCACTTCTGGGTATTTATCCAAAGAAAATGAAAACACTAACTCAAAAAGACATATGCATCCCTATGTTCATTGAAACATTATTTGCAACAGCTAAGACATAGAAGCAGTCTAAGGGTCCACTGATGGATAAATGGATAAAGAAGATGTGACACATATGTCAATGGAGTATTATTAAGCCATAAAAAAGAAGGAAATCTTGCCATTTGCAACAACATGGGTGGTCCTTGAGGGCATTGTGAAGTAAGTACCAATACCAAATGTACTCACTTATATGTGCAATCTAAAACAAAACCAAACTCATAGATACAAAGAACAGACTGGTGGTTGCCAGAGTCAGGGGTATGGAGGGTGTGTGAAATGGGTGAAGAGTGTCAAAAGGTACAAACTTCCAATTATAAAATAAATAAGTCATGGGGATGTGCTGTAGCATAGTGACTATAGTTAATAATATTATACTGCGTATTTGAAAGTTGCTAAGAGAGTAGACTTAAAAGTTCTCAGCACAACAAAAACATTTTTGTAACTATTTGTGGTGATGGATGTTAACTAGATTTATTGTGGTGATTGCTTCACGATATATATACATATCAGATCATTATGTTGTACACCTGAAACTAATGTAATGTTATGCATCAATTATACCTCAATAAAACCTTTTTAAAAGAAATGCAGGGTTTTTTTCTTTTTTTAATTGAAATAGCCTTTTATTATTACTTTTAACTCCAGTATAGTTAACATACAGTGTTATACTAGTTTCAGGTGTACAATATAGAGATTCAACAATTCTACACGTTACTCAGTATTCCTCACAAATGTACTCTTAATCCCCTTCACATGTTTCCCCATCCCCCCACCCGGCTTCCCTCTGATAAACATTAATTTCTTCTCTATATTTAAGAGTGGGGTTTCTTTGGTCTCTTTTTTCTTTGTTCATTTGTTTTATTTCTTAAATTCCACATATGAGTGAGATCATACGGTATTTGTCTTTCTCTGACTGACTTATTTCACTTAGCATTATACTCTCTAGCTTCATCCATGTTGTTGCAAATACCAAGATTTCATTCTTTTTTATGGCTGAGTAATATTCCATTGTGTGTGTGTGTGTGTGTGTGTGTGTGTGTGTGTGTGTGTGTGTGTATGCCACATCTTCTTTATCCATTTACCTATCAATGGATACTTGGGTTGCTTCCATATCTTGGCTCTTATAAGTATGTCTCTGAAGGCAAGGGAAACAAAAGCAAAAATAAACTACTGGAACTACATCAAAATAAAAAGCTTCTGCACAGCAAACGAAATAATCAACAAAACAAGAAGACAACCTACTGAATGGGAGAAGATATTTGCAAATGACATATGCTAAGGGGTTAATATCCAAAATATGTAAAGAACTCAACACCAAATAAAACAAACCAAAAAAGCAAAACAAAAGACAAAATAATCCAATTTAAAAATGGGCAGAGGACATGAACAGACATGTCTCCAAAGAAGATACACAGATGGCCAACAGATGCATGAAAAGATGTTCAACATCATCAATCAAGGCTCAATCATCAGAAAAATGCAAAAGAAATGCGGGATTGCAAGCCTGAGTTAGTAGTAACTTATTTTCAGGTTTATTTCTTATATTTGCATATTGTGAAATGCTATTAAGGATAATCAGTTAGCTTTAACTCCATCTCATAGTTTATTTTCCTGTTCTTCAAATTATGTCTTCCACAGTCTTAAATTCTATATTTAATTCATTTCTTAAGCATTAGGCCATATCTTCAAGTGATTTTTTTATCCCAGTCCCATAAGAGTTGTACTTCTGAGTCTTTTCATGTATGAGAAAACCTTTCTGCTGCCCTCACAGGAATGATAATCTGGAATGACAATCAGAATTTTCCATCGTACATTTCTTCTGGTGTTGCCTCTCGTCCGCTGTTTGGTTTTGTGGAGAGATCTAAAGCAAGCCTGATTTTCTTCCTTTGTAATGAACTTCTTTTATATTTCTTTTACCTTTGGCAAATCTTTTTTCTTTGCTCTGCGATTCAAGACTTCTACGAGGATGTTTCTAGTCAGTCCGTTTTCCTTTCCTGTGGCTCAGTCAGTTCTTTCAATTTGCAGAAATAGCATAAAATGGTCTCTTATTGTATAAAAAATAATTAATCCATCTTCATTTGCTCTGTTTTCACCTACTCAACCTGCTCTCTCTGTCTTGTATCTACTGCCCCTGTGACTTATAGCTCTTTTTTTAAAAACACCTTAGTATTTTCATTTCTTATTACTTTTCCTTCAAATCAGAGAAGAGTCCTAAACTTGATTTCTACTCTGCAGTTGGTTTTCTACAGAATCTAACCCGCTGTTCTTTGTCCTCAGAGTGATCTATCCATCAGGCAGTCACATTCTGTTTTTGCATACTTTCTCAAGAGGAATAATGTGTGTTGGGTGCTTCTCGATGGCCTGGCATCGTGCTAAGAATGGATCCTACGCTAGTGTCTGGTTTAAGATGTGTAATGCTCTAGGAAGAAGCTTTATTTTAAATCCCCAATTCATGGGAAATTGATGAGTTCTGGAACTTGTCCAGGACCATAGACCCAGAAAACATGGAGCTGTTCTCAGCTGAGCCTCCTCACCCTCGCCCAGTGTGGTCTTCTAGCCCAGTTTGTCCTAATTTGTCCTCTCTTCATAGTTTCACGGCTGAACTTCTGCTTTAGATTCATAGATGCAATGACATTTTGAATCTCGTTGAGAGGAATATTAAAAGTTGTCTAAAACTATCTCCCACTTCTTCCCGTAATTTTACTATTTAGGAAGACCTGTTATCCAATGTCCCAGACGGACACCTTCTTTTGAACTTTAGTTTCTTTCTCTGTGTCTGGTTATTTTCAGCCCCTTTGCCTTTCCGGGGGCAAGTCTGGTTCACTCAGTACTGAGAGGTGATATCAGTTCTGGCGGAGATGGTCAAGATGGGCCCCTGTTCTAATCTGTCAGGTTTGGGCAGAAAGAAGAAGAGGAAAGAACAGGTTGACTGTAAATGTCCTAGGTGATTAGAGACCCTGCATTTTGGAGGAGGAAGGGAGGAGAGACACAGGTGCTTTGAGACTCTTTGTCTAAGCTCCAAAAGGTGGTCTGGATGTTTCTGGCAAGGTGTCCCAAAGTAATGGGGCAGTGGCTCTTACTTCCTCGGACCCAGTCAGGAACCGATATCACTTGTGACTTCCAGCACAGTGAGGCCCCCATGACTCTGGCATGCTTTCTGAGCCCTGGCTGGATCCGTAGAGGCCCCTGACACGCCCACAGTCCACCCTTACCTTCAGGCCTTCCCTTTGAAAAGGGGGAGGGGCTGATAATAGTGGGCTTCTGCCAGGATCTCTTGCTTTAACTTAGGAGGGCACTAAATCTATCCTCCATAGACTGAGTGCTTGGTAAAAAATATAAACCAGTTATTTATTCTGTTTAAACCTTTCAGTGTCTCCCCATCACTCTTAAAATAAAAGCCAGATTTCTCACCATGGCCTGCAGGGCCCTACATGATTGGCCTGTTTACGTTCTTGGCCCTCTTCCTCACCTACCTCCCCACACCTCGCCACTCTGCCCTCCCCTCTGTTCCTCCAGCACTCGGGCTGCTTCCATCTCAGAAACCACTGGGAGTATCCTGCCCCTTGTTGTCTGCATGACTGGCTCCTTCTTATCTATCAAGTCTTAGCCTGAAGCTCACCTCCCCTGAAAGGCTGGCCCTGCCTACCCACACACTCTTTCTGTTAGGTCTCACAGAGCTTCTTACTCTGAAATACCCCGTTTACATCTTTATGTATTAGTTTTCTGTCTGTCTCCCCAAATTGGAACAGAACCTTCATGACAACAGAGAAGGTGTCTTTCCTGTTCCTGCTTGCATCCCCAATGCCTAGAGTAGTGCTTGGCATATAGTAAGTGCTTGTTGGATGCGTGAATAGATGTAGCCCATTCCTTTGCAGGCACTGTCAGCCCTCCTTCCATCTGGCCAGCCTGCCTTCTATTTTTCAAAAGTCTCCCTACATTTCCATCAGCTTTGCCTACTTTACAGCACCAGTGTATGTTCTCCCTGTTTTTATATTCCACTGGTAATTTTAACCTGACCAGGGCTGGAGGGAGGAGGCGGGGCAAGTGGAATCTCTAATGACAGCTCTGACTTTCTTGCCAGTTCAAACTGAATCTAAATCAAACCCTTCTCTCTTTGCCTGACCTCAAAGGTCACGTTCAAGAAGTTGTCGAGATCTTTAGGGAACTGGAGGAGGCACAGTTCTGTCTCGAGTGACACCTGCTGGGTCAGGTGACTTCTAGAAGGGCCCTCCACAGCTCCCTGTCACTATTGCCAATCGGGAAGGTCCCACTGGCTGCTGAAGAGAAGTCCCTAGGTCACCTGGAGAAAATCAACCGTCGACACAGTGAGTTATCCTGTCAGATGCACCCAGTGTGTAAGCAATCACTGAGAAGTTGGTGTGCCCCTCTACTTGGTACCTCCCAAATGAAAGCCGCCCCCATTCCCTGAAGTCACCTGAGACACCGTCTTTTGAGAAAGGACTCCAGGTAGGCTTGCATGCAGATGCAAGATCTCTGCTCTGCCCAGTGGGGGGAGAGTGGAGCTGGGCACATATCTGTGTAGCCTGAATTCCAAATTCACAGATTAATAAACTCTGAGCTGAAGGGAATGTGCCCATCTTGCTCAGGCTCCTCACTTTATAGAAGAGGCAGCTCCAGTAAAGTGAAGACTCCCCACCAAGGTCATATGATATGCAAATGGTGGAACCTCCACTTTATCCCCAGTCTCTTGATTCCAGTTCAGAACACTCCTGCTCAGTAGTGCCTCAGTTTCCCCAAGGATGCAGGATTCTAGGCTAGGGAGAAAGGACAACAGCAACTGCCTGCTACCCAGCCCCTCCAGCCTTGCCACCCAGGGAATTCATTCTCCAGGAAGCAGGTGGGCTGCACTAACCTTGCCCTGCTCTGCTCAGGGAGGCCAGGACCCTTGCAAGGAGAGGGAGAAGCCTGCTCAGATGCTACAGGATGCAGCGGGGAGGGGCGTTGGTCAATGTCTCAAAAGGTGCAGCCTGGAGCCCGCCATTCCCGAGTGGCCTCACCTGGCCTGCTAATGGGAGGGCTGACTCACAGAGACGGGGAGCTCTGGACTCAACTCTGGGCAGAGTACGATTAGCTCAGTGTTCTGACTCATGCAGTGATGTCAGGATAATTCCAGGGCACATAATCAGGCACTCCGGAGAAGAAAAATGACCGTCATTACCAATTGGAGAGGAATATTTCAAACACCTTAAATCGATAAGGCTTAAGCTGTTTCTCCTCCTTTGTAAAGCAGAGACTATCATGGAAAACCCCAGTGCTATAAAGTGTATCCTTCTCTTAGCAGGGCGAGTCCTGTAGGATCGTGGGAGATGAGCTCTGGGAGGAGTGCCTCATTAGGAAGCCCTGAATTTTAAGTGGGGCCTCACTTCTCAACCCACGGTCGGCAGGGCCCATCCAAGGAAACAAGCCACCCGTTAATCTCCGTCACAACATTTCATTTGAGGGGGTGCGAAAGAAAACCACCTGATTGGCAAAGAGTAAACTCACTTAATAGGCTCTCTCCCCGCCAGACATAGATTAAAAGTGATTTTTTTTTTTTTTGCCTAAATTACATTTTATTTTCTCACCAGCTGCTAACTCTCTGAGACAGATTGGGAGATAAATTATCACAGCAGTGAATGAATCTAATTTTTCAATATAATTCACGGTAATTCTATATTTTCCACACAAGATGGAAATAGCGCTGGCTCTTTGCCAAGAGCCAAACTTTAAAAAAAAAAAAAACAAAAAAAACAAACAAAAAAAAAAACCAATATCTTGGACTCCCAGAAGTCAATGAGTGTGGAGGATACAGACCGAGGGGTGACAGAGAGGAATCCTGTAGGCAAAGGAGGGTATGGGGACAAGGGAGGTGGTGGTTAGAGAGAGGATGATGAAGAGGGCATGTGCTCCATGGCTTCACCCATCCCTCAGCCCACGACAGCTCAGCCCCCAACCCTCTCACTTCATCCCCCACATTCCTGGCTCATCTTTTCTTTCTGGACTGTTCTTCCCCTGGTTCACCCTTAACCACTCAATAGGACATAGTCTCCCTCCCTCAGTGCCCAGTGATCCCTCTCACACCAGCCCATTCTGTTTCCTCTGCAGCCTTTGTCACTGCAGAGTGGCAAGTTTGTTTTTCTTCGTCTGGGTCTGTGTCCCTCCAGAGAATGATAGAATGTAAGTATCACGGAGGGAGGGTCCTTCCCAGCCTTGGTTGCTATGTGCCTGGCCGGAGGTGCACACTGCATAAATATTTGTGGACTCTATGAAATAGGAACAGGAAAGGAAAGGAGAGGAGTCAGGTTTCCTGCAAACACCTCATCAGGTGCTTAGCCCCAACTGCACAGTGGGGATGTCATGTAGCAATTTGTCATTGTTAGTGGGCTATTGATGGGAACTGGGGAGAGGGAATGGACAGAGCAGCTTTTGATAGGGCAACCTGGCATGGCTGTGAGCATGGCTGCACCTTGTGTCCGTGAATAATCTCTCGGGGTTCATTTTTCTCCCGCAGCCTTCTCCTGCCAATATTTCAGGAGAAATTTAAAACAGTAACTATTAGGAAGGTTTTTGACTAACAAGTCTTTCCCAATCAGAATCAGACCGAACGCAGTTGGGGCCAGCCTGGTGCTGCCTCACCTGCCTTCCTGGCACTCCCGGTGACCTGAGGCATCGGCCAGAGTGCCTATCTGGGTGGCTGAGCCCCAGCATCGGGTGCAAATGAGCTTAAATTATCGATAGAAGCAGTATCTGCCATAGGGGAGGAAAGTGGCCGTGCCGTTTGCTTTAAAGAGGCTGAGACCAGATCTGGCTTGGATCTGTAGGGAATATAAATGATGCAATTAATTCCCTGTAATTTACAAGTCATCATTTGCACAAAGCTCTGCGAGAAAGGGTTTGGAAGCCATATATTGAATGCTGTGGGCTCTGGGGTGTCATCACCATTCTCTCTACCTATGGAAAACCAGCTCAGGCTTGAGGGCTCAGTTGAAGCACTGCCCCTTCAGAGCTTTCCTAGATTGTCCCCCCCTCTGCTGGTTTATCTAGTCTCCCTGAGTCATTTCACCTGCATTTAGACCTCACTTCAATTTCATTTTTAATTATGGCTGTTTGTGTCTGCCTCTTTCAGGGAAAACTCACTAAGGGGTGAGACCATGTCTAAGAAACCCTGATATCTTCCTCCTTCCTCTCCAGCACCATGGTTATTTCTTTGCCTATTGTATATAATCAATAAATATATACTACATGGCATTAAACTGAAGACGAGGCTGGTTAGCCACTCTCTGTTCATGGCCAGCCAAGAGCCATACATGTTAGGAAAAGAGTCCTTGATGACTTCAGGTAATCTGAGAGGGTAGAGAGAGAGAAGGGCAATTTATTTCCTCTGTGGTAGAAGCTTCCTATTTTTGCTCCAAAGTGATAATAGCACCTCAATGTCCAGTTGGGACTCCCCATTTTCCTTTTCTCTGTCCATTTCAGATGAGGCTGCCTCTACCCCTAGTCCTAAGGGCAGAACACATGCCCCAGATCCAAAGTAATGAGAGCCCCACCCTCCCCAGGCTTGGATCGGGATTGGCAGCTCAGCCCTCAGACCCAATGGCATGCCTGAGGCTTTGGGTGGGGTTTCCAGGCAGAGGCAGGTGCTTTTGCCAGCTCTACTTGATGCTGAGAGGAGTAAGCTCTGCCATGGCCACCACCACAGAGGTACCATAATGATCCTGAGACCAAAAAACTGAACACTGTAGAAGCCAGAACTAAAAACGACAGTGACAAATGAAGCCCAGAAAATATCCTTTGAGTCCTGAATCCAATTAGACCTGAATATGGCTTTTCTACCCTTGGACTTTTCGATTATGTTAGTTGGGTTGTTTGTCACTTGCAGTGGAAATGCCCCGCCCCCTCACCTAGTCTAGCCTTCATGCCAGCACAGGTGAACTGTGACCGGAGTAATGACTAGGGAAGAGTCAATCGATGCAGTCAAGGAAATGTTCAACCTCACTTAAAATCAAAGAATAGCCAATTAAAGCAATGAGATAACATTGTTTGCCTAGAAACCTGGCAAAGATTAAATGCAATGATAATACTCTGTGGTAAGTAGATAGATAATGCTTAATAAGGGTGCTACGGAAAGGGTATTCATAATCTGCTGATAGGAGGATAATTTGGAGGGTAATTAATAAATGTATATTAACTTGCAAGCCATTTGTCTGCATCTAGGAAAGTATTCTAAAGAAATAAGTAGGAATGCATGCATTTAGCTAATAAAATAAACATATGTGGTAGGTGTTTATAAGACAGTGAAAAACGGGCAATAACACAAATGTCCAACAACAGAGAATGAGTGGAGTAAAGTTTGGTGCACCTCATAATCAAATCTTATGTATTAATTAAAATTGGGCTTTAGGGGCGCTTGGGTGGCTCAGTCGGTTAAGCGGCCGACTTCGGCTCAGGTCATGATCTCACGGTCCGTGAGTTCGAGTCCCGCGTCGGGCTCTGTGCTGACAGCTCAGAGCCTGGAGCCTGTTTCAGATTCTGTGTCTCCCTCTCTCTGACCCTCCCCTGTTCATGCTCTGTCTCTCTCTGTCTCAAAAATAAATAAACGTTAAAAAAAAAAAATAAAATTGGGCTTTAGTATAGAACTTATTTATGTGGAAAAATGTTTGTCGTACTTGAGAAAGTAGCAAATAAAATATCAGATATGTGTAAAAAAACAAAGATAGACAGCTGGTAATAAGAGTTTTCATTCTGAAAGAAGCTATTAGAAGTATTATTAAATTTTCTTCTTTTGTAGTTTTCCAACTGGCTTAACTCTCCAAATACATCCCGTATTTGATCACTACTCACTATCCCTATGGCTACCAGGCTGGTCACTCCATTCCACTCTGGAATGGATGACTGTGATATCTTCTAACTCATGTCCCTGCTTCCCCTGGTACCCCTTCAGTCTGCTGAAGAGTAAACAACACATTTTTTTTAAGTTTATTTATTTAATCTCTACACCCAGCATTGGACTCAAACTCACGACCCCAAAAACAAGAGTCGCACGCTCTTCAGACTGAGCCAGCCAGGCACCCCAACAACATGCTTTTAAATAACACATGGGTCAAAAAAAGAAATAGCAACAGAAAATTTTTAAATATGAACTAAATGAAACTGAAAATATAACACCAAAATTTGTGGAATGCAGAAAAAGCCATACTCTGCAGGTAATTTCTAGCAATGTATGTATATACTAGACAAAAATAAATATCTAAAATCAATAATCTAAAATTCCACCCTAGGAAACTAGAGGAAGAAAGAAGAGCCAAATAAACTTAAAGTTTAAAACATGTTTTTTAAACATAAAAGATAAATAATAAAAATTTTAAAAGATACAATGAAAGAGAAATAGGAAAACAATGGGGAGCAAATCAACAAAACCAAAAGCTGTTTCTTTTAAAAGATTAATAATACTGATAAACCTCTAGCCAAGCTAACCAAGAAAAAAAAAAGAGAGAAGGCACAAATTACTAATATCAGAAATGGAAGAAGAGCCATCAGTAGTGACCCCATGAATATTAAAAGAATAATAAAGGAGTATTATGAAAAGTCTATGCCCACAAATTTGCTAACTTAAATGAAATGGACCAGGTCCTTGAAAGACACAATCTACTAAAACTCACACAAGAAGAAAATAGATAAATTTAATATGTCAACATTTATTAAAGAAATTGAATGAATAATTAAAAATCTTTAAAATATAAAGCATCAGGCCTGGATGGTTTCACTGGTGAATTCTACCAAATATTTAAGGAAGAAATGACACCAATCTTCAACAGTCTCTTCTGGAAAACACAAGCATAAGGTAAAATTCCTAACTCATTCTATGAGGTCAGCATCATCCTAAAACTAAAATCAGATAAAGGAAAGTACAGACTAATATCATTCATGAACATCGATGCAAAAATCCTCAATGAAACACTAGCAAATTAAATCCAACTATATATATATATATATATATATATATATATATATATATATAAAGAATTATACACCATGACCAACTGAGATTTATTCCAGGTATGTAAGGCTGTTTCAGCATTTGAAACTCAATTAATGTAATCTGCCACACCAACAACAGTCTAAAAAATATCGTTTGATCACATGGATAGATTCAGAAAAAGCATTTGACAAAATCCAGTGCTCATTCATGATAAAAATTCTTTAAAAACTAGGAATAAAATGGAATTTCCTCACTCGATAAATAACATCTACAAAAAACCTACAGCTAACATCATACTTAATGGTGAGAATCTAGATGATGCCCCCAAGATCAGAAACAAGACAAAGATTTCCACTCCCACCGATGTATTCAACATCATACTGGAAGTACTAGCTCAGGAAGTAAAACAATAAAGTGAAATAAAATGTATGAAGATTGGGAAGGCAGGAATAAAATTGTCATTGTTCACAATTGACATGATTTTCAATGTAGAAAATTCCAAAGATGCAACAAACACTGAAACTAATAAGCAATTATGGAAAGGTTGCAAGATACAAGGTTAACATACCTAAGTTAATTGCTTTCATACATGTAAGCAATAACCAATTGGAATTTGATATTTAAAATACAATACCATTTACGTTAGCACCTCCCGCAAATGAAATACTGAGATAAACTTAACAAAATAGGTACAAGAGCTATATGAAGAAAACTACAAAACTCTGATAAAAGAAATCAAGAAGATCTAAATAAATGGAGAGATACTCCACTTTCAAGGATAGGAAGATTCAGTATTGTTAGGGTGTATCCTCAGACCCTAGAACAGCGATAGGCACACTGTAAGCATCACACAAATAATTGTTGAAAACAATGAATGAACAAAGGTACCTGCATCCGTCATTTTTGTTCTACCAGTGCCTGGAAAAGACAGGTCAGGACCAGTTAGAGCAGACGCACAGTCAACAGAAACAAGTGTTGTGACTCTATTTCTTCCAAGTCTGGTGGTCAGGTAAATAATGCTCTATTAGTAATATAAGTTAGAAAAGACAAAACATTTTTAAAGCTTGCAAGAGTGGGGCGCCTGGGTGGCGCAGTCGGTTGAGCGTCCGACTTCAGCCAGGTCGCGATCTCGCGGTCCGTGAGTTCGAGCCCCGCGTCGGGCTCTGGGCTGATGGCTCAGAGCCTGGAGCCTGTTTCCAATTCTGTGTCTCCCTCTCTCTCTGCCCCTCGCCCGTTCATGCTCTGGCTCTCTCTGTCCCAAAAATAAATAAAACGTTGAAAAAAAAAATTAAAAAAATAAAGCTTGCAAGAGTAAAAATCCTCTGCAAAATTGCATTAAGGTCAAATAATTGCAAATGCGGAAATCAATGAAAATAAAAACACTATATATAAAACCTCTGTAGTACAGCAAATTCAGACTCAGAGAAAATTAACTGTTCATTTTTTAGTATCATATAATTACATTTATCTGATTATAAAATAATGTGCTCTTATTGTTTGCAGAAAATAGGAAAGAACAAAAGAGAAAATAAAAACTGCAGATAACCACTGATAACATTTTGGTATATTTTCTTTTTTTTTTTCCTATGTAGATTTAGATATATATTCACAGAGATGTTGTAAGATTTTTTGCTTAATTTGATTTGTAATTCAGAGAGAAAGAGAAAGAATGAGATGAGAATCTGGTACCTTAACTATTTGTCAGAAACTTAAGACAATCATTATGAGAAAAAAACTGTGTCCTGCTATTGGCTGGTAGGTATATGGGAAAATGGGCAAAGCAAAGATTATCAAAGAATCATGGGGTATGAATGCTTCTGAATAATTAGTGTGAGAAATGATGGATTAGTATTACTTTAGGCTTTTAATTTTAAAATTCTTCTATTATTAAAAAAATAAGTCAAATAAGCATGAAGCTTTAAAGCATAAGAAAATCTTAAGATGTGTTTAGTTGCATGAAACAGAAATTCCAGCTTAAGGACAAAATGGAATTATATAAAAATAGGGGGATATCCTCATGGAAATTCATGGTGAGGAATAAAGTCAGGTCCTAAGGGGCTGGAAGAACAAGAGGCAGCTAGATTCTCCCCCTCCCTGGGGCTACTTGGTCCCTAATCTCTGCTTATCTCTGCATGTCTCTGTCTTTTCCCCTACCAGCTTCCACAGCTCAGACTGGTATCCTTTTGTCCCTTAATTTTAGTTGACATGCCGCTTTGTTAGTGACAATATTGGTTCCTACACACTGATGTTGTAGCTCGGCTCCCTACAGTCAGCAATCACAGTCTTTGGGTCTCTTATTGCATTGCTAGTGAGCAAGAATATAATGGTTAGCCCTACCTTTTGGAAGACCCACGCTTGTATCAGCCAAACATCTGTGGCTAAGGAAAGGAAGTAGGGTCATATGAGCAAGGGCACTACTGGCAGAAATAACAGCAACTGAACCTCAAAGGAAGAAAGAAAGGAAAAACTAAGTAAATGACAAAATAAAGAAAACTAAACTAGTAAAGCTAATCAAAACCAAATTCAGATTAACAATATTAAAATCAGAAATCTGACATAACAACCAATATAAACTATTTTTCTAATTATAAAGGCATATTATGCCAAATTGTCGGATAAACATAACTTCAATAAAATGGGAAAAAAAAGGCTTTAAAACATGGCATTCCAAGCTTGATGCAAGAAAAATTGGAAAACATTGTTAGGCTTTAGTAGAAGATTATCAAATATATGACAAAGGTCACTGAGATGTGCTGCTAATTGTTCCTAATACAAGTAATTTCTGTGTGCTATAAACTATTACAAAACAAAGAAAAGAATTTCAGGGTGCCCATATTAGTCTATGAAGTCAGTATGATACAAGGTCTGAAATCTGATAAAGATACCATAGCAAAATAAAATCTATACCAACACAGTATCTGAATGCAAATAATACAAATAAAAGTATTGAAGTAAAATATCAGTAAGTAAAATCAGCCCTATAAAGGAATAATATACCAGGAGCATATATAATTTATTGCAGCAAAATAAAGGTGGTTTATAATGAGGAAATCTATTACTCTCAGCCATACTTGGAATAACATATGCTGTTTGGGAAGATCTTAATAGTTATTAATATTGCCTATTTAATTATTTACGCACATATTCAATTGTAAACACAATAATAATATTCTTGCCAGATATAACACTTAATGAATCCTGGAAAAAATTCTTGAGAAAGTCACACAGTGTTGTCTGTGACTAAATACAGATGTCCAAGGGTATAAGCAAATTCTGTCAAAAGTCCATTCTTGTAACAGTCACAGAACCATATAGAACAAATCCTCTTAAGTTCAAAATAGATGAAATATTTAACATTACATATTATAGAAATGCTTAGGTTTATTTTCAAATGTTAAGTAAATAAGCACTCAAAATGCATTAAATTCTTTTAACTAGGCACCTAGTTGCTAGTCATCTGTGAATGTCAATGTTAAAAAGTGAATAGAAGAAGTTTTCATGTGACCTCATTTGGCCATTAGAACTTTCATGTCACCTCACTTGGCCTTTGTAAATTTTCTCACCACTTAATATATGTATAGAGGCTGTAGGCAGAGGCAGTAAAAGAACAAGATCAAAACCCAAAAGACACCAAAAGGAAGAAATAATAAATAAACAGTTTGATAAAGACGCCGAACCTCATAAATTTAATTAAGAACAAATGGACATCACTTCAATAGTTAAGCAAGAAACAACACAACTGTTTTAGTAGGTGATACAAAGCATTTGATACAATCTAGCAGCTATTTCTTATGTTCAGAATTCTAACAAAAGGAACAAAAATATCCCCTTTTTATATAAAAAATGATATTCGCTGCATACAAAACCCCCACTGTATGCTTAATGATAACTGTAAAAATGTATCAACTTTAAGCAACAGAACAATTATGCCAAATAACCTTATAATAGTTTATTATTATTGTGGGAGTTTTAGAGAAAGCAATAAGACATGAAATTGAATTACTTGAAAGGATTGGTTCTCAGACTTTGGCAAAGACCAAGTATATTGGATTGAAATGAAACTCACAATGATAAAAATGATGACAACTACACATATAGCCCTTACTTACTGAATTCCTATGACAAACCTGTGATCTAGAATACTGTCATTCCCATCTTATAGATGAGGAAACTGGTGCAGAGAGGTTAAATAGCTTCTGAAGGGCTATACAGTGAGGTAGAGGTGAAGCTAGGATTCTAAGCCAGGAAGTCTGGGTCCAGAAACTATGCTCTCCACTAATCCTGTGATGTACCAGGTGCTGGACGAAGCACCACATGTAAACCTCTCAACAACTCTGAGAAGTGGATATTGTTCTTTCCATTATAGGCTGTGACAGCTGTGTGGTAAAACACAGCACATAAATTCAACAGACTTTTGTGAAACTCTTAAAACTATAATTACAAAGATGTAGCTGCATAGAAAGATATTGGTAATAAACTTTGAAAAAAAAAGGTAAGATATCAAACAGTATGTTTGATTTAATTACAAGTAAGGAAAAATATATCCATTTGGACAAAGACTGAGAGTGATTGAACTAAAATAAATGTAGTTGTTGAGGCAGGGTAACAGGAGTACAAGTTATATATATTTTTTTCTTTACCAAATGTCCATAGTGAACATTTAATAAGCAAGTTGAGGCTGCAAAGATGATATGTAAATGATGAAAATAGAAAATGCTGCGATGATTTGTGTTGAAACATGTATTAATGCACTGAGTCAGAGTAAAGAGATTTTTAATTCTGGAATTTTAAGTGTAAATCAGACTATAGTTAGGATAGATGTTGGAGAGGAGTGGGAAAGAGAGAAATAATTACCCATGCAAGCAACTGTTTCTTCTGCCACTCCAGGAGCTGCCCGTCTTTGCTCAAAGCAATCTCATTAAATCACTGTGTCCAGCTCCCTAACCCAAGGCAGGACTGCACCTGAAGCAAACCAGATGGATTGGGAGCTCTCTGGCCTCCAGCATTCAGAGTCCACTTTATTCCTGGCAGCCAAGCTGTTGGCCACCAGTGTTTATGCTGAATTGCTTCATACACACATTAAACTTAGGTGCATTCAATTCTATCCACTAGAAAGAAAGAAAAAGTTGGAGAGAAAGGAAAAAAACAAGCATATTAAAAATATATTCTTTATACAATACGGTCCTTAAACGTCAGTCTTCATTAAGTTTAACCAAAGATAACCACATTTCAAAGTTTGAAGAAAATACTGCTATATTGGATGTATTGAGAATATTACAGCATATTTTGAGTGTTAATCATTTTTATCTAATGCCCTAACTTCAGAAATTAACCCCAATTTAAAATGCAATTGTACTGTATAGTTGAGAATAAAGATGAAGGAATAATCCAGTTTGTAATCCATGCAGTCAAAAAATCAAGGCTTATTCCCTGAAATAATTTTAATCCTTTCTGCAAGCATTATAAAGCCTGGGAAATCACTCTTTTGGTGCTGTGTATAGTGTAGATGTTAAGGTAGAACTACTCAACTTCTATAACAAAAATGCCCCAAGATAAGGCAACTTAAATGAAGGAGAAGTGTATTTCCCATTTATGTAGCAGTCCAGACAGTCTAGGCTGATGGGCAGCTGTGCTCCATGAAGGATAGATCCCAGACCCCTTCCATCCTGTTGCTCTTCCTGTAGGACCTTCCCCTGATTTGCATTGTGGAAGCTGGATTCACTGGCACATCAGCATTCAGATCTCAAGAAGGGAAAAACAGAGCCACATCCAGGAAAGACAGCTTGTCTTTGTTGGAGATGACCCAGAAGTTATACATATCACTTCTGCTCACACTTTATTGCCTTGTACTTAGTCATGTGACCACAACCACCTGCAAGAAAAGTTGGGGAAATAGTCTCTGAGCACATGTGTACTAAGGAAGGAGAGAATAAATTTGGGGGAGGGAGCAATGGAGCTTAGGAGGGGAGGACAGTGGATTTGGAGGACATAACTAAATCTGTCTCTTTTGGGGAAACTGAGTTGCCATTTAAACCCATTTTCTGCCTGCTCAGAGATGAGATATTTTCCTGGTCCATAGTACTGCCATTGCTAGGAAAATGTAATGGCCATTGCAGCTTCCTCATTCATTTGCAGCCCCACTCCTGTCTCCAAGCTTCATCAAGAGATCAAAGACTGCAGTGATCTCCATGCTTGGAACATTTGGTCAAGCCCAGTCATCATACAGGGGCTCACACAGGAGTCAAGTACTTACATATGTGATGTACAAGCACACACACACACACACACACACACACACACACACAGGAACACGTTGACAGCAACCCATCAGAGTTTGCTTACAGATACCCTGTGCTAGTTTCCTCTGATTGTAGAGGAGGCAAACCAGAAGGTTATCATCAGCAGATGGAAGAGGAAATGTTTGCAGGGGTGTTTGAACTGGGGAAGAGTCATTCCATCTTCTGAAGTCACAACTGTATTTTGTCTGGGAGTGTCCTGTCAGCATGCTTTAGTAACAGCAGGAAGATATTCCTCTTTCAGCAAACATAGCCAGTGACCACAGAACAGAGGTATCTCTTGTATTTGAGGGATAGAGATTCCTGGTGGCTATGTGGCATGTATAGAAGGAAGACCAGAGCTGAGTACTATGGAGGGAAACCTTCACAGATGTTTTCTCAGGAAGTGGTCATAAAAGAAGCAGAGATTCTGAGATCACATGAACCTTGGTTACAAATGCTTGCCAGGGTTAATTTCCTCTTCAGCAAAAAAGAGAAAACTATACCTAGCTGTATGGTTAAACAGAATCTTTGAATGGATCCTGGAACCAATAATAAAGTCTCAGTAGTAAGTGGTTACTGTACTATTATTATTTTTACATTTTTACATTGTACTATTATTTTACATTTGTTGTGAGGCTTAAATAAGATATGCGTGAAAGCACATTGGGCAGCACCTGACATATAATAAGTGTGATTTTCTTGGATTAGAGCTCCTGAGGCTCTCCTAGGCATCCTCACATTGGAACCTGAATTGGTAGATTGCCCCTTTGATAGAACCTAAAGGTAAGCCTGAAGGGTCAGCAGTGGGGACGAATTGAAAATGGGGAGAAGGGGAAGGGGAAGACATCTGTTAAACATCTGCTATAAATCAGGTACAATAGTAAGTGTGTGGAGTCACTAGAGACCAGCTTTGCCTTCTCAATTTTATTCTGAGTTGGCTTTGCGTATTAGTTTCCTATGGCTTGCTGTAACAAATCACCACTGACTTGGTGGCTTGAAACAACACAAATATATTATCTTATACTTCTGGAGATTAGAGGTATAAAATAGGTCAGCAGGGCTATGTTCCTTCTGAAAGCTCCAGGAAGAATCTGTTCTTTGCCTTTTCCAGCCTCTAAAGGCCATCCACCTTCTTTGGCTAACGACTCCTCCTTGTACCACTCCAACCCCCTTCTCTGACTCTGACCCCTCTGCCTCTCTCTTATAAGGATCCTTGGGATTACATTGGGCCCACCTGGATAATCCAGGATAATGTTCCTACCTCAAGATCCTTAATTAAATCATATCTGCAAAGTTCTTCTTGCCACGTAAGGTAACATATTCACAAATTCCAGAAATTAGAGTGTGTATATATCTTTGAGAGGCTATTATTCTTTCTATCACGCTTATTCATATAGTCTTTGTACACAAAGACCCCATGAATCCTAGGAGTGGTCAAGACAGATGAAGACCAAGAACAATATCTATGTCCTCCAACATATCTATACAACACATACATCATAAATAAAATCAAAGTGGCCTTTGAGACTAACAGTGAGTAGAGCTGGAGGTGGCACATACCCTGTAACTCAACAATTCCACTCCTAGGCAGACCTACTGGAAGTCTTGCACATGTACTCTAGAACACAGGCTCATGAATCTTCCGAGCAGCATCCTTTCTACTTATGAAAAATTGGAAGATGATTCTCCATGCAAATGGATTTAGAAATTCACACAATGGACCACCATGCAGACCTGGAAGACCCAAAGCTATCTAAAAGCCTAAAAGCCTAAAGGATTCTGAGAAACATAACAAAGAAAGAAGCCACAAGAGAACACATACAATGTAATAGCATTTTATATACGTGCATATAAAAGATACAAAGAAATATTAAGTTTTGCTTAGGAATACATGAATGGATGGTATAACACAAAAACTATGCATGAGAAGGTAAATCTCAAATTTCAGATATTAGTTTCTCCTGAGGAAGGAGAGGAAGGCGTTATTGAGGAAGAAGAATATGAAACTGGAAAATGAGTACATGAAAGTGCTTATTATATCACTCATTTTGTACATCTGATATATTTCACAATAAAAGTTTTCAATAGCAACCTTGAAATTTTTTTTTTTTTAATTTTTTTTTTCAACGTTTTTTATTTATTTTTGGGACAGAGAGAGACAGAGCATGAACGGGGGAGGGGCAGAGAGAGAGGGAGACACAGAATCGGAAACAGGCTCCAGGCTCCGAGCCATCAGCCCAGAGCCTGACGCGGGGCTCGAACTCACGGACCGCGAGATCGTGACCTGGCTGAAGTCGGACGCTTAACCGACTGCGCCACCCAGGCGCCCCTTTTTTTAAGCAAAATTGTAAATGCTTTCACCCAAGTATCTTTAAGACTTGAGGAGATGGGATTTTTTTGACAGGGACGCAGGGATTAGGTAGGACTCTATTTCTGGAAAGTGCCTAACAAGGAGGCAGAAGGAGTCACTCTGTCAATGTGTCCAAGAGGAAATCTGCAAGGCCGAGAAGAGGCAGAGAGGAGAGAGTTTGGGGAGGAAAGAAGAGGTGGCATTGTTTTTGAAAACTATCAGTTAAGATTCTATTTTAAATCACAAGAAAACCAACTCAGACTGAATCAAAAAATAAAGGAAACACATTGGCTCATATAATGGAAAAGTCCAGATATAGTACTGGCTGTAGACCAGGCTTTCTCAATGGACAAGCACTGGTGACATTTGGGGCTGGATAATTCTTCATTGTGGGGGCCTCGCCTGCGCATTGCAGGATGATTAGCAGCATCACTGGCCTCTACCTCTGGTTGCTAGGAGTAACGGCCATGTTGTGGCAACCAAAAATGCCCCCAGACGTTGCCAGATGTCCTCTGGGGGGCAAAACTGCCACCCATATCCCCTCATTGAGGATCTGACATTAGGGAATGCTAAGTAGTGTCACTAGGACCTGCTCGTGGTCAAGGCACATGCTTTCTGCAGTCCTGGCTTCATCCTAGGGTCCACTGGTGGTCCCCTGGCAGCTCCACACTCTCATCTTGTAGTAGCAAAATGGCTGTCACAATTCCAGACCTCACTGCTTTACACCCCATTGTTCAGGCAGAGAGAGGTTGCTGATTATGGTCCCTTGTACAGAACAGAGACCACATGCAAATCCCAGCTTGTGTCTCCTCCCCCTTCTCTGCTCTGATTGGCGAGGCGCCCATAGCTTAGCCAGTCCCTGTGGTGAGAAAGGACAGAGTAAGCTGATTGGCTTAAGCCACAGGACCCACTGCTGGGTTTGGGATGAAGTCAACCCCCACCAAGACACATGGCTAAGGAGGGAGGTAGGGTGGCTCCCCCAAAATGCCTGTGCACCATTCCCCAAGCAGGGCATGCAGCCCTGAGGCTGTCCAAATCCTGCCAAGGGTCCATTTAGACCCAGGCAAAGGCGCTCCAGTAAGATGATGCTGCATGGCAGAGACACTGCAAAACCAGAGGCTGAGGGGTCTGCAAAAAAAACAAAAAAACAAAACTGCTCCCACCTGAAAAACCATGCCCTTTCTGCATCCTGCCTGCTCCGAGCCAGACTCTGAAAGGATCAGAAACCTCAGCAACTACCAGTTCAGCTGGGAGAGAAGGAGAAACACTGGGCTCAAAGCTGAACAAAGAGCCTTCCCCTTCTCCATGGCAAAGGACCTCTGGCGTTGGCCAAGCTGGGAGGGGCGAGGGGGGGAGCTGGCATTAAAACGAGTTCAGAATTTTTATTATCTCGAACTAGACCATTTTAATTACTGAACTGAGGCTGTATTTGTGGTTTAAAGTGACCAGAGATCTTTTTATTACTGAAAAGCCAGGAGAAAATTATGGGCCCTGCCTGAGACAGAGATCTCATCCTCAGGCAAGAAATGGTCCTCGCTGCATACATTTTAAAGGGAGAATGGTAGCAAAAATAAAACTGTACTTCAGCTGTATCCGTGGGTTGTGCTGGCTCAACATACGGCTGCTCCTTCAATGGAGCCCAGGGAAGAGGCTCCAGCAGGACTGGGGACACACACATAAGTGTCCGAAGGGTCCCAGAGGCAGGTAATCCCCATTCCCCAACCCCACCAGGGAATTTGGCCAGACCCAAGGATCTGCAGAAGCCAGGGAAAGAGGCCACAGCAGCGATGAGAGAAACAATGGGTTGGATGGCAAGCCCCAGTGGCAACCTCAAGGTCAGGTAGGGGCAGACAAGTCCATAGGGGAGACAGAGGCCCCAGCAGAAACTGCCACCCTGGAACCTGCCATGGAACTGTGATTTCCCTCTCTCCCGAGGGCCTCATCTAGATGATCAGGCTAACACTGCTATTACTTACCATCTGCCCTGATTTTCTTGCCTTCTCCCCCAAAGCTGTGACTCGGAAAGCAAGGGTTACACAAAGTGCTAAACCAGAGGACTGATGGATCCTGGGCTGGGGTCTTCAGTTGCCCTTGCCCCAAGCAGAAAGTCACAGGCAGGCACTTCCTCTCTGTCCTCCATGAAGAAGCTCAAGGGTCAGGCCCGTGCTGCTCATGAATGCTCCCCACTGACTTCCTGTTTATTGTACTGGTTTGGCCATTAATGGGGCAAAATGCAAATGGAATTGCAGGAATCAGCCCAGTCTTACATGGGGCTCACAAAACCGGCTCCCATTCTGACAAGTGTATGCTAATTGCATTCTGTCTCCTCGCAAATTACAGCTATTCCTCTGGTTTTAAAAAATTTGACATTTCATTTTGATTGCAGCAGCTTCTTGTTTCCTCCAGCACCGAGAAGGGGAGGGCAGTGGGGGATTGAGGGCAGGCACTGACCTCACAGCTTGGGTACAGATGCTACTGGAGGGTTCACGTTCTTTGAGTGGAGTAACCACAACAAGCTTGGACCTCAATGATACCTGGGGTCTTTCTGCTTCTGGCAGATTTATACAAATTGGGTCCAAACCCCTAAATCTCACAGCTGTCATGGATGCAGGGCTCTTCTGTGCTTTCTGCAAATTCCTGCCCATACTTCTTCCTAGGTCCCTCTGGTTTTGCTCCTCTGGCTGGGTGAGCCATCCTGACTTGTCTGCACATCAACAGATACCCATAGTTCAAGAAATCCAACCATGGTTGTGATTCCACTGCTCAGTGTCTTAGGGTCTTGTCCAGGGGCTTGAGAAATTCCATTAAGTACAACATTCTGTGTGTAGATCAGAGGTCCTCAAAGTGGAGTCCAGGGACCCAGAGAGAGCCTAAGACCTTCCCAAGGTGTCTTTGATATCAAAATTCTTCATAACTACACTAAGACACTATTTGCCTTTCCCCCCGAAGCATACAGTGGAGTTCTCCAGCACCCACCTGAAGTTTGATGGTGTCACTGCTCAGAGAGGTGAGGGAGTATGTGCCTGTGTATTCTGCTGTCCTAAAATGCTCTCAGCTTTGATTTCTAATATGCTAATATAATAAATATGATGTACATAACAAAAGCTCTTTGGGATCCTCAATAATTTTTAAGACACCAAACAGCTCCAGTACTTTCCCTCAAGCCCTGTTATCTTTCATAGCTGCTCCTCCTGCTGAGAGACCCTCATCCTTACATGCAGCCCCCTGGGAGTTGGGGTCCAACTCGCCCTGTGCCCCTAAACCAAGAGCAGTGTGGGGCTGATTTATCTTCCACAGCAAAAGACTTGACAAGTTTTGTGACCTTCTTGGGAAGGGAGGAAGGTCCTGAGAAATCACCACATCCTTGAGATCATATCTAAGTCCTTCTTTGTGGCAGAGTCTAGAGTAGGGGAAGATGCGTTACTGCCTATTTTACAGGAGGCAAGACCGAGACTCTGGAGACAGATGGTGGAGATGAGATGAGAACACACTAACGTGATTGTTGGTTTGAACAGCCAAGCCATGGAACCTCTTGAAGTCTGCTTTAAAATATTCTCTTCCTGGGGCGCCTGGGTGGCGCAGTCGGTTAAGCGTCCGACTTCAGCCAGGTCACGATCTCGTGGTCCATGAGTTCGAGCCCCGCGTCGGGCTCTGGGCTGATGGCTCGGAGCCTGGAGCCTGTTTCCGATTCTGTGTCTCCCTCTTTCTCTGCCCCTCCCCTGTTCATGCTCTGTCTCTCTCTGTCCCAAAAATAAATAAACGTTGAAAAAACAATTAAAAAAAAAAATAAAATAAAATATTCTCTTCCTCTCCTCCCCTGTTTTTACTTTTTCCCCCATCTTCTCCTCCCTCCCTTCTCTCCTTCCCTCTTGTGCCCTCTCCTTCCTCCCTCTCGTTCTCCTTCCTTTATTTTCTTCCTCCAAGCTATTTAAGATGGGTCTGTTTGTACTTTTGTCATTCTCTGGGAAATAACACCAAATTTCAATAAATGCAAATGGCAGAGAAATCAGACAGTGATGCTTGAGCAGAAGTGGGGGCGGGGGTGGGGAGCCTGGATGGTTCAGTCGGTTAAACATCGGACTTCGGCTCAGGTCATGAACTCACAGTCTGTGAGTTCAAGCCCCGTTGGGGTCTATGCTGACTGTTCAGAGCCTGGAGCCTGCTTCGAGTTGTGTGTCTCCCTCTCTTTCTGCCCCTTCCCCACTCACACTGTCTCTCTCTGTCTCTCAAAAATGAATAAACTTTACAAAAAAAAAGAAGTGGGGAGCCATCAGCCACATTTCATCACACCCCCAACTGGCAGAGCCTGGGTCCTTGTGTGAATTTTCCAGCTCGTCAGTGGGATAGCAGACTGCTGCTCTCCAACCCTATCCAGCCAGCAGCTACGGACACATCCAGCCCTCTCTGGTCCCCTTAACCTTTTCCATTGGTTTTATTTCCACCCTGTGCCAAAGAAGGGGTTTTCCAACCATTGCTACAGATCGACTCACTCCATCATTTCTTCCTTTGAGTCAGGATCTGAGGAGAGGCAGGTGGAAATGCAATCTCTGCCCTAAAGGAGTCCACAGGCCCGTGAAGAGATGGAGACCCATCAGATATAGACAGTGTGGTGAAGGAGAGAATAGAAGCCCGGGCCAGTGTCACGGGGCACATGAGGAGTCGCTGGACTTCTGTGGCTCCTGGAGAGCTGACAGGGGAGGGGGGTGCAGCTAAGTCAGGAGAGCAGGAGGCACTCAGATCACCAGGTCTGGGGTGCCACAAACTCCAAACTAAAAGTGATATCTTAGGGGCCTGAGTGGTGCGTGTGTGCATGTGGGGGTGGGAATGGCAAGAACTGAAACAGGAACAGAAACTCCTAGTTTGGGGGGAGGGGGTTGCTTATTTTTTAAGTTTATTTATTTTTGAGAGAGGGTGAGAAAGCACACACATGCCCAAGTGGGGGAGGGGCAGAGAGAGAGGGAGAAAGAAAGAATCCCCAAGCAGGTTCCACACTGACAGCGCAGAGCCCAATGCAGTGCTCGAACCCATGAACTGTGAGATCATGACCTGAGCTGAAATCAAGAGCCGGACATTTAACCGACTGAGCCGGTCAGGTGCCCCATAGACTCTTTTAATGAAGATAGCACAAGATAGTGGGTGAGGACATTGGCTGTGGAGTTAGATGAATTTGACGGTCACTCACCGATCTGTATGACTTTGGGCAAGACCTTTAAGCTCAATTTTACCATCTGTACAATGGATAATAGTACCTATTTGTACATTTATTCATGGGGTTCCATAAATTAATATGTGACCAGTTTTTAGAAAAGAACCTGAAATACAGAAGGCGATACATCAACATATAAATGTCGGTTACTCTTAGTATTGTATTCTAGAATGAGTGAAATAATGCACATGAAGCATTCAGTACAGCGCCTAAAACATGGCAGACCATCCCCAGCTGTTAACATGTCCCTGGGTACCAGGCTCAGTTCCTCCCAGGCCTCAGTTCCTGGGAACAGGTTTCCAGCCCCCCCTTCATCAAAGGGAGTGGGGCTCCAAACACACCAGCATGCAGGAACATGAGTGTCAGATGAGTGTGAGGGCTAGAGTTGAGCTGGAGGTCGGGGCGGCTGAGGCAGGCAGCAAGTGGCAGAGGCTGCATTCCGACCGCCATCACCAGTGGTCACCCTCGGATGAGGCACAGAACCAGGCCTGGGAAGATGAGGACAGCCTTCCCCATGGAGGTGACATTTCAGTTAGACGTGAGAAGTGGGCGTTTTCCAAGATTATGTACAAAACGAGTCACATAAATGTCATTTCTGCCACACTTCTTGAAATAGCTTCACATAACTTTCTAGAATACTGGTCCGTGCTTTTTAAAGCTAAGCTTTCTTATTATGTTGTTGCAATCTAACATATAATACAACTACAGATGACTGATAATAGATGAGGAACACCAGTCTTATCGGGGAAGACATTTAGAACTGGAGGCTGGTACTTAGAAATTATTTTATCATCTCTATGAGAACGAAGCTGATACTTCTGAGCAGTGCATTACCGCTTACAAGTTATTGCCGGCTTATTTAATCCTCAGAAACACCCTCTGAAGTAAGTATCAGGATTCCCATGTTATACCGGAGGCAATGTGGGAGCTCAGTTCTTTGGGATTTCTGCCTGGAGGCTATGTAAATCCTTCTTTTGGACCTCTGGGTAGATTCGCATGATCCCGCAGCCAGACGACTCCTTACCTCAGGTGGCACTTGATAAAAAGCTACTTCTGGAGTTTGTTATCCTGTTGTGGTCACCAACAAGCAATACCAAAGGCTTCTGTGTGCTTCTCTAGTGAATCTTCTGCAATATCAGTCTCTGGTATAAGGAAAATAGACAATGCCCTTTGGGATAGTCAGTTTTATGTGTCACTTTGGCCAGGCTACAATCCCCAGTTATCCAAGCAAACGGTAGTTTAGGTGTTGCTGTGGAGGTATTTTGTGGATGTGATTCAACTCCATAATCAGTTGACCAGAAGTAAGAGAGATCATCCCCCAGAGAACCTGGGTGGGCCTGACTTAATCAGTTGAAAGCCCTTAAGAGCAGTTAGGTCTTCTTTGAAGAAGAAGAAAGTCTACCTACGTGGGCAGCAACTTCACCTCATGACAGAAAGGACACAGTTATGAGAGGGAGCACAATGGTGCAAGGAACAGAGAAACCAAGAGAGCTTTCTCCAACACTTAGTCCTCTTGGGGACCAGGAACAAAGTCCTCTCCACCCAGCACAAGCAGGGGACAGGGAGGGTGCTAAGGGCTTCCCCACAGGGGCACCACGTGTGAACACATCTTCCTCTCTGCACAATGTTCAGTCGTGGCTCTAAGTACTCAACTTTAACAAAGGTATTTTAGACTGAGCCCTTCCCACATCGCAATTTCTTTCAAAGTTCCCTCCCTTCCAGCCTCCTCCCTTTATGTTGGCATGGAATTCTCTAGAGAGATGGGAGGTGGCAGGCAACTTGAAACTGCAGCTGTATATCCTCTCCAGAGACTACTGTCCTCAGGAGTCTGACCACAGAAGCCTATTGCCCGCTCTTGTCTCGTGGCGACGTGTGATCTATAGCCCTGAGAACGGCCTCTGGCACATCCGGGAGCTGCCCAGCTCTTGGCATCAGTGCATTCACTTGTATGTATTGTCTCCAAAGTACAACAAAAACCAAGATTCCATTCACCCTAAGAATCCCAGCTCAGACGGTCTAACTGCACCCTAGTCAAAACAGCGGGTTTTAAAAATCTTATACTAAAAGGGAGTGCTGGATATTACAGAGTTATAAAAAGCATTATCCAGGGAAACAAAGACAATGAAGGCTGAGGCCAGCTGACTGCAGGCCCCTGCTTGGGAAGCTCAGTGCCCAATATAGCTCTCCCCAAATCCTCCCGGGTATTTCCCTTTTAAGCATCTCCAGTGCTGGGCTGCTGAACCATGCCTGCTGCCTGCACATTGCTGGAGGATAAACTCCTAATTCCTAAGCAAGACTCACAGGAAACTTCAGAGTGAGGCCACCTCACCCTCTTCTCTTCTCCCTTTTACCACCCACCACCCCTGGGTTCCAACTTTGCTGTGTCCCCAGGGTTCCTGGAGCATGCCTCCCATTTTTATGTCTCCATGAAGCCTATGAGCCTGGAACATCCTTCCCTATTCTCTGCCTCATTATCTACATCTCTAAGCCCTGTCTCAAGATTCTACTCTGTTGAGTAGTTTCAAACATTCTGTTGGCCGTCATGAGTGCTGCTCATCAGATATTTCATTTTTCCTACATGCTGGGCACGCAATAGGATCGCACTTCTGGGCCTCTTGTGTATGAAGCCCTGTGACTAGTTCTGGCCAATGGGTCCTGAGCAGGATGACACATGTCCCTTCTGCGCCTGAGCACCTGCTTGTCATGTGATGCTCTCTAGCGTCTTTCTCTTCCTGTGACATGGCAAGTAGCAACATTCCAGATAGCAGCTGCCCTGATAAACTGGATCCCAGTAAGAACGATCATGTGGAGCAGAAAGCCTCACCAACCCATAATGGAGAGACCTTTGCTCAAAACTTCCAAGGTACGGAGGTTGTTTGTTACTGCAGTATAACCTAGCTTGTGCTGACAGATACATGCTCCCTGACCAAGCTGGCTGGTCTTGCCTCCTCTAGGCTCAAACAGCACTCTGCCTTTTCTCCCATGGATGCATGTTTTATTTATGTGTTTACAGGTGCCCCTCACTGTCAGCTCTAGTCAGGGACCAGTTCGGGGACCATACCTCATGCACTTTCATATCTCATTATTCAGTACAAGACCTGCCACGTAGTGGGCATCAATACATGATCATTGTGTTGTTATTGGCTCATTTTTTTCTCCTCTTCCCTGTTGTGCGGGTGAGAAAATGACCTTGACAGTTTCCCGTTACTCTTGCTGGCTTTCTCCTGCTGCTCAGGTTACCAGAATTGATTTCACTTCTCCTGTTGCCAGTTCAATGGGGGGTCAGGGAGTCAAACTTGTTCTGGGTCATACATTCTCATCTCCCATAAATGTCCCAAAGATCTGGCTCCTGAGCAGTTGTTGTAAGTGAGGGATAGGGCCCCTGGGACCACCAATAAGTCTGAGCAGCATTAGCAGGCAGCTGGGGTAGCCAAGGCTGCTCCCATCCTCCTAGAAGGTGGAGGAAGAGAAAGGAAGCTCTCACTTAAGTTTCCAGGCTTCTGGTTCTTATTTCTGTAGTACTTATCTGTCCTAGGCCCACTGAAGTAGAGTGATAAGACCGCAAACACACACACACACACACACACACACACACACACACACATTTGAAGGCTTCGCCCCATGGCCCTAGGCCAGTGAGAGTTGGGTCTAGAGGCAACCAGGAGCTTCTCTGGATTTGGGAATCACCAAGTGCCTCATTTCCACACTTCTCATGCAAACATGGAGCCAGAACCTTTCTCACTGCTTCTCCATTTGGTGGGACTTCTCTCTATCACGGGCTTGGTGCCTGGCTCTCACCCCAGCTCTCTGTGGACGTGGGCCCCAAGCTGACTTGCTGCCTGACCAGCTGGATTCTGACCCCTGGGTCTACTTTCATGCCAGTCCCTCCTCCTTTCTTGAGACAAATATCCTTCTGGAAGTCCTCACAGTGGCCCAGAGAGGCCTCCCTGTCTGACACTCCACCTGATGCTGAGAACCACCATGCCCAGAAGCCCAGCCACTGTGTCCATCCTACCGCACTTCTGCAGACAATCTCACTGAAAGCAGCCCTGCCAGGAGTAGAGTCTACCAGGGTCCGATGTGCTGACGCGGGCAGGTTGCCATAGAAAACACTGCTTTCTTGATCATTTCCTCCTGGCAGGTCAAACCCATCAGTTTCTCCTTATCAAGAGTCCAATGTGTCTTCTGGCCCCATGCCCTCTGCCATAAGAACGATGCAAAGAGAAGTCAAGCTTATCACCTAAGCTATATCCTAACACCCCACCTTGACTGGGAATTGTTTGGCTGTAAGGGAAGAAGGCCCCACTTGCAAACTAAACTACAGAGAGCACAACTAACCCTCACAGGAACTGAAAGTTTGCATGGTAGAGTGCACTCATGGCTCCAAATCTTCACCTCTCATTTCCTCACCCTTTGCCATGTGACTTGCTTTGGCCATTGAGATCAGGACAAGAATCATGTGCCCAAAGCTGCCGCAAGCATGTGTGTGATTGGACTTACTATCTTGTGCTTTTTAAAAAATGTTTATTTATTTTGAGAGAGAGAGAGAGAGCAGGCAAGGGGCAGAGAGAGAGAGAGGGAGAGAAAGAATCCAAAGCAGGCTCCACACTGTCAGCACAGAGCCTGATGTGGAGGTCGAACCCACGAACCCCAAGATCATGACCTGAGCTGAAATTAAGACTTGAACCCTTAACCATCTGAGCCACCCAGGTTCCCCTATCTTGCGCTTTGCCACTGCCATGAGGACAACATGCCTGGGCCAGTCCATTAGTCCCAGGAGAAAAATGAGAAACATTCAAAGCTGAGCCAGTATCAACTGAGCCCATCCCAGCTGACCAAGAGAAGCATAGGCTACATGAACTTGGCCCTTGACACTGAGATTTTATGGTTGCTGGTTACACAGCATTTGGGGGCAAGTGTTAACCAGCCATAGGTGTCAAGCAGGATTCTCCCCATTTCGGTTTCTGCTCTCAGATTCCTCATGGTCTTTTGTCACTGCTTTTCTCTGCTCTTCTGCTTCATCTATTCTTTTCCGAAAGGTCAACTTCGTTGGTTTCTCTTCCTCTTACATGTGATTTCCTCATAGATTCCTGAGCTGGTTCTCAGGAATCTACCATCAGCCCTAGAATGTCTCTCAGCCTCAGACTGTGTCTTTTGTCAAATCTCGGGCACAAAGGACTTACCCACCTCTCCACTCCTCAGTGGAACTTGATAGCCAATCAGGAAGGAACACAAAGGAGTGTTCCATGTTTCCCAGGGGGTGCGGTGAAAGTGAAGGAGTACTGTTCCTTTCTGTGAGTTCCCCCTAGGGAAAAGTCTTGCTACAGTAATGAAAACCCAAAAAACAAGCTCCTTAGTAGGTCACTCTGTTATGCAAATAATCATCTGTCCTAGGGAGGGGAGCCTGCTAAGATTGCCCCCCTAGGTAGGTTGGGTGGGGAGGGAGGGGCGGGAGATAAGTAGCTGAGATTAAGAGGACCAGGGAAACAGGCAGAAATAAGTGTGGCCCTGAGGGACCAGCACTAGAAATGAGGGAGGAGCCCCGTTACATTTGGAGCGAACTTAGTGAGGCCCTAGAGGTGGACTGGTATGGTGGGCACATCCCCAGACACAAGGACACCAGACAACACAACTAATTCTGAGTTCTACTCATGCTGATGGGTGACTCTGATTAAACAGGGCTACGTAAGTCAGGACAGGCAGATAAAGAGAGGGGTTCACAGACACCACAGAGCAGGCAGTGGCAGGGCCAGTGCATGGATACTTCTGGAGGCCAGCAGCCAAGGAGGCGCTGATCCTGAGGCAGGCGACAGGCTCAGTCCTGTGGTCTTGTAATCCCCTCCCTTGGGTGCCAGCCAATCTCAAGGGAGTTACACATGTAGAAAGGTGGATGGAACCAAGCGTTAGAGAAAAAAAACAGAGAGACAGAGCCCCTGTTCGTGACCACATACATTAGCAGAGACATCCCGGAAAGTGCTGTGGAAAGTCCGTAACCCAACAATCCTCTCCTGGGTGTAGAGCCTGAGAGGTTCCTGACCAGATTCCTGAGACACGTGCACCACGGTGACCATCCTGGTACTGCTTCGGGTTAGCTAAAGCCTGGCAGAATGGGCAAGAGAAAGGCGGTAGGCACGCCTGAAGTTAACTATGTAAAAAGCAACAGGAATAGATCTTTAAAACGTAGCGCAGAATGAAAAAAAATAAATAAGAAGAAACAGAACAAGATTTATGGCACAATACCATTAGTGTAAATTAAAAACACATACACACCACAAAACAACGTTATATTTTAACAAGGATCCATGAGGATGTTAGGCCATATATCAGACACACTGGAGTGAATACCGAGGGGAGGAGAAGGGACAGGCATGAGGACTGAGGATAAAGTAGGAAAAAGCCCATAAAACAAGAGAAGGCCTCGCACAGACTTTTTGCGATAATGAGTATCATAAACATAATTTCCATATCTGAGATCTGTTGTTTGTTTTTAATCTCAAGTGAGTCTACCGCGGGGCTGTTTTGCCTGGGACCATCTTAACACTAGCTGTTGGGATCCTGGGCAGGGGGGGGATGCAGCACCACAAAGATTCCTGGCAGGGGCTCCACTGTCAGGTTGGGGAGGCAGGGAATGGAGGGGCTGTCGGCACAGGCTTTGGAATCACACAGTCCTGGGTTTTAGCATTGACTTTGCCACATACCAGCCGTGTGACCTTGGACAAGTTGTGTGACCATTGGAAGGTTACTTCATTCTGCAAACTTCCATCTCCCCATTTATAAAATGGAAATAACAATATTGGGTGTGGAGGTCAAATGAGCTGATGTCTACAAAGCACTTAGCACAGTGCTTGGCTTCATAAACAGCGGATCCTATTATCCTGGAGGGTTTTTGTTTTTGTTTTTGTTTTTGTTTTAGGTTTATTTATTTATTTTGAGAGAGAGAGAGTACACATGCGCAAGCAGGGGAGGGGCAGAGAGAGAGGGAGAGAGAGAATCCCAAGCAGGCTCTGCGCTGTTAGTGCAGACCCTGACGCAGGGCTTGAAGCTACAAACTGTGAGGTCGTGACCTGAACCAAAATCAAGAGTCGGACATTTGACTGAGCGACCAGAGGTCCCTTCTCACCCAGTGTCCCCAAACCCCACTAATTCTCAGAATCAAAAAAATAACTTCATTTCCATGTTTCTCAGTCAGCTGCTTTCTGATGGGAGGGGGGCTGGATCAGCAGCCCCTGAGACCACTTACTGGGGTTGCAGCGAGTGCCTGGGGCAAGGTTGGGGGTCTGCTGGAAGCTTCCAGGGGGCTGAGCAGACCTGCAGGCTGCAGTCCAGGAGCACACAGGTCAGGCCAGCTGGGGGCGGGGCATAAAAATCAGCAGCTCAGAGCATGGGGTGGGGGGTGGGGGGATGGGAGGACGTTATGACCTCAAGAGAGAGAAAGGTCAGGTGGAATGGAGACCCAGAAGCCCTTCTTACTGCTCCGTTTCTGCCCATGCAGAGTCCCCACCCTAGCCCCAGTCTTAAAGCTAGTGCCCTGCACTGGACCGCTCCCCTTTGAAGCTTTCTTCCTCCAAATAAGGTCACAATTTGTGTTTTCCCCATGTTGGTGGAAACCTGACTACAGCTTTCTTTGAAGAAAGACAGGACCCTTGCCCTCTGGGCATTTCGCTCCACACTGTGTAAATGCTGTATGTGTTTTACATCAAAGCCTCAGACATCTATGTGCATTCCTTATGTGGGGGTCCCCCTCCTTCTTGGCATAAGCTCCCCTGGGAAGTATGATCCAGCCTCTCTGGAAATCTCTTGGGCTAGAGGCCTGCCTGAAATCCTGTCTGGCTTTTTCTTTCATTCCCCCATATGCCCTCAATCATGCAGTCTTGTTGTAAATACTCCCCTACTCGTCTGCTCCTCTCCACTCCCTGTGCCTTGACTACAGTGTAAGCCATCATCTTCTTTACCTTGGACCATGACCAAGGTTCCTCCCGCACCTTCCCATCCCCATTCCCTGGCTGCCTTCTCCCATCAATTCCCCGTGCGGCTCCAAGAATGATATCTCTCTAGTGTAAATATGACTATGTCAGTCCCTCGCATAAAAGTTTTCAGTGTCTTCTCATAACCTGAGGACAGGATCCAAACCCCTTAACATGTGATACAGGGCTCTGCACCAAGCACCCCCTGTCAAGGTCTACCATGTCACTCCAACCTCCTATGACTGCCCCAGCCACACTTCATGCCCTTTACAGCCTTAGCGCTCCAAACCCTCTACTGCCCCTGGACTTCACACATGGTTGTTCCTCCTCCTTCTTTACCTGGCTAACTTCTACTTGCTTTTAAAGGCTAATTTCACTTCTTCCAGGAAGCCTGCCCTGATGATCCAAGTCTATACTAAGGGTCCCGTGTGAATTGAATTGTGTCCCCTAAACTATATTCAAATCCTGAAATCCCCAGTACCTATGAATGTGACCTTATTTGGAAAGAGTCTTTGTAGATATAATCAAGTTAAGATGAGGTCACATGAGACTGACATGAGCCCCTAATTCAATGAGTGGCATCCTTGGAAGAAGAGGGTAAGGTGGACATTGACACAGAAGGAGATGCCATCCAGTGATGGAGGCAGAGACGTGGCTGGGATCCTACGACACCAGGGATTACCAGCAACCACCAGATGCTAAGGAGGCACACAAAAGGATCCTCCCCTAGAGCCTTCCCAGGGAGCACGGCCCGGCCAGCACCTTGATTTTGAGCTATGAGAGGATACACTTCTGCTGTGTTAAACTCCCAAATTGTGGCTATTTGTGACAGCGGTCCTAGGAAACTAACGCAGGCTCCAGCTAGGTGCTCCCAGAGCTGGTGTGCCCTCTCACCAGAGGATATGCCCTTTATGCTTTTATGGGATTGCTTGCCTGCTCCAAATTAGTCAGTAAGCTCCTTAAGGACAGGGACCTTGTTTGACTTGCTCATTGCTGGAGCCCCAGCAAACAGTAAGGAGGTATGTACTACATACATACTATGTGAGTGGGTGAAGAATGCACAAACCTGCAGAAGGGCGAAAAGGCTGGGGCCACAAAAACGTGGACATGGTGGGAGTGGGAGGTGGCAGGCAGGTCAGGAAGTCTTCCCGCGAGTCCAGGGAGTGCTGGACCCAGATGGGGCCTGCAGGAGGCAGCAGAGTCTCTGTGCTTCGTGCACACAGGAGGCTGGACCACATCTGGGGCATTCTGGGGCAGTTCACACCAGACCAAAGGTGTGGTCCTTGGTATGGGAGAAAAAGGCCATCCCGCAGGCCTGTGGAGGTGTCTCCACTGGTACCTCTGAGAGGCAAAAGCTCAGGCCAAGGGAGCTGGCAGTGGAGCTGTGTTTCAGTGTTTAACAGGGTTTCCAAAGAGGGGAACAGCCAGCCAGCCGTTCTCAGGATGAAGGAACTGAGCTGTGACCACAGGGCCCAGCCTCACTCCTTGGGTCCCAGTACGGCCGCTTGCTAGAGAAGCTCCCCCACACCCACACCACAGCAAGCCCTGCTCTAGAGGGGCAAAGCAAGCCGGCTCAGTCCCCACCACCTCTCTTCTCTGTGTCTGCTGCCCTGCCCACATGAAGCTGCTTCAGTTCCTGGCTCAGTCCGTCTGAGGCTGCTCCCAGCATCCACTTGACCTTCTTTCCTCCCTGGTGCATTGACCTCCAGGATGGGTGCTTAAGAAACCCACACTGAGAGTTCATTTGGCACACACTCTCTCAGCCCCACACCCTTCCTCCTGATCTGCACATCCTCTCTCCTGGCTTGCCCTACCACCCAACCCCCGATGATGCAGAGGCTTCTCAGTGCAAATGCAAAGGGACAGTTTGGTACAGAGAAGGAGATTCCTGACATTTGACACATCTTCCTAAATGGCATGTGTGACCCAGCCCTAGTTGCGAGCAGGTGGGGGTTAGTGGGGGCTGGTGCGGTGGGACAGAGGAACTGAGTGGGTTCCTGCACAGCTCAGGGCAACCTTCTGAGGTAGGAGAAGAGGGTCTTCCTGGTAAGTAAAGATGGCTGTGATTCTTCTGCTCACAAGTCCAAGGACATGGAGCAAGTTCAAGTGCAGCCTTGGTTTTTAAGGATTCTGGCCTAAAGGGGAGGGGCGAGGGGTGGTTTCCAGAGTTCTAGGCAGTGTTTGGGTGCATTGCATTTACTGGAAGATACAGGAAATGTCTGAAAGCAAGGTCCAGCTTCAGCAGAGGGGCCACCAGGATCTGGGGGAGGGCCAGCATCCCAGGAGGTCCGAAAGCTACTTTCCCAGATTGCCAAGAAAGGGCCCTTTCCTCCTAAGAGAAGGCCAGTCCCCACTCTTGTCGCCCAAATGGGGAGAGTCCTCTCCCACGGTCAATTACTGTTGATGTCTTTTGTGAGCTACGTGTGTGTGCGCACACCTGCACTACATTTTTCACATCTCTTGGCAAGTTAGTTTCTCCAGGTTTTGGAGCCATGAAGGGTTATTCTGAAGGGCAGTGAGAGAATCTAGAGTGAAGGAGATGATACCCAAACCCAGGCTATAAAATGGGGGAAGGGAGGAAGGGAGGACAAATATGGCAAGACCATCATTTCCAGCACCGGGGAGCCTGCCCTGCCAGTGAGGTTTTAGGGCAGCCACTGCATCTCTGGGGTCTTGGGTCTGGCATGTGTCATTTTAAAAGCTGCCTCAATCTGTGCAGCCTGAGCAAGGGCCAGGCAGAGTTACGAATGACAGGAAAAGGTATGTTGCACGCATCAGGTGTGTGCTTATTTATATATTTCTCTAGGGCCTCAAGTCCATTTCCATCAGGAAGCAAATTGAATTCTGCAGAATTCTTTGCCTGGAAGCAGAGGGCAGGAAGCCTAGGGATGAGATTTTGGATAATAAGCCCCTGATAAAAGAAACGGCATCAAAGCTTCAGGGTTGGTCAAGTCTGGTGTATTGTAGGTGCCCAGTAAATAGTACTGAAATGCATACCTCTCCTCTTTCACAGACATTTGCCGACTCTAGTCTCCCGGCCTTGAGCTGACCCCTGTGGAGAATGGGTATTGGAATCGATGTTTAGGATGAGGGTAGAGAAGTGGTTTTTGCGTTTGGCAAATGGTCCGATCCCAAAAATGCCCTAATCTGCTCTGCTATGACTACTCCTTGTTAGACACCCATCTGGTTGACAATTGTCAGATGGGGAGTGACTCCCACAGGAGAGCTAAGAATGCGGAGCAAGAGACCCAGGACTTGGGCAGAACCTGATCAGTTCCTCCCTGGAGCTGGGGGTGGGGGGCGGGGGATGTGGCGGCTCACACACTACTGATTCCCTCTCCCCTTCCTCAACAATCAGAGTTTATTAGGACGGGAAATGTAAAGAGAAGCTCCTTCCCTAAAACGTGAGAATCATCTATGGCCTGATTCTGCACTCTGTCCATGAATTAGTGATTCTGAAAGGTGTCCCCAAAGAAGGAGGATTTAGAAGGACCAAGAGATCCACCTTTTTTTCACAATGGCCTTGTGCTGTTGGCACACTTGTTCCCAAAGTCAGGCTGACTTTGAGCAGGCCGTGTCCAGCTGGTCTGCATACCCAACCCAGGGCACTACGGAGTAGTGGGCATAATATAGGCGTTTGGTTGTTCAAAAAGTTGGAAGTATGACTACGCCACTTACTCTTTGAGTAGGGTCTAAAACTCTCTGAGCTTCAGTTTCCTTATCTGTAAAATGGGTACTATTGGACCCACGCTCTCTGGGCCGTAACGAACCTTAAATGAGGAAAAGTACGTAACACACCGAGCACAGTGCCTGGCCCTGTGTAGAAGCTCAGGACATTCTAGCTAGAATTGTTACTATTTTCTAGATGAGAAATCAAACCTTAATGAGTGAACCCTTTTGACCATAGGTAATAGAAACTAACTCAAACTAGCTTTATCAAAATTGAGAATTTGTTGGTTTTATATAACTGGAAGTCTGGGGACTCCAGGTCTTGACAAATGACATTGTCACCATCATTGCCATTTTCCTCTGAATCTTCTCCATCCTCTCCATAGCTTTCCTCATGCCCTTTTTCTCTCTCCCACTATTTTCTGAACATTTGCTTCATTGTTACCTTAGTCAAAGTTGCTTCCATGACGAATGGCTTGGAGCTGCACTCTGGCTGTGGGTAACCTCAGGTTTACCTTATCCCAGTTACCCAACCCCACAGTAAAGAGGGAAACTTATCTCTTCTGTTGCCCATATGTTAGATCCAAAGGAAGAAGACTGGGTGACTCAGCTTGGGTCACTTGCCCATTCTTGGGCCAAATGTCATGGCGGGGCTTGTGGGGATGGAAGTACAAACAGGGAAATTTGACCATCCAGGCCTGGACCAATTGTCCATTCCTGTGGCCAGGGGGCTAGAGGTCTGACTGGCAACCCCACCAGGCAGTTTTCCAAAGGAAGGCATGGTAAACTAAAAGAGTCAAAATTTCTTTGGCATGCCTACCATTGAGAGGTGGAGATTATTTCCCTTTCCCTTGAATCCAGACTATTTTTAGTAATCTTCACACCTAGCGTGGAGCCCCCGCAGGGCTTGAGCTCAAGACCCTGAGATCAAGACCTCAGCTGAGGTCAAGAATCGACACTTAACGAACTGAGTCACCCAGGTGCCCCATAATCCAGACTATTTTGGGCTTGTTTTGACTAATAAGATGTAGCAGACATAGTGCTGCTTTACTACAAGGCTGGGCTTAACACACCCACAATTTCTGCTTTCATGTACCAGAATGTTCCCGCCAGGAGCCCAGCAACAGTGCTATGAGACACCTACACCACATAGAGGGGCTGTGTGGAAGAGAGTGAGGTGCTGGGCACCAGCCCCTGTGAGCACCCAGCTCCCAGCCAGAACCACCTACAAGCATGTGAGTGAGCCACCTTAGACCTCCCCACCCAATCAGGCCTCAGGTGACTAAAGCCCAGCCAATACCAGGAGGACAGGAGCCACCCAGCTGAGCCCAGTCAACCCATAGAATTGTGAGAGACAACAAATGATGATGTTTTTAAGCTGCTAAGTTTTAGAAGGATTTGTTATACAGCAACTGGTGAGTGAAAAGATGATGCGGTTATAAGGGAGAAAGGAACACGAAGTAGGCAAAAACAGTAGGTGTCCATTACTTCTGGTAAAGAAAACCAAGAACCTCTCCTTCCCAGTCCCATCGCCCATGAGGGTGAAACCCTGACAGCAGAATGATGGGGTCATCTGTTTAGGCAGGGCATTCCTTTTTTTTTTTAATTTGTTTTAATGTTTATTTATTATTGAGAGACACAGAGAGAGAGAGAGAGACAGAACATGAGCATGGGAGGGGCAGAGACAGGAGGAGACACAGAATCTGAAGCAGGCTGAGCTGTCAGCACAGAGCCCGACGTGGGGCTCGAACTCACAAACCGTGATATCATGACCTGAGCTGAAGTCAGATGCTTAACCGACTGAGCCACCCAGGCGCCCCTAGGCATGGCATTCCTTAATGGGGGCAGCAAACTGTGGCTGATTCCCAGGGCAATAAGGAGGCACAGACTTGCTTCAAAGTCATGTTCACTCAACTCCCAAGTCTGCACTCTTTCTGCTATTCCAGTGGCCCAGAAGATCCACAGACAGAGACTCTGAGCAGTTCTGAGCAGCTCCTACCTTGTGGTGAACGCAAGAGGAAAATGGAGTATCTTACCTGAGACCCCAGAGAACGTCAAGACTGAAAGACTGTACGAAGCAGAGAACAAAGCCAAAGTTGAATTCTGAAACACACAGAGAGGGATGGGAGGAGCCACCAAATTGCAGGGAGCAGGTGTGAGTACCGCTGGCCAGGGACCAGGCTCTGAGATCAAAAGGCTGAAAGCACAAGGGAGGTGGATCCAGCCAGCCCAGTGTCCAGTTTGTGGCCATGTCCCCTCACTGCTGGGCTGACACAACGCCTCCCCCCTGTTTGTACACTACTGGCCACCCCATATAGAGGTCACATGCGCTCAGGCTAGGCACCCGACTCCCAAGACACGACATGCTTCCAAATTCATTCCTTATGAGACCTTGTGGGTTAGAAAGATGAGATGCTTGCATCAGGCTGGGGATTGTCATATTGAGTTAAATTTGATCGTGCTAGTAAAAGGGTTTGTATTTTTGTACCAGCAAATGGATACCTCCAGAATTAGCAAACAAAAAAATGACTGGAAATAAATTCAACCAACGCAGTCTGTCGAGTTATAAGCAGGAGGGAGTCTGGGATGACTCCTGCATGTCAGGAGGGTATGACATGAAGTCAGTGTTGGCAAACGCTGGCATGGGAGAAGTTGCTGACACTGGATAAAGTCCCCACTATGAACCACAGGTCACCCTTGTATACAGTCTGCCAGCAGCCTACTGTCTGTGCCCTCATGCCACGGCCTTCCTACTTCTCTTTAGACTTAGAGATATCTCTGCAGGGTGTGGCCCCCTCGGGCCCAAGCCCATCCTGACCCAAGCCAGCCTGGGTGAGAATCCCAGTGGATCCAGGCTTAGCCACACTGCTGTCAGCCCAGGATCTCGTATGCTTAGAATGGATTTTGAAGCCCACTGCTCCTGCTACATGCTCAGAATGTGACCATTACCCCCATACTGGGGCTTGACCTAGACACAGAGAAGTCCCCTGTTAACGCATGCCCCTCCATCATCCAAAAAACAAAATCGCTCCATGCTGGGCATCGGTCGAGATGCACTGGGGCATGCAAAGGACACTGCTGAGACCCAAGGCAGAGGCCAGTGTGCCAGCCAGGCACACAGGCTGAGGAGGAGGAAAGCCTGGTTCCATGAACACAGGAGGCCCAGGAACACAGCCTGAGTCCGGGCCTCTCTGGCTGGTGGGACCAACCCGGGAGCCGGAGGGGTCAGCATGGGCTCAGGGGCAGCGTGGATATTGCTGTTGATGGGTCAGTTTGCTGCTCATCAGAAAATGGAGGAGCAGGGACCAACAAGGACCCCTGTTCATGGAAAGGGGGAGCTGTGGTTCCCAGTGGGGACTTCAGTGGTTGCAGCCACCCCACCCCTCCAGGTGCTTACTGAAACTCCTTTGCTGTCCCAGCAGAGACTCCTTACCCTCTTATTGGATTGATTGGGTTTTTTTTAAATCCAGTAATCCTTTCCTGTGTTCCCTCCAATGCTGTTTATTGTATAGCAGGAAGATGGAAATCTATTTACTAATCTGTTCAATTTTAACTCAATGCTGCCATCATCCTGGGAGGGGCGGGGAAGGTTGGGGCTGATGTGGAATCCTGGGGGGAGCACAATGAGAGCCCAGCTGAGTCAACCTCCAAAGTAACTTTAACACAATACGGTTGGGTTTCTGTTTTTTCAAAAAGCAATTGAAATAGAGAAGGTAGGATAAAGGGAAGGTGCCACTAGCATTTTCTCCATCTCAATAGCTGCATTGTGGGACTTCTGCCTGAATAATCTGGCTAATTGCTTCAGTTCCCTGCTTTGCTCAGGCTGGCTGAGGAGGGGGCCTCCTGCTGGGTCTTCAAGGGGCCAAAGGAGGGGAAGGAATCTTCTTCTCTTGTCAGAGCTACAATCAGTGGACAAATGATGAGTCTACCAACAGCTACCCCCTTACACATCACTTGCCATAGATTTCTCCCAAACCACCAGCCGTGTGGGTGCCAGAGTCTATGGGAACACACTGCGTGGCCACCAGCTGGCGTGACACATCAGTCATTTGGGGTCAGGAGTTGGCAGCCTGCGACCAGAAGGCGAGACATTTGCTGAGGGTGGGGCCACCCAAGGACTGGAGCATACCCGTGGCCAGCCAGACCCAGAGTGGCCCAAGTGTCCTTAGGCCACCAGCTCTTCACCAGGGCCCAGGACTCACAGCACCTCAGCCTACACTGTGCATATTGGTGGGTCAGGTCTTCACCTCCTGCTGTCCCCATGGCCAAAGCCCTTCGAGCAGCCTGACCTCCAGGCTGCATCCTGGTCTCCACCAGGAGGAGTCCAGGGACCTCCCCTTTTGCCCTGTGTGGCCACCATGCCCACTCTGATCTGTGGTCAGGTCCATGGCCAGAGCTTTGTCCCACCTAATGTGGTCAGGTCCATGGCCAGAGTCCATGGCCAGGTCAGGTCCATGGCCAGAGCTTTGCCCCACCTAATGCCCAGGGTAGACAGGAGCCGGCAATGGGCACTTCTCAGGTCCAACTGCAGAGCCCCTCTGGACCCTTGCACCTGACAAGGACATTTGCATGATGACTCCTTATGGACACCTGTCTCTGGCCTTGGCCCTCTGTCACAGGGACACCATTCTGGCCCTTGCTCCCAGGCTCCAAAACCATGCACAAGAGAAACCCCTCCTTTCCAGTCTGCCCAAAGGACTTCCTGGCTGAGCTTATTTTCTATCTGCTTCCCCATTAGAAAAGTGGGTATGAACTTTTTGCAAAGAAACCGTCCCTTCACCAACTCCTGCTTGACCCAGCACCGCCTATTTTTTGCATCAAGACGATGAAGTCCGCTCCCTTGGCTGGGAGTCTCACTATCCTCACTGACATCTAAAGAAATGACCGGGCGGCGTTGGGGGGGCGGGGTGAGTTGCTCCTGACTGCTGGCTCCTTGACCCAAATAGGAATGCCTTTGAAGGGTCCCGAGCTCCCTGTTCACTGACGGCATCAGGCTGTCATCTTAGGTGCGGCGGAGTTAGTAGAGACGGGAAGGCGCTCGACTCTGTGAGGGGGGGGGAGGGAGGGTCTACCTGGCACTGAAGTGCCAGTGAGGTTGGCACCGAGGTCCACACAGGCCACAGGTGTGTGTGCTGAGCCATCCGTTTATAGAGCTCGTGGATGCCCTGAGTGGAAACGCTCCTGATTTCAATCACAGATCACATCCGCACCAGATAAAACCAGCTTGCTAAATTGGGTTTCCTGCACCATCCTGATGTGTGTCCTGGCATATAAAATCAGTCGCTTAAAGGCAAATCAATGAGCCAGATGAGGTCTCCAGGCTCAGGAATTAGGCTCAGTGCCTCTGCCTCGATTTTTCAGATTCCAATTTAACTAACATTTATTGAGCAACTATATTTGCCAAGTGATGAGCTCAGTGCTTCCACATATGCTATTTTATGAACAGTTATAAAAGCTCTGCAAGGGAGGAATATTATGGCCACAGTAAAGAGGAGGATAAGTGACGGCCTCAAGGTCACCCAGCTGTCAGTGGCAGAGCTGTGGTTGGAGCTGGGAACTTTTCCATCGTTTCATCGCTACCCAAGACTGATTTACAGGATAGAGTCCGTACTTCTCATCAGGGCCGTGGCTTCAGCTGACACAAGAGCTCCGGAGTGAAAAGGGTGCATCGTGAAGCTCAGCTCCTGAGGCCAAACTGTCCGCACTCACCTTGGAACCAGGCATCCAGCTGGCAGAGTGTGCCCCTAGTGGTGACCATGAGGAGGGACTGGCTCCTTTGGGGACAGACCAAGGCGCCAACCCAGAGCTGCTGCTGCTTGTGGCTCAACATCTCTGGACTTTGGTTTTCTCACCCTGAGGAGGGAGGGCTTATAGCCATTCCACCAGGGCTATTGGAGGATCGCACTGTAAACCTTCGGGCAGACAGTCCCACGGCAACGTGAGCTGCATGAGGGCAGAGAATCTGCCTGCTTTGTTCAGAGCTATAGCTCTAGGTCAGTGCTGGCACACAGGCGCTCGGTAAACACTGGCGGCATGAATGAATTCCGTGATGCCGGTTCCCTTCTGTGCTCCTCCCCGCTGTGAGTAGACATGTTCTACAACGGTTTGGTACGTGCCTTGTGCCCAAGACACAAGGGGCTCGGCTCAAGGCTTTGTGGAGTTTTCCACACACAACCGGGAAGCAGGCCGTGGCCGCGTCGTTTCCTTTCCCTCGTCACCCTCCACATGACACTGCACAAGCCCCAAGCCCTCCACCATCTACATCAGAGTTTTTAAAAAGCGTGACTTACAATTTTTTTTTTTTTTTTTTTACTTTGGCAAACAAGGGTATTTTTTAAAAAATCTACGATCGCCATCATTTCATGGACATTTTAACAGCAAAACTAGAGGACATATCAGAATAAACGACAGTCCTTTCTAAGAACAAACAGCTGGCAAACTTAGATTAACGTATCTTCCCCAAAGGTTGGGCTTTACACTTTTTTTGGGGTGCAGAACAGTGATAGTGTGGAATTTTATTTTATGATGTCACATGGCAGTTTTTTTCCGTTGATATAAATTTGTCAATTTGAGGATCTATATGTCACTATACTCATAGTGACAGCAATGGCAATAGAAAACATTCAATGAGTACTAACTGTGGGCCATATGCTCAATAATTTTCAAGCCTTAACTCCTTAAGATACAGCCCGTGAGGTGGAATGATTGGCCTCAATACCCAGATGGGGAAACTAAGGCTCCTGCCTTCTCTCTGATGGAGGCAAGCTGTATGTGGCTTCACGAGGGCTGCAGGAAGGGGGCCTCCCAGTTTACACCCATCACAGTGCATCCTGGAGTACAGATCGGCCAACCCAGCACAGTCAGGAATGTATCAGGGAAGCAAGCCACTGCCGGGTGACTTATCCCAGCCCGACAAGAATCTACAGACGGCACCTGGGACCCACAGCCCTAAATCACCATCTACCAACAAAAAGCAAGGCACGTGACAGATCTTTTCAGGACCTTCAGAACATGATACCTCAAGGCCCAAGTTCCTCACAACGTCGAAATATCACTCCGAGGTATCCCGAGGTAAAGCTAATATTTATTAAAGAAAAGCTGGTCTAATCTCTAGTAAAGGTATCACAATGGGTTTATTGATTTTTTTTTTAAAGAAAAGTTACATTTTAAAAAGAAAAATGCCAATTTCACAAGCAACCTTCAGCCAGATTCCTGGCCCTTTGGGATAGCTCACAGCAATTCTAGTTTAAAAAAAAAAAAAAAAAAGAAGAGAGAGAAAGAGAAAAAATCTTGAAAAAAGGGCTTTTCATACAGACATACAAGAAAGTAAATAAAATCGATTGAAAATACTAACAGAGAGCCATTCATTTTGTTAAGTGTTATAAAAATGCCAAAAGTGCATCCTCTTCCCAGGCTCTAGGGCTTAGGATGTTTCCTTTTCTGAAAACTGACATCTGTAAGGAAGAAAATACAAATAAAGAGAAAAATGATGAACACCATTTTTTTTTTTTGAAGGCTCTGAGTGATCACGGAAATGCAAGGATGTAATCTCATTAACTATATAGCCAGGGTCTCATTTTCTCACTGTCTCAGGTGCTGGGGCATAAGAGTTGTGACCTCTTTGTAGAGAATCTTCTGGAAGAAACAGTGCCCTAACTGGGACTCAAGGTGGTATCCTGTGACTAAGATTCTCAACTAGTCAAAATACCTGGGCTCTGTGTACCAGTCTGGGTCTCAGCAGAAAATAAGTGGCACACTCAGTTTGGATAAGTAAAGAGAGTTTTCAAAGGGGTGGGCAGGGTGCAGGGACACCATAAAAGATGGTGTAGGACCTCAGCCCTGAAGGAATGAGGGGAGGAGAGATGTACAGGAATCTGGAGACAGAAAGAGCTGTGGTTTTCTTTCGTGGTGTCAGCTAGCTCAAGGTAACCCCACAAAGAGAGAAGCAGGGGAAAACAGTATCCTCCCTTACTTTCCTCCTTCCCTGGGATCTACTGGTGTTCCCTGTTGGCCAAACCCAACTGGAAATCAGAAGACAAAAACCTTCTTGGCCCATACCCGTACCCAGAGCAAAGAGCTGGGAATCTTGGGGCAGAGTATCCTCATTCAGTGGAGCTTTGATTTATATAAGAGTTGAAGGGGTCAGATATTAACTAGACCCAGAAATACATACCTGAAAATGGATATGTAATTTTCATTTAAATAGAAGTTACAGTAAAACCTTGAATTGAGAGTAACTTGTTCTGCGAGTGTTCTGCAAGACAAGCAAACATTTCTAATAAATTTTAACTTGATAAATGAGCAATGTCTTGCCATATGAGTAGTACGTGCTGCCGAATGTCACGTGATCACAAGTGAGCCAATGCTTCTCTCTCTCTCTCTCTCTCTCTTTTGCTGCAGGATTGTGGGTGATCATCTCCCATGCTCAGATGCTTGGTCTCAGGCCATGGCATTCAGCAGAAATCAGTGATTTTTCAGAATGTTGGAAGGTGCCCACACCTGACGCTAGTGTATTTTTTGTCACTTCAAAGCATCTATTGACAACAGTCCTTTGCTTTTCCATACAAGACTAAGCTTAGGAATACTTTGTTTCATTCTAGGTCAGACTGCCTGCTGATGTAGACCCTTTCCTCTGCTACCTTATTGCCAGTTACATTAAATACAGTAGATGACAATAGTTTATTAACACTGTACTATAGTCAACATCCATGAGAGCATGTACCATGGCCCCCATCCATTGAGCCAATAGGTAGCTCATTAGTGACTCCATTAGTGATAGTGAAAGTGGTCCTACACAATAACCCTCCTCTCTTGTCTCCCTCACACCAGCCATGAAGGTTTTCAAAGGTAAGTGCAAGTTAATTTATTTTTCTTTATATTTTGTATTTACTTTCCTATTTTATATTATATTACAGCATTGTAATCATTTTTATATGAATATTTTTGGGTTGTGGAACAAATCATCTCAGTTTCCATTATTTCTTATGGGGAAATTTGCTTTGATATACAAGTATTTTGCATTCCAAGCATGTTTCCAGAACGACTTATGCTCACAAACCAAGGTTTTACTGTATTTAAAATGTAGCTATTTCTGGTTAAATTCAGAGAGGGTACTTTGGATCTGGTATGGTACCCAACAGTGTCCTCAAACCCAGCCCTGGATAAAATTTACCCGAGTTCCTCAAAAAAATGGCCAGTTGGGCCTATGAGTTCAAGTCCAGTAGAAATATTAGAACATAAAGGGCACTCACACCACTGAGAGTTAGATGGGCATTCATATAGCAGTCAGAGGGGACGCACAGGAGCCTGATGACTAAGGTCATGATGGGGCTAATATCACTTAAACACAAAGGCTGTAGTAGGAAAAACTCCACAGCCATTAAGGAGGATGTATGGGCCCCAGAGACTTTCTGGGGGGGACAGGAGGGATATGGGAGTGTTCAACTTAATAAAGGGAAACCTCACTAAAGTGGACTGAGGAGGCTAGAAGGGGAGTCTGTAAGGGGGAGCCCTACCACTGAATGCCAATTACAGGAAAAATTGTCCATTACAGACCCTAACAGAGGAATTTCGACAGGAAAGAATCATTAAATACAGGCCCAACTGGGAAAGCTATACACAGTATCTTCAATAAGAAATTGACTCTCCCTGTAATTCAGCTGGTGAGAAACCATCATCACCCTGAACTCTTGCTTTCTTCCATTGGGCTTTTATTCAAAACAACCCCTCTCAAGTTCTTTCTTCTCCACAAAGTAATAGTGTTCCCGTCCTTTGTTTATTGGACTTGCCTATGGTATTGCCCCAGCTTGCTTGTCCAGTACCGTAATTCTTTGCTATTCCCAAATGAGCCCATCTTTTGCTGGTCAGACAACTGGGAGCTTTATTTTTAAGGTTAACAAGAGTTTAGGGAACCAGACAATCCATCGGTGGGAGCTCATGGCCAAGCTCATGCTCCACACCCACCCCCCCACCGACCGCATGCACACTCGTGCGCACACACACGCACTGATGCTGGCCTATTGGTCTGACCTTGCCAGCAGCTATGAGAAATCTACCAGTGACCTGACCACGTGTCCTGCTGTCACTAACTTCAGGGAAATTTGACTGCAGTCATGGAAATTTCAATGCCCCTGGTCCCAATTTCACAGCCTTCCTCTCTCACTCCTCAAGCCCCTTTGCCCACAGCTCGCCCTGGCCTCCCGTGGAGACCTCCCAATAAACTGGCAGCCTTGTTCGATCATCTCAAAAACAACGAAACACACATACTGTGGGCCACATGCTCTCGCTTCTGCGCCAACAGTGCTCCAGGTGGATCGTTATTGCCACATGTGAGATGAGAAAACCGAGGCGCGGAGTAACGGAGAAAATCTGACTGCAGCAACAGGTCCTTTATGATCCCAAGCTCCCATTAAGATCAGAAGAGGAAGTTCCTCTGGGCTTTGTCGTTCAGAACTCCCGGTCAAATTGTGTGCAGTGGAGAGGCGGCACGCTGCTCCCAAATTGCCGAATGGCAGAGCAGAATTTTGCACCCTCGCCTTTACATGTCTTCCACAGACTGCCTCAATCAGATGGGAACCGGTACTTCTAAGAGACAAGTAAAGAAGGGGATGCTCCTGCACCTGCCTTTTGAGGAGCAAAGCGGCAGCTCTCTCTGACAGCACAATGTTCCATTGTTCCTTTCAACTCAGGGACGGAGCTGACAGGTCCCCAGAAACTGTGCCTCCCCCATCCTTCCACACCCCTTGAGAGTGCGCCCGGGAAGAAAGAGGCCAGCTCCAATAGGGGTGGGGGGTGCACCGAAGAAGTCCTGAAGGTCAGGCTTAATGAAGGGCAGATGGGTGGGGCTGGGTGCCCCAGAACCAGACTGATTAGGTGGCTTACGTGGGGCGTGATTCCGGGTGAAAGAGTTGGGAGAAACCCAGGGAAGGAAAGGAAGCCAACACGCTTTCTGACGTGAGCACCTGGGTCTCAGCCCCTCAGGAAGCCCCTGGGAGACTGTGTGGAACATGCCTCGGAACTGTCACACCTAACAGAAAGTGAGCGTTGAGCTACTCATCCTCTCCAGTGGCTGCTTGAAGGCTGTTCCCAAGGGTGGGAACTCCCCAGCCATCCTGCCCCACCCCCACCCCCACCTCCCGCCAAGCATGCTCCGATTAGAGAACACCCTCAGGGAGAGGGCTTGCAGTTGCAATCTGTTACCAGGAAGAGGATGGTGACTGCAGAGGACAAGGACAGGGCCTCCACTATGTCTGCCACCCCGGGGAGACTCTGTTCTAGTATCAGTATTTCCAGGTCAGGAGAAGTGAGGGCAGAGGAAGATGGAGAGTACATGGTGGGACTGTCTGTCCATTCGGGCAGGATACTGTTCTCTTCACCATCTCTGCACCTGTGTCCTCATCAGTTCGGTGAGGCTGATCACATTCTCTGTCCCGTGCAGTTGGTGTGGAATCACATGAGTTAATATGTGTGAAGCACCCAGGACAGTGGCAGAGTAAGTGCTCTCACTAAATGACTCTGCTTTGCCTGGTCCACAGGGTTGAGAACATATTGGAAGCCCCATTCCCATCCATGATGTAGAGACTGGAATCGCTTTTAATGCTTTTATCCTGGCACAAGAACCCCAGGAGACTCCTTCCTCAGTAAGCTGGACAGACCTCAAGCCCTGAAACAGGCCTCACCACCTAGACACCTCCTGGTCACTTGCCTTCCTGTAATCTCCAGTCCTGTTGAGTGGTCCGCTTCTAAGGCCAGCTTCTGCTTTGTTGTTCTGCCCAGGGTTTACATCTTCCCCTGAGGCAGGAGTTTTGCCCTGCACCCCTGCCTTCTGGCCTGATGGGCCGACCCTGAGCTCTACCAGCCCCTCTGCTGGAGGGGTTGGAGGTGGACCTTAAATCCCACTCCCTGGCTATGCTGGGGTCCTGCTCCAAGGAGATAGCTGCACTCTCATCTTCCCTTTGCTGGGGTGAGACCTCAGGGGGTCAAGGTCCTGAGACACCCTTGGCAGCACCAGGGTATGCCTTCCTGAGCCACCCACCCAAATGGGATGGGGGAGGGAGCCCAGCATGAGCATCTGAGCACCATCAGCCTTGTCCCCTGATCCCATGACCAAAGCCCCCAACTACACAGAGGCTACGTGTGGACTCTCTTTCTGACACCCCAGGTCCTGAAGACCCTTTGGCAACACCAGGAGCTCCCTCCAGCCTCTTGTGAGTCATACTCGACGAGGACCAGCTCTGCTCCTGGCACACGGGCCACCTCTGCTTTGCCTCCTGCATTGTCACAGCCCTGAGCCTGCCTGAGTTAGTCCTCTCCTTAGGGCGTTGTGGCTACCAGTAGTGGCTCTTCCCAGGGCAGGGGTGTGGCAGGGAGGTGCACCTGGGTCACCATCAGAAAACATTGCGTCCATCTTAGTGGCCCTTTTCCTACTCAGATTCTAGAATACAGGTTTGCTGATGTTAGTCTTCTTTGAAAATGCATTCACATTTGCTGGGACATGATAATGGACAGAAATTGCTGCAAAATTGACTGTTGGGGAAATGTAAGGGTGACGGATTCTCTTAGGGGCACGTGGCCAACAACAGGCAGTGCCCACACTCGATGCATTTAGCATCTTTATTAAGGATCTGGTTGAAGGAACATGAACAGTGTGGTTCATCATCTTTTTTTAACTTTAAAAATTTTTCACAAATAATTTATGTTTATTACAGAAAAAGCAGATGGGCCAAAGGAAAATTAAGAAAAATGACTCTCCATCCCACTATTCTGAAATAACCACTCTTTTTCACATTTTGGTGCAAATCTGCAATACCTACATGTGCATATATAAATATGTGTCAAGCTGAAATTCTGGACCTAAGGCTTTTTTTTTTTTTTAAATCTTGATGTTTAAAGCTTTGATAAAACAGTTTTTGGTCCAGAAAGTGATACAGACTAGCATTGACCTTAGGAGTAAACTGTTTATTTGGGAAAAACCCTTTGAACAAAACATTAAGCAAATACCTCCCTCCTGCAGCTCTAGAGGAATGAACTGATATTGAACTATTGTACTTGATGCTGTTGTCCATTTGGAGGCCATTAGACAGGGCCTGCCCAGTTCACTGAAGGAGAAATGAGCATTTGTGCTGTCAGCCAGGAAAGAATAATCCTGAGAAAGCAAGAGAGGCCCAGGCAGGTGAGCCTCAGACAGGGGGAAGAATATCTTTTTTCTTCTCCCTAGGTCCTAAAACAACCAGGACCTCGGAAGCCTGGACATCACAGAGACTTCTGGCAGAGACAAAGATGGCCTCCAGCTTGGTTGAGGTGGCAGCAAGGCAGTGAGAGTCCATAGGGGTGCCCAAGGAGGGGCCTGGGGGAAATCAAAAGCAGTCATTTCTTCTGGGACTTGTCAGTTTTGCTTGGAGGGGTGGTTCCCTTTGGTTATCCCCAAATTTAGTGAAAAGCCAGAGACCAGTGCTAGCTGTGCCACGTAACTAAGGGAAGAGCTCTTCCGGGCTGGAGTTAGAATGGTAAAAGAAGAGCAATGCTGGTCCTCTTAAGGCCAGCCTGGAGGTACCAGCAGGGTCTGGCAGAAGATCACCAGTCCCAGATACAGGACGCTGAGCCTGTCTCCTGGAGCTTGCAGGGAAGCAGAGGCAGGGCAATGCATGCAGACCGTGCCCTGGGGGACTCTCAGAAAGGACCACATGACCCTCTGAGGGAGGCTCTGTTCCTGACATCAGGCAAAACCAAGATGTGAAGCCTTTGTCATTTACAGTATTAGCTGAAATATGTTCTCACCAGCTGGTGAAGTCTGAGACATTCTATTTGTAGATATGTACTCTACCTGCTCTCCTGACATCAGGCAAAACCAAGATATGGAGCCTAGTCATTTACAGTATTAGCTGAAATATATTCTCACAAGCTGGTGAAGTCTGAGACATTCTATTTGTAGACATGTACTCTACCTGCTCTTTTGAAATGGGCTTCCCCACCACCACCTCAACAATATATTGTGTGAAACTGTCCATATCAGTAGATATGGACAGTGTCACTTTAATAGATGAATCATGTTCCTCTTCACACATGTATTAACTCTAATTTATTTAAACATCCCTTTTTGTTGAAGCAACTTGAAAGCAGAGTGGTTCTGAGATAAGCAAGGCAGGGATGTGGAGAAAGGTGAGCACTGGCCTTTCAGGGCAGTGATTTGGAGCTCCTGGGGCAGTGTCCATTTGGCTTGTCCTCAGAGTCAGGATCCTGTACTCATGTGTCCACTCTCAGCCATGTCCCTCCCGTGCTCTGATACTGCACATGCTGGTTTGCAGCTAGAGACTATGCCACTTTTTCCTTGGCTTCTTCTTAGAGAAGAAAAGGATCAGAAAAAAGTGGCGTGCCATAACATCTCTATAAACCCCATCCGTGTTGAAGGCTTTCAGTTGAAGATGGTGGATGGAACGTAGTGTTTATGTCCTCTACTTCTCCGGGGTCCACTGAAAAATAACAGTGATAAAATCTTTTAAAGGATAAAGAGAATTGGGGAAAGAACAGCAACAAGCAAGAGATTTCAACAATTTTTAGAGGATGCAAAGCAGAAGGAGGGGTGGTAACTGTTTTTTCAGAGAGGAAGAAGTGACACCTGCAAGTCCTTCTAGAGAGAAGACAGCTCATGTGCTCTGCCCAAGGGCCCCTGGAGAGGTCAGGGCTTGGAGGCACTGGGTACCATGGAGAGCAGAGGTGAAGCTCAGGGCTGCACACAGAAACCCAAGTGGATACACTGGGCGAATAGACTCTCCAGTAAGATGTGAGGAGTCTGCACACTTTTCAGTTTCCTCCTTCCTAACAGAACCCTGCCTTGTTAGACCAATCTGTCTTGCACACAGCATGTGCTTCAAGGGGAGACCTAATCCCAGGTCAATCAGATGAGACCTGATTGGCCTGAGCCAGTTAGCACAGAACAGTTCACATGGGCTCCAAGAGTGGCCTGTTGATGCAGGATGACCCCATCAGAGAAAAAAAAAAAAAAAGCACTAGCAGAGAGATTTTCTCTCACTTTCTTCAGTTGGATATTGAAGTATATAATAAAAAGAGTGCTTCTCAAACTTTCATGTGCATATGAATCACATGGGGATCTTATTAAAATGCAGATTCTGATTAGTAGGTCTGGGAACTAGCTTTGGATTCTGCATTTATGACAAGCTTTTAGGTGATACTAATATTGCTGGTCCAAGGACCATGCTTTGAGTAGTAAAGGCATAGCTCATTTCCTTGTGGCACGATATTCTGGTCATGAAGGGAACCAACTCATTTGAATCAGACGTTGAGAAGAGCAAGGCGAAGAGCCTGAAAAACCCTAAATCCTGGATGGCATCATTGAACTCCTGATCCATACCATATCTAGAGCACTCCCTACTTTTGAACTTCTAGTTATATGGAATAACATTTTTGCTTAAGGTAGTATAAGTCAAGGCTCTATCCATTACAGCTATACCCTGGAGGTGGTGAGGAGAAGATTATTCTCTAAAGAAGGAAATGGGAGAGGATAGGATTCAGAGGCATTGAGTGTAGGGGAAGGGGAGGCTGGGAACCAGCTACAACACTGAAAACAGGAATTAATTAACAGCCTGTGCATGAATGAGGCATGAAGGAACTTTCAGAGTGGCAGAAATATAAAAATTCATTCAACATACAATGAATATTTTTACATTTTACTATGCATAAATTATACCTCAATAAAAAATATTTTTTAAAGCTGCACATGGGTATTTTGGCCCCTTCCCATGTCCCATGTCCAACCTTTTAGATGCCAGAACATGACAACCAGGCAAGGGATTGAAAGGTTCTTTTCTGGGTAAGTGGAATGGCCCCAAAGAGAAGACTCACACATTGTCATTTGAGACTTTCCAAAAGGAACAGTTTGGCATCTGATCACCCTATGGTGAAAACCTACCAGTTGTTAATCCTTCTGCCCAGCCCCACACACAGAGATTTCAGTCATCTATTTAATACCTATTTCATGATTACTAGACTCTTGAAAAAATGCACCAACGTAAAAAAAAAAGCATAAAAAAAAAACCTTGACAATTCTGATATCAAAACTAGTGTGGGAAGAACTGAAGAAAGTAGAGATAATGCAGGACTCAGAAGAAAAATTAAAAATGAAAGAATTAGTACACTTAGACCCACAAGAGAAGACACTTCTTTCATTAAAGAATAGGGTTTATTAAGAAAGGAACAATTAAGGAATAAGAAAGAACTGTTAGAAATTAAGAATAGGGTAGAAAAAATACAATAATCTAGTAAAAAGATTTGGAGGAAAAAGATAATGAAATTCATTACAGCACAGAACAAAAAGAGATGGAAAATGTGGAAGAAAATGCAAGAGCCTTAGATAACCCATCAGCAAATCCAATATCTGACAAAGAGAAAAATTAGAAAGAGAGAACAGAGAAAGGAAATGGTCAAAGAATTGAGTTAAGAATATTTCCTGGAACTAGACTACGTTTTCTACCTCAGGGCTTATATAAATTTGGGGGACATCAGGGGTAAGCAATAAATCCTAAAAGATTCCAAAGAGAAAAAAAATTATGCAAAAGATAGATAATCAGAATGTCATTTAACTTCCCAAGGATAGAACTGAAAGCTAGAAGACAATGAAACAATGAATGCAATAACATTTTGAAATAAATACTACTTTTAGTCTTGAATTTTATATTCAGCCAAACTAGAAATAGTGTGAGGACAAAATAAAAATATTGTCAAACATAAAAGCTTGGAAAAAATTACTTTTCATGCATCCTTTCTTAAGAAGCTCTTAAAGGGTGTGTTGCAGCAAAATTAGGGAGTAGTTCAAGAAAGAGGAAGATGAACAATTAAAAAAATGGTAGATCCAACCCAAGACAGGAGTAAAGGAAATCCCTGGAGGATAGCTATGCAGGAGGTCTACAAATTAACCAGCACAACTGGAAGATAGAGGAAAGAATTCCCTACAATGGAGGTCTCCAGGAATAAAAAGGGGCATAATAAAATATGTGATATGATGGAATTTTTATAAACACTAATGCTATGCGGATGACAGGTCTGATTGATTTTTTTAACTTTAAGGATATAAATGTAGAAAAGGATGCAAGGGAATACTAGGCAATTATAAACTCTAAGGAAAAACAAAAACTTCAAGAAGGAAAATATAATTGCAATAAACTCTGATCATTACCTAAGTGAAAATGATGATAGGACTAAATGCTACGATGGGGTTGGGGGATAAGATAGGGAGAGCTTCTGTAAGAAAGCTGCATTATCCCAACCCACAAATCATGAAATAGAAGTACAGGCATAAATGTAGAGGTAGAGAATTAAAGTTAAGGAAATATGCAGAAGAGTTTTAAATGACCTCCTCTGGGGAGAATAGTTCAGCGACTGCTCTTATTCATTATAAGCCTTTTGTTATTTGATTTATTTTTAACTATATGAACATATTGTTTAAAATTTTTTTTAGAAATTAGAAAATATCTTTAAAGTTGATGAATGAATGAATGAATGAATGAGAAGATCACCAGGCACATGTCAGAGATTGGGGTTCTGTTTTGGTCCCTCCACTAACCAACTGAGTGGCCATCAGTAAGGCATTGAATCTCTGAGGTTTAGTGCAACACAGAAACTCTAGGCTTTCTTCCATGTCTCAATGACCTGAAGGCCCACCAGAGTCAGACAGGTCTGTACCCCAGACCTGGTGTCATCTCTGGGTCACCAGACCCCAGTCTCTCTTCCCATCCCCCAGCCTCTGCTTCTGCAACATGGAGGTAATGATACCACCTTCAAAGAAGGCATCAAGGGGTCACACATGGGGTTGTGCCCATCATAGGGCCTTGTAAGTGTTCAGTAGATGTCAAGGACTTTACATGTGGACTACAGGGAGATTAGATCAAAACAGGCAAGATAGGGTCAGGCAAGTTGTGATGCCAGGCAAGACAAGTCAGATGTTGGCTGGTTATGACACCTGTAATGGCTCCTACTCCCTCCCTTCTGGGGACTTCTCTTGTGACCGTGACCGAGCCCAAGGGTCCTCCACTAAGTGGCCAGAGCAGAGGATGGGCCTGTTGGCATGGAGTTCCTTGGGCTATATGTGCCCCAGAACTGCCTAAACTCAGAGGAAAAATTTCCCCAGCCCCCTCATTTTTATAATCAGCATATGCTTAACACGGTCAAAAAGATTTTCCTTTCTGAAAGTTCAGTCTGTGATTTCCATGCCCCCAGTGGCCTCTGGGATCCCGTTTGCTCAGGTGAGAGTGCTCTTTTCAAGCTGTCAGTAGAGGAAAGATGACAAGGCTTTAATGAAGTCAAGCCATCATTTTTTCATGGCACATGAAGCTGCAGGCTCAGCTGGGGAGGAACATGGAGATGGTTCCTTTGGCCTGCTCTCTTCTCTGACCCTCCCCCACTACACCCTGTCCTCAGCACTGCTCAGGAGCCACTCCACATAAACAAGCCAGTGCTGCAGGGTTCCCTGAGGCCACTGGCTGGACTGCTAAGGAGGGCACTGAGGTCTGATGCCATTAATCACCCAGACACACACTTGCGGATTCTTGGCTCAGCTGGGAGCTCCCTCCCCTCCCTGCCCCCAGGAGAATGAATCTGTCGATTTTCTTCCTATGATTCAACAGGCAGCTAATATTAATAGGGTTTAAATCATCGAGACTCCCAGAAGTCAGGTTTCTGCTGGTTTTCCTACAAATGAGCCACCAAATTTAACCAGAAATGCTTTCTATTTAAATAAAGACTACGCATCCATTTGGAAAAATATATTTCAAGGTCTAGTTAATATCTGATCTCCTGAACTCCTCCCACAGTCCTGTATAATTCAAAAGCCCCAGTGAAAGGAGATACTCATCTGCTGATATGAATTCACATCCCTGAAAGGGGAAAAAAGGCTCCTTTCATACAGAGGATTGCTTTAGCTACAGCTGTGAACATCTTTGAAAAATCTGCCACCTGTGTGGCATGGGGAGAAAATGCAAAGCATTAGGCTATGACCCCAATCTTCCTAAGGGAACCCAATGATATCCTAGTTGGTGCTGTAGGCCAGTGGTTCCTAAACTTCAGCCTGCATTGGAGTCACCTGGAGAGTTTATTAAAACACAGATTGCTGGGACCCAATTCCAGAGTTTCTGATTCAGTAGGTGTGGGATGGGCCCCAAGAATCTACATTTGTAACAAATTCCCAAGTGATGATGATGCTCCCGGTCTGGGGACCACACTTGAGAAGCAGTGTCCTGGATCTTCCTGAATGGTTACACCAGGAATTCCCTCTGAGGGGACTCTGTTGCCAGTCTCTCCCCTCCCACCCCCCCTCCCCACCCTGCTGTCCCTCTTACCCAACCAACCCCTACACCCCCCCACTCCCTGGCCCAACCAGTTGATTGTGAAAGTCTCCCTTGAGCTGGAACTAATGAACTCCAGCTGGGCAGAGCTGGGAACTAATGAAGAACTCCAGCCTCTCCCTTGCAGGCTGAGCTTCTGCTGAACTTGGCCCTGCGTCGGCAGAATCTAGTGGCCTGAGATGAGCCCTGGGCATGTGCCTGCCCAGTGAGTCACAGCTTTCCCAGCCTCTGCAGAGTGGGTCAGCCCAAACAGCACCTCAGTCCCCTTGCCACTGGAGCCCTGTTTCCTATCCCATAACACTTGATGGAGGTCCAAGCCCTTATCCACTCTTCCCCTTACCAAGGGCTTAGAGCTGGTATCTTGCCTTCCTGTCCCCTCAGACAGGGGCTGGGCAATGCTCCCTCTGGATGAGAAACGCTGTACCTGTCTGACCTAAAGGGCTGTCGTCACACACACATCCACCCCATCCCACAGTGAACTCCTCTGGGAAATAACACCTTTAACATTGCCTTGGTCATAACTGAGATTCCCATGGCAGTTTTGATCCCTGGCACCCTTTCGAGGGGCAGCAAACTTCAGATCAGTAACTCTACTCCCAACCTTGCTCTGCCTGGCATCCCAACTACCTCTGCTTCCCCATGGCAGACTCCCATCTACTTCTTCCCACCACTGGCAACATCTTGATTATGACACCTATAACTGCTCCTCCTCCTTCCCTTCTGGAGGCTTCTCTCCTGACAGTGACCATGACCAAGGACCTTCCAATAAGTAGCTTCAGTCACAATTCCATGATTTCTTAGCCCAGCTTGCAGAAGCTGCCTGATTTGCTAGCCACCTTTACCATGGCTGATACTGAGTTGTAGCTGCAAGTCACATAGACTCACAGTGAAGAACATGAGCTCAGGAAAGACTTGAGTTTGATTTCCTGCTCTTCTACTTGCTAGCTCCATAACCTTGAGCAAACCTCTCAGCCCCTCTGAGCCACAGCTTCATCTGCAAATAGAGATTGGAATAGTACATGGTGCAGAGGATAGATGAGGGTTGAATAAGTGAAGGTATAGAAGGTATTGCATTGGTTTACTACTGCTGCTGTAACTAATACCCAAACTTAGTGTCCTAAAACAAAAATGTATTCTTTGACAGTCCTGGAGGCAAGGCACTGGAAGAGTCTTCTGGGGCTCAAGTAAAAGGGTCAGCTAGGTTGGTTCCTTCTGGAGGCTACAGAGGAAAATCCACTCCTTACCTCTTGCAGCTTCTGGTGGCTGCCAGCATGCCTTGGCTTGTGGCCACATCACTATGGTCTCTTCTGCTGTCACATCTCCTTCTTTTCTGAACTGACTCTCCTTCTATCTTCCTGCACTACCTTTAGGGCTTACCCAGGCAATCCAAGAAAATCTCCCCATTTCAAGATCCTTAATGCAGTCACATCTGTAAAGTCCCTTTGCCATCACAAGTTTCCAGGGATTAGGACCTGGATGTTTTGGGAAACCATTATTCAGCCTAGCACAGGTGCAAAACAGAGTGCCTGGTGTCTAGAAGCTCCATAAATTACTGCTTCTCTTCACCTTACTGCTAGTGTTACCATTAGGATGTCTGTTTGTCACCTAATTCTGCCCCAGCACAATTGCTCTGATAGCCACCCCGTCAGCACAGAGTTGGGTTTCTACAGCTCCAAAGAGCATGATTATGTGAGGCTTAAATAATGCTCAGAACATTTAGCCACTTATACTCTCTATAAAATTCTTCCTTCCCAATAATATGTGTCTAGAAAGAGGTGGGAATTCTCAGTGGGGTGCAGTAAAGCCCCCCACTCCCGGTGACTTATAACTAACAACTTCTCAGAGCAAGATGATGCTCTAATGAGTCCTCTGAGCTCTCCAGATTAATTCCTGAGCACAGCTTCCTCTGGTCATTGCATCTGAGATTCCTTTCAAGAATGAGGCTGAGCACTACTCTCCTTCCAACTGGCAAGAGCTGAACAAGAGCCCCCAGGCTCTTACCCTAGGGGACAGCTATGAATGAAAGGTCTCTGTCCTAGGGGCACCTGGGTGGCTCAGTCGGTTGAGTGTCCGACTTCGGCTCAGATCATGATCTCACAGCTTGTGGGTTCAAGCCCTGCATTGGGCTCTGTGCTGACAACTCAGAACCTGGAGCCTGCTTCAGATTCTGTGTCTCCCTCTCCCTCTGCCCCTAACCCACTCATATTCTGTCTCTGTCTCTTTCAAAAATAAATATTTTTAAAAATTAAAAGAAAGGTCTCTGTCCTCACATCTGTCCACAGGCTTCATCTTACTGGATCAAACTTTACCTGAGCCACTCTTAGAGCCATGCAGCTTATTATCTGTTTGGACACTGGACACCGATAGCAGTGAGTTTCAAGTGCAGGGAGCATATAAAGCCACAACACAGGTGACTGAGGCCCAGGCCCAGCCTTGGTCAATTCTGGACCAAGTTCAGTTCATGATTCCAGAAACAGAGCCATGGAGCAACCAAGGCCAATGAGAGGAGATCATCAGACAGAGAGACAAAGAGACCAAGAGGTGCACCAGTCAAGGCTAGTAGCCACGATCAACCCCTGGAGAAAGGGCCAAGACAGAAAGAGACTTGTGAGACATGGGAGAAGGGGCTACAGTCATTTGACTAATTCTGGACCTTTCTTACCAGGGTCTCTTCTGAAGGGTTGATTCTTACTCCCAAGGGTTTAAAGACCATGAATACTTGGTATTGGGAAACCTATATTCAGTCAGTTCCCCATAGCTGGAGCTGACCAGTGGTCAACTGTGCCAAGATAAACATCTACCATTAATACCCCCAAGGGCACATTCTTAGGGGTCTCTCTCCAGAACTAACAGCCTCTTTTTTTCCTTGGGATCTTGTCTCAGTCATCATGGGCTGCTATAACAAATACCACAGACTGGGTGGCTTAAACAATAAATATTTATTTCTTACAGTTCTGAAGCCTAGAAGTTCAAAATCAAGTTTCCAGGATGATTGGATTCTGGTGAGTGTCCTCTTCCTGTTTGCGGACTTCTGACTTCTCATTATATCACCACATAGAGAGAACGATCCTGCCTCTCATGACTTCTTCTATGGGCAACAATCCCATTCATGAGGGTTCCATCCTCCCGAAGGCCCCACCTCCAAATACCATCACATTGGGTAGGGAGGGGGGAACTCAAATATTCAGTCCCTTGCAAGTCTCTTCTCCTTGTACAGTCCCTTTTATCCATCAGATGCTCTCAAAGCTAACATGGGGCCCACCTGCTCTTGATCCCTGAGACTCAAGGACACATGATCTCTAGCCCTGGGCACCCAGCTCAGGCCCAAGGCTGGGCTCTCTGCCGAGGACATGAAGGGAACTTCAAGCTGGGACAGAGCAATTGCCACTGGGTCTGCCTTGCTGCCCACTCTTTGGTCCCTGAGCCCTGTTCCCACTTCCTGCTCTCTTGAAGCCTTCCCACCTCCCTTCCTCCTTAGCCTACCTTCCAACCCCATACCACCTCCAAGAAATTCCTTTACCTCCACCTTCAAGGAAACATGGATGCCAGCAGGTAGGAACTTCCCACCTCTGCTCCCATCATCCTTCACACCATATTCTCACTGAAGGAAAAGAAAAGTGAGGAACATGGGTCAAGTGTCGGGCTCTGGAGTCTGTCCATCAGAGTCAAGAGCAGGTGTTGCCTCTTACTAGCTGTGTGACCTCAGGCAACCCACTGCATGTGCAGAACAGGACAGCAGCCATACCCTCTACTTCATAGAGCTGCTGCAGAGGAAATGAGGAGTCAGCATATGTAAAACAGTGTCCAGCACAGAGTATGAACTGAAAAATGTAAGCAATGTCAATGTAAGAAGCACAACATGTAAACACAGATATAGCAGTGTTGGGCACATGAACTCTAAAGTCCTGGCTGTGCCATTTTTTACTTCTGGGACCTTGAGGAAGTCACTTAACCTCCTTGACCTTCAGATTTTTCACTTGGACAATGAGGACATGACAGTGCCTGTCTGAGGTGGGAAAGGACACAATTTGTGTGATGTTTTCAGCATGACATCTGGGACAGGACGAGCTCTCCATAAATAACGCTTCTTTTTGGAGTCTGCCCTCCTTCCTTTCCCTTGTCCAGGGGTGCCAGCCTCCAGCACAAGCACCCAGGACCCACCCTTATCCTGAGGGAGCCTATCCCCTGATTACCACCCATCCCTACTCCTGTGCCTTCAAAACACTTCTCCTCACACTGCCCCTCAAAATACACAGCCCCTCAGGCTCCAGACAGGTGCAAGACTCCCCAAAGAAAACCCTCTTTCAATCTAGGTTTTTAACCCCCCACCCTATTCTCCTCCTCTTTCACTGGGAACTTCTAGAAAGGGTGGTCTACCCTTGACTGCAGGCTTCATTTGCTCACAATGGGGCCATTGCAAGCTTTTATTGCTTCCTACCAGATGTCTGGGATCTCTTAGGGACATCTCAGGATAATGAAGTCCTGAGTGCTTGTGAGTTCTCCATCGAGATGTTTGTCTTCTGTCTGCTGAGTTTATTTGAGCTGTGGAATATCCCATATCTTCTCTACAAGTGTAGGAAGTGATTTACCATTGGTGGTTAGTACTGCTTTGCTGGGTGACTGCAATCAGCCCCAGGATACAGCAATCTCTCCAGGCCTCTCTTGGGAGCTCCCTGGGGATGAACCAGCCCATTCAAGGAATCCTGGGTGGGGGCTAAACGTGGGCAAACAGAAGTCGGCTGACTGGGGAGGGCAGAAGACAAAGCCAGACCCAAAGAAGAGATAGGACTTAAACCATGAACAAAATGGAGAAGAAAGCCGCAGTCGTGGTTTTTCCACTAAATTCTGAGGGAAAAAAAATCTACAAGACCTCAAGCTTCAACAAAGATGATGAGAAACAGATTAAAGAAAGCCCTTTCTGGTGCTGAGGTGGGAGGGCAAGAGAGGGCAGGGAGGAGCATGGCTGCATCCTTTGGAAGAAAACCTGGGGGAGGAAACAAGCCTCATTCTGGGGTAGCAAAGACCTTCACACCAATGTCCACTGACCCAATGAGCTCCGTCCACACACTTCCTCTAGTGCCACCAACATCTTGGTGAGATTATTCCCTTGCCAGGCAAGATGCCCTGTTGCTTGGGGCACCATGACATGTTGTGGGGTCTATGGCTCCTGGGGTCCTGAGGGGACAGTGCTTCATGTGTCCCCAGTTGAGAGATGCTTCCCTATCCAGCCTAGTGTCCTGTCACAGACCAGGGGGCTCTTCACCTTCAAGATTGCCTCAAGCACAAGATATAACTGAGACCTCCCCCTCCACCCTCAGGTAGCAGCCCTATATGCAGCCCTCCGGGAGGGCTGGGGTGCCTGTCCCCTGTCTATCCTGTTCACACATACCCAGATCCCTTTGAATGGTTTGGACCTGCTCCTGCTTCCTTTCATACTGGCAGCTCCAGACATGCCCTATTCAGGCTTTGTAGAGCCTGACACATAGTAGGTTCTTAATAGCTGTATCTTGAATAAATGGATGAATAAACAGCTCTTTGGCCACAATCAGTGTGTGTAATACAATAGCTAACATTTACAGAGTGCTTCTTATGCACTAGAGCTTTTTTGTAACATTTTACATATAATGACTCATTTTAGTCTCACAAAAGCCCTAATAGCAGGCATCGCTATTATCCCCATTTTACAGATGGGGAAACCAACCCCCAGAGAGGTTCGTTACCTTGCCTTAGGATGTACAAGTACAAAATGACAGAGCCAGGATTTGAATCCTAGCAGTCTGACACCAGAAGTTGGGCTGTTCACTGATACATTAACTGCTCCTTAAAATATTTAAAGCAAGTTTCCTCACCAGGATTACCAAAGGCACCTGTGAGCAGATTGGTGGAATACTTAAGATTTGGGAAGATGGGATTCTTGTCTGGAACGGCTTATTGCTCAGGGAGGTCATGGAGTCTGGTCGGAAGCTGACATGAGGAAAAGAGGAAAGGGATGGAGGAGACAGTTGACAGACCAGGAATGACAGAGGGCACTGGGGGTAAGCAGAGGGCTTGGCCCAGAGTGAGCAGAAAGAGGGAAAGAGATGCTCATCAGACCCTCCCAGGACCAGAGGGAGACTCGTGAAAAAGAAAAGGTAAGAAAAGGAGGTATCCTGGCCTGAGCAGGCTTCATGCTCAGGGAGGCCGATGGCTCAGTGAGTCACCAAGGAAAGGGGAGAAGCTGGACCACATGGGTCTGGCATCTCAGGTGCCTAACTTGGCAGGCAAAGGGTGACCAATGGCCAGTGCCAGTCACTGGGATCTGGGATGTAAAGGAGTATGGCAGACGTGGGCTGGAGGTGCAGTGATGGATCCAATGTGATACTTAAAGGGAAGTGGCAGGAGCCCAGAGATTATGATCCCAGAGGGTCCAGCCTAAAGCTGGAATTACAGAGGCAGGGCTCAGCCCCCGAGCAAGGGGGATGGAAAGAGCCAGGTGGGATGGCAGAGTCCTAGAAAGACAGGTGGGGGGGGTGATCAAGGCAAGTTTCAGTCCATGCAAGAGACTGGTGGGAAACTGGGAAACTGAGTCAGGCATGCACTCATACAGAGAGGGCTTGGCTGGGGGAAGGAGGCACAGTGGAAAAGGAGAGGGTAGCAGCTCAAGGTTGATGAGGACTCAGGACCAGCCACTCCTCCCCCTCCAAAAACTGCACTGAGAGCAACAGAGCTTGCCCCAGATCCTGCTGCTGATGTGACTGGGATCCTCAGATGCAGCCTGGCTGAGTCAGAGGCTGAATCTGTGTGTTGGAGGTCATTAGTGTCTGTAGCTAAGCAGGCCTAGGCCAGCAGGGACAGACAGAGGGCAGGGAGTTAGTATCTGATTCATTCACTCACCCATACAACCATCTATCCATCCATCCATCCAATATTTACTGAAATCTAAGTGTCAGGCACTCTGCTGGGTACTGCAGAAATTAAGAATTTTAAGATCCATTCAGTGCCTTCATGGAGGCCCCACGCAGCAGACTCCTGACACTGAGTTACATTGACAATGCACAGTAAGCTAAGGACACGTATCGATAAATGACAGGGAGAGTCAGACTGTGGCTGTGATGATGGCCTGTGTAACCAATAGGGGACAGTTTAGCACGCCATCCACATGGGTGTTCAATAAGAATTGTATAAAGATCAGGCTGATGGCTGCTTTCTAAAATAAGCTTCATGTCAGGCCCCCTCACCTGTTCACCCTGTGAATGAGTTCAGTGAAGTGGCTCAATAAACCATTTCTCTTTACACAGTGAGTATCAGATGATCTTTGCCCGGACCGAGCCATACCACCACGACAGGGCCTCAGCTTACCAAAGGACTAAGGAGGGAACTGAGTGGCTCTCTGAGGGGGATGGATTTGTTCTGGGGGTAGGGGGTGATTACTGCTAATCCCAAGACTGGGCCTGCCCCCAAGCTCTGCCTTGCTTCCAAGAACTGCAGGCTCCTACCCACTGACCTCAGCTGGGAGCACCGAGGGGGTGCCGACGACCACACTGCCTGCTCTGCACCAGGAGCCCTTCCCAGAACCCTGACTACATGCTGAGTCAGGTCCTCCCTCACTGTGGACCACAAAGGAACAGCTGACCAAAATCCACGTACATCTTTAATTTACGAGCCATGTCTTCCCTCTTCCTCTTGAATTTAAGGCCCATGGGAGTAGCTGTCTACTCTGCCTCGTTCATTGCTGTATCATTAGACTTAGAATAGTGCCCATAACATAGAAGATGTTTAATATATTTTTGTGCAATGTATTTATTATGTGTAAATGAACGAATGAATAAATATTTTAAGACCATGACTGGCTTGGGTTCCAGTCCTAGCTCAACTACTTAGTAACTCCATGTTATGTGGCCTTGGATCAGTTACCTAACCTCAGTTTCCCTGTGGGCAAAACAGAAGAATAGTGCCTTCCTTACAGGATAGTTGGGAAGATTTGGGAAGATAATGCATGTAAAGCACTCAGCATAGTGTCTGGCTCATAGTCAGGGGTCAGTAAGGAGAAGCTTGAGCACGATCAACATTGTAGTTGAAGTAACTTAAGAGCCCCCTCCTGGGCCCTGAATCCTCAGATGACAAGAGAAATAACAAACAAAACAAAACACACCAAGCTGACTCAAGAGTGGGAGGAGAAGCAGCATAAAGCAGTAGTTCTCACATGGTGGTTCCTAGACTGGCAGCTTCAGCATCCCCTGGGAACTTGTCAGAAATGAAAATTCTCAGGCCTGCCCCAGACCTACTGAGTCAGGAACTCTGGAAGAGAGGCCCAGCAGTTCTGTATTTTAACAAGCCTTCCAGGTGACTCTGATGCACACAAATTTGAGAATTCTGGGCCTACAGCACAGGGCAGATGGAGAAGGCCAGATTCCTGGTTGGAATGCCAATGGCTCCCTGTGATGTATACAGAAAGGCAGAGAAGGAATCTGGGCAGCTCTAGGTCCAGTGCCAGGGAAGCTCCCCATATCACAGCCATGAGCCTGGCCTTGACATCTCTGTTGCTGGTGGAGAAGTTTGGCCTCCATCTACTGTAAGGGCAAGTGCTGTTGGCTGCGGGGAGAGCAGTGTTTGCCTGTGTACTGTCATGGGGGCTGCTCTCTATTCAGCATACCGGTACCTGCACCACTGGGGCCCTGGGACAGAGCTACAAGGGGAAGCAGGACTGGAGCAAGACACATAATACCACAAGACCAAGTTTTCCCGAGCATTCACGTATGCTGGGAACCCTGGGGCAGGAGCTTGAAGAGCAGTGAGAAGGTCCTCATGGTCTATCAGAAGGATCACAAGACTTGAATGGCAGCAGCCACAGGCCATTGCAATTGTCTGCTTAGTAAACAGCCCTCAGCTGCTACTAGGATCTCCAGGATGTCTGTGGGAGTGAAATTTGGAGCTGTACCTGGGAGCAGGTAATGTCAAAGAAAGATTAGGACATAGAGACCACTGGGGCCCCCTGTGGAGGCAAAAGTATGTGTGAGCCTTTGAGTGTTGGGAGGTGAGTCTGCTGCCCATTGACATCACAGGGGAACTTTCAAGATTACCACTGCCTGGGCCCTCACCCAGTGGATTCTGATTTAGTTTGTCTGGGGTTGGACCCAGGCCTCAGCATGCATTTGTCAATCTTCCAGGTGATTCTAATGCCCAGTCAGGGTTAAGAACTGCTCTTGTAACCATGAAGGTACCATCTCATCTATGTGCCCATGCTAGTGCCTTTGAACATCTGTCCGTGTCTCTGTTTTTTTCTATCAGTAGGAATGTCTGGTGTTGGAACCAGGGAAAGTGATTTTGAAACCATCTGAGAAATAAGACCCATGAGACAGAAGATGGAAATCAGAATGTCAACTCTACCAGGTAAAGTCAAGTGGAAAGTATGACTGTATATCTGTAGCCAAATGGGTTTGCAAATCCTTTGCCAGTGAAGTAGATGGACTTATTCAGCACATCAGGTAAGTCCCGAAAGGGAGCTGGGAGTATTACCCTGGCTACCCAGTACCAAAGAACTGGCAAGAATGCCATTTCCTCTCTGCAAGTGGCCAGGGCAGAAGACAGAGAGGCCCTAGGAGGGGATAAGTTGAGCATGCTCACTTCTTCTTCCAGCTCCCCAATCAGATAAGTTACTTCTCTGAGGAGAAATGGGAGAGGGATGGAGCAAAGTGTAAAGAGTTTCTTCCATACTTTTCTTTCCTGGATGGTGCAATAGAAATGTCTTCCCCTTCTTGGAAACACGAGTTGTGGTGTATAATTGTTCCTCCCTCACATCTGGGCATTTATCTGAGCATTTTTGTCATTCTCTCTGAATATCTGAGAGTTACTATCTTCCTGTAGGTATGTCTATAAGTGTGGCTGTGTGTCTGGGAGCATGTTCGTATTAATAAAAGTGCCAGTGTGCTTCTGTGTATCTGTCTGATTCTTTGGGTGTCTGTGTAGCAAAGCTTGAATCTGCACCCTTCTTGCCACCCACTCCCTCAAAACTCAGCCACCTCACCTGCTCCCTGCAGGCTTCCTGCATCTGCTGCTCATACAACCTGAAAGATCTCACTGACATTCCCAGTAGTCACGGCACTCAAAGAATATGCTGTCCTATGTGGTTATGACCACCCTTTAGTCAGCTAATATGATTCATCATCATTGTCAATACTATGACAAGAGAGCAATGAAAATGGTTTTTGCCCAGATGGGACTTCTCTGGGTGGGGCTTATCTGAGGCACTGTGCTCATGAGCTCCTGGAGGGTATGAGAGAGGCAAGGGGAGACCAGATCGCCATCCCTTGGTACATAAGGCCTTAAAAACCCTTGGGACAGACTCAGCCATGCATTGGTTCTCCCATGTACCTAGCCTCTAACTAAGCCTTGTTAGTCCTTCTCCCCCATGTAGAGCCCCATGAAGGGCTGGCCATGGGTATCCCCAGTCCAGGTCCAGGCCCTCTGCAACCTTAGAGAGTCATTCTAGTCTCCAGGGTTTCCCATGAAAACCTTCCTTCTCATCTTCAATAACTTTTGCTAGGGACGCCCCACAAACTACATCTTTCAAATAGTAATGCTTTGAGAGCAATGACTTCAAGAGAGGTAGAACAAGAGTAGAGACCATATCCTACTACATATTCATTGTGCAACTCTGGGAAAATCACCTCTCTCTGCCCCTCATAATTCTCATCTGTGAAGTGTAATAATAAAGATAGTTCATATTTAATGAGGGCTTACTACGCACTAAGTACTACTCTAAGAATTGTACATATATCATATTAGTCATCTATCACTGTCTAACAAATTACAAAACAGTGGCTTAAAGCAACAAACACATTATTTTGATCTCTGTGGGTCAGGAATATGGGCATGAGTTAGCTGGGTTCTGTGATTTAGAGTCTCACATGGGTCACAGTTAAGGTGTTGGGGGGGCTACAGTCACTTCCATGATCAAGGAAAAGGATCTTGATCCAAGCTCACTCACATGGCTGTTGGCAGGATTCAGTTCCTCACTGGCTGTTGGACTGAGGGTCTGGTTCCTAGCTGGCTATTGACCAGGGGCCACCTCAGGTGCTTCCCAGATGAGCTTCTCCACTGGGGAGCTCACATATGCAGTGACTTCCATCAGAACAAGAAAGAGAGAGAGAGAAGGCATGCAAGATGAAAGTCACAGTCTCTTGTACCTTAATCTCAAAGTGACACCCATCAGTTTTGCCATATTCTCTTATTAGAAGCAAGTCACTGAGTCCATCCCTCACTCAAGAGATGGGGATTACACTCAAGAGATGGGGATTACACAAGGATGTGGCTACCTGGAGGCAGGGATCACTGAAGCCATCTCAGAGGTTGCCCAACATGTGCATTAAGTCACTTTATCCTCACAGTAACACTATGTGGGAAGTATTATCAATATCTTCCTTTATTACCATTCTTCAAACGAGGAAACTGGGACACAGACTTTCCTAAAGTCATAGAACTGGTATATGAAGAAGCCTGGAAGCTACCCCAGAGGCTGTGCTCTTAACAACTCAACCTAACTCAATTGTTGGGATCATCAAATGTAACACTATAAATAATGACACCATTGTCCTCACTAATGCAGTCTTCTTTCACAGCACCTCCCTCCAGCTCCACCTCACTCAGTGTTATGCTCCAGAAGAATAAGTATAAACCCCCAGCTAAGCGTGTAGCTTTTCATAAACTCTGGAAATTTACACTCAGCTTAACCACACCTTCTCTCTGACCAGTCACCATGCTTTATTTCTAAGTTCTGTTTGCAGAACAAACTAGCAACCATGATGAGAGGGAAGAGTATAAGAGAGCATTTAATTTAACACAATGAATTCAAGTCTCCTGACCTATATGCACTCCATCCTAAGAGGTGGCAAGCATATACAGACAGCTTCACCAAACACACGTGGCTTTGTTCGGTTAGAAATGGGAGAAGACTGGGGTTAAGATTTGGAATGAATTTAGGGTGGAGTTAGAATGTTCCCCATTTGGACTTGGCAGCAAGAGAGAGTTGCCAGAGCATGCTAGACATGGTACAGTGGCTCATCTGTAGCAAGTGGCATAGAAAGCCCTGTGCTTTCTGACTCAACAATGGCCCCTTCTATATAAAATCACCCTTATTCTATGAGCCATTACAGCCTCTCTACCTTTCTCCCCAACTCCTTCTGTTCCATGTAACAGAAATGGCTTCCCTCTCAGAGGAGGTGGGGAGGAGGGGAAATGGTTCCATCTTTCCTTCCACCTTTCACACCCTCTTTAATGTGGGTGGAGGAGAGATTGGCATGATTTTCAAGATGACAAAAGGTTGACACCCATTGGTCCATGTTTCTCTAAAGTGTAAACACCGTTCCAAGGGATGGCCTCTCTCCTGGCCACAATTGCCCATGCATCTAGCTAAAAATCTGTTATGAAGACCCAGAACTACCCTCAGGTGGTCTTCAGAGTCCAAACGTAGAGGAAGGTATCAAGAAAACCTTCAGCTTCAGATCCAAGCTATTCTTAAATTTAGCTTTGCCAGTTATAAAAGTCAGTATTCTCATCCCCATCAAACTGACATGTATAATTCTAAATTGGTTTCGGAACTTTGAGGAGGGAGGGGTATGATTAATTATGACTCTTACAAAATCCAACACTGAGAAGTCATAAAGGGCTTGCTAAGGTCACCTGCACACAGCAGAGACAGGATGCATGACTGTGTCCATGCATAAGTGCAGACTGTCCATGCACTTTACATTTAATTACATCCTTCCTTCAGTACTGCTGTGGGGAACATAAGGCACCACAGAGGTGTCGGAGGAAACTGCTGTTCTTCAAGTCTCACTTCCAATGCTATCACCTCTGCCAGACCCAGAAGCACAATTCCTAAAAGTACAGAGGTATCTAACCAAGCACCTAAGTCAGGGTTATGACTACAAACCCTCTCTAAGTGTATCATGTGCTATTCATCAAACATTGGCTCCTTTCCCCTTGACTTTCATTGGAGAAATGCACTTCCCTACTCCACAGAACTTGGGCTCAGCCATGAAACTTGCTTTAGCCAGTGGAACACAGGTAGAAGCAACAGTGTATGCGTCAAAGCCAAGGTCTTAAGGGGAATCCTAAAGGACATGCACATGGTAGCATTCTGGCATCAGAAGAATGAGACACGTGTGAAGCAGATCTGAACCAAACCCACAACCAAAGCCCAGCCTAGATCAGCCAGTCTCCAGCTGACCAATAGACATGAGATGCTGCAGGTCAAAAATGCTTATTGTTATTTGCCATTGGGTTTTTTTTGTCAGGGGGAGAGTGATTACACACCAGACTGTCATAAAAGACTGACACACTCTCCAAGATGATGTAGAAGAGAAAAGTTAGTTATGCCTACATGGTCAGGAAAGACTTCAGAGAAAAGACTACAGTGAGTCCGAAGTGGTGGGCTGGACCTTGAGGTTAGGGGCTTTCAAAGTGGACCTCTGGCAGTCACACTTGTGGGTATGTGAATGGCAGCGTGTTATGGCACATGCACAGACATGCATGTGCTAAAGAGCACTGCACACAGATTCCCACGCCGGTGTGGAGTGCAGTCCTGCAGGAAACGCCTCCAAGTCTTGAGTGTTGACTCTTTCTAAGCTGAGGCCATGTTCCCCTCTATTTTTCCCCAAAGAATTAATCTTTTTGTATTATTATGATGTTAGGTTTATCTTGAGTGAAATGTGGATGTGAATTTTATCTGTGGTTTAAGACATAAATGTGGGATGAAAAATTCAAACACCCGAGAAAAACACTGCTATCAGCACCTCCTTGCTGGAGGTACCCACGTGCAGCCAGGCACACAGCGCTTCCTCAGGCACCTTCTCCTCCTGGGAGCTTATCACCCCGGCCATTTGGATGAGGTTATTTGTCCAATTTAGGAAATCATTACAAATTGGCTAAGTGGGACTTTTGTGTCACAGAGCTCCACAGCATACTCACTGGAGCACAGGGCAGGAAGGGGCACCGAGGGTGTATTCCAGGCCCATCTTCCCCAGCAGAGTTTCAGTGTAATAGTAGTTCCATGGAATGTTAAAAACATTACTTGAAACACATGTTCACTAGTCAAATAAATGTGGGAAACACTGGGTTCAAGAAAGTCAATCATTCCTCTCTCAGGATGTCTCTGAGTACTTCATGGGCTAAGGTGCATTGTGATCTTCAAGAAGGAACATTGGATATGGCTTCTCAAACTATTTGATATCAGAATTCTCTACCTTGCTCATACTATTTTTCCCCCAGGGATATAAGTCTAAAATTCCCTGGAACATAATTTTTTAAAGTTATTCAATAGCATCCATTGATTCCATGTGGCCCCACTTTCATTATTGGAAAGTTCTCACAATGAGTTAACATCCACCTGCTCATGGCTCCTCCCATTTACTGGAGCACCACAAGACTGCTGCTTCCGCTCTACGAACTTGCAGGCATTTCAAACACAAAGATTCTGCCCTCTCATGTCAGATTACCTGGATTTTAATTTCTAGTCTCCAGTCTAAGTACTATCATTAGTGGAGTAAATGAAGGAAATAGGAAAAAAAAAAAAGTGCATTCATCTGGCTCCACTATGTACTGATTTATGAGTTGTTTGATCTTTAGCAAGTTACTTCACTGAGGCCTCAGTTTCCTCATCTGTAATGTGGGGATGATGGATAATGCACGTTATGGGCCTTGCTCAGAGGCTGACAAACTATTATTGTTATTGCTCCAGAATCCTTATCTTCCAGTCCCTGCCCCTCAATTTATCCCACAGCGGTTTCTAAGAAGTGTCCTGTCTTTGCAGAGCTGCAGATCCTTGCTAAATTCAATTCACATTGACATTTACTGACACCTACTATGTGTCAGGCCCTGGCCAGAGCTCCGTGAACACAGCGATGAATAACATAGTATAATGACCCTCAAAGTTCTCACCACCAGGCAGAAGACCCAGTAAGGAAACCTCAGCTCAAAGTTCTTGGGGGAAACCAGGTCCAGAGTTACCACTGTCTCAGGTTAGGAGGCAGAGACAAGCTTGCCAGGACGATTCAAGAGCATAGACACCGATGCAGCCCTCTGTAAGACGCTTTCATTATCCTTCTGCAGTCAGTGTTTTTGTCCAGAAATGGTGTGCCTCGAACATTCTCTGCCATTTGTAACATGCTGCGTGCTATTCCCTGGTGGCTGCACTGCCTGGGAGGGCAGAGAATCAGAAATCCGCATTTCCAATTACCTCGAGAAGGGTACATGGAAGTAGAAGCCAAGGACTTAGTATGAAGATCCTCTCATTTCCCTCCTCCAACCGTTGATCCTGGGCGAAAAAAGACAAAATTCTGAAGGCACAATATCTTGTTCAAGAGCAAGAGGATGCTTTCAAGCTGGGTCAAAGCTTTGCCCCCTGCCTTTTCCTTAAATATAAATGAGCAGCATTTGTTTTTCCTGGATCGTACTCACTTGGCTCGAAAGGGCTGCCTCCGTAAACCATAATCACCATATTTTTTAAAGTGCTGTTCTTTCCTTGACCTGGCCCTGAAGACAGAAGCCAGTGTGGTCTTGCCCATTCAGCAGGTTCCTTTTCGGAGGACACAGAGAGTCTGGTCCCAATCGCTCATCTTCCCCAGGGAATTCAAGTCACACAACAGAAGCAGAGTCCAATGTCCAATATCTGAGAGAGCTTTGCCAATGTCAGGGTGGGAAACACATTAATGTGCACCAGCTGAGATGGCTCATTCAGTCAGTGTTTATTGACTGTGTGTTGTGTGCCTGGCACCAGGCTTGGCACTAGGGGTATTTATGATGACAGCAGCAGCAATACTGAATGCCTAAGGCCTGGTACTCATTCAGTCCTTCACTCTTCACAACAACCCTGGGAGATTAGTATTTTTCATTTCTTATGCATAGAGAAGTAAAATAACTCACCCACAGTCACAGCTAGTAAGCGACAGAGGTGGGATCAGGGTGCTACAGTCCAGCTCCAAAGCCAGCGTTCTTCATCACCGCACATACCATCTCTCAGTGGTAGCTGAGGCAGATTCGGCCCCAAGTTTCCCACAAGCTAGCAAGGGAGACAGTCAAGTACATTGGCAATGATAACAGGGGTAAAGGCTGCACGAAGGGTGCCAGGGCTTCGCAGGAGGGTACCACCTCATAGGGAACGCCAGAAATACATCTGATCCCTCCCCCCTAGGTGCTTTAGTTCGCTGCTTCACGAGACTTAACATCTACACAATCACCTGGGGTTCTTGTTAAAATGCGGACGCTGATTCAGTAAATCTAGAATGAGCCTGAGACTCTGTATTTCTTCAAAAAGACCCCATTTCTAGCAGTCAGTGATATAAGGCTCTAGGGCAGGGGCGGCGAACTTTTTTTTTTTGCTACTAGGACACTCTAATGAGGACAGCTGGCCTCTCCCTTCCTGATGCCAAGCCTAGATAATAATATCTTAGACAATGATGTCATGGTTGCTGCTATACCCGCCACATATCCCGCCACACCACGCATGGAGTCAGGAGATTACTAAATCGGCTGAACTCAGAGCTTATTAGGAGCCAGCCCCTATTCTAACTGCCTGACAGACAGAGCCAACACAGGGACTTGAGGAGGACACTGAGGCCTAGGGATTGGGTGACTTAGTGACTCACCCAAGGTCACACCACCAGTAACTGGCACAGCAGGGATGTGAACTCTGCCAGTTTTGAAGCATGGACACACAGGGCCCTTCTGGCAGCTTGCCCCCCGGATCTCATTTAGTCTCCCATTTCCCTAACAAAGAGGCTCAGGGTCAGAGAGGTTGAATTATTTGGGCAAGGCCACTCAGCGAGTGAGGGTCAGAGCCAGGATTCAGACCGAGGGGCGCCTGACCCCAAGTTCATTCTTTTAACGGCTCTACAGCAAAATAGAAATTTGAATTCCTGCTCAGACCCCAAGTGGTCATTTTCAGGCTGTAACCAGAATAAGGGATCCATTTATGACCATGAAATAATAGACCCATTAAGGATTTAGGCCACAATCTGGGCCCCAAGCTCCTTCTGAAGGGGGAGGGTTGTGTCCCCTTCACACTTTAGTTTTTCCATTTCAAATACGTGAGCGGGATTTTGTCGTCTCTGATCGGAATGTGCCTGTTCTCCTTCCCCCATCCTAGAGAAAGAGAACAAGGAATCATTCTAGAAACATCACCCTGCTGCAGACATTAGAGGAAAAAGTCTCCACTGAGACCAGGGCAGCCTGAGACTCAGGGACTTGGGAAGGGAGTGGATGTTGAGACAATCCCCCGAAGCCACACCCCCACTCACCAATCCCCTGTCCAGTTTCCCAACTGAGCAGCCCTGCAGTCCTGGCTCTCTTCTGGCTCAAGAAACCGAACGAGGCTCCTCATTGTTCTCCCACCTCCTCCTCCTCCTCCCCCTCCTCCTCCTCCCCCTCCTCCTCCTCCCCCTCCACTTCCTCTTCCTCCTCCCCCTCCACTTCCTCAGCCCGCCCACCGGGCGAGCCACCTCTCACACTCTCCTCAGTGCCTCCCACTCTCTGCCTCCCCTCCCACTCTCCACCGGCCCCTCCCACCCTCCGCCGCCCCTCCTTCTCTCCGCAGGTCCCTCCCACTCTTCGCCGGCTCCTCCCACTTACTGCCGCAGACCTCAGCACTGCTGTCCGCGCACTGATTGCTAATAAAAGAAGTGCAATTGTTGATTGGGGATAAGAAATAAAAATAAAGCACTCGAGCTGACCAACCACTGCATCAGGTCATCTTTCAAGATTGTCATCTTGAATCCAGGGGAACAGGAAAAATTGCTGTCAGCTCAGACCGGCTCCCATACCGCCCACCCTTGCTCCCCAAACCAGCATCTATTACCTTTTCAAAAGCAATCCTTCTTCCCGCGCCAGCCCCCTGTGCTCCTGAGCTAGAAATGCTCAGACCCCACTCCTATCTCTGTGAGTCTGAGACAGGTTATACCCACCACCACGTGGAAGCCTTTATGTGTGTTTAGCTCACTGTGGTCTGGAGTGGGGTAGGGTGGGGGAGTCTGGAACCACAGATGTTGGGGTGCAGAGGTGGGGGAGGGGAGAGAACACAACAACTCAGGGCACAGCCATCAGTCATGGTGCAAGCACAGATGTGTCCCAGAAGCCCTGGGCTGGGGTTTGCTGACATCCAGGCAGGCACTTACCCTCAGGAAGCTCAGTCCACATGCAGCAAATCCTGGGCACAGTTCAGAACCAGGCAGGCAAGGCCAGTCTTCAAGCCTCTCAGGATCTGGGGAACCAGGAGAACCCCTGGAAAGTTATTTCAAAGGGGATCCAAGCTGAGGCCTAATTATATGTCATGGTGGTGAGGACGGTATTAACTATGGCAAGGACCTTGGAGTCTCCAGAGGAAATGATCTGTGCCTCAGGTAACAACAGTTCAGGGCTCTGGGGGAGCTCTGGGTCCCTGAGTCAAACTAGAAGGTGGCCTAAGAGTGATAAGAGTGATCATTGCTCCCCAACCTACCTCCACACCCCTAAGATTGAAAAGGAGTCAGATTTCTTAAATGTTTCCTGCTTCAGCCCAGACTGGCCTGGGATTTGGGGGGAGACATGAGGACTGCACCTATGGGTGACAGGACCAGTGGGCTCAGCGGTCAGGATGGTCAAGGGGCAGAGGCAGACACACAAAAATAGAAGGGAAATCATGCTTTTCTACTCCATTTGCAAACCCATATTTCTTCCTCATGGGTTCATTGCCTACCATTTGAGCAAAAAGGTTTTCCAGCTCTTTCCTTTAGATATTTTATTATATACCTAGGTATATATAATATTCACTACTATTACAAGTATGAGACTTTGAATAAAATCCTGGGATTTTCTCTGATTGGACCAATTTGGGTCACTTGCCCATCCCTGAATAACTAACTGGAAGAATATGATGTGCAGATGTGAATGAGAACATGTTATTAGTTTCAGCCAATCAGGGCCCACTTCTGAACAGGAAATAGGTTAAGTCCATCCCACTGGACAAATGGGAAATGTGTGGAGGGGGTCCTTTTAGGAAGAGGAAAGGGGGAAATAGACACCAATGAGACAACTAGCAAAGGCCACGAAAGTTGACAGATATTGAGGACTGACTCTGTGTCAAGGACTCTGCTGTATGCAAACTCTCTCATTGAACTACTATCTGTAAAATGTTGTTAGAGATGATCGGGCCCAATGATTCTCATCAAATCTACACTCCACTTTAGGGGCATATATAAGAATCTCTGGGGGCAGTGTGAGATTTCCACGTCTAACAAAAAGGGGCGGTGAGCTTTTAGAGATTGGGAAGCACTGCCCAATTACATCAGTAACAGCCTTCCAAAATTCTGACGCAGCAGTCAGGCATGTCAAAAGGTCTGAGGACAGACAGACTCGAGTTCAAGGAACCCTTGTGTTACTTGTATTACTTACCATATTTCTGGCTGTTATGGACTAAAATTTTGGATCCCCCAGAATTCATATGCTGAAGCCTAAGCCCCATTAAGATGGTATTTGGAGGTGGGGCCTTTGGGAAGTAATTCCACCTGAAGGTGAATGGAAGTCATGCTCTTATAGAAGAAACAAGAGGGAGGTGATCTCTCTCCACTGGGTGAGAATACAGAGAAAGGTGGGCAATCTGCCAACCAGGAAGAGAGCTCTCACCAGATGCTGGATCTGCCCCCACCTTGATCTTGGACGTCCAGCCTCCACAACTAAGATAAATGTTTGTCGTTTAAGCCACTTGGTCTATGGTATTCTGTTATAGCAACCCAAACTGGCAAGACATTGCCCTTAATTTACCAAAGTCTATTTAATTTACCAAAGTCTCAGGATTCTCATTTGTAAAATGGAGATGATAACAGAACTTCTCTGTGAAGGTTGTTGGGATCATTAAATGAGACAAGGTGCAAAGCATGCTCAGCATTTGGCTCAAACCAAGGAAGTGCTCAACACTGGGTAGATCTCTGACTAGTATTATGTGAACGTTGACAACTTGTATCCCACATGCCACTGGGAAGAAAGGGAAGGAAGCCACCAACACAGTCCAACACCTCATTTTATAGATAAGAAACTGCAGCCCAGTTGAGAGAATGATTCCCTGAGACCCCATGACCGATGAGGATTGAGCCAGAACAAGAGAATATTCCAGCTCATTACATTCTCCTGTCTCTAGTCCAGGGCTCACACTTTGCATCAGGCAGTGTCTTGTTCTTCAATCACACCCACCCCTCTTCTCCCCACCACGAACCCAGCATTATATCTGTCACATAACAGAAGTCTGCTGCCCCTTTGGAATATCTGCACGGTTGGAGGCAGGGAGACAGATCTCATTATTTACCAAAGACCCTTTCAGGAAAAACATTTCCAAGAATACAGCATCGGCATCTGACCACCTTCTGTTTATTCTCTTCAGCCAGGTTCTAGTCCCGACTGTCATTAATTGCTTTGGGCAGGAGGAAAACTGCTGGAGGTATCACTCCACTTCTGAAAGCAGCTTCTGCAGCAGAAACAACAGCCAAAACCCAGCTCTCTCTGTGCTGGCTAAGTGACTTCAATTGGGTGGTCCTGTTACTGGGAGATGGGAGTCCCTTAATGAGTGTTCTTCTGTAGGTACCCTTCTGATTGGGCTTTCAGACACATGGTAAATGCACCTTTAAAGACCTCTGCATCTGTTCTTGCCTCTCCACTACATGCATGTGAATACACACACACACACACACACACACACACATCTTCCTTGAATGTTTCCTTTCAAAGTGATTCTCACAGCCTGATAGGTAGACAATCCTTCCATGCTATGCTACTGACAATCCTAGACAGTGCTCATTTATGCAAGTCCCTGCCAAGCTGACTAGCAGACACCTCTCTGCACCACTTCAGACCCTCCTGGTCTCACACACCTCTGATCCCAGCCCCTGGTCCTGCAACCAGTTGGGCACAGGTTTTGGCCAGCTTTATGAAGGTGCAAAATGACAGCACCTTGATCAGGCCACACTGTGCACCTCTCACCTCTTCCCTTGGGCTTCTCTGTGACACCTAGGTGTGGGGTACTCTGAGGAACTTGCCCAGCACCCCACATATGCCCAACCTGGATGTGCAGGGGAATTAATCCCCCTTGAGGCAAACCTTTGACCAATGGATGATAGAAAGCAGTAGATAAATATCCCCTTCTATCCCTAGGTGCACTGTCCAAGGTACATTTCTGGGGGCTTATCAGAAGGTCTTGTGGGATTGAGCAACCAGCTGCTCATGGCTGTAGCCAAAGCAATGCATCCTTGTTTTGGCTCACTCTCCCACCTTGCTTCACTCTCTCTACTTCTGCTCCCTGGGGTCAGTTGCCCACAAAGTACTTGTGGGTAAGCCTTTATCTCAGGCTTTGCTTTTGAGGGTTCTGAGCTAAGATGGTTGTTTCCCACAGTGGCCTTGAATACAGACCTGGAGAATAGGATTTTAGTGCTGGATCACTCACCAGCCACATGGCAATAGGAATGTTTGTGCTAGTGCTAAGTGGAGGGGTGATGATCCCCAGAATTCAGTGGCATCACAATATCTAAGACTTACACCTGAGGCTGATAGAAGGTGTTGGAAGGTGAGGGTGAGTTATGGTGACTGTGGCACTTGAATGTATAGAGACAATATTAATTATACAGATTATAGAATGGTGTAGCCTTTTGTAAACCACATTAAACACCTTGAAATAAGACAGTAAAATGCTCAAGATATCAAACTGCAGATTCAAACCATGCTGTAAAAACCAGAAGGCCTCTATGAAATTTTCATTTCCTGTGGTGATAAGACACACTGGGCCAAAATCCTGGCCAGCATTATCTGAAAGGGTGACACCGCTGCAAAGAAAACTGAATGCACAGTCTTAATAGGTCTACTATGTCAAATTTGTTGCCCTGATGGAAAGGAATGGACACTTGAGACGTGGGATGGGGACATTTGTGTGGACAAACCTGAGAATCTTAAATGCCCAGATTCCCCTGAGCCCTCTAGACTGACAGAAGTATCCCTTTCCCTTTTTCTCTGGAGAATAGTCTCCAGTCAGGAGATGTTGTAGTAACTTTACCCAGTGCAAGTGCCTGCAGAATAAAGCTTGTCCTTCTCAATATCTGCCCCTTACAACTGTCATTGTCCCAGACTAATAACTGGGGTCAGGACTCAGCACAGCTTCTTCAAGTATGATCCCTGCTCCTGGAGGAAACAGTGTTCAGATTGTATATAGAAGCAGAAAATTGAGAACATGTGTGGAATTGGATGTGAAAGATGCTAAAGAGGAGGGAATTGGGGTTATAATGTGGAATAGGGGAGAATTTATTGGCATGGAGGAAGTCATATGTGACTTGGGATTTAATATTCTGGAAGGAGACATGGAGCCAGTCCTAATAGTCTACTGGAATGACTACTTGAAGCTTGGAAATGACCATAGCTTCCAGTAAATGATATGGAGATTCTGGAATTGGCTTGGCATAGTATCAGGGAAAAGGTTTGAAGGCTCAGAGAGTTAGGAATTTTAGAATAGTAAGAACCTACCACTGGCCCCAGGGTGAACCAGAAGATACTCTTTCCAGTAAAGCAACAAGGAATGCATGGGGCAAGCATAGCATCATCAACTTGGAGACACTGTGGTTTTCCTCTTTAGGCCTGGTTGGACAGTGAAAGATAATGCCATGAAACTTGGATCCCCAGGATCTTTGGGGATGATGGGAATATCAAAAGTCAACACTTCTGATGACACAGATGTCAAGTGATGACACAAATTTCAACACTTAACCATCAGAGAAGCAAGGCTAGAATGGCAATTAGTGTGCCTTGATCCACAGGGATCTGTGCGGATACCTAATATATCAAGGTGTTCTAGGGGCAAATAGGTGGACAGGCAACTAATGTACATCTTCATTTGTATGATTTTTTGAAAAATCAAGACTTTATGAGCAGAAGGTTGGTACCAGCCACTGTCATGGAGACCTATTAGTTGAAGAGGAGGTCAAGTCCTCTTGAGGAAGGATAGTGCAATGCTTTTGCTAATACACATAAAAAACATATCTCTGATCATTTCCCAAAGATCTTATGGCTATTTGTCAGGGTAACTGTGCACTGATGAAAAGAGAAATAGACCTTTAGATGACTATTTGGTATGTAGACTGAGGTGATACTAACAGATGATCTGAAACACTATTATGGCTCTCCAGTTAAAGCAGAGAACATCAGAAGGCGGGTAATCAATGAAGTTCTGGTCTAAGTCTTTCTCATAGAGGATCCAATGGGTCCCGGATTCTAGGCTCACCATGTAGTTAGTTCCCCAAACCCCAAGTTTATAATTGGAATAGATATACTTAACAGATGAAATATCCCTCACACTGGCCCTCTATCCTGTAAAATTCCTGTCGCAACAGTCAGAAAAACCAAGTGGAAGCCCCTAAAACTGCTACCCCATTCCTCCTGTTACAATAGTAAATTAGATGCCATCCTGCATCCTTGAAAAAAATTGCAGAGATCAGTGTCACCACAAAAGACTTAAAGGTGTTTCTTTCTGCAATTCTACTTTGTGTCTACTTTGTGGCTCATACAAAAATCAAATGGATTGTGACAGATAAAAGTAAATTGCCATAAACTCAACAAGGAGGTTGTCCTAATCACAGCTGTCATGTGATATGTTTACTGAGCAGATCAACATGTTATCTGGCAATTGTATATGATTACTGATTTGTCAAATGAATTGTTCTTCATATTTATCAGTGAGAATGTTCAAAAGCAGTTTACCTTTACATGGGAAGGACAACAGTACACATTCTCTTGTACCAGGACTATGTTGACTCTCCTGCTATCTGCCACACACATAGTCATCAATGAAGGAGATCCTATTTGTCTTAATATCCCACAGACCGCTAACCAGATTTGCACAGGGAAACTTAAGAGTGTCTTATCTCAGGCTTACAGCATATACTTTTTGCCTCCCCTCAGGGTTCTTTTTTGATGCTACAGTGTGGGATATTGTGAAAACATGCTCAGTGTTTATGTCTCTGTGATCCAAAAGTGTGGCAGAGTTAATGCCTTATAGGGCCAACTTTTGACTGATAGATGACAAGAAGATGATGTATAAATACTTTCTTCTTTCTATCCCTGGACACATGGTCTTAAGATGCATTTCATATAGTTTGTTGATGATCTTGGAGGATCCACCAACTAGTCAACATTAGTGATAATCAACTGAATAATGCATCCATATATTGACTCTCTCTTCTTACCTGTTTCCTTCCCCTGTCCCTCACTTCTGCTCTCTGGGATTGCATTTCTCAAGAAAGTACACATAAACATAAGCCTACTTAGGCTTAAGTACTCATAAACATAAGACTATTCAGGCTGGTCACTGACTTCTCTGTAACAGAGAATGATGAAGAAGTTAGTCTTCTATTCCCTGAACTCTGTTCTCTTATCTTAGGGAAGAAACGAGGGAATCCTGGATTTGAGAGATCCAACACCACTAGAAGACTCAAAAAGTGACCAGCTCACTTAGTAGAGAGAAAGAATTTAGGTAAAGGTATCTCTCTTTAGGAGGAAGGAAATAATTTTTACTTCAGAAGGTCCATGAGAAGCAAGAATAGCTACAAATAACAAGAAGTATGTATCAGCAGATTTGTCTGATTCACAAGTGATCTCTATAGTGCAATTTTAGGGAGTTCCCTTTTTCTAATGGTGCCTGAAATGCCCTAGTTAATAGTTTTCTTTCTTCAATCAAGCATTGCCACTTTTTAAATGCACACCTCTTTAAAGCAAACATCACCAACTAAAGTGCCCAGTGGAACTAGACAAGTAACACAGATGAATGGAGTGCATGCCCCAGTCAGGTACGACAGCCACTCACCAACTCCAGCTGATGCTGCCGGATAGGATATGGACGGACCCAGTCGCCTGCTCTTCTGATTTTTTAAAGGAAGTTGGAAATCTGGACATTAACATGAAATCTCCAAATCTTTTAAGTTAGAGGCTAATTAAAAAATTTTGAGAACATCAAGAAAGCAGAGAAAATATATTTGTGGGCCCTGTATAAGCTCTCTGTTTTGAAGGATTTGATCTCAGAAATTCTCAATCTGTCTGTAGTTCCTGACATCCAAGGAATAACATCAAATTCTGCATTGTTCATTCAGAAGTACTGACAGAGTACCTACTATGAGTTAGAAATAAAATTCAGGCACTAGCTCCCTGCCTTCCAGTGACTATCAATACTGGACAAAGTAGCACACAGAAAACTAAAGAGACAAATTGCAAAACAGTGTGAGAAGAGCTATACTATGAAAAGAACAGGCATTGTGAGAGCACAGAGGAGAGGTACTCAAGCCAGTCCAGGGAAGTCAGGGAAAGCTTCCTGGAGTAATTGACCGGCGCTAAGATTTGACAGATGAATAAAACATGTTTGACTTCAGCAGGCATCACTGACCGGGAAGAGGCATTCCAAATCCATTCCTTCTCCCTTCCCACTTTTTTGGGTTTGGTTCAGACCTTCCTCATCTTGCACTAAAGTTACTGGATCAGCCTCGTCTGTGGTCTCTTTGATTCCAATCATTCTCCACCCTGCCGCCAAACTCACCTCTCTACAACAGAGATGTGTCCGTATCGCCTTCATATATTAATTCCCCTTAAGATGGCCCCATTGCCTATAAGAAAAATTTCCAAATTTCATGATCAATACATCATCAGTAAAAACTTTCTGAGAATGCAGCTTTACCATAAATTTATTTATTTATTTCCAAATTATATACCTTGTGGTGTGCTAATGTATTGTGGAAATTTTATACAACCAGCAGAAAATGCTTAAGAATTAAATATGTGAAGTCGAAAATTATAAAATACCTCGCATATAAAATTTTTGTACCACTAAGTAAAAGAAGAAGACTGTTGTTTTTTCGTTGTAAATGCTTTGTTACTTTTTTAAAAATCTTAGTTTAACACTTTTTGATATAATCACTTTAAGGTCAAGTTGAAGGCATGCTTATTTTGTACATGGTTTTAGTGTGACAGACATCAAAATGGGGAAAGCATGTTACTGGCTACATGTTCCACATATTAGACTCATTTTTCCAATCCCATATACCAATTATTACAGAGGATGTGGGCACTTGGTTAGTAGATTTCCATATTCCACATGCCCATCAGTTGTTTTTGCAAATAAATCAGAAGGTGTAACATTTTTACATTTTGAACCAATGTGTTCAGAGTCTTCTACGATTTTTTATTTGGAATATTTTTTAACACTTTAAAAAATCCTGTTTCCAAGTTTTCATAGAGTGTGGATGTGACAGTTTTTGCAAATGACACACTGACAATATTATAGGCAGTAAGATCACATAATGGTGGAAACACTTCAAACATCAATTTTTAAATGTTCTTTCTTTCATGTAAACGTCTTCCAAAAAAAAAAAAAAAACAGTGCTTTTCTCACTTATTGTTAAAAATGTCACCTTTACCTTGAAAGGGCGGATTACAGATGTTTACTTTTTGAAAATATCTAATAGCAAGAGCCACCTGTCATCACAGAAAGGTCAGCAAATTTGGAAACCTTGTCTTTTTTTGTAAAAGAAAATTATATCTCTCATCATTAAGCTCAAGAAGCTAGCAAGAGACCCTCTGAGTGGCACAGTATCACTCCCCTTCTCATTACAAACTATTGAAAGATTCTACCACTTAAAATATACTCTGCCAGCCCATGTCAACTGCTATGTGACTCATCAAGCTGAAGGTGAATGAGGGGGTTGCCTCTGTAGCCTTGAGCATGGGGGACCTCACACTCCTTCCTCAGGAGACCTCGTGCACCCTAGGAGACACAAGTGTCTGATGAATGGTCAAGTGAGGGTAACCATGGTGCTTCATTTATGAAATACTGGTAATGCTTAAATTTTTTGTCATCTTCAAAATGAGAACTCAAAACAAAGAAGTGTTCTGTTATTTTCTTCCCACACCCTAGTGGACATCTGGTTCTTTGGAGACCACTGGCCTAAAGGGATTGAGTGCTATTAGCTCAGCTTCCTCACTCCCACTTCCTTCTGCCCACTCAATGGTCCATTCATAATAACAATAATTACATTTAATGAACATTTACTATATGCCAGGCACTGATTCACATCCTTGATGTGGATTAATTCATTCAATCTCCACCACTATCCTATGGAATAAATCCTATTGTCATCCCTTTTCACAGATGAGAAAACTGAGACACAAAGTGTTGAGCACCTAACCCAAGGTTTCAGAGTTAGTAGGTGGTTGAGGCAGGATCCAAACTCAAGCAGTTTGACTTCAGAGTCTACACTGTCAAGCACTGTGCTATGGTGGACAGTCTAATTTAAAGATACGCAAAGTTCTACACATCTGCCATGATCTTTAATTTTTCCAGGATTTTGCACATACTATTCCTTTTGTCTTTCAAAGTTTAATGCTAATGCCAGAACCTCCAACAGCCTTCTCTGATCCTGCAGAAAACATTAGTTGCTACCTTGTCTCTGCAGCAGCTGGCTTCCTCACAATGATGGCCCTTTCTCTGGGAACTGCTCCAGTATTCAGGGGACAAAACCTAAGTTAAGCTGGACCAATCAGATCCCGTCTCCCAGGATTTGGAATTTTAACTGAATGACACAGAAACTGGGTGGAGTGGGGCTGGGGAGCAGGGATGTCATTGGAAGAGAACCCACAAATTGCCACTTTCTAGAGAGGAGTCTATGAACTACCTTTGTTGAGTTGCCCAGAGCCATTCTGTCCTGTAAGCTTAGTGATCAAGATGGTCCTTGATTCCAAAAGACATTCGAGTGTCTTTCACTAACCCTATCCGGAATCCACTTTCATTTCAATGAATAAAGCCAGCTTACCCAATCCATGGAGCTCCCATAGCACTGTTCCCACACCTCCATCAGTGCATCTATCAGCCTGCAATGTAGACTTTTGTTTGCAGGTCTGACTGCCCTGGGAAAGCTGTGGGTGCCTTGAATGCACAGGCTGCATTCACATCTCTGGGTATCCAGTGCCCTGAACCTCATGTGACCCAGCGCTCTCAGCAAATGCTTGTCAAGTGACTACTCAGAATGGTGTGTTTCCCTAGGATGAGACAGACACATTTGGGTGCTGCCCCTGGTTGTGATCCATTTTCTGCTGATATTCACAGCCAGAGCATTGAAAATACTATCTCTGGAAAGAAAACCTAGGCTGGAATCATTAGAAGCATTACAAAATGACCTTTACCTGCTATAGGCATAATCCATTAATAATGCACCTTGTACTAGAGAGATAATGGGAGTCTCCCACAGGGGGATTACAGAATGACGGGAATTTAAGGGTTGATACTCCTTCTCCAAAATTGCTTTATCCCTCCCAGGTGCAAACAGCAGGGTACACACCAGCCCTCCTGAGGCTGAGGCTGGGAGGAGGAGCTCCAGATGGAGGGAAGGACCTCCCTCAGGAAAGAGGCCCATCTAGGGCATTCCACTTGCCACCTTCCTTATGACAGTCCTGCTTGGTTAGTACCCAAGTGTCAGACGTCTCTAAGTCCTCAGCTCTCCCAAGGACTGAAGGAGGCTCTGTCATCCCTGATTCATGGAGTCATTGAGTCCCCAAGTTGGAAAGACCTTAAAGGTCATCTTATGCTTGAGCACCTTTTGTGACAGGAGATTTACTACCTCCGGAGGCAGGCCACTCCATCTCGCAGAGCCCTGACAGTTGGAACGCTCTTCCTCCCACTGAGTTCGTTCTTTTCAGGGCCCTCTAATCAGAGCACATCAGGAGCAAGGTGTGATGGAGGGCGGGGCACCCAACCGGTTGAGAAGCAATCCTCAAACCAACTAAAAGTCTCTCTACCTTTTCCTTATCAACATCACTGGCAATTCTAAACAAATGTCAGTGGTAAAATGCTCCTCCTTAACAAAAGTTTTTGTTGGTCAACTTCTAAGCAATTGTTATGGTTACTGTTAAGTTTTAATAATAATGATTTGTATGTAATAAGCGTCCATGTAGCACATTTTGATTGCTTATCCTTGAGTGAACACTGTGTTCTACATGGGTGCTAAAAATTTGGAGAAATTCCAGTTCTACGAGTGGCCAACACATACAAGACTGTGTTCATTTCAAGAATAAATTCTTAAGGTTTGCACCACCCCAGCTTGCTTCCATCCAAGCCCATGTCTCCAACCCCAGAGGTACTACATGTCCTTGTGTTTAAATGGCAAACTTGCAGAAATAAGCACAATAATGGTAGAAGCACACAAAAAAATAGGAAGCGAGCTGCTTCACTTCTGACATTCTATATGACCACTTGACGTTTTATTTACATTTAAAATTTAAAACACTGAAACAGTGAAAACTGCAAGGTGCAGTATTTTTTCCTTGGTAAGTGCAATTTCTCGTTCATCTGTATTGCATCTGAATAATATCTTTAACATGGAAATTCACCCTCTTTTAATTGTTAATGTTTTTAAACTAAAGAATTAAATCAGGAAAATAAAACTGTAATGTTATTATTTCTCTGCAGCATATTGTATATATGTGTTTTCCTTTTTTCTCAAAAGCTATACCAACATAATAAAAAATATCAATCCATTGCTTTTTTCCTTTTTTATTCTGTAATATTTGCTTTATTTTTTTACTGGTATGAATATATATATTTTTTTTAATAAAAGAAAAGTTTTGAGTCTTCTTTTCCTTTGTGATCATTGTTATTGTTTGTTTCATTTTACATTTATCACTGAGAATAATTTTGTTGTATAGAGGAGAGGGGAGTTAAAAAGTGAGCCTCTCTGGAGGTCAACTACACCAGATACTCTACTGATTCTAATCCCTGTCATTGAGGCAGTGCCAATATTTGAAAATCCCCATCATGTTCACCCCAGACTTTTCTAGGCTGATCATCCAGAACTCCCAAACATTTCTGATAAAAATGGTTTTGAGTCTTTCTGCCATCCCCACTAAATGGTTATCATTTATCAAACACTTACAGAGTGCCAGATGATGTATATGATCTCATTCAATCCTCACTGCAACCCTGTGAAGCAGATTTTCCTCTTTCCATTTTATGGCTAAGAATACTGAGGCTCAAAAGGATGAATGAACTTGTCCAAGATCACACAGTTGTGCCACAGAACTGAGACAGAAGGTTAGCACAGACCGTCCATGTGAAGGTTCAGCATGGAGAGTCACCTCCTTCATTCCAGAAGCTGTATGTGTGCTAATGCTGCCTCTGAACTCACTGGTTTCATGGGCATCTGCAGCAGACAGAGAGTGCTGAGAGAATGTTGACTTGAGCCATGGAGGTCCAGCATGCAATGTCTAGATTCCATCAGACCTGAAAGAGGGGGAGGGGAGAGAGCTAACACTGAAATGGAAGAGGAGTTCTTCTTTGCTATTCCAGTGAAGGAAAAAAAATGCCCAAGCCCCAAGGAAAAGGTCATACACATGCCCTCAACTGTAGAGAAGTTTAGTGTCTAAGGAGCCCTAATCCAGAGTGGAACCTGGAGACAGGGCAGAGGTGATGAGCAAACCAGGATCAGAGCCCTTCCTCAGCAGGCAAGCCTGTAGGAATCAAGGGAGGACTGGGACAAGGCTGCGTGGCCCTGGGGGAAATGACAGACATTAAGCTAGGAACAGTGGTTGGGCTTCCACCATGGGGTCAGAAAACTGAGCTGGAGGACTCCAGATGCTCATGCCACCCCCTCTACCTGTCCCCTTTGGAGAGGCTCAGAGAGATGCTACCTTTAGGCCCCTGATTCATTCTCTCTTAAAACCTCACTTCTCAAAGAAAAAAAAAAAAGTTAAAAGTATCTTCCCAAGGCCATTTGCTAGAAGGACAGAGAGTTTTGGACAGCCTGCTAGGTGGATTCTTCTCCCATTATCCCTGACCTGAGGTGGGCAGAGCCTGAAGCTAATGGATCCTTTCCAACCAGCTGGATGGACTCAGGTCTGAATCAGCTTGTTCCCTCATCCTGGACTTGGGTTGACCTCCAATCCTATCTTCGTCTCTTGTTTCTGAGTCACCTCATTTTAATCATGCACATTTGGCCTCCACGCAAGACATCACCTGAATTCTTGCTCAAGGTCACTTCATTCAGTGCAGCCACGGATCCAGGCATTTAGGGCCCCAAATAAGTGGTGTTCACGCATTCAGTGGGATACCGAGAATCAGCTGGATTCTCCACCTTCAGGCAATGCCAAAATGTAGACTGGTGCTGCCCGCTGAGAGCAGGACTCCATCCCATGGCCAGGAGTGGGGAACTTCCTCCAGGAGAAGGAACAAGCAAGACCAAGTAGGAAGAAGTTCCCTGACAGCTAGACTGAGAGTCAGGGGGTTTTAGGGGCTCCAGCCTTTCCAGAGGGTTTGAGCACTGGCCAAGTCTCCACACAGAAGCTAGTTCTACATTCTGCTCCAGTAAGGTGGGGATGAGGAAGGAAGTTCATGGACAGGAGTAACTTGGTGATTTGTGGACACCCAGGCCTTAGCTTCCACTCCCATGGCCTAAGCCATGAGACTAGACTAGATATGCTAGTGGAGACTGGCCTTGTAACACACAGATCTGGGTGGGGTATGGGGGGCTGGGCCTGGGGGTGAGTGCCCCTGGGGCTTCTGGCTGAACAAGGAGAGGAAAGGATTGAGAGGTATGTGGACACTCTTAAGCACCTCTTGGTTCAGGAAATTAGCATCCCTTCTATGGAGTCTGGCATAATGGATCGGCCAAACTCGGAGTTGCCAGGATTGACATTGTATCTTGCTGGCAATGTCCCTGCCATTTCCTTCAGATTAAGTGTAGAGAAACGAGAGCATGATGATAAACACTGATTAACCACAGCCTTAGCAGGGGAGATAAGTTTCTCTTTCCGATCTCACTCTTGCTCCCTCCCTTCCTCTCTCTTCTCTCTCTCTCTCTGAAGAAGCGCTGCTCTTTGTCCTAACCTATGGAACGGTGGGTTAATTGGCTTATAGAGCTGCTGAATATGGAACAGAGCCCTAATGGAGATTTAATCAAAGGAGACAGTTGTGTCGAGTGAGGTGTAAAAGCCATTGAAGATGAATGGAGACGGATACAATTTTCCCCCCAGAGTTATTCAGAGCAATTTTAATAAAGTGCAAGTTTAACTATGGAATGGATTGTGTGACTAAGTGTCATTTTGCTGTAGGGCACAGCAGGGCAAGCAAGGGAAGGATAACTTGGAAAGTCACTTCAAGAAGATGGAGCCTTTCCCTGCCTCAAACAATGGGCATAGGGCCAAAGATCAATGCTCCCATCCAAGTCTACCTGTTGCCCAATGGTCCATCTGTGGGATTCATGCCAGTGAAGTTTTCTGCATCTTCTGAGGCTTGTGACCAGTGATCTCAGTGTCTAATGGCAGAAGGTCTAGGTCACACCTATGATTTGAGGCCCATATGCCCAACCATTTGCCAGACACATCTGCTTGGATCTCTGCAACTTCCCCTTCCAATCATTCTTCTCCTTATTCAATTCTTAGCTTGGCTGTCACTCTGGGTCTCTTAAATTCTCTTCCCTCCCTTTCTCTAATGACCATGCATTCCATAATTGTCTTTTTTGTACGTGTATATCAGTCCCCACCATATATATATATATATATATATATATATATATATATATATATATGTATATATATGTGTGTATATATATATATATATATACATATATATATATATGAAATCCATTTACTGGGATTATCTTAGACAAGCTATTGTGCAAATTCTTTCATTACTCAGCAGTATGGCATGGAAATCTTTCTACATCAATGCATGTGACTCTATAACAAGGTCTTTAACAGCTGCACCATATTCCTTTCTATGGATGTCATATAAATTATTTAACAAATCCCATATCTTTTTCTGCTATCAGGAGCATCACTGAAGGAAGCACTCTCTTACATATATGTTTTTGAAAAGTCATCCAACTAATTCCCTGATAAATTCCTACAAGGCAAATCGTTGAGGTCAAAATTCTGATACATATTTTCAAACTACCCTCCAAGAAAAGTAGAAAGGTATGCTAATGTATACTCCCAAGAATGCTGAGAGTATCTGTTTCCTAAACCTTTGCTAAGCATTGTCAATCATGTTCATTTTGGCCAATCTTATGGATAAAACTTGATGTCTCATTCTTGTTAAATTTGACAATTTAATCATCCAAAAAAGGCCCCATCTAAGGAGATGATATAGCTACATCTTGGCAAAGCCATGAGGAATCCCAAAAGCCCATGTGGAGGAGAGAAAAGCTAGCTGACGCTTTTCTTGGAGAAACTACCCAGGACAAGAGAGCTAGTTCCCTGAACGAAGAGGTTAGCAGGCCCAAACCATGTGTTCCAGAAGGTATACTCAGAGGTACTCTGATTGATGTGATATCATACCCAAGGAGTCTGGGTGAGTTTTCTAGATAGCAGCACTTTCTTGCATCTGACTGGCACCTAAGTTATAAACATGAGAGGGACACCTGAGTACATGTGAGAGGTCTGGCAGAAACAATACACAGGTCAGAAAGATGGTATGGATTACAAGTAAGATATAAAGTATGTAAGGTACAGACATAAAAGGCTTGAACAACCAGCCCTAAGGTAAAATCAGAAACCAGGAAGCAGGACAGAGGGCAGTTAGACTCAGTGCAGGCTAGGGAGCCTGCAGTCTGATGCTTCCCTGAGCACCCAGCTGGCTAAACACTCCCCATGCCCTGAGCACACCAGATCTAAGGGGAACTGATGATTGGAAGCCTACTGACTGGTGGGCAAGGGGTTCCTGAGGGCCTTGCAGCCTGGGTCCTCACTGGCTCAAGGGCTGGGCAGATGGTGCAGCAGAAGCCGATATGGACTATACTCTTGACAATTGGGTCTACCCAGCAAGGAGATACCTTCCCTAGAAAATGTGTAGGTGATTCCTTCCAACCAAGTCCTCTCCCAGTCTAGAGGTGGGAGTGAAAGTGGGCACAGCAGCACTCTCCTCACAGATCAGAGATGGGGAGTCTGATTCTTAAAGGAATGAATTTGCACTAATGCTATTCCCCATTGATGGCACAAAGTCCAGACCCTGTTCCCTGGAGGAGGCCTCAGTGAATGAAATCCAAGGAGGGTGCCCAACTTGGATTGGAGCAATATTTGGCTCACAAGGAAACGAGGCCGGCCCAGGGACTCTGGCCATGCAGGCTGACACTTGGGGCTGGATTCAGATGGTGATTCCAAAATCAAAACCATGAATCTATTCAAATGAGGCCCAAGCAGCCCTTACATTTAAGAGGTGAATGTGGGATTCGGGAGCGGAAATCAAAAAGTCAGGGGCTGAGGAAACAAAGATGCCGAGCAAGAAGCAAAAAGCAGTTAGTGAGTTGATGCCAGTGGGTTAAGAACTTTGCTTTCAACAAGACTGAGATAACCAGAACACCCTGGTAAAGGTCCCATGGGACACAGAAGTGTGGCCTAGCCTGACTTAAAGGCCCAGACTTAAGAAGGTGGTTGCTGCCTTTTTTCTCAGCAGCTGGGCCTGAAAGTTGGTGGCCAGCTCTTTGTGTGATGGGAGAAGAGGGTGGGTAACTCCACTGGCTGCAGTATTACCTGCAGGGCCACCAGCTCTCCCCTTTGTTATGGGTGGCATGTCACTATTCTCAGCTGTGCTGGGAAAGCTCAGTGAGGATGCTTCTGGGCGAAGTTTCCATCCCACTGCCTTTGTGTGTAAGGTGGCCAGAATAACCAGTCTTGCCAGATACCAGAATCTCAGAGACCTGCCTTCCAAAGGGCAGTTGCTTTAGCTGGAGAGAAAGGCCTGGGGTTTCTGAATGGAAGAGTCACCCCCTACTCCAGGAAGTCTGCTCACCTCCCACTGGGATCATACTCCATTTGAACTGACCAGGGACTGTCCCACAGATTCTGCATCTTGCTTTTGCCCGACACCATCCCCACCCCCCACCGTAGCTCCTTTATGTCTAAATAGATATTGAATCCAGGTCATTTCCTTAATTTCTTCTCAGCCCAACAAGCTAGACTTAGCATCACATCCACAGTCACACACCGTTTATGTCTCTGTCTGTCCATTGGCCATCAGCTGAGCTGAGAGACAGCATGGCACAATGTTTAACAGCATGGACTGTCAGCTAAGCTGCCCAGGGTTCAAGTCCAGGCTCTGCCACTAGCAAAGTACCTGATCACAGGCAAGCCATCTCTCTAGCCTCCTGTGTGCCTCTGTGCTGTCACCCCAAATCTGTGGATAATAATAGAAATATTTCCTAGGTTTGTAAAGACTGAATTAGCATTGCTAAAACCCTTTAGACAGTATAACTGGCAGCATTTGCTATTATTATCCTTCTCCAACAGCACCTGGCCAAGGATTATGACCTTGGGTAACTAGGAAAAAAAGCAAAAAACATCTGGGTATATCTCAATGATTTATTTTGATGAAAGTAATTCATTCATTTTTAATATTCACTAGTACTAATAATGGTACCAGCTAGGATCTGCTGAGCACCTACTATGTGCCAGATACTGTATGATCCCACTTAATCCCCACAACAACCATGTGAAATCCATGTTATTAGTCCCACTTGACAGATGCAGAAACTGAGGCTCAGAGAAGTTAGTCAGCTGGCCTCACACAGAGTAAGCAAAGGAACTCAGATTTCAGTGCATGTCTGGTTGACTCCAAACTTGTACACACTTTTTGTTCTCTCAGTTCTTTTGTTCAAAGTAAAATGAGAAGAGACTTGGCAAAAGATTAACTCCAGTATGGGATTGTTTAGACATTGTAGCAGCCTCTGTTCTTTGTGTTTATTCCCTCCCTGTCCTTGTCACACTGCTGTAGGCAGCCCTACTTCCTGCCCCTTTGACTTGAGGCTGAGCCATGTGACTTGCTTTGCCCACTGGTGTGCCAGCAAATCTGACTTACACAACATGTGAGCAGAACATTTTGCTGGGCTTGCTGGTTGACCTCTTTCTTCCTTGAGCTTCTGTTCTCTGCCATGAGGACAGCACGCTGCAGATGGGCGCTGCCTCTTCTGCCAGGATCCCAGAGTAGGAGACCTGTGGAACTGAGCCAAGCCCAACAGAACCCAGAAGAACCCAGCATAGCTACTGCTGACCAGGAGCCCTCACGTAATGTGAGCAGGAAATAAATGTTTGCTCTTGTAAGCCCTTGGGATTTGGCAGGTGGCAGTGGAGGGTGTTGCCACAGCAAAAGCTGGCTAATACGTATAGCCATGGTCCCAGAGGCAGGGGGTTAATCCAGGCAAGCTCCACTCCAATGGAATAGGCAAAGGAGAGGATAATGCAAGCTCCCTACTTTGCAAACTAGTAACCCATTTGTAAAGATGGGCTTTATACCAGCCCACTGCATTTTTTGCACATAACTGATCATTGAAATATGTTCTCTAAATTAAAATCAAAACAATGAAGCCACAGAGGACTCGGGAGTATGAGGAATGAAGGAGAAGGTGGCCAAGGTCTTTTGAATCTCCCTTCCATGGTGAGAAAGTTGGTGGGTGGCTGCAGCAGATGCAGAGAACAAGCCCAAGTTGAAACTGTTTTCCCTGGAGAAGAGCGAGTCTACAGGATTGGCTTTCCTGCAGGGAGATGAGGCGTAAGCCAGGAGAGCCCACATGACTTGTGGGTTGGGCTCCCACCGTGCCCTGGAGGCTTTAGGCTCAATGGGACCTCTCCCATTGCCAGCTAGGAAGTGAAGCTCTCAGTCAACCAACAGAAGCAAAAATCAGGTATTGGTCCTCTAAATCCTGGTTGCAACTTGACGCTTAGCTGAAGGCTGGCACAAGTCAGCTTTATGGAGACCCCTGTGCACAGCTGGGAGGTAGAGGGAATTCTTTCTTGGCTGCATTGTGCACAGAGATGCTTGGTAGTCTTTTGAGAGTGGGGCTGATGGTGTCAATGAAAGTCACAGCTGCCCAAACCCATGCCCAAAACTGCCCTTGAGCTCCAGATAACCCTTTGTGTTTCTGCCCCTAGCACTTCCAGGGACAGCTGGCTCAGGCCTTAGGGGTTTCTGGGGTCTCTGTGAGAAGGAGAGAAAGGAAATGTGGGGCCACGTCATCAGGCTTCTCTTATTGGTCCTAGGCCAGCTGAGAGCCAGGAAAAGGCTGCAAACAGCCGCTGAGGGTTTCCATGGCAACAGCAGGCAGCTCTGCTCTTTGGGTCCGGAGTTAGTGAGAAGGCGGAGGTGGTGGGGGATGGAAGGGAGAAGAAAAGTCAGAGGAAGGGAAGGAGCAGTCAGAGGAGGCTCAGAAGGGAAGGGGAGGAAGAAAAGAAGCCAGGGAGAGGTGAAGGGAGGCTTATGGAGAGGAAGATGAGGGCAAGAAGAATAGGGGAGGAAAAGGAACAAAAGAAACCAGGGGAATGGCTTATGTCACCTCCCACATGCCCTGAGCCAAGGGTGCCTACTGCCTGGGACTCTTCGGACCCTGCCCCACTGCCCCTTGTGATAACTCAAAGTCAAGGGACCCAACACAGGCCCAGCTTACTGGTGGGAGAGCAAGAAGTTTCAAAAACAAATTTCAGCATCTGGTAGACTCTGCCTCTGGCCACAGGAGCTTGAGCAAATTCCTTAACTTTTCTCTAAACTTCAATTTTCATATCTAAAAAGAAAAAAAAAATGGAGATAATAACCGCCTCGGTGAAGTTGTAAAAATTAAATAAAATAACGCACGTAAGGGCCTTGGTATGGTGCCTGGCACACAGTAAGCGCTTCATAAATACGTTTTATTATTGTTTAGTGTGACTTGCCCATCATTTAACTTCTCTGTGCCTCTTTCTCTTCATCTGTAAAATTGAAATAATCCCCACCTCAGAGGGGTTTTTAAGTGTATTATTGTAAGTACTCAATAAGTGTTAGCTATTAAAATTATCTTCTTAATAACAGCAAACATTGTGTAACGCATGGTCCTTTTATCAAAACACATTCTCCATTGTTGCTTCATTTAACACTTGAAGCAACCGTGTGCAGTGGACAGGGTGGTCTCATTTTCCTTATTGTATCTGTAGTTTAGCCGTAAGTGCTGTGCTGACTGCTTTACACCCATCAGCTCATCGAATTCTAAAAACAAGCCTTCAACATAAGTAGCATCTCATTTGACAGTTGAGAAAGCAAGGCACCAAAGGGTAAAGGAATTTGCCTGCCACTTGCTAGGAGGTGTTGGAACTTGGACTTAAACGCAGAATGGCAGGCAGAGGTAACACAACTAATTTGAAACAATTCATTTAACTCAGCATTTTTGCCCCAAAAGAACACTCGTGATTTGTGCTGTGACTCTGCAGAGCACAGCGGAAATAAGAAGCCTTGGGTCTTTAGGGAGTCTCATCTGCATAAGACAAGTCCTAGGACATACCCAGGGGACCCCGGTCACTGGGTGGGCTCCCTGGGGACCTCCAACCGCTTGGTCTGGAGCCTGGAATGGAATGACCACTCCTAAAAAAAAAAAAAAATACACTGGGGTTGTCCATCAAAAACAGACAAGGAACAAGGAAGACCTTTCTACAGGTCTTCAGGGAGCCTCATCCAGGACCACAGAAGGAAGAAGCAAGGTAATGTAGATTCCATCCCCCCTTGTTTTATTTTATTTATTTATTTATTTATTTGAGGAAGGAGGCACATTGAAGATATTTCACTTTCCTTCTGATAAAATTTAAAATACCTTTGTGCTTGTTTTAAGAAATTGTGCATGTGTGTGTATATCAAGGTGCTTCAATTCAGAAAGAAGAGAACAGAAGATGAGGGGAAGGGAGAGGAAGGGAGGAGAGGGGAGAGGAGGGAAGAGGAAGGGAAGGGGAGAAAGAAACTGGGGAAGAGAGGGAACGGGAAAGAAGAGGATGAACAGAAATAGAGAGACAAATAAACCACAGAAGTAAACAGAAAGACAGATGCCAAAAGACATGAGAGGAAGAAAATCAATTGCCAGAGAAAGAGGAGAGAAAGAGCAGCAGAAAAGGAGTGGCAGGCAGATAAACAGACTGTGACAGAAAAGCATCCAAGAGAGATGGGCAGATGGGCAGGGAAACAGAGACACACAGAGGTAAAAAGGCAGACACCAAAGGAAACAGAGAAAGCCAAAGAAGAAACCTTTCCTTCTTGTCAAAAGAGAAACACATGTGCTCCATGCATGAAGACATACATAAAGTTATGAACATACATTAGTGTTTGCAAAGCTGGGAAAAAGAAATCTCTCTCTCTCTCTCTCTCTCTCTCTCTCTCTCCCCCCCTTCTCCCTCCTTCTCTCTCCCCTTCTCTCCCACACTTCCCCCTATCTCCTTTCCTTTTCTCTCCCCCTTTCTCCCTCTCTCCCCTTCTCCCTCTCTTCTCCCTCTCTCTCTCTCTCTCTCTCTCTCTGTCTCTCTCCCCCTCTCCCTCTCCCTCTTCCTCTTCCCCCCTCACTTACCTACTCCTCTTCGGGAGGGAGGGCTGAATCAGCTCTCTGTATTCTAAAAAGCTATGCTCAGCCAGAATTTGTGATAAAGGTGTTTTAAATCAGAGCTAAAATTTGGCAGCGCAAATGTTCTAGAAATTCTCATCTCATTGTGAAAATAAAGAAACCTTAATTTCATATTCTGGGAATTAAGATCATCCCATCTCGTCTATCAAAGAAATAGGCTTTTTATCCCCACAAATCATTCCTATTGCCACTAGCCTTGTAAAATATTGGTGTATGTTTACTGTGATGGTCCTGCTTCTGACATTGCCTCAGTTGGGGTGGACTTGGTGTTTGCTCAATAGGCATTTATTACACAGCTACTAGGTGCAAGGCCTGGACTAAGCTGGGCTGGATGCTCTGGGTAAACAGTAGGTCTTGCATTGGCTCCGGGCCTTGTATTTGTATCCTAGGCAAGGGTCAGATTAATACCCACTGCTTCCAGATAATCACATCAAGGTGAATTTGTTTGTGTTCCCCAACTGTCCCCAAGGTCAATCTGGGAAGTGAGCTTCCCCAGGTAGGGTGAAGCTTGGACTCATGGCACCATTATACCTGCCCCTGTGTCTGATGCCTTTGGTCAGTGGTAAAGGCAGGCATACTTGGAAGCCCTGGCATAAGCTCTGTAACTGTGCCCAGTTCTACTGGGGCCAGTGAAGCTGTGGGAGATGAGGTGAGGGCAGAATTTCTCAGGGCACTTTTAATATGCATTTGCATTGCACAGAAAGCGTTCCTTATGTAGTGGTCACTGAAGGCACCCCACCCACCCTGGAGGTCAACTGTAGACAGTTCCCTTACAAATAGCTCCTGGCTGGGGCGCCTGGGTGGCGCAGTCGGTTAAGCGTCCGACTTCAGCCAGGTCATGATCTCGCGGTCCGGGAGTTCGAGCCCCGCGTCAGGCTCTGGGCTGATGGCTCAGAGCCTGGAGCCTGTTTCTGATTCTGTGTCTCCCTCTCTCTCTGCCCCTCCCCCGTTCATGCTCTGTCTCTCTCTGTCCCAAAAATAAAAAATAAAAAACGTTGGAAAAAATAAATAAAAAATAAAAAAAAAAAAAAAAAAAAAACAAATAGCTCCTGGCTTTGCATACCTCTCAGCTTGAGGATGTTCTCTGGAGACCACAGAGTGAATGCCTGGGAGGTGAAGCTCCAGGTGTAACCCTCAAGCAGTGAAACATAGGAGGTAGTGAATAAATAACCCAGTTGGAAATTCCAAGGTGTGTTCCAGATAGTTTCTCAGAGAGTCCCCAGCAGGACTGAGCCCCAGTTTGTCACAGTGAGAACCAACTCATAAACTCGCCCTTGATTGGTTTTACTCCCCACATGGTCTTACCTTTCCACCCCTTCACTGTCCTTATTGGGATCACAGTAAAATAAACCTTATTTGTATCTAAAACCCTGTTTGGGGGAGGTCCAAGCTAAAACATCCTTCTATTAACTAATTCAGCCATCCCAACAACACTGGAGAGGTAAGCATCATTACTCTCAGTTTTGGAATCCATTCTTTGAACACCTACTCTTTGACAAAGACTGTGTGAGGCACTGGGCACACATGCATGGTCCTGCCCTCATGGGGCTTGTGCTCTACACTGAAAGAAGATGCTAAGCAAATAATCACATAAATAAATTAAAATCATTATTGTGGCAAGTGCTCCCACAGAGAGGTATCTGGGTTCTAAGAATGTAAACTGGGCATATTTGAACTAATTGAGGAGGTCAGAGAAGTCCTCCCTGTAGAAGTGACTCTTCAGTTGAGATCGGAAAGAGGAGTTGAATCTAACTAGGGAAGATAGGAACGAAAAATATTTAGAGCAACAAGAACAACTTGAATGACTAACGAAGCTGAGGCAAACAGAGGATAAGATCACACACATATAAAGTGTTTAGAAGAGGGTTTGATTTCAGGCCTATCTGACTGCAATGTCCAAGCTCTTTATGTCAGACTCAATAGCTGGAATGGGGATGGGTGTCGAGGACAGGGAGGTGACTCATTACTCTCATTATTCATATTATGAATGGATTAACTACAAGCTTCCTTTAAATAGAAAACTCCCATAAGGCATTTGACAATTAATCACAAGAGAGGGAATTACAAATTTACCTAAATGTACCTGTTGGGTATCAAAGGGAAGTATCTAAAAATGTACAGGGTGGATGCTCTGAAATCACTGAGAGGTTGGGCATCTTCCCAGGCCTATTTCATAACATCTAGCACCAAGGTAGCTGCAGCCTTTGCAGGAAGACCAGGGGAGGAGAGTCAGGTTTTCCCAGGTGGCTGAAAGATGGGAAGGGATCTCTGGGCGTCCAGGCTCACAGGCCTCCCTTCAAAGCAGAAATCCAAAGAGTGTACTTGCCAAGGGAAAATAACACTCTGGAAGTGGTGGGGGGGTGCCATTCTTATTTCTGGTTGGTATGTAAATTATATGTAAAAGACCTATAACTTCCATGGTAACAACCAGGAAAAAGCTAACAAAAAATACTATGAAAATATCAAAGAGCAGTAGATGCAAGGAAGCCTTGATAAATTGAATTCCAGAGAGGAATGAGCCCTCCTAGATGCGTGTAAAGTAATGGCAGCTTCCACACCTTAAGGCAAGAAATCTAGGAATCTGGGAAGAGCCCAAACATAAGTATCAATCACCTGTCTCATTTAGGAATTTTGCTGAGTAGCCACCAGAGAAAATGTAGCTGGAGAGTAGGGAAATTTGTGCAGCCTTGTTTCTTAGCTTTGCAGTCTTGCTGGACTCAATTTAATCCAAAAGTGATTCAAGTCTATTTGAACCTGCAGCACAACTCTCTCTCCAGTAAATTCTGAAATCTCAATAAGATCAACCCCTTGGTCAAAGTCAATGGCAAGGATTCAGATGAAAGGCAAAAAGGCAATAACAAATAAATACATATATACATACAAAAATCATACCTTATTATCCACTTTTTTATATGCAATATTCTGGCACACAATGAAACAATTACAAGATATATGAAAAGCAGAAAAATGAGACACATAATCAAGAGAAAAACAGTCAGAAGAATCAGACTCACAGAAGACCAATATATCGGAATTGGCAATCAAGGACTTTAAAAGAACTATTATGAACAGAGAATTTGGTAGGGAAAAAAATGAAGATAATACAGGAAGAAAAATATAATATCAGGAAAGAGATAGAAATTCTAAAACTTTGAAAATTAGAAAGTACCAAGTAGAAATCATAGATCTAAAAATTTATTTATTTGAGGGGCTCCTGGGTGGCTCAGTCAGTTAAACGTCTGCCTTTAGCTTAGGTCATAATCTCACAGTTTGTGAGTTCAAGCCCCGCATTGGCCTCTGTGCTGACAGCTCAGAGCCTGGAGCCTGCTTCAGATTCTGTGTCTCCCTCTCTCTCTCTGCTCCTCCCCTGCTCGCTCATGCACTCTCTTTCTCTCTCCATTTCTGTCTCTCTCTCTCAAAAGTAAATAAACATTAAACAAATTTTAATTTATTTATTTGAAATTAAAAGCTAACCTGATGGGCTTAATAGAAATATTGGGTAGAACAGAAGATATGAACAGTACACTTAAAATCAAGTCAGTAGAAATTATCCAAATGGAAACACAGAGAGAAAAGGGCTAAACAGAACATCAGTTACTTGTAAGCTAACATAAAATGATCTAACATACATGCAAGTTAGTCCCAAAAGGAGAAGAGAGAGAAAACAGATGTTTTTAAAATACATAAATACTGGAGCGCCTGGGTGGCTCAGTCAGTTAAGCGTCCAACTTCGGCTCAGGTCATGATCTCACTGTTGGTGAGTTCGAGCCCCGTGTTGGGCTCTGTGCTGACAGCTCAGACCCTGGAGCCTGCTTTGGATTCTGTGTCTCCCTCTCTCTGACCCTCCCCCAGTCATGCTCTCTCTCTGCCTCAAAAATAAACATTAAAAAAAATTTTTTTAATAAAAAAATAAAATACATAAATACAGGGGTGCCTGGGTGGCTCAGTTGGCTAAGCATCTAACTTTGGCTTGGATCATGATCTCACGGTTTGTGGCTTTGGGCCCCTCATTGGGCTCTGTGCTGACAGCTCGGAGCCTGGAGCCTGCTTCAGATTCTGTGTCTCCCTCTCTCTCTGCCTGTCCCCCACTCACGCTCTGTCTCTCTCTGTCTCTCAAAAATAAATAAATGTTAAGAAATTTTTTTAAATACATAATTGCTACATTTTTTCCAAATTTGAGTTTAAAAACTTAATCCAGAGATGCAAGAAAGCCCAGCAAATCCTAACCATAATGAATATGAAGAAAACCACATCTAAATACATGATAATGAAGCCAAAAGGAAAAGAAAATCTTTAACCATTTTCAGCAACATGGATGGAGTTACAGTGTATTGTGCTTAGTGAAATATGCCAATCAGAGGAAGACAAATATCATATGATTTCACTTATATGTGGAATTCAAGAAATAAAACAAATGAACAAAGGGGGGGAATAAAAAAAAAGAGAGGGGGGGACAAACCAAGAAACAGGCTCTCAACTGTAGAAAACAAACTGACGGTTACCAGGGGGAGATAGGTGGGGAAATGGGTGAAACAGGTGATGGGGATTAAGGAGTGCACCTGTGATGAGCACCAAGTGTTGTATGGAAGTGTGGAATCACCATACTGTACACCTGAAATGTACATTACATTGTATGTTAACTAACTGGAATTTAAATAAAAACTTTTAAAAAATGAAACAGTACCTGGCAAAAAGTAAGTGTTCAACATCAGCTATTATTATTGCTAGTTTTTCGTTTGAATTATTTTTTTTTTACCAAATGGTTTAAATATATGATTTGGTACAGCACCCTATGCAAACTGCAGAGATTCGACACTTCTTGTTTAGTTCAATATAAACCATTGTCTTAGGAAAGAACTTTTTTTTCACATATGAGGAAAGAATAAATGAAAATTAAAAAGTAAAAGAAATATTCTCTGATAGAGCTTTTAATAAGACAGTATTGGGGCGCCTGGGTGGCGCAGTCGGTTAAGCGTCCGACTTCAGCCAGGTCACGATCTCGCGGTCCGTGAGTTCAAGCCCCGCGTCGGGCTCTGGGCTGATGGCTCAGAGCCTGGAGCCTGTTTCCGATTCTGTGTCTCCCTCTCTCTCTGCCCCTCCCCCGTTCATGCTCTGTCTCTCTCTGTCCCAAAAATAAATAAACGTTGAAAAGAAAAAAAAAAATTAAAAAAAAAAAATAATAAGACAGTATTGGCTTGTAATAAAGAGGGAAACAAGTCAGAAAGAAAAAAAAATTTAAAGGAGCCAGAGGAAAGACAGGAAGATACACACACACACACACACACACACGCACAAGCACACGCACACACACCCGTAGGACTTTCACTCTAGCCAGACTGAGATATTTCAGATTAAATACCTGTGCCAGCCTCTCCAGTCCGCTGGGCCTTTGAATATTCTGCCCACTATGTTTAGCATTCTGTATTAAAATCTTGTAAGTTGGACGTTCTTCTAAACTTCCTGCAAAACCCAGCCAACAGGTTACACTATAATGGACATGTGTTATTATTTGGACTTACTAGATCTTTGAACACCTTTCCTACATTTGGAGAGTTACCCACCTTCCAAATCCCCTAACAGAAGCCACATTGCTCTCCACTGCCTCTGCAGCAAGGACACAGGGATGACTTAGTCTTCACCAATCAGACACATCACACTGGGCATTGAACAAGAAGATTGTGACTTGTAGAATCAAGTACTGTGTGGAATCTAGAGGCCGCAGCAGCATGAGCCGCCAGAGACATTAGCAGCAGGAAGTGTGACAAGAGTGTCCGATGCCCGGCATCGGCAGAGGGTCATGGGCTGCTGTGTCCATGCCCTGCCTGCTGCCAGGACATCTCTACTGAGCCGGTTCTACAGTGTTATTTTGGGTGTTGCTCATGAATGCATAGCCTAGGCCCTCCTAGAAATTCCCCAAGTTCTCTAATATCCTCTCTTAAATCTCTTTGCTGTTCAATGAGCCAGGGTGGGTTTGTGTGTTTGCAACTAAGAGCTCTGACTGATACAGTTGCCCTGCCCTGAAGTCTTCAGGACTCCCTTTCCTGCTATCTCCTGCACGCAGAAAAGTCATCCCCAGTTCCTGGCTCCCACAGCACCCTGTGCTGCCTCCTCTCCCAGGAACATTACAATCTCCTAGGATTGTTTACTTATGTGCGTCTCCCCACTGGACTGGGAACTACTCGAGGGCCATGTCATAGTGTCGTTCATTGCCACCTCTTCACTGAGTGCTTAGCAGAGCACCAGGCCAGCAGAGATACTCAAAGAGAGTTGACGTTTCACATGTTAGGTGAAGACAATGTCACCATTTGCCCACAGTAGAGAAAATGTAGAGCCACTTTTTCTTAAAATCCCTGTAAGAAAAACTCCAACAGGCCCAATCTCGTCTCTCTAACAGGGCCTTGAAGCTGTTGCAAAAAGCAGCCTGTAGACAGTTCTGTCTGTAACTCAGTGGCAAGGTCACTGGTGCTGGCACAGGAGTAGGCTGGACAAGGGTGGTACATCCACAAGCAGCTGGGTGTGAGTGTCGGGATCTTCCTACTGAGTTCAGCGTATGGTTCTATCTGGCACAACATTTCCAGGTGGGGCCAGACCTCACAAATCCATTTGTGCAAGACAGAAATTAGGACTACTTTATGGACAACTCTGAGCAGCGGTTTACTGGTAAATGTTTAGCAACTGGCTTTTCAGGAGGAAGAAGGGCCCACATTTCTTCCACTGCCAGTTTTCATGGTGGAAACGCTCCCACCATGGCTCATTTCAAGGTGCCAGGGTAGTGGTTTCCAATGTGAAGTTGGGAGGAGACACACTATAACACACGGTCATGTGGTGTTTCCATCATAATGATACCATAGACACAAATAAACAACTGTAAAAGCATAGATTATAGTAAAGTAGACTGTATCTTATGTTAACTACAATTAGAAATTACATATATCGTTAGAGATAGTTATTAGAAATAACTAGAAATTGGTCAGGTTTTAGTAGTTATTATCTTTGCTTGGAAATATAATTAGTTATCAATTTATATAATTTTGTTAAGTGGCTGCATTTCCTAACAGGCTTACAGAATTCCTGAAAATTTAGCAATAGTCTCCTGTGAGCTGGTGTCCTCTGCCTTGGTATGCCACCGACTACGTGCCACCTCTGGTGACACCATCCATTCTTCACTATTAGGCTGATCCATTAGTACAAATGAAAAGAAACCAGAGTCTCCAAGTAGATGCAGACTTGTCCAAGATCATCCTGCTGATTCCTGATGCCACCAAAACAAATCAAAATAATGGCTGAGGTTTGGAGATGCCAACCACATGTCAGGCACTGTGATAAGCATTCCACTAAAATTATTTTGTCCTCACCATGACCCTATGAAATAGGTTCTGTAATGATTCCCCCCTTTTAGATTAAAATAATAACAATGACAGTAATAATAATAAACTCCAGAGAAGTTAAGAGATTTGCAAGGATATACAACCAGGAGTACTGGAGCCAGGATCTAGACCCAGGCAGTCTGACTCCAAAGGCCATGCTCTTCTTCATTACCTCTAGTACCTCAGGTTTTCTGACTTTGTACCACATTACTGTCCCCCTTCATTTTGAATTCAGCCAAATGTACCTGCTTAGTCTCACAATGCTTAACTGCACTCTGTACACATTGGATCATTCGACGCCTTTTGCTAAATATCCACCAGGACCAGGCTTTTTTAGTTTTCCAATGGGAAGGAAATACTTGGCCCAAGTCATTGTGATCCCTTAGTAACCAAAGACCTCTGCTTTCAAAGAGTCACAACTGAGATATGGAATGAAATCCAGAGCCATGCAAATAGTCTCTTGATTCATGGAACTGGAGTCTGTAACACATGGTATCATTATCTTATATCCTCAATCTCTTTATTCATTCATTCATTATTTATGAAGAGCCCATTGGGTGCCAGGCACGATGTGAAGTTTCGAGGGCTGTGTAATCTAATAGATTACACCATCAAAGCAGTCTTCAGGGCCCAAAAGCCTTTCAAGGGTTCCTGGAAATATTTGAGACCTGAAAATAATTAATATCACCTCCATAATACAAAGACTGCAAAATTAAATCAACAAGCATCTACTTGAAAGTCTATAAAGTCTAACCTTATGTCAACCTGTCAACTGCTTTTCAGCACAACTCTTATATGGTTATATAAAATTTATATTTAATGTGGCAGTGACATTATATTTGATTTTAAATAAGGCAGGTCTCTAAAACTAATAGTTTCTTAATCCTATGAATGTTGTAAAATAACCTAGAGGTGCTAGGGAAACAAAAATGCCTAAAACCTAATCTCTGGCTTCGTGGGAGCCTAATCTTGTATTTTGTTTATTTACTTGTCTATTTTTATGTTCTAATCATGAACTCCCGGAAGGCAAGGATTTTGTCCTCTGTTTTCTTGGTAAACTCCCTATTCCCTGGGTCTAGAGGAGAGCTGAATTTACAATAGTCCCTAACATGTTGGCTAGACAAACTCGATCAGGTTAGTGTAATGATCTATACTCTAAATTCTGAGCAATCCACAAGGACTCAGAAGTCATTTTCTTACCACCTCTTGCATGGATGTGGACACACCACACACACACACACACACACACACACACTCCATCCCCTACCCACTAAATTCCACAAGGGATAGAAGGAAGGAAAGAAATCAACATTAGTGAGTAGCTACAAAGCACTAGCTACTGTGCTGAATACTTTTCATACATCAAATATGCAACATGTAAATATTCCCCATGCCTGCTACATTGTAGTGGGCATTGCAGATTACTAGGAATTTGGAGTCATTTGTTCTTGAACTGTCTATGCTTTTCCCAACTTCTGTTTGTGATGCTTTTTGCATATCCTCTTACATGCCAAGTGCAAGATGCATGATTGTGAAAGGGAGCGACAATTTCAGGCAGATTATAAAACAAGCCAGAAAGAGTCGCCAGCAGAAGGGCTAAATTTCTTGAGATTCATCCTGCTGCCCATTTAAATGAAATGTTTATCTCTCCTACACTTATCATCAATTCATTCCGATTCCTGGACCAATCTTGTCACTTCAGGCAGCTTTAATGACTTTCATTTATGCGAGCTCAAGGCTGCCACTTCTGAACTGGCTGTCCACCATCAGGTACCCTGAGCTTTCCTCATTCTCACAGAGCAGAAACATTTCCATGGTCCAGAGAAATCGCACTGTGGGGATCTGCACTACTCCCATGCCAGCATTCCACGGACTGAAAGTGATTATTTCAGAGGGACGGACTTAAAGCTGCCCAAAGCTCAGGAGGAGATAAAGAGGGGTCTGAAGGACTCAGAGACACGGGAAAGTGGTTTAAGGCCTGGAGTCCATTTGCCCCATTTCAGATTTGACCCATACATCCCAACAGTCTGAGTTTGAATAATGTGGTTTTAAGAAACAGTTGCTTAGTGTTATATAAATATGAATTTACATGTACGATTGAGGGCTTTTGCTTCCCTGACTTGAAGGTTAATTTTTTAAATTTAGCATTCATTGCACTAATTATGTGGCCATGCACTGTGCTAAGAGATTTCTGTTCATTATCTCGATTGAGCCCATCAACAAACCTATGCAGTAGGTATGAATATCTGCATTTACAAATTGGAAACTGAGGCTCAGGAAGGGAAGTGACTTGCTCAAAGCCACATACCTTATCAATATCTCAAGCTGGATGACTTATTTTCAAGACTTAACACATATTATTGAGCCCCTTTGTAGGACCAGAGGGAATGGAAAACATAAATTTGTAAGTTCTGATGAGGAAGAGATATAAACAGGTTTCTTTGGGAGAATGAGGTGGGGGCAGGGGGAATGGAGGGAAGGAATGGAGGGGTTTCAGGGAAGAGGCGGCAGCAGAATTGGGCTTAATGCTGGAGCTTGAGTTTACCAGATGGAGAGAAAAGGGAGTGTCATTGGAGGCAGAGGGAAGCTTAGGAGCAGTCAAGGTGAACGTGGGGAAAGGACCTGTGAAGTCCAGGGAATGAGTGAGAGGACATGACAATGGCTGGGATCCAGGATCAGTGAGAAGATCTCATAAGACAGGAGGCTGGAGAGGTAAACCAGAGTCAGAATTTGGAAATCATGGCTATTTAACATGAGCAGAAATAGCACAGGAGGGGACTGTGGCCGAAAGACAAGACATTAAAGACTGAGGACCAGTAAGGAGATGCCTAGAAGAGCCCAGCAGAGACACGGTAGGTCTTGAACTAAGGCAGCTACTGTGGACGTGGAAAAGATGAAATAGTATTGGGAAATAGTTCTTAAAAGTCAGTGTACAGTTTTTAAACAATTTCTTGGGAGACGATCTAAAACTGCAAATTCCAGGACCTACTCCAAGATAATAGAATTCCCGTCATGTGGAATAGAACCCCAAAACCTGCATGTCAACAAGCACTTCAAGAAATTCTGATTCAGGTGCTGTGCAGATAATTCCTTGTGAGATATTTCTAGGACAGGCAAACTTGGTGATGGATTGGGTGTGAAAGTGAGGGAGGGGGAAGATTTGAGTTGATGTCCTCCTTCCCTGACATTGCTCCCCATTTCTTCTGATAACTGCCTGATTTTCTTCTTTTTTTCCCCCCTTTCTTTGGCCCACTCTTGGCCCATGTGGTTTGTGTAGAGCCCCATGTGACCAGGCCTAAGCAAATCAGTTCTTCACTCCTTATTCAGAGATGGACAGATGATTCAATCAGAGCCAATTCTGAGACTACGGAGAAAGAAAGCAAGTAATCCTCCTTGTTGGCCTTGAACTTGGCAGGATAAGATGTTGTGGCTGCTTTACCCAGGTAGAGCCTGAGAACAAAGCCAAGAGAAGACAGATGTGAGAGATGGGAAAAAAAGCAAAATCTCAGTGTCATTGTTTGGGTCCTGAATCAAGCCACGTCTAAAGCCAGTAGACCCCTAAACTTTTTGCTTCCTGTTGTTGTTTTTCACTTATACCATTCTGTGTTGGGTTTTGTATCACTGGAAAAAGAGAAACTCTGCTGATCACTTTAAGAAAATCTGATATCTAAAAATCTTACCTTACAAATCAGATAAATGAAGAGTTGATTACTTCTATTAAAAAGGGATTCACTCACAGCTTCCTTTGAAGAGAGAGCCTCCCCAAGGTATGAAGTGTAGAATTTGATTTATTAAATTTGATTTACACATGACCTTTTCAGGAGGACGATCTTAAATGCAAAGTGAGAGCTGCTCTACCAGGATAATTGCTCTCAGAGCCACTCCAGTGTGACTTTCAGAGGCCAGCCAGGGTGGCTCCCCCAAACACCAGCTTTCCTGCCCGACCTTTTTGGGTCTAAATTTGATTTCACAGCTCCATGGTCCCACCCAACTGCAGCAGGACCTGATCTAGCTGGTACACAAGTCTAATCTGATGTAAAAGTTGTTCCCAACTATAAGTTAATGGTATTTGTATTGTTCTTCTTGGATTCCTAATAGAAAAGAAGCTTAGTATGTGATCCCTTGGTGTATTAATTCATATGTTCATTATTCTTTACCAATAACCCAGATGGAAAGACTTTCTGGTCAAGCATGTGTTTCTCTGGGTTGACAGTGAATGAGTCACTGGGTTTCTTGTTCTATAGGTAGATGATTTCCTAGGGCCAAAGCTAAAAGAAATTCTGCACAGCCCAACCCCAGTGATCACGGCAAAACAAAGGATGCTTTTGTCATCTACATGGCCCCTGTCTGAAGCTAGGGATTGGCCTCACTTACCCATTACCCAGACCATGGTTGAAGCCCACTGCATGGCTCTTCATTGGATGATTCAATGATTTGATCACTATCTGGGAAAGTCTGAAAAGGAGACCTTAGTCATGGGGAAATATTTTCTTCTGAAAACTGCTTTGTTCTGAAACTCAGGTGTTAGGAGGACCAGAACCCACACATTCCTCACCTGGGCAGCAGCAGACATCCCTGAGTCTCCCACTTAAAACTCCCTTCCAATTCTAGAAGTGCAATTTCTTAGCTCATATCTTTACATTTCTCCCCCTCTATCTTGGGGCTTTTGTAAACGCCTTTATTTCCGGCCTAGCAAACTTCTTTCATTGCCTCTCCTGATTCACTGTGGGGAGTAATAAAGACAGATTTTTCTTTCCAGCCCAGGGTAGGTTGCTGGTTCTCTTTCCTGGTTCCCAAGGTCTCTCATTCTTCCCTCTAGCTTCTCCTGCTCCTACCTGTGAAACACTCAGAGCTTGCTTCCCTCCCTCTCTCGCTCAGTTGTTCTGCCTTTGGAAGGAGCAGAGAGCTAAGCTAATCACACTCTTCGGTTCAAAGCACATACCATCAGCGTCTGCCTGGTTAAGGTCCTGCTCTTACTAGATTTTGTTTCATTATTTGCCCCTTCATCCCCTCTGCCCAGTCTCATTTCCCATAATCACTATACTGCATTTGGTACATGCCCTTGGATATGAAATGTCTCCGTGAAAAAGCTGCAGTATTTCCTTGTGAATGAGTTTGTTTTAAATGAACATAAGTGACATGAGCTTCAGATTTCATGCTGTCCCCTGTTTTCTTTCATCACTGTGTTACAGTTCTATTCGTGTTCCTGTGTATATACCCATTTTTCTGTTCTAATGTCTACACCATAGTTTATAAATGCATCCTCTACACTTTGCTTGTCAATTTTTTAGTGACAGATGTCTTCATTGCCTAACTCCCCGCCATCACCAACAGTGCTTCTCTGAACATCTTTGTCCATGTTCCAAGATGCACCTGTACTTGAATTTTTCTGGGTAAATACATACGAGTGAAATTTCTGGGTCCCAGGGCACGTGCATAGCTAATTCCACTAAATGAGCTCTAGAATGGCTGTACCAGAATTGAGACCCTTTGTGTTGTTTCCCTAGCCTCTTCCAACCATATATTAATGCTAAACATTTTCATTTGCAATTCTCAGTGTTCACCTTATTTTGTTTAATTATTGTGATAAAGTTTTTGAGATAAATAAGGGCAGCTAGTATCCCCACTCTACATTTAGGGGAGGTGAGGTTGCCATACTGGTCTTAGCATTGTCTATGGTGAAAATCAATAAGCTAGAAATGGGATTCAGTCTATGTCCCAACAGAATCATGAGTAGGAAGTTGCAGTGAACGCTGGTGAGGTATTAGGCAATACAGAGGTCTGTCTCTAGACCATGTAGTGGTTCTAAACTTTGGTTACACATTAAAATTGTGGCATAATTAAGAAGTACTTAACAAATAACTGTGCCCACACCTTATCTAAGACCAATTAAATCACATTCTCTGGAGTGGGGCCTTACATAGGCATTTTATGAGCTCATGAGGAGGTTTTAATATGCAGCCATAGCTGGGAATCTCATCTTGGACTAAGGGCCAGACTTAGAAGGAGGAGCGTCTGGCATTTATCACTGAGCACATCAGTGTAATGGGTTAGACACTTGATGACAACATGGAGGTCCTGGAGGGAAAATACACTGAGAAATGATGAGAAGCTGACTGCAACTATGATAACCCACCATTCACTAGACAGATAATGCGACAGGAACCCGGCACCACTGGCTCAAGGCCTGAAGGGAAGTGAATGACAGAGGATATTTTAATTTGTGCCTAATAATTAGAAACTCAAAACTTCCAAATGATTGAATAATTACAGAAATATGTGAAACCCTAAGGCCATTAACAAGACTGCCATGGATCATTACCCAGGCCTAGTGAGTACCCAGCTGACAAACCTGGGACTCTGACAGGCTGTTCAAGGTGCCGAGGCCCAACAGACTTACTCACTGCTGGCTCCCCTCTGCCAGCAGGAAGCAGATTCCCAGGGGCACTCAGCAGGCAGCCCAGCTGGCCCCCTGCAGAGTCGATTTCTCTCTGCAGTCTGTAGGTAAATCCCTTACCACACTGATGTTCTCAAACCATGGAGAAAATTTAATCTCCAAATTGGCAGCAATGGGGCTGTCTCTGAAAATGACTCTCCCCTTACAGGCCTGCTTCTGTTTTCCTTCCTGCTATATTTCAAAATAATCATAATATCCAGTGGTAAAGTGGCCTCTCTTATGGGGTGGGAGGAGGACATTAGAAGGGAGGTAATTAACATTAGTTGAGCATCTACTATGAGCCAGGCAAGGTGCCGAACAGTTTACTCTCTTTATTTTCCTTAAACTTTACAAAAAGCCCTGGTAATCCTTATTTTATATATATAATATCAGAAGCTCAAAGAGCTTAAGTGACTTTTCCAAGGCAAATTATCTAAAAAAAGAGGCAGAAAAAATTATTCAAACCATGTTCTCTGATTCTAAAATTTGAACTTAGTCTACACTGAAGAAAATGTAACTTGTTTCCAATTCTTGCCCAGACAAGATATACCGTAACTTCTGTTGTGTCCCCTGAGTGCATTCAGTTTTCATTATATGTAGATTCTTCTTGGTACCTAGTCTATATCCTTCCCAGGATAATTGCAACATCCTGGAAGATGGAGATGATTCGATGAATGTTACATCTATGAAGTGGCCCATTCAGTTGCAAAGGGGAACTTCAGTCTATAATAGATGGACCATTGCGGCGCCTGGGTGGCTCAGTCAGTTAAGCATCCGACTTCAGCTCAGGTCATGTGATCTCATGGTTTGCGAGTTCGAGACCCACGTCAGGCTCTGTGCTGACAGCTTGGAGCCTGGAGCCTGCTTCCGATTCTGTGTCTCCCTCTCTCTCTGCCCCTCCCCTGCTCATGCTCTGTCTCTCTCTGTGTCTCAAAAATAAATAACAATGTTTAAAAATATATATAATAGATGGACCATAACCTCAAATTCCAGTGGTTCTGGCTATAAAAATCTGACCTCTGAAGGCAGGCCTCCCCAAGAAAAATGTATGGATATATGCCAACATGCAGCCTTGGGTCCTGCCATGGGCAAAAAAGATGTAGCTATTCTTAGAGGCTACTCCTGGGCCCCATACTGCTGCCTGCATCACATTAGTGGACAAAGGTCATGAGAAGACCCATCTGTCATTCTTCGAAGGAGTGGTTCTTCATGTGTCCCTGAACCAGCAGCATCAGTATCACCTGGAATTTGTTAATTGTGCAAATTCCCAGGCCCCATGTCAGACTGACTGAACCAAAAACTCTGGGGGGTAGATCCAATTAATCTGTGTTTTAACGCATCATGTGCATGTATGCACACACACACATAGACAAACATGCACTAAGGTTGAAAAAACCTGCTTTGAAAGCTTCTGCTACGCAATAAAGAAATGCCAAGTGCCAAAATGTACATCTGTTTGGCTGTGGGAATTCTGGAAAGTCCCCTGGTCCGATCAGAACCATCTAAAGACAGATAGAAAACATGTAATCACTGCATCACAGCTCTGTTTAAAATCTTCAATGGTTACCCACTGTCCACTGTATTTAACTAGCATGCCTTGACCTGGTTTTCTAGGCAACTTCTGTCTGGCTGCACACCACTCATCCAGCTTTAACCCCTTCTCTTTCCCCTTAGGCACTATGTGCTCTAGATTGAGATGTGGATATTTGGGGAGGGGAAGGGATTGATGGAGAGAAATGAAACCAAAATATTATTTTTCTGAAGATTTTTTGCTTGTCAAGAAATAACACATTTCCCCTCAACTTTTTGCTCCTTTACAAGCTCTTACATCCCTAAATATACAAAACGTGATCATTTTCTGAGCAGACCAAGTCATACATAATGTATTTTTATTGGCTCCTTGAATAAAGATATGGCAGACGTGAGTATCAAATGTGTAGATGAAAGAGCTGACAGGAACCCTCACAATGGGTGAACAGGGAGCAGGAGAGCACCTGGCTGCTCTTGCAAAGCCAAAAAAGATTGTGCTGGAGGAACTGCACCCCACAGTACTGGGAAGACTTGCAGATGCAGTCACGAAACCACTGTTTTCTATGAGGTGTCAAGGAGAACAGGCGAGATGCTGATGGAGGGAGGTAGTTACTTTAGAAAAAGATACATTCATCACACTAGCAGCTACTGAGAAGTTTTGTGAATGCTTCGGAGATAACAGCAAAAAGCCTGGAAATCAGTGTGGGTTTACCAAACACAGAACTTTATTTAAGGAAATGGGGGTGTTTGGCTTGAAAGGGACTTTATATATATGTAGGTCTTTCTATATCTGTAAATCTGTCACATGAAGAAAAATGTTATGCTGGGTGGCTTTCCAGAGCAGAAAGTATTGAAGATACAGTGACCTTGAGGATCATCCAGCCTTTCCCTTCATTCACGGGTGGACATCAAAGCTGAGAGAGGTAATGTGGCTTCAAAGCTAAGATTAGCGCTCCTGGTTCCTGGGCTTTTTTCATCATACTGAGTAACTCATAAAGGAAAGGTCATGAAAGATGAAACTCATTTCCTATTTTTCCAGTATCCCTAAACTGGCAGAAAGCTCTATAACCTGTAAAGTTCTATACAGATGTAAGTTGTTACTGTTATCATTCATAATATCAGGTTCAGTTCTTGACCCCTACCCACTCAACATATTTATGAAATGTCTGAAGAAGGGCATTGATTTTCTGATAACAAGCAGTTGGGGGCAGACAGTGAGTGTATTTGGATGGTTTGAAAAATGAGGCAAATCTAACATGATGAAATCTAATCAGACCAATGTTAAGTCAGGCACTTAATGCACAGTGCCAATGAATGTGTGAGCAAAACCTATGAGAGAGTGGATTAAGTTGTCTGAAGTTTATCTGAGATCAGAGCTGTCAGAGCATTAGTCTCCGGTTGTATTATTATGAAAATAATATCTATGGAACAAGTAAGGCGATGGTCCCTCTGCTCTGACCAGTATCCACCATATTTCACTATGGTATTATGTTCTGTTCTAGTCATTACCCTTCATCTAATGGGCATTTCTGTTCTCATGAGGAGGAGTTGAAGAAACTAGAGCCACTTTGCATGAATAAGAGAAGTTTACAAAGAATCTTCTCTGTTACCTGATGTGTACAAAGACCACTAGGGCTCCCATAACAAAATACCACAGAATGGGTGGCTTAACCAACAGAAATTTATTTTCTCACAGTTCTGGAGGCTAGAAGTCCAAGATCAAAGTGCCAGCAGGTTTGTTTTCTCCAGAGGCCTCTTTCCTTGGTTTGCAGGTAGGCACTTCCTTGCTATGTCTTCACGTGGTCTTTTTCCCTGTGCATTCACTCCTGGTGCATTCTTTCTCTTCTTTTTTTTTTTTTTTTTTAAATTTTTTTTTTTTTCAACGTTTATTTATTTTATTTTTGGGACAGAGAGAGACAGAGCATGAACGGGGGAGGGGCAGAGAGAGAGGGAGACACAGAATCGGAAACAGGCTCCAGGCTCCAAGCTGTCAGCACAGAGCCCGACGCGGGGCTCGAACTCCCGGACCGCGAGATCGTGACCTGGCTGAAGTCGGCCGCTTAACCGACTGCGCCACCCAGGCGCCCCTCTTTCTCTTCTTAAAAGGACATCAATCCTATCTGATTAGGGCCTCATTCTTATGATCTTGTTTAACCTTAAGAACCTCATTAAAGGCCCTACCTCCAAACACATTTACACTGGGATCAAGGCTTCCACATTTGAATTTGGGGAGGGGACGTAATTCAGTACATTACTGACTGACTATTAGTTGGGATAGAGTTTTAGGCTCACTCTGGGATGCTCCAGAGAGCAAAACAGGGACCATTAAACAGCCAATTCAGGGCAATTTGTGTTCAGTATAAGGAACATATTTCTGATAACCAGCTTCTAAAATTTAAATGGCCTTCTCTGTGTGAGAGTGAGTCCTCTAGTGTTTTAGAAGCCACCTTTCAGTTCCCTGGTAGCGGGCATTCCTGCCCAGGGTAAGAAGGTTAATGAATGGCATAATAATAATAAATGTTTTTAGATTTTTAGAGGCTGTTAAAAGAAACCAAGTATTGCACATGGCTTAATTATACACAACATTCCTAAATTCTACCCCCAAAACTATTAAAAATCGATTCAGTGTTTCCAGGCGTTTTAAAAGTCTCACTCTCCCACAGAAATGCTCCCCTTTCCCCATTACCACGCCTTTGTCAGCACAATCCCTCCTTGCACCCATCTATCCTAATCCTACCATGGACCAGCTACAGTCCATGAAAACTGCAAGCCCAGCAAATATTTCTCTTCTCTGATTATCCACTGCACTTCAACGCTGTGAATACAGTCAATTCTAACAGAGGTTAGTACAGTCAGGAGGTAGTCAGGGATTGGGGTATGATGACAAGGAACCAGGATCTTTTAAACCTTGCTGATTCTGACAGATGTTCATTGAAATGAGGCTCCAAATCTTCCACCAGGCACGTAGTGCTGCTATAGTTTGGTGAGGGAGGCAAACCAAACTCGGAGATTACCAAAATCATGGCCTTCATTAACAGTTCTGGACCTCATTATGATCTTGCGGCAAATTCAGCTGGACCAAGGGTTCTATGAGAAACCCTTTTACCTAGGTAGGGGCAGACTTGGACAACTTGTTCTGAAACAAATAAGTTGTCTGATTTCATTAATACTCTCAGCAGGCACTTATTGTGCCACAAGTGATTCTAAGTACTGAAGTTATAGCAGTGAACAAGGGAGATAATGTCCCTACTCTCAAACTTACAGTCTAGTGGGAAGAAAAAGGGAGACAGAAAAAATAGCAAGATCGATATCACATAGTGAAAAGATGCTATGTAGAAAAGCAAAATAGAGTAATGGGGTAAAAACCAGCCAGCTAATTTATATCTGGTGGATCTTCCTAAGTTGTTGACATTTGGACTCAGGTAAGGAAAGAAGATGGATAGTCTGTCATGATAAGACTAGGGGGTAGTCGGTCTAACCAGAAGGAACATTTAGCAGAATTGCCCCAAAGTGGGAACCAGTTTGGCAAGTTTGAGTAACAGAGATCAAGCCAGGATGGCACAAGCACAGTGGAAAAGGGGAAAGGAAAGTGATATGGGGTGCACTCCAAAAGGTAAGCAGGGTTCAAATCACATTAAATTTTTAAAACCAGGATAAAATGTCAACTGTTGCTCCATGTTATGCGGAGAGGTAGGAGAATTTTTAAAGAGAGGCAGACACGATCAAATTTGTACTTTACAGATCTAATTCTGGCTACCAAGAAGACCAGTTATGAGACCATTGTAGTGTCCAGGTGAGAAATGAAAGATGCTTGAGCTAGAATAGATGCTGGAGATGGAGAGAAACAGGTAGACGGTAGAATCTGCAGAACTCGCTTATTAGTTGGATAGTTGGATTTGGGAAGTGAAAGAAGTTAAGAATAGCATTTCAATTGGGGATTTGCTTCCATTTTTCTGATATGAGGAAGAAGGTGGAGGAATTGAGGCACACAACATGAGTTTTATTTGGGCCACTTTTAATTTGAAAAGACTTTGTTAGATACCTATTATATATGTAGGCAATATAGGAATTTGAAGTCCCATGGGAAGGACAGGACTACAAATAAAGATTCACAAGTCATCAGCATATAAGTACAATTTAAATCTATGGAACTAGATGAGGTCACCTAGACAGAGTACATAATCAGAGAAATGAGAAAGCATAATTCTATGATGTTCCAACATTTAAAGGCAAGATAGAGAAGGGGGAATCAATCAAGGAGATTGTGGTATCATGGAAGGCAGCAAAAGCAAGTGATTCCAGGAGGAGAGAGGATCAACTATGCTAAATGTTGTGTAGAGGACAAGTTAGAAAAATAGTGACCATTGAATTTTACTGATGACCTTGAAAAGAGTAATTGGGCGGTGGGGACAGAATGGTGGGTATTGGTTGAAAGGAAGGGGAAATGAAGATAAGGGGACAGAGATGAGAATCAATCTTCCAAGGAGTTTGCTGTACAAGGAATCCAATAAGTGGAATGGTAATGGGGAGTTTGGAGTCAAAGATGGTCTTGAAAATAGGATATATGAGATAGAGAGGGAAAAACTGATCATTCAAGAAAGGGACATACTCTAAAAATAATCTTACATTTCCTATTTGGACCCTAATCCTGACTGTGATCTCACAGTCTTACCACTGAACTGGACCTAAGGAAGAGAAACCTTTCTTCCAAAGTCCTGGAACATGAGTCTTTCCTAGGATGGGCACATCTTTTAAACAGGATATAATTCCAGGCTCATGTTAGTGCACCAGCCCCGCAGGAGATAACTACTCCAAGGGAAAACCAAAAAGAGATTAAGATCTCACAAAATATGCTATATGAATACAACTACTTTTAATCTTTATCTATTCTCATGAGAAGCTGCCCATACACAGGCTCCCAAGCATCCTGACCTGATAAATATCTGTACTTTCTATCCTGACCTTTCTTTGGATGGAGTACAGGGACTGTAGAGGAGCCTTGAGTTATCCTTAGAGGTCATACAATGATATGTCATCTTATATAGTTAACATTTATTCACTTAAAAACTTCTTGAGAACTCAACAGAGGCCAGTCACTGTGCAATGGGCTGGCAATACAGCTGTGAACAAGAAAAATAGCAACTTTTTGAGCATCCTGTGCATCTCTCACTCTACTGGGGAATACAACCTGAAAAAAAATTCTTATGCAAATGAATATTTATTACAATTGAGATAAACTGTAGGAACGAGTACCAGATGTTTTAAGAGTGTACAATGGATGAAGAAAACAAACTGAACTTGGGGGTTAGGAAAAGACTGATAAATATTATCTATGGTTGTATAGTACTAGACAACTTACACAGGGCTTTCTCATTCATGAAATCATTAAACTTAAGAAACAGAGAGATAAATAACATATCCCAATTTTGCAGATATGAAAACTGTCAGAAAGGTTAAGTAAAAATTAAATGTCTCCTTATTTTTGAGCACTTGTTTCCCTCTGTCTATTGACTAATTCTATCAGCCAAGACTCTAAATTACAAGGGAAGAATGCTCAAACACAAACTGGGACACATAAATGAAAAGACCAGGAGTAACAACAGCATACAGTTCCCTCTTCCTCCATGTAATGCAATTTTAGCTGGGTACATGGCCACTCAGCCAGACTTCATTACCCAGCCATCATTGTAACTAAACGTTGCTAGATGACTAAGTTCTGACAATCAAATGTTAATAGAATTAAAATAGGCTACTTCAGAATTTTGCCCTTTAACTTTTTCCTCTGGAGGACCTCTGCTTCTTTTGTGTATAAATTGCCTCCTCACTGTAAACAACTAGAAAAAGAGACAAAATATATAAGACAACATTTATTGGACAACAGACACCACAGCACTGTGATCCCTGAGAGAAGGAATACAAGCAAGGTTAGCACAAGGTAGCACTTGCCTACTGTCTGGAGGCAGTTTCCAAGATAAAGTGTATAGAGGTGCCCAGTGGTCTTGCTGAGTTGAGGAGACAAAACAGAGATTAGGGAAGCTAGAGGAACTAGAGTTCATGGACCAGAATGTCAGAAAAGTGGAAACTGTACTCAGAAAGAGTTCCAGACACCTGAAAAAAGTTCTTTGTAAGTTTTTGGCTGACTACTAATCTGTGAATCCATAAGTAAGACTCCTCAAGACCAGAAAAAGAACCACTCATAATCAGTAAGCCAAAAAAACAGTCAAAGTTCACACAGGGCTGAGAATAGTTTACATCCCAAAATCTGGAGTGGAAAGATCATGGGTAGTAGAATCCTCACAAGGTTCAGACTTTCATTGTGTGATTGAATTAGTCTTAAAGTAAAGGCTGCTCTGGACTTTCAAGAATAAAGTTTAAAAGAAAGCTTCAAAAGCATAAATTGATCCTCAATAATTTAAATGTGCATCAGAAAATTCCAAAATTCTAAAGAAAAATAAAAATCTAGCACTCAAAAGTATTATTTACCCAATTTCCAGAATTGAATCAAAAGTTCTCAGGCATGTAAATAATAAGTAAATGGAACTCATAATCAGAAAGAAAATCAATCAATTGAAAAAGACCCATAAAGGACAAGATATTATGGATTTGGGAGAAGAAGGACCTTAAGATAGCTATTATAAATCTTATAAATATACTCAGAGATATCAAAGGGGAAACACATAAAAAGAGAAATAGAAGGCATTTTAAAAGACTCAAATGGAACTTCTACCAGTGAAAATTACAGTATCTGAAGTAAAAAGTAAACTGAATAGGATTAATAACAAATTGGACTTCAGAAGAAAAAAAAATCAGTGAATTTGAAGATATAACAATAAAATCTATCTCAAATGCAACACAAAAAGAAAAAAAGACTTTAAAAAAAGAGTTTGGTGGTCTGTGAGACAATAGCAAATGGTCTAACATACACAACTCACCTAAATAAATAAATAAATAAATGTATGTATGTATGTGGGGTGTTAAGGGGAAATATATGAAAATATATGAAGGAAAACATATGAAGAATAATAGCTGATTGTTTTCTAAATTTGAAGAAAAATTCATAGAACAAGAAGCTCAGTCCAAGTGTTCATCAACTGATGAATGGATAAAGAAAAAGTGGTATACATATACAATGCAATACTACTCAACCATCAAAAAGAATGAAAGCTTACCATTTGCAATGACATGGATGGATCTAGAGTATATTATGCTAAGTGAAACAAGTCAGCAGAGAAAGACAAATACCATAAGATTTCACTCATATGTAGAATTTAAGAAACAAAACAGATGAACAGAAGGGAGGAAAAAAGAGAGAAGGAAACAAACCATAAGAGACTCCTAATGATAGAGAACAAACTGAGGGTTGATGGAGTGAGGTGGGTGGGAGATGGGCTAAATGGGTGATGGTATTAAGGAGGGCACTTGCTATGATGAGACCTGGGTGTTGTATGTAAGTGATGAATCACTAAATTCTACTCCTGGAACCAATATTACACTATTTACAATTTAAATAAAAATTTGAAAAAGAAAAAAAAACTCAATGAATACAAAGAAATAAGAAGAAAACTATACCAAAGTGCTTAATAATCAAATTGCCTAAAACCAGTGAGAAAAAAAAACAACTTAAAATCAGTCATAGCACAGGGAAGAAGGAAGACATTATGTACAAAGAATAAAGATTAAGAATGACAGCAGACTTCAATAGAAAAATGCAAGCTATAAGACAATGGAACTACATACTTACCATACTGAAAGAATGTCACTATACCAGTGAACACATCTTCCAAAAATGAAGGCAAAATAAGGACTTTTTCAGGCATATAACCACATAAAAAACTCATTACCAGCTAATGAGTACTACAAAATGCTAAAGAAAGCCCTTCAGGCAGAAGAAAAATAACAGAAGTAAACCTGTATTTACACAAAGTTAATAAAGAGCCACAGAAATGGTAAATACATAGATAAACATAAAGGCTTTTACTATTTAGTATTTATTTATCTTGTTATTTTAAAAATAACTTTAAAAGATAATTGCCTATTTTTTAGCATTCAGTTATATATTTTTTATTGAAATATAGTTGATACACAATGTTACATTCACTTCAGATGTACAACATAGTGATTCAATAAATCTCTACATTATGTCCCGCTCACCGTAAGTGGAGCTACCATCTGTCAGCACACAACACTATTATAATATCACTGAGAATGTTTCCTGTGTTTTACCTTTCATCTCCCTGACTTATTAATTCCATATGTGGAAGCTTCCACTTCCCACTCCCCTTCACTCACTTCACCCATCTCCCAGCACCCACCCTGGCAACCATCAGTTTGTTATCTGTGTTTATTAGCATATAATTCTTGATTGTTACTTCCTCAGACTCTTTACAGTTACTTCCTCAGACTCTTTACACTTTATTTCAATATTTGTTGATTTGTATCATTGCTGAGGCTACATACATACATACACACATACATAAAAGATAACTGACTTTTTAAAGCAAAAACAATGAATTTATGGTCCATATCACATATAAAAGTAAAATGTATAACAACTGTAGCACAAAGACCAAAAGTTCATAAGTTATATATGAAGTGACATAATATTACTTAAAGGTAGCCTGTGACAGGTAAATATGTACACTCTTAAAATAATAAGTAAAACAAAAAATATGTATTAATAAGTCAAGATAGTAAGTAAAATGGAACTGTAACAAAATATTTTATCTGAAAACAGACAGAAGAATAAATGGGAATAAATAACAGATGGGGCATATAGAAAACAAATAACAAAACAGCAGATGTATATCTAACCATATTGATAATTTTATTAAATTCAAATGGACTAAACATTCTAATTAAAAGGCAGAGACTATCAACTTAAATTAAAAAGCAAGATTTGATGATATGTCACCTAAAACAAATTCACTTTAATAGTAAAGACATAGGTTAGAAATTTAAAAATGAAAAAAGTTACACCATGAAGACTTTAATTGAAAAAAGCTTGGGTGGCTATATTAATATCAGATAAAGAATATTTCAGACCAATGAATATTCCATGGGCAAAAAAATTAAAATTAATTGTGATAAAGGGATAAATTCATTAAGACAATATACTAATAAGTAATATTCATGTACTTATTGCTAGAACTTCAAAATACATGAAGCAAAACTGATATAACTGAAAGGAGAAAAAGACAAACCCACAGATACAGTTGGAAATTTCCATAAACCAATTTGAGTAATTGAAAAGACAAATAGACCACTTGGAGCACCCGGGTGACTCAGTCACTTAAGTGTGTGACTCTTGATCTTAATTCAGGTCTTGATCTCAGTGTTGTCAGTTCAAGCCCCATGTTGGGCCCCATGTTGGGCCTCATGCTGGGCTCCACTCTGGGTGTAGAGCCTTCTTTAAAAAAGTAGAAGTAGACCATAAAAAAGGCAGTAAGTTAACCTCACTTAGAAATTTGACTTAGTTGCCCTTTATTAAATAAACTCTCCATTCAACTGCAGCATACAAATATTCACAAATATGGACCATATTCTGTGCCACAAAATGATCCATAATAAGTTCTAAGGGGCTGATCCCATTGAAATTGAACTAAAAATCAATAACAGAAGATATCTGTAAAACCTCAACTCCTTGGAAATTAAACAACACATCTGAATTACACATACGTCAACAAGTAAATTACAAGCATGGTAGAAATTATTTTGAACACAATTAAAATGAAAATAAAATATATCAAAATGTGTGGGGTGCAGATAAAGTAGTGCATAGAGAAAATTTTACATTAAATGGTTACAGTAAAAGCAGAAAGGTCTAAAATCAACAATCTGAGCTTCCATCTCAAGATTGTAGGAAAAGAACAAAAAAAAAGTAAGAGCCAAAAACAATGAAAAATAAAATTAGAAAAAAATGGAGAAAAATCAATAATATTAAAAGAGCAATACAGGAGTGCCTGGGTGGCTCAGTCAGTTAAGCATCCAACTTTGGCTCAGGTCATGATCTCATGGTTCATGAGTTCAAGCCTATGTTGGGCTCTGTGCTGGCAGCTCAGAGCCTGGAGCCTGCTTCAGTTTCTGTGTTTCCCTCTCTCTCTGCCCCTCCCATGCTCTCTCTTCTCTCTCTCTCTCTCTCTCTCTCTCTCTCTCTCCGTAAAAAAAAAAACATTAAAAAAAAGTTTTTTAAAAAGAGCAATACAATTAACAAATTTGGGCTATAATGATCAAGAAAAAATACATAAATTTATGTACCCATAAATTTATGGGTACATAAATTACCAATATAAGGAATAAGAGGGCATTACTACAGATACTGGAGACATTAAAAGGATAAGAGATTATTATGAACAACCTTACGCCAATAGGTCAACAACTTAGATGAAATGGACAAATTCTTTGAAAGACACAAAAGCACACTCAAAAGAAATCATGTGTCCCTGAAAGCCCTGTATCTATTAAAGAATTTTACTTTGTAATCTAAAATTTGACCACAAAGAAACGTCCAAGTCCAAATGGCTTCACAAGTGATTCCATTACACACTTAATTTAAAAAAATAATACTAATCTCACACTAACTCCTTCAGAAAATACCAAAGAGAATAACTACTTCCTCATTCTGAGACCAACATTATCCTAGTATCAAAATCTGAAAAAGACATTATGGGGGAAAAACTATAGGAGAATATCCTTCATAACTACAAATGCAAAAATCCTTAACAATATAGTAACAAATCTAATCCAGTAACATGTAAAAGGATAACACTATATGACCGAGTGAAGTTTTCCCAGAAATGCAAGATTGCTTTAATAGTCAATCATATAATTCACCATATCAACAGACTAAAGAAGAAATACTATTATCATACCAAGAGATTCAGCAAAACCTTTCACAAAATTCAGCATCATTCCTAATAAAAAATGTGCAGCAAACCATTAAAGAGAACTTCCTCAACTTGTTAAGGACATCCAAGGAAAACCAAAACTAATAAGCTTAGTATTGAAGGATTGAATGCTTTGCCTCTCAAGTTAAAGACAGGCAGAGCGAATATTTCCATTCTCACAATTTCTAGCCAGTGCAATAAGGCACAAAAAACAAAACAAAACCAAACAAAAGTCTACTAGAACTAATCAGGAAGTTTATCAAGGTCATATGATACAAGGAAAATGTGCAAAAATCAATCATATTTCTATATACTAGTAGCTAATAATAGAAATTATATTTTAAAATGTCATTTACAATAGCACCATAAAATCTAAGATATTTAAATATAGGTCTAACAAAATATGTGCAAAACCTACATGTCAAAAATTATTAAAAGTTAATGGAAAAAAAACAGGAAGATCTAAAAATGGGGAGATATTCCATATATATGGATTAGAAGTTTTAATATTACTAAGATTTTAATTGTCCCAAATTGATCAGCAGAGTCAACACAATTTCTTTTTTTATTTTTTGAGAAAGAGAGAGAGATCATGAACTGGAATGGGGCAGAGAGAGAGGGAGAGAGAGAATCCCAAGCAGGCTCAATGCTCAGTGCAGAGCCCAGTGTAGGGCTCAATCCCATGACCCTGGGACCATAACCTGAACTGAAATCACGAGTCAGATGCCCAACCAACTGAGCCACCCAGGTGCCCCAACACAATTTCCATTACAATTCCAGGGTAATTTTTATAGAAATCCATAAGCTATTTCCAAAATTTACACAGTCGGCTGTGGAGCCTGCTTAAGATGATCTCTCCCTCTGCCCCTCCCAAGCTCATGCATGCACTGTCTCAAAAAATGAATGGATGAATGAATGAACAAACAAATGGATAAACAAATAAATAAATAAAATTTATATAGAAAAGCAAGGGAAGTATAATAGCTAAAATGATATTGAAAAAGGAGAAGAACGTTGGAGAATGCACACTACCTGACTTCAAGCCTTACTATAAAATTACATTAATGAAGAACTGTGGTATGTAAATAGATAGACACATAGATCCATGGGACACAAGTGAGTCCAGAAATAGGCCCTGCATATATGATCAATTTATTTTCAACAAAAGTGCCAAGGAAATCCAACAGAGGCAGGACAGTCTTTTCAACAGATGGTACTGGAACTACTGAAAATCCATATGATCCATTTTGAGTTCATTGTTACATATGGTACAAGGTATGGACCAAGCTTTATTTTTAGTATGTGGAAAAAAGATTTGAACACCAAAGAGACATGGATAGCAAATAAGAACATGAAAAGATGTTCGAGATAGTTACTTTTAGGGAAATTAAAATTAAAATTAAAACTAAAATGAGACACTACTACGTAACTATTAGAAAGGCTAAAGATATATTGATGATAGAAATGCAAAATTGTGCGGCCATTTGGGAAAACAGCCTGGCAGTATCCTACAGAGTTCAACATACACTCAGCTTACAAGTTAGCAATTCCATTCCTAGGTATTTACCCAAGAGAAATGAAAGCAAATATTCACAAAAGGACTTTTACTCAAGTGTTCACAGCAGCTTTATTTATAACAGACAGAAACTGGAAATGACCTAATGATCATCAACTGGTGAATGGAAAACTAACTTATGACAGATCCATACGATAGATGATTTCTCAGCCGTAAAAAGAGACAAACGATAAATGACACATGCAAAAATATGGCTGAATCTCAAAAGCATTATGTTAAATCAAAGAAGCAAGATGAAAAGCATCCACATTGTATGCCTTCATTTATATGAAATTCTGGAAAACACATAACTATAGTTACAGATAATGGGCTTGTGTTTCTTGGGGCTGGGGTTGGGGTAGGAGATTAACAGTAAAGGATGGAGATGTTCTATGTCTTGATTGTACTGGTGGTTCCATGACAGTATACATTTGTCAAAAGTCATGGGACAGGATGCTTAAAGTAGGCTGATTATATTGGCTTAAGTTGTATCTCAATAAAACTGATTAAAAACAAAAAATACTTTCCCCTGCTTTCCTTCCCCCTCCAAACAAGGAGAAGACAAGCACTTGAGCAGCTGTCTTGGACCTAGAGAAAGAGGCCATGAATTGAGGATGCAAGGCCATCCTCTTGTCCCTGGACCACTTATCTCTGGGCTGTTACCTGAAAAGAAAATGGGCTTTGCTTACACCATTTCATATGTCCATCTCTTCATTATAGTATTTAGTCTGCCACTAATTAATATGCCAGCTACAGGTTTAGCATAACTGGTTTCAGAGGCTCCAACAATGCCACCAGAACCTGAGCTCTCTCTCCAGGACTCTGGTCCTCTCTATGCATTGGCTCCTTTCTCAGGCTCCATCTGGTAGACCGCTCATGCGGCCTCAGCCTCCCATATTCTCTGCCAGTTTGTGTCCAGTCCAGAATTGAGCACCGCCCCCCTCCGACTGTTCCAGACAAAGCCTCCTTATACCTCTGTGGCTCCACCTGGGTCACATGCCCGTCCTGTGCCACTGTGGCCAGGTGAGCACAGTGTTGTGAGCAGCCAGGTCTGAGCCACTCACTCTATCCAGCACCAGGGCATATCCAGATACACAGAGAGTGCCCTGTGAGGAGAGCGGAGTGAGTCCCCCGGGGAAAGATGGGGTAGAGCTATGAAGGAAGGGTAGCTGCTCAAGAGCCAAAGTAACAGATGGCCCTGTCAAGGAGAGTAAATGAACAAATGACTTACCTACTGTCACCCAGCAAGACAGTGACAGGTCTTTGAAGCTTGCCTCCTGTAGCAGGTCATAAACAAAGGCCACAATTTCTATCTTCTTACTGATCACTTTACAAAACCTGGCTCAGAGCACACCCACGGCAGCTATCCCTCGGCAGCTCCTGATGACTTTTTGTCTTGATTTGGGGGCTAAGGAGAGATTATTTAAAAAAAAAAAAAAAAAAAAAAAGGACAACACACACACACACACACACACACACACACACACACACACATAAAATAGAAGAAAAAGCCCAGGGATTGAGTGTGGATGTGTCTGTGGAGGGAGAACATGCCTCCATAACAAGCTACAGTGACTTTTTACAAGCTGCCTAAGTCTGAGACCTTACTTAGATCACACAAGTTTCATGCCACGGCAGAGTCCTATTCTCCCAAATTCAAGTCCAGTTCCAGCAGTTTACAGCTGTGTGACCTTGGGCAAGTCACTTAACTTCTCTACGTCTTGGATTTGTCCCCTATAAAACATGAATAATGCTACTCCCCAGGGTTGTTGTGACAATAAAGTTTGATGTTGTATGTGAAAGCACTTCATAAACTACAACCAGAGCCTGAGGGATCACTGCCTAGCTGCTCCCGCAGGCATAGCACTTAGCACTTATCCCTCTCCATCACTTCCTTGCACTCCACGCCCTCTGCCCGACATCTCTCAAACTCACCGCAGCTTCACCCTCCAACTCCCCATTAGATCTACAGACTGGAGAAAATGCTCTCATTTGGAAAATGGGTAACCTGTTTGCTGTCCCCAGCTTGATTGCAAACCGCTAAAATGGGCCACAGGTGTCCAAGTCAAAGCCTTTACCTCCTCCAAGCAGCCTTGTGATCCTTTCTGATCTTTTCCTCTCCAGTTGAAAGAACCTGGGGCATACCATTTTAACATGTTGCAAAACGTTGCAGAGTGAGACAGCAGTGATGGAGGGATCAGACCCCAGGTCCAGCCTCTGATGACTGAACCCCGAGGAAATTGATGAAGACTGTGTTCCTTTGCTTGCTGGGAGGCACCTGCTGGGAGGCACCAGCTGGGAGGCACAGCCTTTGCGGATCTGGTGTGCACAGCAGTTTCCCAGGCCACAAGGCCTTCTGGAAGGACTACTGAGAGCACTCTTGCTAAAAGAAGGATCTAAATTCAGCTACACAACCCTGGGGCTGGGAGATAAGGAAACTCGTGGCCCATCTGTCAGGATCTTTCGCTGAATGGCCTTGTTGTTTGGGCATCATTGAAACTGTGCCCGGGAGGCTCGGTCATAAAACACCAGGCTCTGCAAACACAGGCTGGAGAGGCAACCTTGGTCTGTTTAGCCAAGAGCACTCACTGAGATGCAGAAGCACGGAGGTGCAGAACACACACACTCATTCACACCATCACGCACACACACGAGTTCACACTCGGGTGTGTATGGTCACACAAACTGCTTTCTCTCCCAGATGCACATGCCACTATTCACACATGACACACTCACCTGCTTTTGTGAAAACATGCTCAGGGCACACTCATACACATGCACAGACGCACCCATGCACACACTCACACTCTGAAACCATGACCCCCTTACTGGTTCATATAACCCTCAGAATCGCCACATTTCCCAATGTGGCACACAAGGATTCATGCAATTCACACCTGAAGGTGGCCACACCTTCAGATATACTCCAACATGCACAGTCAAGCAGGCATCACACACATCTACATACACACACACACACGCACACACGGGGAGTTCTACATTTGAAGGCTAAGGGCTCTTCTGTGCATATTCCAGTCTTCATTTCTTTGCTGAATTATGCTTTCACTCAAAATTTTGGTTCAAAATGGGTCCCCACTGAGCATGTTATCTGAGGGTTCCCAGCCATATGCTTACTACAAAAATTCTGCCCATGTGTCAGATTCTGGCATGAATGAAATACAGCCCACACATGTGTATACATTGCAACAAGAGCCAGAATGTAGTTCTCACTGTAGGGTGGATGGGAACCTCAGGGGGAGCCCTGGCACCTAGCCATGAAGGGCATTCTGGTTGGGCATACCTTCCAGATAGCTCTCTGGAGGCTGGCCTCCGTGCTTATTTTGTGGCTTAAAACAGTACATTTATCCCTCACGCTTCTGGAGGTCTGAGGTATGAACTGAAATTTCCCTGACTAAAAGTAAGGTGTGGGCAGGGCCAGCTCCCGTGGAGGCTCCAGGGCAGAATCCATTCCTTTCTTCCCCCAGCTGCCAGAGGTGCTGGCATTCCTTGCCTCACAGCCACATCACCCCAATCTCTGTTTCTGTCTTCACATTACCCTCTCCTCTTTTTGATCTTCCTGCCTTCCTCATATAAGGATATTTGTGATTAATCTGGGCCCACCCAGATAATCCCCCTGCCCCTCACATCAATATCCTTAAAAGCCCATCTTGCCATAAAAGGCAACATATTCACAAGTTCTGGGGATTGGAACATCTTTGGGGAGGAGGAACGGGAAGCATTCAGTCTACCATAGTACTCAAGAAACATTCATCACTGTTGGGGCGCCTGGGTGGCGCAGTCGGTTAAGCGTCCGACTTCAGCCAGGTCACGATCTCGCGCTCCGTGAGTTCGAGCCCCGCGTCGGGCTCTGGGCTGATGGCTCAGAGCCTGGAGCCTGTTTCCGATTCTGTGTCTCCCTCTGTCTCTGCCCCTCCCCCGTTCATGCTCTGTCTCTCTCTGTCCCCAAAATAAATAAACGTTGAAAAAAAAAAAATTTTAAGAAACATTCATCATTGTTATAAAACCCTCCCAGCTACCTTGCCCAAAGTCACACAGATAGTAGGTGCCAGGGCAGTACCTTGGTGGTAACACTGAGCCACCCAGGTACCCCCATGCTTTACATATTCTATAAGTCACCAACTATGAAACAGGTTATACTCATCCCATTATACAGATGGTGAAACTGAGGCTTAAAGAGTCTCATCCCCCTTCCCTCCCTGTTCCAGGTACACCTGCTCATCCTAGCAGCTACTTTAGCCTTCTAATTGGAGGACACTTGGGACAAGTCTCCTCAGCTTCCTTCCCGTGTACCAGGCTCTCTGTGCGCTGCATTTTTTATTGGGATTCTTTCAGGGCTGAAGGGAGGCTGGGGTGTGTGTGCGTGGTGGGGGGCAGTGAGGAGGGTTTGAAGGTATTCCTGAGTCTATAGCCATTTATCAACCACCTTCAAAGAGCTGTCTCCCCTTTTGCTGCTTATTATTATGATTATTTTCCAGGCTGCATTGCCCACAATGGTTATTGCTTCCAACTCCAGAGGGCCACATCAGCCGCCACTGACTTTTATTCCTGCAAATAAAAATGTAAGCTCCACAACAAGGAAACTGCAGGCGAAAGAGACAAAGCCCATAAACTCGAATTTTAAATGTGCAAAGATGATGCCAGTGATTCTCTGGGTGCTGTCGCCCACATTCCCTCTGCACCCATTGCACAGCACACGACTCTCCTCCAGAAAGTCCCTCCGAGCTCAGAAGGGCCTTGAGGAGGTAAGTGGTGGGGTGACAAACGGGGAAGAATTAGAATGAGCTTCCAGTAGTTTGTGCAGCCCCTCCCGCAACCAATATATGCAGACTTTGGTAAACCTCCTCCTGGTACAGAAAATAAAAGGCGGGGGGGATATAAAATCCATTATGCCCTTTGGATATTATGTCTTAGAGTGTTTTCTGTGTGTATCGACACTGTCAACGAATCTCCTTTTTATTGGCCTCAGTGGGGAGTCTGGTCCCTCCATGAAGTTGACTGAGCTCCCCACTGGAGGTCTGGAGACTGGGAGCAGCTGTGGGGCTGGGTTGGGGACTGAAGCAGAATTGTCTTGCAGGCAGGGGGCACCTCCCTGAACACCCTTCCTACAGAGCCTCCCTCTCTCAGCATGCCTTATTCCCCATTCTACTCCTGCCACCACCCAAGTGTATTCCCATAGCATTCACCACTGTGAAGGTGTCTTTACTTGCTAATTCCCCTCTCTTCTGCTAAAACATAAGCTCCGTTAGGTCAGAGACTTTGTGTGACCCATTTACCTTGATGTTCCCAGCACACAGTAGGCACTATATAAGTGCTGTTGCTGTTGTTACACACACCTTGTCGCTAGCTCCTAGAACACTGCCCAGCCAATAGTATGTCCTGAATAAATACTATGAAGATAATTGAACAGAGAAGAAAGTCCCCCTGAGGTTTGGTGGAGGATGTGGTTGAGCACAGGCATCTCCCCAAGGCCAAGGAATAAACCAGACCACCTAGGAAGGACTGACTCACTGACTCCACCCCCTCAGCTGGAGAGGACCCAGGCATCTTTCAAAATCTCATCCCTGAGCCAGAGAGCCCCAATGATTTAGAAATTGGAAGGACTTGTAAGTATCAGGGAGTTAAAGCTCCCACCCAGCCTGATACCCCTCCAGTGTGTCCAGTGTGTCCTGAATCATGTCTCCTCTTGTATGTTTCCAGGATGGGGGTTCTTTCTCACACAGAACAACCCAGTCTTCTATTCAAGACCTTCATTCCACTGCTGGAGCCTGGGCTAGCCCTGGGGACACAGAGATGAAATTGGCCACACTGTCATTCCTGTCATTGCTCTGAGACCCACCGTTATCCCACGATTGGAGCAATGAAAATGGATAACTCCCTAGAAGCAGCCTCTCAAGCTCAAAGGTGTTTCTTCTGTCCAAGTAAAACATTTCTAGTTCCTACTTTTTTTTCCTTCATGACCCCATACGAAGTCTCTTGCTATCCTCGTTATGACCTTGAACACGTACTAATTTTTCATTGCTCCTTTAGAAATATGCTGCCCCAAGCTGAGAATATTACTATCAGTGGGGTCTGTCTACAGAGCAGGAATATCACCTCTCTTTCCCTGTTCACTAGACTCGTATTAATGTAGCTCTGAGACTAACTAGAATTACCAAAGGGGAGTGGCAACATGAAGAAGAGCAAAGGGCAGCAGTTGAGGAAAACCCTGTCATTGGGAGATGGGCTAACAAGGAAGGGTCAGAGAAGGAGTAGTCAGAGAGGTGGGTAGAGAGCAGGAGAGCACACTTTCGCACATATAAGAGGGATGGGAGAACATCCCAAAGCTGCAGTCGGATACTAACTATACAGGTCCTACAGGAGGCCAAGCAAATGAGACAGGGGACCGTAGACTTCACCTAATGATCCAGCTTGTCACAACCGTCAAGGAAGATGTTCCATGAGGTGGAAGGACCAGAAGAGAGACCTCAAGGTGCAGAGGAGAAAATTAGGAGTGGAGAAACCAAGGCAGGGAGGATAGACAACACTTTCAAGATCCAAGGGCTTGGACTTTGTTGCTGGGAGATGGGGTGGGCACTATGATGAACATCATGGTTTGTATGTCCAGCCACAGCTTTCTTCTAGAAACCACATGCCCACTTCTTTTGGAGTCATATCCCTCCCCCAACCTCAACCATTTAGTTTTACTGGGACCTGGATCCAGAAGAGGCCATGAGTCAATGCGAAGCCAATCAGAGCCCTTCCTTGGCATTTCAAATTTGAATCAAGGAAATAGAGTATTTTCCTCTCTGGTGATGAAAGCTAGGATTTGTGAGTCCAGGAGTAGCCCCAGCCTGGTGGAGAAAGCCCTTGTGGGAGAATTCAGCTGACATTCTGAGAAACAGAAGTCCTGCCCTGACAGCATTTGAGTGTGTGACACTCAACTCTGCCCCCGCCTGGCCTGAGATTTGGAAACGTGAGTCAATAGAACCTCCTGGAGCATACACTAAATCAGATTGGGTTTCTGTTACTTTCCACCTAAAGAATTCTAATATCAGAACTGTAGGCCAAAGGGTGAACTCACAGTGAGTCTGGGACCCAAGATGGTTGATGCTAAAGCCACTCACAAGTAGAGCCAGAGCAGCCCTCAGGGACCTCTTGTCCATCTTGAACCTGACGTCCCCAGTCTGGCATCCAGGGTGATTGCGTCCAGCATTGGCCGCTGCTATGATAACAGAGCTGGGCTGGCTGCCTTATGGAGACGGTTATTTATTTGCTTCATAAGCAGGAGGGCCCGAGGCATATCATGGCAGGGCCCAAGCTTGCCTTCCTTTCGTATTTCATATTATATTTCACCCTGGCAAGAGTGATTCTTCTTGGCTGGGAAATTGATTTTAAATCACCCTTCTTGCTGTTGACAGCCTTGCACAACCCTCCCTTCCTGGGGCCTTTGCCCTCTCTTCCCTCCCTGCAAAGCTCTTCTACTCACATCTTCCAGCACGCCAGCTAGACAGACAGACAAACAGACACATACACATACACACAGCTCTTCTCTACGCTGGGGATTTTATCTTTTGCCGGTTCCATTTATTGATGAATTTTTATAACCAGGTCCATCTGTGGCTTCAAAACCAGTCTGTGGTGGGACCCCGGGAGAGGAAGCCGGCTGGAGGAAACGCAGGCATGAATTCTTGGCATCTGCCTGGGGGGAGCCAGCTGGCACTGGACAAGAGGAGGCTGACCAGTTGTTCCAGAAGGAACTTAGTGCAGAGATGGAGACTTTGATGCCTAGCCCATGAGTCTAGAAACCAATAGCCTCAGCTGAGACACCAGGCACCTAGTGGGGCCTTCCTGCCTTCTTCTGTGTTTTATTGCTCATTGAGCATTAGCCATCCCAGCACCTGGCTGTAGGAGAGAGGTCTTGGAAGTGGGTTCACATTTCCCCCTCCCAGCGCTGCCACTTATTAGCCATATGGGATTGTCTGATGGGGATCTGCCAACCTTTTCTTAAAGGACCAGATGGTAAATATTTAGGCTTTGCAGACCATGTCTTCCCCACTACTCAGTTCTGCCACTGTAGAACCAGAGCAGTCAGAAACAATATGTAAATGAATGGGCATGGCTTTGTCCCAATATAACTATTTACAAGAACAGGTGGCTCTCTCTCAAGGCATAATTGGCCCCTCCCTACCTTAGTCCTTGCAGTTCAGGGGCGACTCCTACCATCCTGATAACAGCTGCTAGGGACCAGCCCAGCTTCTCAAAGAAAAATTGCAAAATTGTGAGAAAGCAGAGCTGCCTGCCAGTCACTTAATGCATGTGGTACAGCCAAGGGTCAAGAATGTGGGCTAGGTTCAAGCCTGCCTTTGTCACTTACAAGCTCTGTAATCTTGGGAAAGTTATTTAACTTCTCTGTGCCTTGACATCATCATCTGTAGAAGAACATGCTAAACAGAAGGTAGGTATAAGGATTTGAATGGTCAGCTCATGTGCTAGAATGTCTGTGCTGGACTAGCAGAGATGAGCATCGTTATTCAGGAGTCTGGTGAGATTGCAAGGTGAGTAATGGAAGGAGGCTTCCATGTGCTGACAGAGGAAGGCCTCTAAATTCAGCCTTAGGAGGGCTTCCCAGAGGAGGTGATGCTGGAGCTGAGGTTCTGACAACAAATAGGAGTGCTCCAGGGGAAGAAGATGGAAACATGTCCGAGCATCTTACTGAAGGCAAGAAAAAGCAAGTTTTTTGTAAGGATTCACAAGGAGCTTTGATATTCCCAGGGTTTGGTGCAAAGAGACCAGGGAGAGAGCAGGCTGGATTGATAAGCAGGGGCCAGATCATACAAGACTGTGCATTACGCAGTAGAATGTGGATTTTATCTTCATGAGAATGAGGGCCCTGGAAAGTTTTATTTTTTAATAAATTTTTATTTTTGAAAGAGAGTGTGAGCAGAGGAGGGGCAGAGAGAGAGGGGGGCAGATGATCTGAAGTGGGCTCTGTGCTTACAGCAGCACACCTGATGCAGGACTGGAAGCCATGAACTGTGAAATCATGACCTGAGCTGAAGTCATACACTCAACCGACTGAGCCAACCAGGCACCCTTGGAAAGGCTTTAATTGGAGGAGATGTGTACCTAGATGTGTGCTTACTCTGGCAGCTGTCTATAGGATGGATTCGAGAGGGTGAAAGTGGAGCCAGGGGGACAACTAGGAAGCCGTTGCATGGAGTAGGACAGGGAAAAGTTGACTGTTCCAAGGCAGGGGCCCTGGGAGGAGAGGAGAGGCACACAGTGGAGAAGTTAAAGAGACAGAAGCATCAAGATATGCAATCCTACTGGACTAAGGGAATGGGAAAGAGGGAAGAGCCAAAAACAACTCCTAGGTTTTAGCCCAACTGAAATCACAAGGCGCAGAATTAGCTGACATCACCACTTTCCTTTATAGGTCTGAGAGCTTTATCACAGACTAATTTGGGGCTGGAACCCAAAAGCCACCATGCAAGTGTCTCTTCAAGGTCCTTGGGCAAGTCTTTTGGACATATACCCAGAAGTGGGATTGCTGGATCGTATGGTAGTTCTATTTTTAATTTTTTGAGGAATTTCCTTATGGTTTTCCACAGCTACCGAACCATTTTGCATTCCCACCAACAGTGCACAAGAGTTCTGATTTCCCCCACAACCTCGCCAACACTTGTCATATTTTAATTGTTGTATTTTAATTGTTTACATTTTTTAAATAATAGCCATCCTAACAAAGTCAATGTGGTATCTCATTGTGGTTTTAATTTACATTTCTATGATCTCATATGCCTGTTGGTCATTTGTAGGTCTTCTCTGTACTCCCATGCTCACTGTGGCATTATGCATACTGGCCAAGATGTAGAAGCATCCCAAATGTCCATCCACAGATGAATGGATCAAGAAAATGTGGTAAATGTGGTATGTACATGTAATGCAATGTTACCTAGCCTTTAAAAAAAAAAGGAAATCCTATCATTTGTGACAACATGGATTGACCTGGAAGATGTTATGCTAAGTGGCATAAATCAATTAGAGAAGGACAAATATCACATGATTCCATTTGTATAAGGAATCTAAAATAGTCAACTTACAGAAGCAGAAAATAGGTCAATAGTTGCCAAAGGATGGGTGGGGAGTGGGGGAGTGGGAGAGTGGGGGAGGGAGAAAGGGAAGTTGTTCTATGAATATAAAGTTTCATTTATACAAGATAAACAAGTCCTAGAGAGCTGCTATACAACATAATGTCTATAGTTAACTCTACGGTGCCATGCACTTAACAAGTGAAGAGGGTAGATCTTACGGTGAGTGTTCTTACCACACACACACACACACACACACACACACACACAAAAGCAAAGGGGCACAAGGAAACTTCTGGAGGTGATGGGTATGTTTATTACCTTGATTGTGGTTATGGTATCACAGGCATATATATACTGAAACTTATCAAATTACATTAAATACATGCAGTTTTGTGTGTGTATCAATTATACCTCAATAAAGCTAGAAAGAATTATCATGCAATCTTAACCTGTGGCAGGAAAGAGCCTGTCAGAGGTCATTTCACCCACTCCCCTGCCTCTGGACCTGTCTGCATTTAACCCCCTAAATAGTCAGCCATGGGTGCCATGAAGGACAAATGCTCTGTACAGTGCACAGGAGGGAAGCTGCCCAATGTGGAGGTGAAGGTTTCCAGGCTCTGGAGAGTCAGAGCTTTTAGCTGTTAAGTAGACTGGACCCTTTCTTCCATTCTCTTTTTAAAATTTGCCAGCAGGGTCAGTTTCCTGGCTGTAGAGGAGGGAGGGTCTGGCAGATAGCCACCCAACCACATCACAGCTAAAGCTCCATGGCCCCAGCCACGACAGGTGCAATTTATCTGCAGCCAAGGGAAAGAGGCAAAGAAATGCCATTTCTTCCCTTCCTTGCTGTTTGGGGCCATTCATCACCTTCGTTATTTTTATAGCAGTGTGGTGTGCTCAGCTCTCCTCCCCAGGAAATGTGAGCAGATGAGGAATTTGGAACCCATGTTATCAAGGAAGGCATCAGAGCACAGAGGGGTGATTAAGGATGGAATGTCACATTTCCACCCCTCTGCCCTCCTTACTTCTTATTTTAACTCCCTTCCATGTCCCAGAATTCCCCAGATTGGACCTGAGACTATCTGAGTTGTGCAACAGAATGGAAGACTTGCTTTGAAACACCTGGACTTGGAAAAGGGAGATCATTGTAATGCTCATTCTAGTGATCTCTGATTTAAGCCAGCAGAGTGAACAAAATAGTGACTCAATGAGAAAGTCAGTGTGAGGCCTGTAGGATTTAATGCTTTGCTGAAAAGATGGAAAGGGGGAGAAAGAAAATAGAACCCACTCTCATGAGGATGAGAGTTTCTGTGTTGCTCAAATCAAAGCAGGAGGAAGAGCTTTAATTCATTGAGTTATGCTATTTGCCTTGCTATAGTGGGGAAGGTGTGTTGCAGAGTGGAGTTTGGGAATTGTATTGAAACTCAATTTGAATCTTGACTTCTCCATTACCTCAATAATTTATAAACTGAGGATAGTTATATCCACTTCCTTGGGTTGTTGTGAAAAAAATTTTAATTAATGTATATATTTTATTCTCTAACTTTAAATCCAGTACCAGAATTATTTTTTTGCACCTCAAATTGTTCCAGCCTTCACCATTAGAGGCCCCATCAAGTTGGCTCCTGGTTTCTTTCAACAAGCCTCCAGATGTTCCAAACTCATCTTGTATGTACCATTCCTCACCACTGGAATCAACCAGTTCACTTAGAAATGTCAGTTCCTTGCAATGGAGAATGGTGCTTAGAGGCCATGAACTAAGTGCCACGTGTGCTCATTGTTACTGAGGTGTCACTGCTTCTAGGCCCTGTCATCAGACAGAGCTAGGAAATGTAGGTATGTGCACCAACCAATGCAAATATGCACATCTGTATTTCTGTATCTATGTATCATACAGGGTTGATAGCACTGGTTGATAGCACAGGTTGTAGCACTGTAAAGTGAGGTGAGAAATATAAAAGAATGTTTTATCTTATTACTGCAACTTTTCTGTTAGCTGAAAATTGTAAGTTTTTTAAGTATAAGAATCTAGAATGTAATAGGTGTGCACTAGCTGTAAATTCCCTTTCCATCCCTCCAATTCCTAAACTTGTTTGCTCTATCTACCTTGAAAATTTATAAATGGAATAGTAATATCTACCTCATAGAGTTGTTATAAAACACACTGGATGCGTTTCAGGATATGAACCTGAAAGGTGCCCTATAGCAGCAAATTGGGGAAAAGATCCACTCCTGCCAAGCTGAAGTTTGAAAGCAGAGTCTCTTATCATATGAAAAGGGAGGTATAGTTTAGGTTCCCCTGGAAGTAGACCCTGAGATAGGGTTTAGGGTTCTAGTGCTAGTAATTTGTGGCGGGGAGCATCAGAAACACTATGGGGGAGTGGGAAAGAAAGACAGCCAAAATGTATGTGATAATATGCCAGATCCTCCAGTGAAGGACTGCTACATAATCTCACGACAAAAACTCTAGGAAATTCTGTAAAACACATATCTCAAAATTATCCACACACACCCCAGAAAAGTAGCTGGGAGATTTTATATACAAATTTCCATCAATCAATAATTGAGGGCTGCTCCCAGGGGTTGTTGTTCCCCCAGAACACACAGAGAAGCCTCCTGTAGTTCTGGGGAAAGTCCCAAGCCCAGAGCTGCAGAGACTGTAGCTGGGTCTTAGCACTTTGCCCCAAACAGACATCAGTGGCCATGCCATACTCAAGTTCAGTCTGTTTGACCCCATTTCCTGACCTACTCCCGTTCTCCTGAATTTCCTTGAGAGGCCCATGCAATGGGAAGAGAATTATGGCATCTCCTGAGCTTGTGGTTTAGGAGGAGAAAATTTGTCAAGGAAGAGCCAGTTTCATCTAACCAAATATTCATTAATCTGTGACAAGGTAGCCAGGTCTACAAATTTCCTCAAAGTGATATTAAAATGTATTTATATAGAGAGCTAGATGGCATTTCTCTATATATGAATATGTAAATTTCTGAGTTTGTAAGTATCTGTGGTTGAGAATGAGAATGAGACATGGAATACAGAGCCATGAATTCATAAAATGTTTTAAAGGAGCTCTCTCCAACCTTTTGGTGTGTTATGTTATTAAGGTACAGTAGACTTGCAAAGTATGTTGTAAATCTAAAAGTTTAATGCATCATTTGCAGTTTTCCACTGAGTTTGCTCTAAGAAAGGGCAATGAGGAGAAAAGGATGTCATCTCAACCTTTCGCCTTGAGAAGAGCTGCATGGTTGGTTTCCCCAGCCAGAGCTGGCATCCTACCCCACATCCTGAGGATCCAGAGATTCTTGCATGAATAGGGTAGGGTCACCATGGGTAGGGTCACCATGTAAAGATGCAGGTTGTGCCCAGCACAAATGCACGCAGCCTAGGGGTGATGGAGCACTGGAACCTCACCCATGCTCCCTCCACCAGACAAGGACCCAATGTAGGACTGTGACTGCCTGGGAGAAAGGGTATCTTTTCTTAATTTGCACAAAAACACCACATGGGTCAATAGCATTCTTATAAGCACCCAAGACAAGGAGCTATGCAAGACCAGGACACAGAGGGGAAAGACTTCTCCAGAGTGTATTCATTTGCTAGGACTTCCATAACAAAGCATCACAGACAGGGTGGCTTCAGCCATTGCAGTTCTAGAGGCTAGAAGTCTGAGTTCAAGGTGATCAGTAGATCAAGGTCATTGGCTTGCTGATGGCTTCCTTCTTTCTATGTCCTCACTCACTTCTCTCTGTTGTCCCTTTGTGTGTGCCTGTGTCCTAATCACTTCTTCTTATAAGGACACCAGTCTTATTGGATTAGAGCCCACTATAATGACCTCATTTTAATGTAATTGCCTCTTTAAAGACCCTATCTCCAAACACAGTCAGATTCTCAGGTACTGAGGGTTAGGACTTCAACATATGAATTTTGGGGAGGACACAATTCAGCCCATAACACAGAGCAACACAGAAAGTCATTGATGATGCCAGAAATAGAGCTTGATATTTTCTGACTTCCCATCTATAAAACTCTGTAGCTTATTCCAAAGTCATCGTGTCCCTGTCAACCCTTGTTTCTGACAGAGGTGTAAATGGAATTGCAGACATTAAGTAAAAAAGCAGTTCTGCCTCACTGTTGTTCTTGCTTAGCAAGTCATGTCACCATCCTCAAATGGAGCCAGGGTCTCCTGTGACACCCACATAATACCCACCTCCACTGGTTCCCTTAGTAGAAGGGAGTGTCATACCAGAGCCAAGAGCTCACAGATGCCAGTTAGACCCTCACTGGGCAGCCACCTCCCACCTAATCTATACAGAGAATGGGCTTACATAAACCCAGTTTCCAGACACATTTCGGTCACTTCCGCATGATTAAGAGTTCACTATAGTGAAGCCCCTTCCATGTCAAACTTCTGCAGAGAAGAGGCTGTGCTCATCTCCACTGAGGGCTCTAAATGATCTATGTAAATAGTGCCTCCTAAAGTAGCGCAGTGCACAACAAGAATAAGTGTATGGGGCAGCCCTGCTGCCCTAATCCACACCCCTTACTCCATAAGCTTTTCTGTCTGTTCCCTTCTTTTAGCCTCCTCTTCACACCTTTCCTCTTCCCGGTCCTTAGCTATATTAAAACTACTTCTCCTTTACAGCCAGTCTCCCAGTCTTCCCCCAGTGTCTGCTGCCTCCTGGTATTCACACCTTGTATAATCACCTCCCACACTGTACAGAGTGATAGAACACTGTAAAAATAATGGTACGTGACTTCCAAGATCAGGTTGCAAAGACATTGTGGCTTCTGTCTTTGTCAGTTCTTCTCTCTCTCTTAAATCTCTTGTTCTGGAGGAAGCCATGTCATGAGAAACCCTATAATAAGATCCATCTAGCAAGGAACCGAAGCTTCCTTCCTTCCACTCACACGTGAGCGAGCTCGGGAACAGACCCTCCAGACACAGGCAATCTTCAGGTGACTGTAGCTCTGGCTGACCCACAGCTAAGCTACTCCTGGATTTCTTCCCCAGAAACTATGAGATAATAAATGTTTGTTGTTTTAAGTCAGTAAGTTTTGGGTCACTTGTTATATAGCAGCAGAAAATTAATGCAGGCAAACTACATGTTGGGTTAAATCAGGTCAACTCCTCACAGAATCACCTCCATGTGCTATGCATGGATGTTCTGCCCCAACTTATATCAGAGATGGTTACAAGAAACAGCCATGTAAAATGTGCCACCAATTTTGCTGCACACTTGCTATTAAGCATACTGCTTACTGCTTCGTTAACTTTGTGTTTCTCTTTGTAAGGGGCCATATGAGAAAAACTTTAAAAGTTTAGTACAAGATTTGCCTTTATTCAAATATTCATACCTCAATCCCTACAGTTGCAAGTTTGCTAGGGAAGCAAAAGTCTCCATTTATAATATTAGCCCTCCCTCCTTGGCATTTCTCCCACATTCACCCTAGGGTCTATTCCTTCCTATCCCATAGAAGCTTTGCTGCTCTACCTCTCACTGGTTGACAGATGATCAATACACTGGGAATACAATGCAAACTGATTGCAAAGTATAATTGCAAATATTGCAGTGAAAGGGGGCAGAATTTCATAAAGTCCATGAAAGTGAAGTTGAAGAACTACTGACATCATGTGCAAAGGTTTGACAAATATGTATTTGGGAGCATTAGAGCAGTTAACAACTGAAGAGGGGAAAACAGCAAGGACGATGATACCATGAAGACTTTGAAAGAGATCAGTCTGAATATCAAAGGAATAAGAGAGGCTCTTGAGAAAATTGATAAAGTGCTCAAAGAGTTTTTGCAAAAATAACCCTTTTGATGATCGTGCTGCAAAAGTCAAACATGAATTTGAGAATGATATTTCATTCTATCATATACGTTTGTTGGGAAAATTCCACCGAAAAGGTCAGCCCATGCTTCACACTGTTCATTCAAAGAGCAGGTGGCTAGTTGCGTGTGCAACTTCAGTTCTGTTAAGTGTACAATAAAATAAACTTATTTTAATACTTTTTGTTTCACTTTTCAAGACGCAGTCTAGCAAAGCTCCTTTATAAATATTCACTGTGAAATTTCTGTCCCGTCTTTTAGAGCAATTTAAACAAGTCTTTTTCTACTTTCAAGAATACCAAGGTATCGAAGGCCAATGTCAGCAGAAGGAAAAAAAGTACACTTGCCCTGAATAACTGGCCTGTGACCCCCTTTCTGATTATCTCAACTTTGCAACTCCCATACTTGACCTTTTGCCTGGACTTCCAGGAAGCTAATTACAATTCTGCTCACAATTCCAGTATGGGGTTTTTCCCCACACCACCAAGCAATTCTCAGATATTAGCTGGGTGTCCCACTGTTCAACTGAATTCTGACACTGTCTACCTGGAGATCACTTCAGATCCCTCAGGCTAAGGGCTCAGTCCTATATAACTGCTCCCTGCTTCAGATGCCAATTGAAAATCCAGGTTATCAACTTGTGCTTCTGACTGACCGGCTAAAGATTGGAGGTTCCAGTGGCCCCACCCCTGGGTTCAATTAATTTGCCACAATGGCTCACAGAACTCAGAGAAATACTTTACTTACTAGGTTATTATAAAAGAATATAACTAAGGAACAGCCAGAAGGAAGAGATGCCCAGGGCAAGATACATGGGAAGGGCTGTGGAGCTTCCATGTCCTCTCTGGGTGTGCCATTCTCCCAGCACCTCCACCTGTTCACCAACTTGAAGTTCTACAAACCCCCACCTTTGGGGGTTTTTATTAAAGGCTCCAGTGCATAGGTATGATTGCTTAAATCATTGGCCATTAGTGATTAATGCAACCTCTAGCACCTACACACGCCCCCAGAGGTCACTGGGGGTAGGACCAAAATTTCCAGCCTTCTAATTGCATGGTTGGTTTCCCAGAACCAGCCCCCATCCTTAGATGCAGTCCCAAAGTCACCTCATTAACATAGTAAAGATCCTCTTTGCTATGGGGGAGGATCTGAGACCTCCCCAGCCTACATCAGCCTACCACAAACTAGATTCTCTTCTATCAAGAGACGCTCGGTTTGGGAATGTACTTTTTCACTTCTCCCAAGCTCCACTTTCCCTTTTAACTACATAATTAGATTTTTTTTTTAATCTATGGCCTCTTTCTAATCAGCCTCCTGCCTTGGCATTTGCCCACAGAGCTTATAAGCAATACGAAGCACTGGGCTAGGTTAGGCCTTCACACAAATGCAATTGCACTTTTATTGCTGCCATAATTTTGAGTTGCTGAGTAATGAGATTGATTTCTCAAAGAAGTGAAAGGCAAATATGTGGCCACTCAGCAGCCAACTCTTATTTCTTTGTAATTTGGTGCTACCAAGGGCTAGGTTTTGTTTTTCCTCATTTCTGGTCATGGAAACCTCAACAGTTAAGAATTTCTGGGTAGCATTCTACAAGCTACGCGTAGCCCTGTTTATTCTTTTGAAATTTTACATGGAGGGGCAGGACTTCCTGAAAGGTGTATAAGGAGCTTGGCACACTCCCTCTCCAGCAAAACCACTATTTAACTGGTGAAAATTATTTTTTAAAAAATCAATTACCATCTCTAGAAATTGTCCTGAGGACATACAGCAAAGGGAGAAGTATTCTTTGAAGAAAATTTACTAAATTTCAGTAAGAATGATGACAGGCTTTGGCATTTTAGCCACAACTCCTTCCTTGTCCCCTACCCCATACCCCCATTATTATAGGAGCTCTACTCCAAGTCAGTGTGGCCAAAAGGAAGACAGCTTCCTCTCCCATCAGCTCCCAGTCTGGAGCTACTGCTTCATCTTGGCAGGGGTAAGCTACCAGCCTTTCCCATCCCCCTCCCAGCCTCAGGTTGCAGAAGTCCCCTTTGGGTTGATGCTGCAGAGAGTACCAGTCTCCCTTCCCTCATTCTACCCTCACCCCTAGGGCCGAAGCTCCACTCTAGGCACAGTAGGCCAAGATTACTGGAATCTCAACTGCTCCATTTCATTTCTCTTGTGAGGAAGAGGATCCATGTTACTAGAGATAAGGGACATTTTATAACGAAAAAAAATCTCAACTCATGAGAAAGATATAACAATTATGAATATACATGCATCTAATAACGGGGACCCAAAATACATGCAGCAAAAGCTGAGACAACTGAAGGAAAAAATAGACAATTCAACAATAATCTTTGGAGACCTCAATACTTTTCTTTCAATAATGGATAGAACAACTAGAAAGATACTCAATTAAAAAAAAAAAAAAAAAAAGTAGGAGACCTTGACAACACTATAAACCAACTAGGCCTAAAAGACATTGATTGAACACACCACATAATGGAAATAGAATATACTTCTCACACACACGTGGAACATTCTCCAGCTATCATACTGGACCACAGAATAAACTTCCATAATGAATCAATAGCAGAAATCAATAACAGAAGGAAATTTGAGAACTTCACAAATATATGTAAATTAAACAACATATTCCTAAATAACTAATGGGACAAAGAAGAAATCACAAGGAAAACTAGGAAATACCTTGAAAAGGAAAATGAACACACAAAATGCCAAAATGCATAGAATGTAGCTAAAGTAGCACTCAGAGGAAAATTGATAGCTATAAACATATACTCAAAACTATAATAAAGTACTCAAATCAATAACCTAGTCTTCCACCTTAAGAAACTAGAAAAATAATGGGGCACCTGGGTGACTCAGTCAGTTAAGTGTCTAATTCTTGGTTTCATATCAAGTCATGATCTCATGGTTCATAGGTTCCAGCCCCATGTCAGGCTCCATGCTGGCAGCACAGAACCTGCTTGGGATTCTCTGTCTCCTTCTCTCTCTGCCCCTCTCCTGCTTGCACTCTCCCTCTCTCTCTCAAAAATGAATAAGTAGGCATTTAAAAAGAAAGAAAGAAACTAGAAAAATAAGAATAAACTAACCCAAAGGAAGCTGAAGAAAGGGAATAATAAAGACTAAGTGTGAAAGGTAAAAGAGAATAGGAAAAAACATAGAGAAAATGAAAAAAAATTGTTCTTTGAAAAGACTAATAAAATTGACAAAACTTTAGCTAGAGTGACCAAATGAAAAAAAGAGAGAAGACAAAATACCAAAATACTATATGGGGCGCCTGGGTGGCTCAGTAAGTTAAGAGTCTAACTCTTGATTTTGGCTCAGGTCATGATCTCACAGTTCGTGAGTTCAAGCCCCACATGGGGCTCTGCACTGACAGTGAAGAGCCTGCTTGGAATTTTCACTCCTGTCTGTCCACTTTCCCTGTCCCTCCCCTGCTCTCATGCTCTCTCTCTCTCTCTCAAAATAAACTTTAAAAAAGAAGAATATAAAGTACTAAAATACTAAAACCAGGATATCACTACTGACCTTATGGAAATAAAAATAATTATAAAGGAGACCTGTTAATAACTGCATGCCAACAAATCAGATAAATTAGAAGAAATGGGAAATCCCTGGAAAGATGAAAATTATCAGAATTGACCCAAGAAGAAATAGAAAATCTGTAACAAGTAAGAGACTGAGTTAGTAATATTAAAACTCCCCAAAAGGAAAGCCCATGCCCAGATGGCTTCACTGTGAACTCTACCAAATACCCAAAAGAGAATCAACACCAAATTTTGAAATTTTCCAAAACCAGAAAAATAAAACTTACCAACTCATTTTACAAGGCCAGTATTATCCTGATACCAAAACAAAACAAAACAAAACAAAAACATCACATAAAGAAAAAAAACCCTGCAGACCTCTTATGAATATACTTGCACAAATATTTCACAAAATACTAGCAAAATGATTCCAGCAACATATGAAAAGGATTATATACCATGACCAAGTGAAATTTATCCCAAGAATGTACATTGTTTTAATATCTGAAAATCATTTCATTTAATAAACCATATTAATAGAATAAAGAACAAAAAATTATTTCAAAAGATGCAGGAAAAGCATTTGATGGAGTCCAATTTCCTTTCATAATAAAAACATTCGAGAAATTGTGGATAGAAAAAATAAAAGAAATTGTGGAGAGAAGGAAACTTCTTCCACTTGATAAGCCACCTAAGAAAAACCCACAATTAGCACACATTTAATGGCGAACATCTGACTGCTTTTCTCGTAATATTAGGAATAAGACCGGGATGTCCTGTCTTGTTACTTCTATTCAATATAGAAGGGGCTTCTAAGGTTTTAGTCAATATGATTAGGCAAGAAAAGGAAATAAAAGTCATCCACATTGAAAAGGAAGAAGTCAAACTGTCTCTATTTTGGATGCCATGGCTTTGTATCTAGAAAATCCTAAGGAATCCACTAAAAAAAAACTTTTAGAATTAATAAAGTTCAGCACTGCATGATCAATTTATCAAAATAAGTTGTATTTATGTACACTGGCAATAAACAATTTGAAAAATGAATTTAAGGAAATAATTCCCTTTAGAACAGCATGAAAAACATAAAATAAGAATAAATTTAACAAAAGTTCAGGACTTACACATTGAAACTATAAAATATTGTTGAAATAAATTTAGAAAGATCTAAATAAATGGAAAGACATCCTATGTTAATGGACTGGAAGGCTTAATACTGTTAAGATGGTAATACTTGCCAAATCATCTACAGATTTAACAAAATTCCTATCAAAATCCCAACTTCCTTTTTTGAAGAAATGGAAAAGCTGATTTTCAAATTTATGAAGATGTCCAAGGGATTCAGAATAGCTAAAACAATCTTGAAAAAGAATAAATTTGGAAGAATTCACACTTCTTGATTTCACAACTTGCCACAAAATTACACTATAATCAAGTCAGTGTGGTGCTGGCATAAGGATAGCCATATAGCTCAATGGAATTGAACTGAGATACTAGAAATAAACCCTTATATTTATGGCCAATTGACTTTCAATAAAAGTGCCAAGACAATTCAATGGAAAAAGAACAATCTTTCAATAAATGGAGCTAGGACAACAGGATATCCACATGCATATAATGAATTTGAACCCCTACCTCAAGTATACACAAAAATTACTTCAAACTGGATCATAGGCTTAAATATGAGTGCTAACTTATAAAACTCTTAGACTAAAACATAGGATAAAATCTGTGACTTTAAGTTAAATAATGGTTTCTAAATCCCATAACAAAAGTAAAGCAACAAAAGAATAAAAAGATAAATTGGACTATACCAATATTAAAAACTTTTGTGCTGCAAATGATACCACCAAGAAAGTGAAAAGATAGCCCACAGAATAAAGTAAACTATTTGCAAATCATATGCCTAGTAAGAGATGTGTATTCAGAATATTTTTTCAAGGGAGGAGTTAAGATGGCAGAACAGCATGGAAGCTTTTTGTGTGTCTTGTGTCCATGAAATATAGCCAGACCAACACTAAACCATCCTACACACCTAGAAAACTGACTGGAGGATTAACACAACAATCTGCACAACCTGAACCACAGAATTCAGCAGGTACACGGCATGGAGAGCTGAACTTGGGGAGGGAGAAGCTGTGAAAGGTAGGGAACTGCTTTTGCAGGCAGAGAGAGGATGGAGACTGGGGAAGGGGGGAGAATACGGGAAAAGCACCCCTCCCCAAAAGCAGCTGGAGAGAAAGTGGAAAATTGGAAACAGCGCACAGACTAAACTAAAAAGGAAGAAAGGAGAAAGGAGAGGGTTTAAATTCCATTGAGACTGTAAACAAGGGGAGCACAAAGGCTGTACCTCCACAGCTCAATACCTGGTGGTGCTCTGGTGGGAAGGGGGAATCCCCAGGAACAGAGTGGAATCTGGGAGGTTCTTGGGCCACACGGGGAAAAGTGGTTCCACTGCTGGAAGGACATTTGGTACAGACTGTTGAATCCACCTGGTACCAGCAGACCCCAGAAGGCAGCCACATTCACTGGTGCTGGGGCAAGGTCATTAAGGGTGAAGCTTGGTGCCAGATGTGTGTTGTGATTTTCCATAATCCCTGAAACGCTGCTGCTACACTGTCTCAAACATTTTCTGGGGCGGGCTGGCTCCTGGCCGCAGTCTCGGGGCACCGGAAACAACAGGGTCCAGCGGGCATTCCTGGGTGCAGCTGATATTCAGCCATTGCTCATTCAGCCATTGCTCGGTGAGACCCTCCCACAAAGGGGCAGAACAGGTCAAAGCCGCAGTCCTTCAGAAGTAAGGGGCCAGGGCAAACAACCACATCTGAGACAAAACTTGGGAGAGAGGTACTTCCTGGGGCCTGGTCACAGAGAGTGAAAAACCTGAGAGTGGACAAGAGCTGAAGACAGAGGATGGGTGCACAATTGCTGATCCAGGAGAACAGACTAGGTAGCTGGGTGGTGCCATTTTCACTGCTCCCGCGCATGTGCATACGCACCTACGAGCACTGCAACAATCCACCCCTGTAGGCTAGCAGCGCCATCTAGTGGAGAGCAGAGCTGTTACACTAAGCCCCGCCCAACTGGGCCAACTTCGCTCTTCAAGAACACAAGTCTCACCACCGGCTTAATTTATGGACCATAAAGAGCTACATAGACTGACTTCTAGGGGAAAACGAAGCAATTTCAGTCCTACTTCAATCTGTTAGCAGGTTCATCTATTAAATATTCTTTCTCTTTTTTTGTTGTTTTTTTCTTTTTCCTTTTTCCTTTTACAATTCTTTTTCCTGAATACAGAGAGACAAAATGCATTTTTATTTTTAATTTTTATCAAAAATATCTTTCTTTAATTTTTATTACTGTATTTTTTACTTTTGTGTAATTTTTTCAAATTCTACTTTACTTCCATGATTTTATTTTAGCCTATTTTATACTGTATTCACTTTTTCAAATTTTCAAACGATTTTTTCTTTTTTATCTTTTTACTCTTTTTAGTTTCTTTTCTTTTTTCTTAAATACATAAAATGAAAAAATTCATATTTATTTTAATTTTTATTAAAAATATTTTTCTTCAATTTTTTCTACTATATTCTTTACTTTTGTGTATATTTTTTCAAATTCTAGTTTACCCCCATCATCTCATTTTAGTCTACTAAATGAATTTAGTCTACTAAATGAATTGAGAATTTTTCAAATTCTCAAACGATTTCCTTTATTTTTCTAACCCCCCTTTTTTTTCTAATCTGTCAAACCACTTTCAACACCCAGACTAAAACACACCTAGAAATAGCATCATCTATTCGATTTGTGTGTGTGTGTTTAATTTTTAATTTTAATATTTTTTATTTTAATTTTTTTAGTTTCAATTTTTCTACCTCATTAATTCCTTTTCTCCCTTCAAAATGATAAAATGAAGGAATTCACCCCAAAAGAAAGAGCATGAAGAAACGACAGCCAGGGATTTACCCAACATAGATACAAGGAAGATAGAATCACGATAGAACTTAGAATCACGATAATAAGAATACTAGCTGGAGTCGAAAATAGATTAGAATCCCTTTCTGCAGAGATGAAAGAAGTAAAAAATAGCCAGAATGAAATTTAAAATTCTATAACTGAGCTGCAATCACGCATGGATGCAGCGGTGGCAAGGATTGACGAGGCAGAACAGAGAATCAGCGATATAGAGGACAAACTTATAGAGAATAATGAAGCAGAAAAAAAGAGGGAGATTAAGGCAAAAGAGCACAATTTAAGAATTAGAGAAATCAGTGACTCATTAAAAAGGAACAACATCATAATCATAGGGGTCCCAAAAGAGGAAGAGGGAGAAATAGGGGTAGAAGGGTTATGTGAGCAAATCATAGCAGAAATTTTCCTAACCTGGGGAAAGACACAGACATCAAAATCCAGGAAGCACAGAGGACCCCCATTAGATTTAACAAAAACAGACCATCAACAAGGCATATCATAGTCAAATTCACAAAATACTCAGGCAAGGAGAGAATCATGAAAGGAGCAAGGGAAAAAGAAGTCCCTAACCTAAAAGGGAAGACAGATCAGGTTTGCAGCAGACCTATCCACAGAAACATGGCAGGCCAGAAAGGAGTGGCAGGATATATTCAGTGTGCTGAATCAGAAAAATCTGCAACCAAGAATTCTTTATCCAGCAAGGCTGTCATTCAAAATAGAAGGAGAGATAAAAAGTTTCCCAGACAAACAAAAATTAAAGGAGTTTGTGACCACTAAACCAGCCCTGCAAGAAATTTTAAGGGGGACTTTCTGAGGGGAAAAAAGATGAAAAAGTATATAATATATATATATATATATATATATATATATATATATATATATAAACAAAAGATTAGAAAGCACCAGAGAACACCACTAGAAACTCCAACTCTACAAGCATCATAATGGCAATAAATTCATATCTTTCAGTACTCACTCTAAATGTCAGTGGAGTCAATGCTCCAATCAAAAGACATAGGATAACAGAATGGATAAGAAAACAAGATCCATCTATATGCTGTTTACAAGAGACCCACTTTAGACCTAAAGACACCTTCAGATTGAAAATAAGGGGATGGAGAACCATCTATCATGCTAATGGTCAACAAAAGAAATCCAGAGTAGTCATACGTATATCAGACAATCTAGACTTTAAAATAAAGACTGTAACAAGAGATGAAGAAGGGCATTATAGCATAATTAAGGGGTCTACCTGCCAGGAAGACATAACAATTGTAAATACTTATGTGCCAAATGTGGCAGAACCCAAATATATAAATCAATTAATCACAAACATAAAGAAACTCATTGATAGTAATACCATAATAGTAAAAGACATCAACACCCCACTCACAGCAATGGACAGATCATCTAATTAAAAAAATCAATAAGGAAACAATGGCTTTGAATGACACACTGGACCAGATGGACTTAACAGATATATTCAGAACATGCCATCCTAAAGCAGCAGAATATACATTCTTCTCTAGTGCACATGGAACGTTCTCCAGAATAGACCATATACTGGGACACAAATCAGCTCTAAGTTAGTACAAAAAGATCAAGATCATACCGTGCATATTTTGAGACCACAGCGCTATGAAACTCGAAATCAACCACAAGAAAAAATTTGGAAAGGTAGCAAATACTTGGAGACTGAAGAACATCCTACTAAAGAATGAATGGGCTAACCAAACAGTTAAAGAGGAAATTAAAAAGTATATAGAAGTCAATGAAAATGATAACACCACAATCCAAAACTTGTGGGACGCAGGAAAGGCGGTCATAAGAGGAAAGTGTATAGCAATCCAGGCCTTCCTAAAGAAGGAGGAAAGATCCCAGATACACATTCTAGCTTACGCCTTAAGGAGCTGGAAGAAGAACAGCAAATAAAACCCAAGACCAGCAAGAGACAGGAAATAATAATGTTTAGAGCAGAAATTAATGCTATCAAAACAAAACAAAAAAAAAAAAAAAAAACAGTAGAACAGATCAATGAAACCAGAAGCTGGTTCTTTGAAAGAATTAACAAAATTGATAAACCACTAGCCAGTTTGATCAAAAAGAAAAAGGAAAGAACCCAAATAAATAAAATCAAGAATGAAAATGGAGAGATCACAACCAACACAACAGAAATAAAAACAATAATAAGAGTATATTATGAGCAATTATATGCCAATAAAATGGGCAATCTGGAAGAAATGGACAAATTCCTAGAAACATATACACTACCAAAACCGAAACAGGAAGAAATAGAAAATTTGAACAGACCCATAACCAGTAAGGAAATCCAATTAGTAATAAAAATGTGCCAAAAAACAAAGAGTCCAGGGCCAGATGGCTTTCCAGGGGAATTCTACCAAACATTTAAGGAAGACTTAACACCTATTTTCTTGAAGCTGTTCCAAAAAATAGAAATGGAAGGAAAACTTCCAAACTCTTTCTATGAAGCCAGCATTACCTTGATTCCAAAACCAGAGACCCCACTAAAAAGGAGAACTATAGACCAATTTCCCTGATGAACATGGATGCAAAAATCCTCAACAAGATATTAGCCAACCAGATCCAATAATACATTAAAAAAATTATTCACCACAACCAAGTGGGATTTATACCTGGGATGCAGGGCTGGTTCAATATCCACAAAACAATCGATGTGATTCATCACATCAGTAACAGAAAGGACAAGAACTATATGATCCTCTCAATAGATGCAAAAAAAAGCATTTCACAAAATACAGCATCGTTTCTTGGTAAAAACCCGCAAGAAAGTAGGGATAGAAGGATCATACCTTGAGATCGTAAAAGCCATATATGAACGACCCAAAGCTAATATCATCCTCAATGGGGAAAAACTGAGAACTTTCCCCCTAAGGTCAGGAACAAGACAGGGATGTCCACTCTTGCCACTGTTATTCAACATAGTATTGGAAGTCTTAGCCTCTGCAATCAGACAACACAAAGAAATAAAAGGCATCCCAATCGGCCAGGAGGAGGTCAAACTTTCACTTTTCGCAGATGACATGATACTCTATATGGAAAACCCAAAAGATTCCACCAAAAAACTGCTAGAATTGATTCATGAATTTAGCAAAGTTGCAGGATATAAAATCAATGCACAGAAATCAGTTGCATCCCTATACACCAACAATGAAGCAACAGAAAAAGAAATCAAGGAATAGATCCCATTTACAGTTGCACCAAAAACCATAAAATACCTAGGAATAAATGTAACCAAAGAGGTGAAAAATCTACACACTGAAAATGATAGAAAGCTTATGAAAAAAATTGAAGAAGACACAAAAAAATGGAAAAAGATTCCATGCTCCTGGATAGGAAGAACACATATTGTTAAAATGTAGATACTACCCAAAGCAATCTACATATTCAATGCAATCCCTATCAAAATAACACCAGCATTCTTCACAGAGCTAGACCAAATAATCCTAAAATTTGTATGGAACCAGGAAAGACCCTGAGTAGCCAAAGCAATCTTGAAAAAGAAAACCAAAGCAGGAGGCATCACAATCCCAGACTTCAAGCTATACTACAAAGCTGTAATCATCAAGACAGTATGGTACTGGCACAGGAACAGACACTCAGATCAATGGAACAGAATAGAGAACCCAGAAATGGACCCACAAACGTATGGCCAACTAATCTTTGACAAAGCAGGAAAGAATATCCAATGGAATAAAGACAGTCTCTTCAGCAAGTGGGGCTGGGAAAACTGGACAGCGACATGCAGAAGAATGAACTTGGACTACTTTCTTAAACCATACACAAAAATAAACTCAAAATGGATGAAAGACCTAAATGTAAGATGGGAAGCCATCAAAATCCTCGAGGAGAAAGCAGGCAAAAACCTCTTTGACCTTGCCCGCAGCAACTTCTTAGTCAACACATCTCTGGAGGCAAGGGAAACAAAAGCAAAAATGACCTATTGGGACCTCATCAAATTAAACACTTCTGCACAGTGAAGGAAACAATCAGCAAAACTAAAAGGCAACCGACAGAATGGGAGAAGATATTTGCAAATGACATATCAGATAAAGGATTAGTATCCAAAATCTATAAAGAACTCAAACTCAACACTGAGAAAACAAATAATCCAGTGAAGAAATGGGTGAAAGACATGAATAGACACTTCTCCAAGGAAGACATCCAGATGGCCAACCGACACATGAGAAAATGCTCAACATCACTCATCATCAGGGAAATACAAATCAAAACCACAATGAGATACCACTTTACACCTATCAGAATGGTTAACATTAACAACTCTGGCAACAACAGATGTTGGCGAGGATGCGGAGAAAGAGGATCTCTTTTGCATTGTTGGTGGGAATGCAAGCTGGTGCAGCCACTCTGGAAAACAGTATGGAGGTTCCTCAAAAAGTAAAAATAGAACTACCCTACAACCCAGCAATTGCACTACTAGGCATTTATCTACGGGATACAGGTGTGCTGTTTTGAAGGGACACATGCACCCCCATGTTTATAGCAGCACTATCAACAATAGCTAAAGTATGGAAAGAGCCCAAATGTCCATCGATGAATAAATGGATAAAGAAAATGTGGTATATATATACATACACACACACACACACACACACACACACACACACACACATATATATATATATATATATATATATATATATATATATATACAATGGAGTATTACTCGGCAATCAAAAAGAATGAAATCTTGCCATTTGCAACTACATGGGTGGAACTGGAGGGTATTATGCTAAGTGAAATTAGTCAGAGAAAGACAAAAATCATATGATTTCACTCATATGAGGACTTTAAGAGACAAAACAGATGAACATAAGGGAAGGGAAACAAAAATCATATAAAAACAGGGAGGGGGACAAAACAGAAGAGACTCATAAATACAGAGAACAAACTGAGGGTTGCTGGAGGGGTTGTGGGAGGGGGGAGGGGCTAAATGGGTAAGGGGCACTAAGGAATCTACTCCTGAAATCATTGTTGCACTATATGCTAATTTGGATGTAAATTTTTAAAAATAAAAAATTAAATAAAAAAAAGAATATTATTTTCAAATTCCTTCAGCCCAACAATAGAAAAAAACTCACATTTTTAAATGGGCAAGGGATCCAAATACACATTTCTCCAAGGAAGATACACAAATAGCCAATGAGTGCATAAAAAGACATTTAACATTATTAGTGACTAGGGAAATGCAAATCAAAACCACAACGAGATACCACTTCACACACACTAGGATGGCCATAATTAAAAAGACAAGCAATAACAAACGTTGGCAAGGATGTGGGGAATTAGAACCCTCATACACTGATGGTGGGATTTTAAAATGGTGCACCCACTTTGGAAAACAGTTTGGCTGTTCCTCAAATGTTAAATATAATGTTTCCATGTGACTCAGCAATTCTACTCCTAGACATACACCCAAGAGAAATGAAAACATGCATCCACACAAATATTTTACAGAAATCTTCATGGCAGCATTAGTCATAATAGCCCAAAAGTGGAGACAATCGTAATGTTTATCAACTGATGAATGGATAAATAAAAACTGATATATCTATACAATGAAATATTATTCCACAGTCAGAACAAGTAATGTACTGATAAATGCTACTACATGTGTGTGCGTGAAAGAAGCCAGTCACAGAGACCACATATTTATATAAAATATCCATTTTTGTAAAATGTCCAGAAATGTCCAGAATAGGGTAATCTGTATTTAGAGAAAGTATATTAGTGCTAGCCCAGGGCTGGAGTTAGGGGTAGGAGGAAACGGGGAGTGACTGCTAATGGGCATTAAGTTTATTTGAGGGACACAAAAAAAATCTCTAAAATTAGATGGTGGTAATAGTTATGACTCAATAAACCTGTTTTAAAATTATCATGGTTCATGGATAGGAAGACGCAATTTTGTTATCAGTTCTTCCCAACCTGAGCTATAGATTCAACACAATCCTAGTCAAAGTCCAAGCAAGTTATTTTGTGCCTTTCAATAAATTCATTCTGAAGTTTCTATGGAGAAGCAAAAGACAAAGGACAGCCAACATAGTATTGAAGGAGAAGAACAAAGTCAGAGAATGACACTACTTGCCTTAAAGACTTACTATATAAAGCTACAGTAATCAAGACTACGTGGTATTGGTGAGAGAATAGATAGACTAATAGAACAAAATAGAGAGACCAGAAATAGATCTACGCAAAAATAGCCAACTGATCTGTGACAAAAGAGCAAAGGCAGTTCAGTGGAGAAAGGACAGTCTTTTCAACAAATGGTGCTGGAAAAACTGGATATCCACATGCAAAAAAAAAAAAAATTTAGACACAGACTTAAATCGTTTGCAAAAATTGACTCAAAATGGATCATAGACATAAAAGTAAAGCACAAAACTACAAAACTCCTAGAAGATAGCAGGAGAAAACCCAGGTGTCCTTGCACTTGGAGATGACCTTTTAGATATAACACCAAAAGCATGCTCCATGAAGGAAAAAAAAAATGTATCACTGAGACTTCATTAAAATTAAAGATTTCTGCTGTACAAAAGACACTGTTAAGAGAATGAAAACACAAGCCAAATTTTGCGAAATATATACCTGATAAGTGATTTGTATCTGAAATATTCAAAGAACTCTTAAAATTCAACAATAAGTAAACAAACTACCCAATTTAAAAATGGATGAAAGACCTGAACAAACCTCACCAGATAAGCATATGAAAAGATGCTCAATATCACATGTCATTAGGGAATTGCAAATTGAAACAAGATACCAGGGCACACCTATTACAATGGGAAAAATCCAAAATACTGACAACACTAAATAATGACAAGGATGTAGAGCAATAGAAATGCTCATTGATGGTAGGAATGTAAAATGGCACAGCCACTTTGGAAGACAGTTTAGTAGTCTCTTTCCAGACTAAAGACACTCTTAACCTATGATCCAACAATTGTACTCCTTGGTGTTTACTCAAATGGGTTGAAAATGTATGCACACACAAATGTTTATAGGATCTTTATTCATAATTGCTGAAACAATAAAGATGCCTTTCAACAGGTGAATGGATAAACAAACTATGGTACAGCCAAACAATGGAATATTATTCAATGATAAAAAGAAATGAGATATGGGGTACCTGGCTGCCTCAGTTGATAGAACATGCGACTCTTTTTTTTTTTTTAGAACATGTGACTCTGGATCTTGCAATCGTAAGTTTGAGCCCCATGTTGGGTATAGAGATTACTTAAAACTAACGTCTTAAAAAAAGAAAAGAAAAGAGATATTAAGACATGAAAAAACATGGAAGGACCTTAATTCATGTTGCTAAGTGAAAGAAGCCAGTCTTTAAAAGTCTACATACTATCTGGTTCCAACTAAATGATATTCTGGAGAAGGCAAAACTATGGAGATAGTAAAAAGATCACGGGTTGCCAGGAGTTTGAGGAGAGGAAGGGATGAATAGGTAGAGCACAGGGGATTTTTAGGGCAGTGAAACTATTCTGTATGAAGCTATAATGGTGGATACATGCCATTATACATTTGTTGGAACCTGCAGACTAAACACAAAGAGTGAATCTTGATACAAATTATGGGCTTTAGTTTAAAATAATGTATAAATAATGGGTCATCAATTGTAACAAATGTATTGAACTAATGCAATACATTAATAATAGGGGAAACTGGAGATGGGGAAAGGGGATATACAGGAACTCTGTACTTTCTGCTCAATTTTTCTATAAACCAAATTAGTTCTAAAAAATAAAGTATATTAATTTTTTTTTAAAGTTACCCAGTTACTTGTGTGCAGTCCTGTTGCACATCACCAAGCACACAAAGATTCTTTATTCTTCAGAGCTAGCATTTGCTCATGTCACTTTCCATAAGGAAATAAGTAAATATATTATTTTTAAAAAATAAACTGTCATGTCATATTTGGTGCATCCAAAAAATACATATAACCAACATGTGAGTTATATACCATGTTAATCAGGTGACTACCCACTTAAAAATTAGAATATCATCAGTATTGTTGCATCCACAAATATGCTCCTCCCATATCCCATCTCCTTCCTTCCCTCAAAGAGAATAACCCTTTTCCTGCTCTGTGTTTGCCTTTCCTTTGCATCTTAAGAGACAGCAACTCTGGTTTTTGGAAGGCCGCTCTGGAGCCTCACTGCCTAGGTCACTGTTATTGTGACAGGCAGATTCTAAAATGTCACCCCCACCCAGTGGTGTCACCAGTGTCACCAGTGTCACTGGTGTCACCAGTGATTCTGGCCAGCTGGTATCTATGCCTTGTGTAATCTCCTTCCCTTGAGTGAGAACTGGATGTAAAAACTCGATTCTCTTCTGAAGGTTATGTAGTGATGGGATATCACTTCCAAGATTGGATTGCAGAAAGATTATAGCAGCTGTCTTGCTCACTCTTTCTTTTTCTCTTGAGCGCCCTCATAGAAGCCAAGAGCCATGTTTTAAGCTGTCCTCATGGAAAGGTCTACATGGCAAGAAACTGAAAGAGAACTTCAGTCCAACGAGACCAAGGACCTGAATCCTGCCAACAGGCCCATGAATGTGCTTGGAAATGGATCCTCCTCTAACTGAGCCTTGAGATAAGTTTCAGTTCTGGCAGACACCTTGACTGTAGCCTTATGAAAAACCCTGAGCCAGAGGACCTAGCCAAGCCACACCTAGATTTCTGACCCACAGAACACGTGAGATAAATTTTATTGCTTTAAGCTCAATTCAGGAATCATTTGGTATGCAACAATAAGCAAATGATATGGGCACCATATTAGCTGTGTGGTCTTGGGCTAATAACTTCTGTGCCTCAGTTTCACAGCTATGAAATAGGGATAATAATAATGATATATCCTGTGATATCTGGAGAGGATAATAGAAGTTAATACATAAAAGGATTAAAATAGTAAGTGCTCTGGGGCACCTGGGTGGCGCAGTTGGTTAAGCGTCCGACTTCAGCCAGGTCACGATCTCGCGGTCCGTGAGTTCGAGCCCCGCGTCAGGCTCTGGGCTGATGGCTCGGAGCCTGGAGCCTGTTTCCGATTCTGTGTCTCCCTCTCTCTCTGCCCCTCCCCCGTTCATGCTCTGTCTCTCTCTGTCCCAAAAATAAATAAAAAACGTTGAAAAAAAAAAATAGTAAGTGCTCAGTAAATGTTAGCTATCTCTTTTTGTTACATGATGTATGTATAGATTCTTCATCAAATATGTGTCCAAGACCCAATTTTTCCTCACTGAAGCACAATTACACACTGCTGATGCTGGAATACTAGAAAAGGAGCTATGAGTCTGCATTAGGTATGGCTGTTTATAGGAAGTCTTTTTTTTTTTTTTTTTTTTGGAGGTAGGGAGCTTTAGAACTGGCTTTAGAAACCAATCCCTCACTGACTCACTGACAAGATGCAACTTATTGGAGTTTGTCTAAACTGACTATATTTAATGTTCAGAGGGCTCCTGTGTCAAGAACTTGGTGAGTCTGCTAAGACATTTATGTTGCAGAGAGGGAGCCCATATTCCTGTTCAACCTCTTGTTTTCCTGACTGACAAACACAGGTCATTGTAACTTCTTATGGGCTAGATCAACCATTCTTCTGGGGGCATTTCTAGGTCATCTCAGAACAGAGATGACAAAAGCAATACACAGGGATCTGAGTGCAGACATGCAGAAGTTGAACAAGATATAGAGATGTGTATTTCCAAAACTTAATGATTTACTTATTCTTCAGTCATTGATTTATCCCTACTGATTTATGCCAGGCACTGTGCTAGTTCATTGGGTTCAATACCAAATTTAGGGGCATTGGTTAGGATTTGGGGATTCATACAGATCACTTAAGTGTAGGGGTCTAGAGTCCTATCTACTTGGGTTAACTATTCTTTCTTTCCCCAAGATTGGGTTTCCATTACTCCATTTTCCTGTATTTCTGCCTCTGTTAAGCTGGGATTCCTGGAAACCCACTCTCTCTTAGAATGGTGTTTCTAGGCTAGCTTGATGGTATGAGTCACATGGGTGCTTACCAAGTGCAGGTCCCCAGGTCTCATTCGAGACCTTTTGAATCCATGTCTCCTAGGGGAGAGTCTGAAATCTACTTTAACAAGCACCTCCAGGTAATTTTTATCATCAGTGAAATTTGGGAAACATTGTCTAAGAAAAGTTTACTTTCATCTTTCTGGGCTAGTGAATAACTGCCTGTGGCAGACATCACTAATTGATCACAGAGATTTTTTCATACTGAACCTGGCTAAGGCCTCAGAACCCTTAACAAACACTTGAGGCAGCTGCTATTCATCAGGTAGAATTACACTGGAGATGAAATGTAATTGCCAGCCCTGCCCTAGTTTATATGTATTCATGTGCTGTTGACATTTTCCTGATCTGTTGATGATAGAAATGCAAGAAGTGCAGGTGCAGAGACTAGGGAAGAACCCAGCTCCATCTGAGACTTTGTGCTCATGACTGGTTGACACCTCCACAAATACATGTCTTCAGAGAGAGGTCAAAGGTCCTTACCATGGGCATTTTCCTCCTGTTTCTCCAGATAATAGGCCCACCTGGCCATAGGGTATGGTAGACACATGGTGCTGTGAGTATATCTACTTGCTGTCCTGAGAGGAGAGTAGGAAAATGTGAGGTGGGGGAAGGTTTTGGAGGCTTTTAAAAACTTTTGTAAGTCTTGATCAAAATAGAGTCCTTTGAATGGAGCTTAGCTGCCTGTGATGGTGCAGGTCCATACAACTTCTCTGATTTCTGGGAATCACAGTGTCTCTATTGATGATGGAACTAGGCCAGACCAGGACCAGGTAACAGAATAAGAGCTTCTGCCCTCAAAAGACACTGAGGTTAGTGGAGGGGACAAATAAGCAGGAAATTATAATGTTGCAGAATGGGATGCCCATTAGGAACCACAGGGAACCATGAGGGCAGAAAGCACAGAGAGACTAACTCTGTCCTTGAGTGGGGAGCAGGGGAAGACAAAAGAAGTGTGGATACAAAAGAAGTGATCCTAACAGACTCTATTAGAGAAGTAGGAGTTTTCCCCACAGGGTAGCTGGGGAATGAGAAATGTGTTCCAGCAAAACATCTGCACAGAGGCCTATAACCACTCATTTCTGGGAGTCAGTAGAAAGAAGCAACATGGCTGCAGGGCCATGTGTACTTGGCTAGGGGAAAGAGTGGGGAGAGCAGGGTATGGCTACCCATGGGGCTGGAAAAAGTAGCTGACCTATCCAAGAGAAAAGACTTTATGGTAATGCCATTTATGTCTTCCTACTTGAACACCTGCAACCTATCAAGTCATTCTAGAGGAACGTGCCAGTGCATAAATCTACACAGATGGAGCCTCCATTGAGCCTTTGTTGCCTCCCTCTTAAATATGAATGGCAACAAAATTCACCATGTGTTTGAGGAACCACTCTATTGTGGGAGGAAAGACTAACATAAGCAAACAGGAAAAAATATCACAGGAAATAGCAACAATAGAGAAAGGGGGAAAATAACAATCCTATTAACTGATATTCTCAGAGATATGGGGGGGAATATTGTTTCCTTAAACAAGAATATATAATTATTTAAAGAAGAAATAATAAAAAGGGGATCTTAAAATTTTTAAATGTAACATAAATAAATAATTCAATGAAATGACTGTAAGAATAAATTAAGAGAACCTCCAAAGACAAGCACAGAACTCCAAACAATGGAAAATTGGAGAAAATGTAAGAAGTGATAACGTCTTGGAATGCAATCTGGTGCAGCCACTCTGGAAAACAGTGTGGCAGTTCCTCAAAAAACTAAAAATAATACTGCCCTACGACCCAGCAATTGCACTACTAGGCATTTATCCACGGGATACAGGTGTGCTGTTTTGAAGGGACACATGCACCCCCATGTTTATAGCAGCACTATCAACAATAGCCAAAGTATGGAAAGAGCCCAAATGTCCATCGATGAATAAATGGATAAAGAAAATGTGGTATATACATACAATGGAGTATTACTCGGCAATCAAAAAGAATGAAATCTTGCCATTTGCAACTATGTGGATGGAACTGGAGGGTATTATGCTAAGTGAAATTAGTCAGTCAGAGAAAAACTAAAATCATATGACTTCACTCATATGATGACTTTAAGAGACAGAACAGATGAACATAAGGGAAGGGAAACAAAAATCATATAAAAACAGGGAGGGGGACAAAACAGAAGAGACTCATAAATATGGAGAACAAACTGAGAGTTATTGGAGAGGTTGTGGGAGGGGGATGGGCTAAATGGGTAAGGGGCACTAAGGAATCTACTCCTGAAATCATTGTTTCACTATATGCTAACTAATTTGGATGTAAATTTTAAAAAATAAAAAAATTAAATTAAAGAATTAATTAATTAATTAAAAAGAAAAAAAAAGAAAACAATTATAGAACCTGAAAAAAAAAAGTGATAATGCCTAGGAGGAGAGCCAATATATGAATAGCAGAAGTTACAGAAAGAGAGAAACCAAGAGGGGAAGCTATTGAAGCAATAAATCCAGACATGAGTTTCCAGATCAAAAGGGCCACCAAGTTCCAGAACAAAGAATGAAAAACATCCCTCACTCACTGATATTCAACCAATCAGGAGGAAGAACAACATAAGTCTTCCCAACATCAGCACAGCAGGCTAGAAACAATGGTGAGATATGTTCAAAATCCTGAGGGGCAGGGAGATGGATGATTTCATTCTACACGTTTATATTCAGCCCAACGATTGATCAAGTATGAGGATAGAATAGAAAATCATCTCACACATACAAGATCTCAACAATATTGCCTCCCCTATGAACCCTTACTCAGAAAGCTACTGAAGGATGCTCTCCACAGAGACAAGGGAGTAAATCAAGAAAGATGAAGCCCAGGATCCAGAATTTAATACAGGAGAAAGCCAAAGAAATTCCCAATTCGATGATGAAGGGAAGTTCCAGGATGAAAGATGAATAGCAGAACAAGTTGGAGTGGGCAGACCAAGAAAAGAATTAAACCAATATGTAATTTTATATATGTCAACATATTTAAGAGAAAATCATAATTCTGCCAGAGAGCTCAAGGATGAAGTCCTGATAGATACATAGAAAACAAAGTAAATGACAATTCAGGGCAATTACAACCCAAGAGAACCAACAAAGTTGTATGAGAAAGAAAATATAATCATGGTACACTGTGTATCTCAGGCTGAGAATAATATCATAATAACATAAATACTGAATACTAATATTACACAAAAAATGATGATATAATCATTTTGGGAGGATGGAAGGAAATGTGTTTGTGGGAGATAAGAGAGCTAAATTGTCTTACATAAAAAGAAGTTAATAAATGATAAATATTTTTAAAAAACAGTAGAGTAAACATGCTATTTAGAATTATGGAGTTAATACTGAAAGAAAATAGCTAAAAGAGTTGCCCGGGAGAGAAAGAATCTGGAGAAAGGAAGAGTTCTTCCTTCACTCCAAAGCCTTACATAGATATCTATTCTTTTAAATTAAGTTCATGAAATTTAGATATGGACACCATGTTAGATGACAGCATTGAATGAAAGTGGCATCTCTTAGTCATAATAATGGTATTATGTTTATATAGGAGAACACCTTTAGTTCTCAGAAGATCCAGGACAGAGTATTTAGAGATAAAGCAGTACAATGTCTGCTTTTAAATCCTTCAAAAAGAAAATAAGATGATAGATTGATAAGAAAATAAAGAAATGTGTGGGAGCCTGGGTGGCTCAGTTGGTTGAGATGCCAACTCCTGATTTCTGCTCAGATCATGATCTTACTGTCATGGGATCGAGACCCATGTCGGGCTCCATGCTGAGCGAGGAGCCTGCTTAAGATTCTTTCTCTTTCCCTCTGCCCCTCTCCCCCACTTTCTCTCTCTCTCTCTCTCTCTCTCTCTCTCTCTCTCTCTCTGCCTCCAAAATAAATTTGAAAGAAAAAGAAAAGAAATGTGACAAAATGTAATTAGTGAATCTAGATAAAAGATATATAGATGTTCATTGTACTTTTCTTTCAACGTTTGTGTCATTTTAAAAAACTATCTCAAAATAAAATGTTTAGGGGAAAACTAGGTATCTGTGTTATTCTGATGAAAATTAAAAATTAAAAAAAAAACCCAGGCCCAATGCCTGATATATATAGGCATGGTAGCTATCATTACTATCCTATCATCATCATCATTTCTCACCAAGTGATTCAATTTAGTAGGTAAGATAGAGATTGACCACTGATCATTATACCTAATAATTATAAGAAAAAAAAATTACACGAAGACAATTTTCACTCAACTGTCCTATCCACCCAGCTTCCAGGGCCTAGGGCCTGAGTGTAGCCCTGAAAACATAATCAGACATGCTCCTCCTTCATTTATAATGCTCATGGGCACAGCTAGGGGATAGTACTGGTCACATCTCATTTGCAATGGTACAGAGAATGGCCAGTGGCCTGGTTAAAGAAATATAAAGGAAGCAGAATCACAAATCCTGAAAGGAGAAGTAGTTCAAGGTGCCTCTTAGGTGTGTAACTTGGAGGATTTGAGTGAGTCATGGGGGTGTTGTCTAGACCAAGTGTGGCCCCCTTGACCTTTACAGATATTGCACCAGAGTTTTGTAGGGGTCGCCACTGACTTCCCGCCCCCAAAGGCCATCCCAAGGCCTGGAACCTGTTGTTTTATAACTATTCATTCCTAAATGTGCTACATTCACATCTGGTCCTGCTTCATGTTACCATTTTCTATCCATCTAAGAAGAGTTGATGGTCGTGCCAGAGCCTAACCTACCAACTTCATGACTTAGCTCTTAATAATCTCCATAGGACTGCAGATTTAGAAGTATCTGTGTACCTCCCCAACCTGGGACGCTCACAGATGCTTCAAGAAACTCCTACAGAGATGATCTCAGAGGAACTCATCTTCATACGTCTCTGAAGTATCAGGTCATTTCTCTTTTTTAAGTTTATTTATTTATTTTGGAGAGAGAGAATGTGTGAGTTGGGGAGGGCAGAGAGAGAAAGAGAGAGAGAGAATCCTAATCAGGCTCCACGCTGTCAGCACAGAGCCCGATGCAGGACTCAAATCCACAAACCATGAGATCATGACCTGAGCCAAAGTCTGATGCCCAACCAACTGAGCCACCCAGGTGCCCCAGTACCAGGTCATTTCTCATCAGTGTTTTCTGCCTCTAGGCTGAGTCCTTAGCTTTAGAGTAACATATCAGTGTGTGTATGTGTGTGTGTGTGTGTGTGTGTGTGTGTACACAGATATACATGCAGGTGTATATACAGTCAACTCTCATTACACATGATTCCATGTTTGTGATTTCACCTGCTTGATAAAATTTATCTGTGACCCCGAAATCAATATTCTCTCAGTCATTGTGGGTAAGCCCGGAGCAGCAAAAACTTTGAGTGACCTGATGTACACATTCCCGGCTGAAGTGGAACCAGACCATGCTCTGCCGTTTTATTTCAGCTCTCGTACTGTAAACAAGTGTCCTTTTCACAGTATGTTTAGTTCCACTCTTTTTTTTTTTTTTTTTTGCATCTGTGTGCTTTTTGTTGGTGATTTCGCTGTTTAAACTGGCCCTTGAGGGTAGCACTGAAGAGCTGTCTAGTTCCTAAGCACAGGGAGGCTGGGATGAGCCTTAGGGAGAAAACATGTGTGGTAGATGAGCTTCATTCCTATGAGTTATGGTGCATTGGCCATGAGTTCAACGTTAGTGAATCACCAAATACATTAGATACGGTGTCTTTAAGCAGAAACATGCATAAAACAAGTTTATACATTGATCAGTTGACAGAAATGTTGTGACCTGAGGCTCACAGGGAATTAACCCTGCATTTGCCCTAGAAGCAGTGATTCAGTATTCACTAATTCAGAACTGGTGGCGACTCTGTAGGACACAACGACCATAAATAAAGAGAATCAACTGTATATGTGTGTTTGTGTGCATCTCTTTATGTAAGTTTCTATCTTTCCAATGGCTTTTTGAAAAAGCAATAGTGACAGTTCCTCCTTTGTTGATTTATGTTTTCAAAACAACCATCAAAAATGGACTTCCCCCAACGCAACAAAGTAAAATCTTAGGGTGTGGCTGAAAAGGGGTAGGAATGATGTAGAACAAGGGTGGAGTACTCATCCGGCTGACTGACTGAGGCAGAGTCATTTGGGCCTCCTCAGCTCTGAGCTGCACCTCTGAGAAACCAAAGCTCCAGTTCACAGTCATGGCACCCTACTGGGGTCTTTCATTCTGGCCCCTGAAGTGACCCAGCTCTGGAGGCGGGGGCCCTACAGACTGAGGGTGAAGATGGCTTCCCATGAGAAGAAAGGATGAAGGTGAGAGCCCTCCCAGCCCTTCTGGCCTCAGCCATGGAGGTCTCACAGAATGTACAAATAAACAAATAACTCTGGAGACTTCATCTCAAGCCCTGATCACCACTGCTAAGTATGATTATTTGTACTATACCTGGTACATAGTAGACAGTCAACAATTATGAACAAATAATCATCTTAACGTAAATAGTCATTCTTTCCCCCCTTGAAAATATGATTCTGAAAGATCTGGCCCATTTCTAATGATGGTTTTATTATTCTTAAGGACATTTTCTTTTCTTCGCATCAGGAAACACATCTTCAATTCTGCAAGAAACGTGATTTGATTCAGTGACCTTGATTTATTGAAATTGCTTGAGGAGAACATCAGTGCCATAAACAGCAGCATGTGCAGCGAGCAGCTGAGATGGGGTCCTGTCTCAATTGGCTCACTCTGGCACCCCTATTCTCACAGCTGGCACCCCAAGTGACACAGTTAGCTGGCACCCCAGTCAACACAGCTAAAACTGAGTTTACACAGCTGGCTGTTAATCTAGTTCCCACAGCTGGCCCAGTCTTCACACCTGGCGGGCACCCCAATGCACACAGCTGGCACTCAGGTCCATACAACTGGCTGGCACTTCAATCCTCACAGCTGACTGGTAATATAGTCCACACAGCTGGCACCCCAGCCCATGCAGATGGTGACCCAGTCCACACAGCTGGCTAGAGGCCAGGTCCTCACAGCTGGCACCCACTCTACACAACTGGTGTCCCCAGAATGGCTGTTACACCAGCTGGGAAGCTTTGCTCCTTGTTCCTTGCTCTTTATCATGGAGTCCATAACAGCTTCTGAACACACCTCAAATGACAATTCTGTTCTCACTAAACAAGACAAGCTTCAATTAGACTGGAAGGGAGTTGGGTAAGATACCTAGTAGACATGTCTAGCCTGAAGAGTTTAAGATACAACCACAAGGAATCTCTTTCTTTGAAGATTCCCATAAAGGAAAAACACAGGTTTCCCAGATGAAAGTTCTACTCAGGGGCTCCTTGGAACCCCTTTGACCTGGGTTGGGAAGGCTGTGGGTCCCTTCAAGGTGTCAGTGAGAATCCAGGCACAGCAAAGTCAAAAGCATGGTCCAGGCGTATATCAAAAACAAGAGCCCTGTGAAGTCAGGCTCTGACCCTCATGAAGATAGAGTGACAATGGTGTGGGGACTCCACATTGTCCAAAAACCCACTAGGCAAGCCTAGCAAAGATGAATACTGGAGTCAAATTGCAGGTTGAGAGGAGCATCACGGGAATCCAGGATGCTGGACCAGACAATGCACAATGGATTCAGCAGAATGTCAGAAACAGTGTTCTTCTGGGATGGAACATACTTTGAAGGGCACACGTGCACCCATACCTAACTCTGTGGTCTTAAGTTGGTCTCTGATTACTTTGAAAGAGACACTTAGATGCAGCATCTATTGGAAACAGTTGGGGAGAGAGATCTAGCAAGTGTACTCCCAAACCCAAGCCAGGGATGTCCCTAAGAGAATTTCCAGGGAGGGCAGCTCACTTGAGCTCATGGGTTTTGGTAATTTATGGCCCAGTGGCACTGCCACTCATTATCTGTGCTACCTTGGGCATCCATCTTCCCCTCAACCTTAGTTTTTTCATCTTGAAAATTGAGATGATGATGCTTCTCTTAAAGAAGCTCCTTCTACTGTTGCCTCAGCCTGAGATACCCCAATTTCAATTCTCTCTCTCAGGCATCTGAAAGTGAGATGGAGAGCCCGCATGAGTGGCTGTGGATATTCTCCACTTGGTCCTCCAGATCCACTCTCCATCCTTCTCTGCCTTGTTCTGTGTCCTGGGAGGCTGACCTCTGTCTGCAGATCTCATCAACTGTCTTCCCCAATCTCCTGTATTCCAATCCTATTTGACCAACATGAGGCACCAGCAGGAGATTGAAGAGGAGAGGGAGAAACAGGTAGGGGGATCTGATCCCACAGCTCCCTTTCTTTCAGGCTGTAGTTTGGCAGTGGCTGAATTTCTCCACCTGAGACCATGATTCTTGTCAGGCAGCCCTTCTCCCATTGCTACAGCCCTTTCCAGGTTCAGTAACACCACTCCCTCCCCTTAATCCTTCTCATCTACCAGCAGAAATGGTTTCCTACATTGTCATGTGCTTCAACGTCCCTTGTTGGTTTACCTTGAACCTTGCCCTAGCAAATGATACCTTCCTTAAACGTTCTTTGACACCCCTTTTGAGCACGTCATCTGTGTCTTGAGGGACCCCTGACAATATAGGGAGCCAACCAGAAAGGCCCAAAGTTGTAATGACTTGAGCTAACAACTTGGGGGCAGTTAGAATGGTCCTTGCAAAAGTGAGACCATGTGACTGTAGAGAGCACCAAAGGGACACAGCCTGATGATTTTCCAAGACCCACAGGGCCTAAGTGTGCATCCCACACAAGAACGCATGAGTTTTCTTGGCTGAGCTCACTTGAGTGGGCTTCTGATTCTTGTGCTCATTGACCTCTGATTGAAACATGGGCTTATCTTTATCCCCCTTCAGGAGAAATCCTACTGGTGAAAGGGTCTGTCAGTCCTTAGATACCAAGTGCTGGAGAGGCAGGTTCTGCTTCTGATCTCAAGCACACTGTTTCCTCAGTACCCAGCCTAGTACCTGGGCACTCAATACATCATATTTAATGAATAAAAACAAATCTCCAGACAAATGCATTTGTTGGTTGTACAGGCACAATATCATTAAAGAAAAGATGCTCCACTGAGAAGAATGGCTGGGCGTTTTGCTAATTAGCTGAATACACACCAGAGTCACTTTTCTCTTCCATCCAATGATTTCCAACTACCTTTGATTTATCAATGTTCTAAGAAGCCTGATGCCCATGGCCAACCAGGAATTCCTTCCCAGCCTCAAAAGGGTACTAGAGGAGAAGGAGCTTGTTTCTGGGTACACAAAATCTGAGCATTTTGCTTTCTGGTTTCCAAATACAAAGAGAAAAAATAAAATGTGAGAGAAAGAAATTTTGGCTGTATGTAGAGAATAAATATTTCTAAAACTATAGCTTCTCAGACTTGGAAGGAATGCTCAAGGTTGACATGTCTAATCTCCCACAATGGTAAAACAGCCTTCTGTAAAGGCTGGAGACCTCTCTTGGCCAGCTCAAGTGGTTCTGCGCCTCCTCCAAGGTCTCTGTCTCCCACCAAAGGCCTGGCAGTCCAAAGGAGGCAGGCAGATGTGTAGAGCTGCTGACACCATGGTGGTAGTGTCCTCACTCTGGGCTCCACAGGACACAGGCAGCACATAGAAGTGCCAGGGACAGGGGTCGGGGTGGACAGTTATGGTCAAGCTCTTCCAATGGCCCCGTGAGCATGGGATCTCCAGGCCAGGGGCTTTGGCCATGCAGACCCAGTCATGGATGTCTGCCCACAGCAGGGTCCTCCTTACAGAATCCAAGGGCTCACCAAACATTGCCACATCTGTTCTCTTGGCTTACAGTAGGTGGGTACCACCTCTGGAAACTGGGCTGGTGTTGCTGCTGCCAAGAACACATCATCTCCACCAGCACATCCACCCAGACTAAGCCTACAGGCCAGGCCCATCACACGGGAGGCCACTACTGCTGAGAACTGCTCTCTCAGAAGTGTGTGCTGTATTACATTACCTCCATTTTACAGATAAGGAAACTGAGGCCCCAAAGGGGTTAATTAACCTGTCCATGGCTAGGAAGAGGGGGAACAAAGATGTGAATCAAAGTTGGCTCAGAAGCACATGATCTTCCAGGAGTGACAGGTGTTTTAACAGAGAGTGAGGGAGGAAGGGGGGATGGAGAGACCAAATCTGCCTGGAGGACAAGAGAGACCTTGAGGAAAACATGGGCTGAGACTTTAGGTTTAGGCAGAGGTTCTCCTGGTGTCAGGGACACAGCATTCCAGTCAGGGGCACAAGAAACACAGGACATCCAGCTGGGCCAGAGAAACTGCAGTCACTCAATAAATGCTAGCCCCCACAATGGCAGCACCCATTCTGCATGGGACCCTGTGCCAGGCACTCTAAATTCATTGAGCAAGTGTTTATCAAGTACATTCTAGTGCCACACTCTGTTCTAGGAGTTGGGCATATAGCCTTCAACAAGACAGATGAAATTCCCTGCCCTGAAAGAGCTTACACCCTGGTGAAAAAGGCAAATAATAATTTAATCTGCAGTATGTTAGGTGAAAAAAGCTCTGCAGCAAAATAAAGCAAGGAAAGGAAATTAAGCAGGGAGTTCTGGAAGAATAAGATGTCCAGGGAAGTCTTCATAAGAAGGATATTTGAAGGAATGAGAGAGAGTGAGCCATTTGGATATGAGCATTCGAGGCAAAGGAAGCAGCATGTGCATTGACCCTGAGGCAGAGACATTCTGGGTGTTTGGGGAGCATCTAAGAGCCAGTTGAGGGAGTGGGAAGAAAGTAACGGCATTGAATGGACTCTAGTCACCTTACTGGGGACCTTTCTCAGTCTATTCATCTGTATAAGAAGGGGTGCACCCTCCCCAGGCACCCAGTGACCAGAACACTCCTTGCCTATGGTTTCCACTGCCCTCTCCCCAAGGGTCTATGTCTTGTTCTGTCTCAGTAAAGGGGATCTTAAGAAAAAGTCAAGGGGAAGCTGGCTGGGAAGCCAGAGCAGGGCAGCACAGGGAAAGGGCAGGACAGACAGAGAAGTGAGGGGGTAGAGTGTGATTTGGGGAGATTGGGGCATCAGACAATCCCGTGTTGTCTGGACAGGACCCACAGGCCAGGAGAAAGAAGTGAAAAAGAGTGTAGGAAGGAGGCCTAGCCAGCTTCTCAGTCCCCAAGGTGCCATCTCAGCCAGAGCAGAAGTCCTACTGGGAAAGCCAGTATCAGGAGGGGTTTATCCATGTAAAGTGAACACTCTTCCCCTCCTTAGGCCAAGACAGAAGATGGGAGCACAGACCCAAGAGAGTCTTTCAGAAACTCCAACTGAGCCCCCAAAACTCTGATTACACCTGCCTTTGTTCTACCCATGTCTATCCCGGGTCCCTCCCCGGCCTGTTCCCAAGCCACCAGGCCCCTCTCCCACCACCAGTGTGGGGCCTGGTTCACTAGACACAGCCCCACAGCCAGCCCTGGGATTGGAGAACAGACTGTCATTTCCAGCACCTGACCCTGTGGCTCTTAGAAGTGCCCCCGAGGGATGGAGCATTTCTAGAAGGGGAGGATGTCCCAACAAAGTGTGGGGTGGCGCGGTTTGAGTTATGCCCCGCTGTTTCCCCTCACTCCCCTTAGTCTCCTAACAGAGAAACTAAGAGACCCATGTCCTGCACAGAGAGGGGAGACATCTGGAGAAACAGGAAAGACAGACCATAAAGGTGGAAAACTAGCATGATAGATAGAATAAGAAAGAGCAAAGTGGGGACAGAAACCAAGGCAGGGGGTAGGAGGGACCCTGAGACAGAGAGAACGGAGCAGAAAATTGGTCCAGAGAGAGTGAGTGATGCAGAGATGGGGGAGATGGAAAATACAGAGACAGAGATAGGGACAGACAAACAGAGGGAAGGACAGAAGAAAAGTGGTAAGAAAGCAGTGAAACAGGGACAAGGACAGAGAGATGAAGAGGACAGACAAATTCAGCAGGAGAACCAATGACAGCTGTCCCTGCCATGGGGACACTTCATCTTTCTGTAGGGGCCACAGAAGACATAGGAGAAGTTTTCCCCACCCAGGGCTGCCAGCAGGTCCTCCAGAGAAAAATTCTCACCTAAAACTGGGGGGCTTTGGCCTCGCCCCAAATCCAGGTAGATCCCATCACCTGCCTCTCCCAAACCTTGCCCCAAGCACTCACACAGGCTCTGGGCTCACCACGTAGTGGGGCAGGGCAGTGGGGGCAGTCCACCCTGGCACAGTCGACATGGGCACGTGCTATCTGTATGGAATCTCCAAGCAGTAATGAAGCCAACAAAAAGTCTGTCTCTTTATGTCGCTATCAGGTATTGACAATCCTAAACATTGAAGTAATAAAATACCCTTCCCTCCAAAATTCTTGGTTGGTAAAAATGCTAATAATGGTTGTGGCTACTGTTGAGTTTAATATATATGATTAATATACATACTATATATTCAAATTAGCTATTTTTTAATGCTAATTTTTGAGAGACAGAGAGAGACAGCATGAGCAGGGGAGGGGCAGGGAGTGGGAGACACAGAATCAGAAGCAGGCTCCAGGCTCTGAGCTATTAGCACAGAGCCCGACATGGGGCTCGAACCCACGAGCCACAAGGCCATGACCTGAACCGAAGTCAGACACCTAACCAACTGAGCCACCCATGGGCCCCCAAATTAGCTCTTTTTTTTATTGTTTATCCTTTAGTGAACATCGTATTCTTCATGGAAGTTAACCCTGAGTCCCTTTGATCACACAGGTGGCCCCCGCACTTAGGACCTCAGCTACCTGTGTTCATTTCCAGAGTGTTCCAAGATTCTGGATCATTCAAGCTCACTTCAGGTGCACTTTATGTCTCCACTTCCCATGATACCATATAGACATGTTTAGACAGAAGCTTCTAAATAAACAACCACAGCACAGTGAAGGTAAAGATACTTTGAAAAACAAAGAAACTGAGCTTGAGTTACTTCCATTCTGTCCTTCTATGCACCCACTTGGAATTTTTATTTGTGTATAAATTTTTAAAACAGTGAAACAGAATGCAAACTGCAATGTGTACTATCTTTCATTTGGAAAAGTGCAAATTTTAGCTGCACTGAACTATCTTGCTGAGTTTAGATACTATCTTTAACATCAAAAAACAGAAATTATAATGTTATCATTTATTATTGCAACAGACCAATAAGTAGATATAAGCTTTTCCCCTTTTTTCGAGACATACTTTAATGTAACTAAAAAGCATTAATCTATTAGTTTCTAAAACTTTTGTACTGTAATGTTTTATTTATTTTTACTTTTTACTGGCATGATGATATATATGAAGTTCAATACCAGATAACATTTTACTGAGTTTCTTTTCTAGCCATTATTAGTATTGGTCTTGTTTCATGATTAGTACTGAAAATAATTTTATTGAATAGTGGAGGAGACTGTTTAAAGATTGATCTACTCCAGATGTCAGAATGCACCATTGGCCCTGACCAAACTTCAGTGGATTGGACCGACCTCCCCTGCACACCCCACCTGCATCCTCTCCCCTTCCCAGGTGCCCCCTCCACTTCCACTCTGCTACAGGCCTCCTTCCCTTAAGCTCCCTGGGCTCCAGGGCAGAGGAGTGGGAGCTCAGGAGGAGGTCTCCACCTTGCTTACCTCGGTTACCATCTCGAATGGGAATGCCTTCTGGGGGCTTGGCATTCTGCCCCTCCTCCCTGTGGCCACACCTGATCTCAAGGTCACACCTCTACTTCCTCAACTGGCCCTGGCTCAGGGTCTTCCTCTCTGCTCTGCCTCAGCCAGTCCAACCTCAACATGCCCATGTGGGCTCAACAATTCCCGTGACTTTCCAGCAACCTGGCAATCAGAAATCTTGGGAAGGTCTGCCTTCCATGGGATGCATCTCAGTGAATGGTGCCCCATTCACCCAGAAGCTCAAGACAAAACTCACATTCTCCCCCACATCTAATCCAGCAGCAAGGCCTGGTGGCTCTACTTTCAAATGCACCGCCAAAGCCAGCCCATCCATTCCATCTCCCCCAATGCCTCCCAGCCTGGTCACAACCCTCAATTCCTGCATTGCCTGGATTCCCTTCTTCCACTCTTGCCCCTTCCAGTCTATTCTCTGTATGGCAATGAGGGTGACCTTTAAAAACATTTATCAGATGAGGTCACTCCCCTGCTTAAAACCCACCAATAGTTTCTCATTACACTTAGAATAATTTCCAAGGGGGCGCCTGGGTGGCTCAGTTAGTTAAGCATCTGACTCTTTATTTCAGGTCAAGTCATGATCTCACAGTTCAGGGGAACCATCAGCATGAAACCTGCTTGGGATTCTCTCTCTCCTCTCTCTCTGCCTCTCCCTGCTCGCACACTCTCTCTGTCTCAAAATAAACAAATAAACCTTAAAAAAAAAAAAAAAAAAAAGAATGTCTAAGTTCCAAACATTGACCAATAAGGGCCAACCTGACCTCTCTGCCTATTTTCTCTAGATTTCTACAGGTATCCCTGCTACTTGCTTTGTTTCTGCTACACTAGCCTTCTTGCTCTTCCTTAAGCATCCCAAGCTTTTCCCACCTCAGGACCTTTGCACTCACTGTTTCCTCTTTCTGGAATGTTCTTCCCACAAATTTTGGTACGGTTGGCTTCATCTCATCTTGCAGGTCTTCATTCAAATGTTACCTGCATAAACCCCTTTCCTGACCACCCTGCCTAAAATGTACCCCATGCCCCCCTACTCTTTATCCCTCAACTTTGTTTTGTCACTTTTCATACTATCTGAACTATGGATTTTTTTTAAGCCTGTACAATTGTTTAATCTGACTCCTCTAGTTGAAAGCAAGGACTTTGTTTTATAGGCTAGGCCAACAGCCTATAAATAGTACCTGAAGCATAATAGAGGCTCAACAAAACTGTCCAATATCTTGAAATCTTAAATTCCAACATCTCAGAATCTGGCCATAGCCTTTGATTTTTCCAACTCTCTCCTACCCACTTCTGCCCTTACATGCACTCCTCCAAAGTTCCATTTTCAACCAACAGACTACAATTTGGTAGTTTCAAAAGTTAGACACCTGGGACTCATCATTGACCTCTCCCCACTTCACACCCTCTACTTCCAAACCTATTTCCACATCTGCCAATTCTACCCCATCCACAACATTTGAATTAATTTGCTTCTCTCCATGTCCACTTTACCACCGGGGCCCAAGGCAGCACTATCTCCAGGCTGGAAACCAGTAGCCCCCTAACTGGTCTCCATCCCTCCACGTTCTCTGTCCCAGCAATCTTTCTTTCCACTGATTCCAGGAAGAGCTTCTAAAGTGGAAATTTCATACAATGCTCCACTCTCAAATATTCAGTGTCTTTCCATAGTTCACAGAATGGAGACAAAATTCTTGAATAAAGTCTACACTGCTCTACAATGGCCTGGCCTTCAACAACCTGTCTCACTTTTTCTCCTGCCATCCTCCCTTTTACTCATTGAAGTCCAGCCACGCTAGCTTCCCTTCCATTCCTAAATATATCTTGCTCGTTTTAATTTAATCATTTAATATGTATTTGTGGAGGCAAACCTATACACTAAACACAGGTGGATCTACAGTGGTAAACAAAGGAGACAAAATCTCTGCCCTCATGGAGCTTATGTTGTAGTAAGAGAAAACAGATCATGAACAAATCATCATATGTTACAAAAGTAGGACTAAACAGTGTTGTGAAAAAGCATTAAATAGGGAAAGGGGATAACCAATGTCCAGGGATACTTTGCTAGCCAGAATGCTAGGGAAGCCCTCTCTGAAGAAGTCATCTTTGAGCAAAGAGTGAACCATCCAGTAATCTGGAGAAAAGAGCTTTCTAGGCAGAGAGAAGAACACATGCAAAAACCAGAGGCAGGAAGGTGCTGAAGATGTGTATCTGAAGAACAACAAGAAACCTGAGGCATTTGCAAGAGTCTAGAACCCTTTTCCCATCCCAAACTTTTCCTATTTCAATTCCCAAATGCCCTTCAGATGTCCAATCAAAGTTCATTTCCTCAAGCTGTTTTTCTGACCCCAAGCCTAAATTGAATCCACTAACCTAAACATTCATTGTTCCTTGTTCTCTTCCTCAATAGCCTTAAGCACCATTTACCATGTACATGTGGTAAATTGTTTAATTAATGTCTGTCTACGAGATTACCCAGCTCTCACTTAACATCATGCTACCCTGTGCTTTGGTCATTCTCCCCTGGCCACAGCAGAAGAGATGTTGCCATTTCTTGCTCTCTGATTGACCACTTTCTATCTCCTCCCTGCTGGTTAAAACATACTATTTTCAAACATGGTTCAATATAATTGATCTGACTATAACTCTCTTCACCGTAATCACATCATCCTGAGACTACTGCCTCATTCCCTTGATTGGACTTGGATGTTTTGTCATCACTCAGGGTAGGTCTCTACCTTCTCAAGATGCTGATTTATTCTGTCAAATGTTGAGTCTTCCTACTTTCACTCTAGGAGATTCTTCTGAATTTAGTAGCCTCCTTATTTGCCCTTATTTGGAAATTACTTCCAGAACTCTGCTGGCCACCTTCCATGTTTTATCTTACCAGACCATTTTTTTGACCCGTCATATTTAAGTGGGTTGGAGAGTGGACACCTGATCAAAGGTCAGAATCACCTTAGATCCAGAAGCAGCCACTGCTTTCAAGCCACATGGAGCCCAGCCCACTCTTCCTCCTGTCCTTGGATTGCCTTGAGAGTTTCCATCTCTCTATCTTCATTCTTAAAATCCATGAATAAGTCAGAAATTGTGTGGCCAGGCTTTAAAAAAAACTGAATTAATTTAATCTCCTTTCTTGAGACCATGTACCAAGAAAAACAGTTTACAAATTAGTAACTAAGGGAAATTTTGAAAACAAAACAAAAACATTGGGTGGGACAATGGCAAACCAAGGCCAAATGGGATAGAAAATTATAGGGAAAAAGAGGAAGCAGACACTATGTGGAGGTAGCTGATACATATCAGTGGCAGAGCAGAAGGATTCTGATGCTAAAGGAAGAATCCAGAACTACCTTAGATCCAAAAGCAGTCATTGTATCCCACCCTTCTGGAGCCCAGCCCAGCTACTTCTGTTCTTAGATTATCTTGAGAGTTCCCATCGCTTCATGTCTTAAAATAACCACCTCTGCTTAAACCAACTGAAGGAAGTCCTTGTTCATGCACTCAACAATATTTATCAAATGTCTACCACATGCAAGATACTGTTTTAGGTATTAGGGATATAGCAATGAACAACCCAGTCAAGATTCCTGCTCTTGTGGTACTTGCGTTTTAGTGAAGAAAGACATAGCAAAAACAAACAAATATGTAATACATTAGATGGCTCTTAAATGCTAGAAGGAAAAATAAAATTTTGTAAGCAAAGGGGTCAAGACAGTGAAAATGCTTCCACTTCTGGAACCATGGCCAGCAAGATACACTGTGGGGATCTTCTACTTGAAAACAATTATATGTTGCACAACACATAGTTTTTGCCACATTACTGAGCTCTTGGGAGATGGAATAAATCTCCAAAAGGTGGAAGAAGAAGGCCATGAACTATAAGCAATAGTGAGGCATGGGGTTGCAGTGAAAGAGCAATCTAGGGACTGAGTCTTGAGCCAGTGGCACAGCACAGTAGGAGAGCTGAGCCTGAGACTTGGATTTAGCCAAGAATATTGAAAGAGGCTAAAAAGATTTGTGGCTAATGGTAACCTCTGGTGCCCTGTACAAGTAAGTGTAAATCTTCTCTGGAGGAAAATATCCTCAACTCATTGATTATTGGCTAAGATCTACCACATGTAAGCTCACATTCAAAGAACACCAAGCACACAAGGAAACAAAGCACTATGAGTAAAAACAGGAACAACAAACACCAGAGTTAACCCCTCTGGGCAACGAGAGAAGTGCCGACAGAATAGATGGTTCCTGAGCTGTGCTGTGCAAACCAGCAGGAAAATGGGACGGAAAATCAAAGGAGATGAGAAGGTCAAGGCTGGCTTCTAGCAACCACAAAGGGACTTGACTTAAGTAGAGGGTAATTGATATCCAAACCCCAAGGTTCCCAGACTTAACAGCCTGCGTGCTAACTGCTGAGCTCTTAACCGACTTGTTGCTGACTTAGGTGGAGTGTGAACTCCGGGATTCGTCAAGCTCCCACTCTCCCATCTCACCTCTGCTGCTTGGGCCCCGAGAACTCCAGAGCTGCTGAAGTGGCTTGAAAATATAATGGAGTCAGGCTCTGCGGTTGAAATTAACAGCCAGCCCAGGCCCCACCCCTCCTTATCCTTTGTGATCCGGCCAGGGAAAACTCTGCTCGAAAGACCTGTGTAATTGATAAAGTGATGTCATGTGGGGAGACTGCTATCTGGGGAGAGGACTCATTTTATTATTTCATGGCTCTTACCAGCACCTCAGAGTAAAGGCAGAGGAGACCGGCTGTGAAGCAGCAAACACAATCTAAGCTACTCCCCGAAGGATCGACAAAGCAAAGGACCAGCCTCGAAATTTTCAGCAAATATTTGCAGTTGATAAAAACATCTGGCACTTGCTCTTACACAGACTGAGGAAAAGGGAAACAGAAGCAGGCCCAGGTTGAGCACCATGTGCGCGCTGGGCGCTTGGTCATCACTACACTGCATATTCTGCACACGTTTTGTCACTTAATTCCGGCCACCATGCCCCAAACTCTATGCCAAGGGCAGCATTATCCTCATCCTGCAGATGTGGCCCCTAAGTGAAGGGTTACCAGTAATAGGGGAGGTAAACAATGCAGGTACTGGGCTAAGACACGGTGTAGTGTCGTTAATTCACACAGCAGTTCCATCAGTTAAGTGCTATGATCTGCATTTTACAGATGAGGAAACAGGCACAAAGAGGCTTGCCTGCAGTCACACAGGGACAGAACGTGACTCAAGGAGACTCAGCATAGTACAAAGATTCCACGGCTCCTAAAGAGCAGAGTTTGGGGGTGCCTGGGTGGCTCAGTCGGTTAAGAGTCCAACTTCGGCTCAGGTCAGGATCTCACAGTTTGTGAGTTCGAGCCCTGCATCAGGCTCTGTGCTGACAGCTCGGAGCCTGGAGCCTGCTTCAGATTCTGTGTCTCCCTCTCTCTGCCCCTCCCCTGCTTGCTCTCTCTCTCTCTCTCTCTCTGTCTCTCCCAAAAATAAACCCAGACAGCTCTGGACTCTGAAACTCATGCCATTTCCCTGCATTGTGCCACTTCCTGCCATTTGTCCCTGCCCATCTGTGTTTTCCCACAACCTGACTCCCAAAAGGGCCAACACATGTGATGGCCAAGCATGTGGGCCAGTGCACATCAGAGCTCTTGAGCCCAGCATCCAGCAGGCCTGAATTCCATCTCCTGCTGCGGCTACAGGAGGGCAAGGGAGTCTGTGGCATCCCCAAGGAGCTGGAGAGAGCTCACTCTCCCAGGACCAGCAAGATGGTGCCCTGTGTCCCTATAGTTGCCCTCATCTTAGCTCCTTTGTATCCCCAAGCAGCACCCAGAACAACTCTCCAAGGCAAGAGAAGACTTTCTCAGGCTTCAGGAAATGACTTAGCAGAGCACACCTGACCTGTGGCCCTATGACTCATGGGAGGGGGGTATCCCAGGTGTACTGCTTGCTTGTTGTTCTTGGATGAATGGCTTCATCTCCAAGGTTAGCGTCTTTTTCTTTAATGAGGAAAACAGTCCCTATCTCCTAGATGTTCAGGTGGGATTATAAGGCCAGCCCCGAGCTCTTTACCTGGAATGTAGAAGGCATTCACAAGGTCTGTTATCCACCTCTTCCTCTCCCCATTTATCTCTCAAATTAGATTTGTTTTTCGCATGCCTCAGAAGGCTGCTGTGAACATGACAGGACATAATCCAGTCTGGCAAGATGTATGCACTCGGTAAATGTTCATTAAAATCCAACACCCTACGATGACTGACTTCATGTTGTTACCATAGGGCCTCAGCCTGTGCACAGTGAGCTGGAGCCACTCAGAGGAGAGGCTGGCCCATTCTGTGCGGCCCGCCTCACCCAGGCCTGTGATCTTGGGTCCTGGCTGGGCTTTGCTCTTTCACCACAGAGGCTCTAAAAGGGAAGGACTCACATGCACACTGAAGCCAGAGTGATCTTTCTAGAAGGCAAAGCTAAGCATGCCCTTCCCCCAAGCTAAAAACTCTTGGATGGCTCCCCATGGCCCTCAGCATCCAGTTCAAATCCTTGAACATATTTGACAAGGCTTTGTGAACTGATCTATGTCCGTTCCAGCCTTGCCTCTGTCACTCTATCCCTCCTCTGAAACTTCAAATAGGTCCTCAAGGGCTGTGTTCTTCCCCTTCTCAGACACCCCCAGAGCATCCCAAGTGTCTCTGTTTGTGACACCCATTTCATGTACCAGGCCTGTTTTATGTCTGTCTACATCATAAAAACATAGGCTCCAACCTGCCTGGCTCCAACAGGTTGTGATCTGTGCCTCCTTATTGATCACAACCTGTTGGCGCTCCTGGATGACTAAGTGTCCGACTCTGGATCTAAGCTCAGGTCACAGTCTCACGGTTCATGAGATTGAGCCCTGCGCTGTCAGCACAGAGCCTGCCCGGAATTCTCTCTCTCCCTCTCTCTCTGACCCTCCCTTGCTCTCTCTCTCTCTCTCTCTCTCTCTCTCAAAATAAATAAATAAACATTTAAAAAGTTAAGAACATAGGCTGCATGAGAGCAGAAGAGTCGAGTCCATGCCTGCTGTGCCCGTTGTTATATTCCCAGTACCCAGCACATAGTACCAATTGAGCATATTACCTTTACAAGCAGAAAAACATGTCATTATTCCTTAGATGGTAGAAGTGAATGAGAAATGTCACTTTCTGTATGTACCATCTTGCTCAGTCCAGTCAGCCAATGCAGAATTCTGGGCCTTACTTCCGCAGACGTAGCAATTCTGAACCCAGCCTGGTCTCATGACATGGGGAGGGCAGGGAGGCGGGGAGAGGAAAAGTGGGAGGGGTAAATACAGACGATGTTCCCAGAAGGCTTAGACAGCAGCTGTCTCCAGGGCCAGAGAGCACGTGGCACATATACATGCACATGAGTTCACTTACATGCACCCAGGTAACTCCTTGCCTGCATGTGAGAGTGCATACGTCTCAATGTAACATCTCTACTACAAGGGTGCATCTCTGCGTGTGCACATTTATAGGAGCAGCTCAACTGTTTTAAATCCCTCTTCAACATTTCCATCCTTTCCCTAAAGACTCTTCTCCATGGGTCCACCAATTGGCTCTTTCTTCTCTCCACTAGCCCCATTAACATCCCTCTCCCCGACTGTTCAGGGTAATCAGGTCTGTTCCCAGACTCACACGCCCCACTCAATCTCTTTGCTGAGCGAGACAAAAGTCCTGTGGTTAATCAGACCCACCCTCTTTAGAGGGCAGTTTAGCTCTAATCTGTTTTACTTGATGATAATACCAGAGGTCTCACCCAGTCCCCAACCCAAGTCATTCATCAAAGCAGCTCTACCACGCACATCTATCATGTGGTCCAAGAATCTTTCATTCCAGCTGCTCAGAGGATAACATGAAACACAACACCTCCTTTTTACAGTTATAAACCCATACATAAAATCAAGGTGGGGTTCTCTCTCACCCAGCAGTGCTACAGGTAATGAGGATCATGTGGGTCTGGGCAGGAAATTCATGCTGGGTGAGCACCTATGTCTGCCCTGCCTATTTCCTGACGATTTATGACACTGCTTAATTTCATCCTCCCAACATTATTCCTGGGTTTACATAAAGAGACTGGGGGTCGGAAAAGACAAGTAACTTGTCCACGATCCAGTGAGGGAAGGGCAGGACCAGGACCAGGACTCTCCAGCCCATACTCTTTCCACTACACCAGGATGCCTCCTCTCAGGATTTGGAAACACACTGAGGTCAACATTGTGATGAGGGGTCTGCAATGTGCATGTGCACAAAATAGGCAAGTCCTATTTGGAGAGGTAAAGTCTTAGGTTTGATCAATAAGAAGGCACAGATTACAACCTGTTGGAGCCAGGCAGGACCTCAGGCCATTTTGTCTAACCACCTCAGTTTATAGGTAGGGAAATGGAGGTCCAGAAAAAAATAATGACTTGCCCATGGCCACACAGTAAACTAGTGCCAACTCAGACTAGATCTCAGGCCGGGTAACAGCTTGGCCAAGGTTTCGACCACATCCACCTGCTGTCCTGCAAATAATTTACATCGTATTCTGATGTTGCTTTGCATAAAAGCCTCCAGTGTCTTCCAGAACTTGAGATCAAAAATTTGTCTGTCCCATCCAGGAAAACCTGCTGAAAGAGCTCTTCCCTGGCAGACCCCACATATCATATGCTGCCTCCTAAGAACATCCCTCAAGGACCGGAAGCCCCACCTGAAAAGCCACATCTGCTGCAGCCTCTGGATGGCCCAGCCGCTGAAGGTCACGGCTGATGCCACAGCTGCTAAGTCTTTGCCAGCATCCTGAGATGCGGGTACCACGTTTGGCTTTCCATTGGAAAAGGCTGGCATGTTGCCCACGCTCAAAGTCAAATCTTTTCCACCTTCATGGGGCAGATCTAAGGCTTGCTCATGGGAGGGTTGGTGATAAGACGGAGGTTTCTACTCTCACAGGCCAACTTTGGAACCAGCCCAGACCTCTCCATCTCTGGTGCAGTGCAGCACCCCTGAAAACCCAAGACTGAGTGCAGAGAGATATGCCTTTGGCTCAATATGTAAAAACTCTCCAGCAATAAATTTAAGCAATTCCATTTGGGGCTCTCACAATTTCCTCCACTCAGGCAAACTGCTTTTTATTTCAAACGTTCCTGAAGGAAATTGGCCAATTGCTTACTTCAACTGTCGATGCCATTATGCTGAGCCTGATGGCAAGACACAAATGCAACCTGGGAATTTCTCTGCACTGGATCTTCACAAAACTGGCCACTACAACAGGGGTCTGGCCCAGAAGGGCTGTGGGGTGTTGACCCTCTAGGAACTTCTCAGCACTCCCACAGAAGAGAACAAGGTGGCTGGGGCCAAGGCAGGGCTCTGAACGACTAGGAAGGAGAGAGTTTAACATTCAGCCTGGCCCTTTAGATTGACTTTACTGTCTTCAATCCAAGGGGGTGAGGTCAACTCCAGCCACTTTGAGATGGTGTCGGCAGTCGAGGAGACTGACTGGAGGAGGTAGAAGGCAGCATTAGTGCCCAAGGAGTCTGATATGATCAACAGCAGCTCAATTTACTGAGCGCTTCCATATGCCAGATGCTGTGCTAGGCATTTTACGTGCACAACTGCAGTAAATCCAAACTCCTTACCATGTTCTCTGGAACAGTGCCTGGTACCTGGTAAGTAGTATACAAGTGTTGACGAATGTCGTGGTCGTTAACAAGGGGCTCCTAATGAACCCCCAAGCCCACCCTCACTGGCTTGGGATAGACAAGCTGATTCTACAACTTCCTGTCACCTTAGCATCAGAGATGGAGTTGGTGGGAGGCACTGATCACTTGAACTGTGCTCAGTTTGGGCAAGGACCTGATTGGTCAGTTGTGTGTCCCCTGGCTTCCTAACCCTGACAGATGATGCATTAGGAGCATGTGTCTCCCTAGGAGCCCACACAGGCTGGCTCAGAAATGGTGCATGTGGGTCTGGTCACCTGCATGCATAGGGTTGCCTCCTCCACCTTCACCCCACAGCAAGAAAGGTTTCACCAGACACATCAAGAAAAAGGAAAAGGAGGAGTTTACTTTTTACGGCCAAAGTAGAGTTGTGGCAAGCAACTCCTGACTCCAGCATTGCCATGACAATCTTGGCTAAGAGCTGAGGTTTGTGAAGCTGAGTGGCTGTCTCAGGTGAACAAGGTCTGGCAAGGCTTCTCCAGGCCAGGGAGAAGGGAGCCACCAAGGGCTTCATGAATTAGTCACTCCCCTCCACAGGGTTGGCCTGAGGACCTAAAGGCAGGTCTCTTGGTGACCAATCCCTTTTGAAATGTGCTGTATATAGGGCTTCTGAGTCCCACTACCCCCACCCCCAGCCCAGAGGGCACCCACTGTTCCCTTCTCTCCATAGCCTTCAAGCTTTCAGAACAGGTCTTGGGCCCCTCCAATACCACTGTGACACCCCCCCCCCAATGCCAAAGCTGGATCAGTATCACAAGTATTACCGAGCATCTACTATTTTCTGGCACTAGCCAACATAACTAGGGACACAGTGATTTTAAAAAAGGGGGGGGGGGTGTGCCTGGGTGCCCCAGGAAGCAGAGCTTAAGGCCAAAACAAACACCAGTGACTCCATCAGTGTAAGCATCCAAGGAGAGAGTAGAGAAGAGAAAATGAACAGGGGGTGGGCCAATCAACTCTAGCCCAAAGCATTAAAGACATGGAGACAATGGTGGCTATGCAATGATAATGGAGAAAACTGTATTCACAGAATGCCTCTCAGGGAGAATATTCTCTGTGCTTAGCGATTTTGATAGATTTTGATACGCCAGTTGTGAGGTGGAGCCTCAAGGCACCTGTTTAAGATATAATAGGTGCCTTAGTGTCTTCAAAGGAGTCTGGGTCTGGTTAGCTGTGGCACTTTGGTGATGCTGGGTGGGGCTTCCCTGCTCAGGACAGGAGGGAGCAGAGCCACTCCTCCCCCACCCAGACCCCTGCCTCGTTATAGATTCTGAACAAGCACGGGAAGGGTGTTGATTTGAAGAGTACCATTTTTCACCCCACCTGGAGTACTCACAGTCTGACTCCATTATGGAGAGCTCCACCAACACTAGGAAACAAAGTGGCTATAAGGCAGATATATGAAAAGTAACGAGCTTTCCACTCCCTGGGGAGTGAGGTGGCCTGGAGCTGAACTAGGCCTTCTCAGATAGGCCATGCGGCCCACAATGCTTCAGATTTTAGCCTTGCCCAGCGGCAAAGCATGTAGGGTCTGCTCTGGGCCAAGGAGGCACCAACACCGAAGGAACCAACAGCAGTGACCAGAATTGCTGGACTTTCCAGCAAGGTGGCCTGCAGTCCAGCTCACAAAGCATCTACACTGTCTTCTCCATCCAGGGCACAGAGTGTGTAAAGTAAGGACTCCTCTGCCCCTGAGTTGCTCAGAATGATCGGGGAACGCAGCTATGCAAACAGAAAATTAACACAGCCATTAAGAGCTCTGGCCAGAGCACAGAGAAGCCCTTTTTGGAAGGCCAGGTAGTCTCAGGGAAAGCTTCTCAGAGGAGTCAAGGCTGTGGTAGAGGGAAGGGCACAGGGGAGGTGAGGGAAGGAGTGTCTGAGTGAGGATAAATCAGTCCCAAACAAAAGCAACGGGATGAGCAAGGAACAGGGGCATGAAATACCACAAACATACAAGGAACAAGTCATTCTGATGGAGCACAAATCCGTACCAGTGAGTGACAGAAGATGATTCTGCCAAGACAGGAAAGGCTGGGAAGACAGCAAGACTGGGCAGGGTCTTGGATGCTGTATGTTAGCTGAAGTTTTATTGTGAAAGATGATGGAGGCCACGGAAGGATTTTCAAGTTGGGAATGACACAGTCCCATTTCTGAATTTCTTGACCCTAATGCCCTGTTCCTTTTTTCCACATGCCTGCACCCTGGTTATTCTTCAGGGCTTCCCCGAAACCTCACCTCCCTCAGCATGTCCTCAGGACTTAACAGAAAGCTCACTGTTTTCCATTTGACCTTCACCCCAGTCACAGTGGACCCATTTTTGGACCTGGGCCCCTCACCAGACTGTAAAGATCCTAAAAGTCAGAGCTTTGTCATAATGATTCCTTGTGCCACCCGGAGAAATGCAAAACATTGCATAAATGTCTACTGCACTCACTACTATTAAGACGACTGTTATTTCTATCAGCATTATTTGCATTATTGGAGTTATTTAAATACTGAGTAATCACTTAGCTGTAAGGATGCAGTCTCTGCCAGTGAGCCTCATTAAAGTTGACTAACCTGAATGGAAAGAGTTCAGGATTTTTAGTCTGAGGAGGTGAATTAAAATCCTGGTTCTACCACTAACGGAATGAGGAGACCCCACATCACAAAATGTCTGTTGAAGGAGAACAGAGGGTTAAGAACGCTCTGGGAGTCAGATTTCCCAGGAGTAACACGTGGTAAAACCTGGCCCCTTATTCCAGCTGGTCAAGAGGATGTTTACACATCAGAGGCACTTTGGGCAGCCAGTCCCCAACCCCAGTGAAGTGGGACAGACTCTACCCCAGCACCTTACACACACTGTGTGTCTGCTCCAGTACACCCCTTTAGAGGTCCCAAAGCATGTAAAATGGATGCTATGGAAGACTAGCTGTGAGTTCCCAGAGATTAGGCTAAGACAGGTCAGGTCAGAAGTGTCCACAGGATCAGGAGAGGCCCAGACATCAAGGGGTCCCTGTGACCTGTGTCTTCTTCAGCCTCCCAGAGACTAAGCCCCTGGGAAAACCAAGACTTCACAGTGGAAGTGCTGACTCGTGAACCCTACAGGAGGAGGTACGGGATTGCTGATCAGTCATGCCTGCAGCTCCTAATCATCATCACAGGGCAGACCTGCCTGCAAGGATGGAAACTGTCTACAAACACCAACACAATCCTATGAAGCATCATCTGGCCACAGTCTGTGTCTACCTCCATTGACCATCAAAGTGGACACAGCTGAGCTGGCTGACCCACCAGTGACCTGCCCTCCTTCACCCTTCCAAAGATGTTAAGCCATCAGAATCTGAGGCTTATTCTAGTAGAAGAGGGTACCCATTACCCCATTAAGATGAAAACAAGTGCATGCAATATGGACTCAGGGTAAGGAGCATAGTAAGAGACAGAGAAGTCATGGCCATTCACATGACCCAGGGCCATGAGGAACATACCCACTCATGGCTCCTCCTCTTCACCATCATCTCCAGGCCTCCTTAATGAACACTTACTTAATTACAAGGGGCCTTATCAGACTGCCTATGAATTTGAGTACCATTCACATTTAATCTTTGCGTTGTTTTTTAGGTGAAGGGTCTCAGGAGAAGTCTAATTCTTTTTCTGAATTGAAGTGGTCCTGATTTGGTGTCTGATTCTCATACCTTCCCTGGTCTGGTTAATATTTTGGGGCTCAAGTTTGGCACAATGACCCAACTGCAAAGGAACCTGATGAACTGATCGGTGCCAACCTGGAGGGTGAGAGATTACGGGCCAGTATATGGAACATCTTTCTAAGCATCAGAAATTCCTGAAGAAAGAGCATGCTGACTCACAGATAGTGAGCTCCCTGTCGCTGGAAAGATCCAAGCAGAAGCTGGAAAACTACCTGGTGAAGAAGTTGTGGAGGAAAGGCATGAATCTGTAAAGGTCTGTGTCTCTTACAGCCTCTCTACTTAGAAAGGCTCCTCCTGCTGAAGTTATGCATGCCCTTGCCACTTTGAGGATCTATTTCCTTGGCAGAAAAAAAAAAACTGTGCCAAACGGCAGCAGAAGTCTGCCTTCTCTCTGTTTTCTTTTGCATGATGCCTCCCCAGAGACAGGCAACACCTCCCTTGTTCTTCCTGCTCTAAACACAACTAGAGTTTAGTCCAAGGAAAGGAGTTGTTTTTTTAAAGGCTTGTTATACTCCAAGAAATAAATAAAGATGATGTGAGTAAGCAGAAGAGGCAGGGATCCAGGTAATCTGCAGCTGTCCCCCAGGATTTTACTTCCTAGGGAGCTACCTCGTGGGATCACCCTAGGCTGTCCCTAAAGATGCACTGACCCACTCCTTTCAGTGGGTCCTGTGTCCCTGCCCTCTAACAAAGATAGGCCGACTGCTAAACAGAGAGTCTTTCCTGACAGAGAAAAGCAAGGATTCAGCCTGGATACCAGCTACCCAGCTTCCAACTCAGAAGTTACTGACTACATCCCATCACCAAAAGGGATTTAGACAATTTCAGAATGTGTGCAACTTTCAAAAGTTAGTTAGATTTATTATCTCCTCCCAGTTGCTGTTAGGAATTAGCAGTAAAACCCTTAAAATTTAAATGCCCTACTTGTTTTAAAGGACAGGAAGACTGTGTCCCACCAGAAGGCCAATCTTAGTGCAGAGAATCCCAAGGAATAGAGTGGCAGCTTAAAGACAAATGCTATGGAACGAATTCCAGGGCTCAAGACTCAGATGCCTAGCTGCAGCAGTTGAGAGGAGTGAACTCACAGACACCTGCTGGTGCATCCAGCAAGCTCTTCTTATCTTTGGACTGTTCCCTGGTACACTACAGTTGCCCTCGCGCAGCCAGGCCTGCGCTATGTGGCTCCACCCCCTGGCCATAAGTGATTGGATCATAGGAGGACACATGACTAAGATGGACCAATCCATTTTCCATTCAAAAATGTGACCTGGAGGACAGAGCGGCAAGCTGAGAGCTGAGTCAAGCTAGTAGCCATGCTCTTCAGTCAACCATGTGGTGGCATCACTTAGGAACGAAATGCAAATTCTTACGGCTGTTGGGGGAGAGAGGTTGGGTCCAGCAAGTCCACGAGCGGTGGTTCTACCATCTAAAGTTAGAGAAGCTTTGCCCCAGAGGGAAGGAAGTCTATGAATTCAAGTAGATTGTTCAATGTTTCTGTGACTTCTGTGAGACACTGGAATATACTTCTGGTAAATCAAATATATTTTGCCTTATACTACTTTGAATTGGTTTCTGTCACTTGCAAACAAGAGCACCTTAACTAATATGGCTGGTTGAGCCTGGGATGACAGAAGCAGACCTTCATTCCCCAAATCCTCACCACCGCCTCCCAATGCTGGCCCACAAAGGAAGGCATCCTTTCCCATCCCACCTCCTGTTCCTTCAGTGGGAATCCCCCTAATCCCACGTTCCTCACCTTTCTACCTGCAGTTCTTTGGATTTGCCATTTTGTGAACTTGTTTTTCAAGTCACTCACCGTCCCCCCCCCCCATCCTTTATTTACTATCTCAACTTAGAATCTAACATGTTACTATAACACCTTGAATTCTCTTCCTTTAGTCAATGCTATAAACGCTCCACCCAAATTGTCCCTCTATTCTCCAAAGCAGAGGCATCCCCCACTTCTTCCCAGGAATGCATTTCTTTTAGGAAATTGGAAGCTTCTTACAGTAGCACCCAGGGTCACACAAATAGTAAGGGACACATTCAGATACCAGACCAAGTCTGCCTGCCTGCAAAACTCGTGTTCATTCCACTGTATCACTGCTTTTCATCTGCAAACTGTCTCCTTAATCCTCCTTCCTTCCCCTGAGTGAGGAGCAGTAGCTGAACTGAGAGCCTCCCTTTCCCTCCCCCAACCTGAAGACTGTGCTCTGCAAAGCAACAGATTCTGCTCTTTATTTCTCTACCCTCCTTTATGTATACATGCACACCCATATGTATACAAGCACACACACATGTACACAAGTGTGTGCACATATGTGTGTTAGCAAAAATTTCAATTCCAGACAGCTGTTTGAAAGTCCATTTGTTTGCAAGTCCAAAGAACCTACTGAAGGTTAAGCTTATAATCCCCAGGTACATTTTCCACCAAATAGAAGAGTGAGTTGGTGCTTCGCATAATCTTCTGTTTTGCTCTGATAGGTGTTCTTTTTCCAAAATATCCCTAGTTCTCCCACTTTGAAAATCTGCTGAGACAGACAAACCCCTCCTTCAAGATTTCTCTGAGAGAAGTCCTTAGCAGCTACAGTACCAATATCACTTTGACCTTGTGTAGATGGTAGGGACCCTGAACCTGTGGAATCTTCATGGCTCACAACAGCTGTAGCACTTCTGCAATGGCCATGTTCTCAGACTCCTCAAGCATCTCCTGGGCTCACATAAGGCTATGGGGTATCCATTAATGATAGCAATTAATGATATTGCTCCTGTCTAGCCATATACCCAAAAATTTTCCTACTTTTTTGATTTTTCAATTGCTTCTCATCATATTTTGCTGACTCTTGTCAATGGCATGGGCACAGAATTTTTTACATGTTTCCTGATTCACTCTTGGTCCTTTACAATAACTCATTGTCAAAAAATTGTATCCCATTTTCACTTGCAACATCCATTTTCTCACCACTTCCAATTTCTGAAATTATTATGCCACTTTGGTTTCCATCGTAACCATATGTCTCTTCTAACTAGCATTTCCAACACGCTCGCTCCCTGTGTCTCCACTTATTGGTCATGATGATAACAACGTTTATAAAACACCTTCAGTCTGAGCACAAACACAGCAAACGTGCCCTAATAAATCAAGCGACAGCTATGCCAACCACAGCCGCCACCTGTTGGTGGCAGGAAGAATTGACATGCTTTTGCTGTGGAGCAGAAGTCGGCAAATTTTATTTGTAAATAAAGTTTTATTGGAACAAAACCATGCCTATTGTATATGTCAGCTCTCAAACTACAACAGCAGCATTGAATAGTTGTGACAGACATCATGTGGTCCTCAAAGCCTGAAGTAGTTATGATCTGGCCCTTTGCAGAAAATGTTTGCCCACGCCTGCTCTGAAGCATTTATGGAAATTAATAGCTTTAAAGTTTGTAAGTAGTGGAATAAACAGCTTGAGACCATGCATGACTCAGATAAATGACTCTCATGAAGCTCATTTGCATGACAGCTTTTGAGAGAATTCATCCTAAGGATGGAAGGGACCAAACTCAACTGGCCTGACCCAGTCAGAAAATTTTAGTCAATGCATAGAAGAAAATTTCTCATTACTGTATAGGGGCTATCACTCCAACCCATCCTTAGCTAATTTCCATAGATTCACGTCTGGATCTAGGAGGAAAGAGGGCTTACTTATATCAGACAGCTATAGTCTAAATGATGCTGCATAACAAACCATCTTAAAACTCAGTGGCACACAGCCATAAGCGTTCATTCCTCTCTCTAGCTTCTGCAGGTTGAGAAGGAAGGTTCTGCCTCAAGCCACAGGTCTGCTGTGTCTGGCTCTGCCCCCCATGACCCTCATTCTTCCAGGACAGCAGTCTACCCAAGAAGGGCTGTTCTTCCCCTTTTCACATTCGTCTCCTATCGATGGCAGATGCCTAAGAAGGCAAGTCCAATGGCACAAGCACATCCCAAGCCTGTGCTTGTTTTACATCTTCCAGCATCCCATTAGCCAAAGCACGTCACATGGCCAAGACCAACATTAATGGCTGGGAAATACACTCCTTTCATATAGGTTCAGGAGAAGGAAATTAATATTTGCTGAATGATAAGATACTTAAGTAAAGACTGAAAAGACTGTTTCATCAAGCTGTATAGAATTTTGGGATGTCTCCAAGACAGTGCCACACAAAAGAGAGAAAAGCTTCCTCCTTTTCTCTCCACCTTCACCACACGTATCATTCTGCTTGGGCACTTAGAACTACGTCCCTTGAGAGATAGCAGCAGTAATCCAGTGAAGCAACAATGAGGCAGTGGTGGGGCCTGGGGGACACTGCTGGACCTGGCAAAACAGCAGAGGAGCTCAGTCGGTTATACGGGAGTGCAGAGGGAGAGGCTGCAGTAGCCCAGCAGAGCAACACTGGAAGATTCCAGCACCTGCAGAGCAGCCGAGGTGTCTACAGGGGTCAGCCATGCCCAGTGGAGCAGCAGCACCCCCTAGAGGAGAACATGGTACTCAGTGAAACAGCAGCATACTTGTCCAGACCATTCAAACACATGTGAGGATTCTCAGGAAATCATGAGATTTTTCTTTTCTTTTTTTTTTTTTAAAGAGAGAGAGAGCAGGGTAAATGGACAAAAGGAGAGGGAGAGAATCCTAAGTAGGCTCCACACTCAACGTGGAGCCTGACACAAGGCTCAATCCAGGAGCCTGGGATCATGACCTGAGCCCAAATCAAGAGTTGGACGTTCAACCAGCTGAGCCACCCGGGCACCCCAGGAAATCATGAGCTTTTTCATAGGAGACTAAGGTGGGGATGCAAGGCAGTGAAATCTCTGAGTCAGCTCACTAATACCCACAGACTGATGGATCCTGGAAAAATGCAAATTGGGATCTCTGACTCCAAATAGCAGGCTCATCAGAGCAGAGATTCCCTTAAACACACATACATGCACGCGTGTCCACACACACACACACATACACAACACAAACACCCTTAGGTCCCACCCATTAGAAAGAAGCAGAGCATTAGACTCTCATAAGATTTCCTTCCTTCCTTCTATAGACTCATCAAACAGATTCCTACCAATTCTAACCAAGACAGGTCAGTGAACTGTAACCAATCCTGCACCCAGGGACTAAGCAGCCTCAATTCTGGAGTCTCTGGAGAAGTGCTTTGAAATGCCTCTTTGTAGGGGAAGCTCCTCCCTGCTCTCCATCTGTCCAGCCCCACCAGGCCCTGTAGCTGGTGATCATTAAGCAGTAAGTGCAGTCTTTTTTTTTTTTTTTTTTTTTTTTTTTTTCAACGTTTATTTATTTTTGGGACAGAGAGAGACAGAGCATGAACGGGGGAGGGGCAGAGAGAGAGGGAGGCACAGAATCGGAAACAGGCTCCAGGCTCTGAGCCATCAGCCCAGAGCCTGACGCGGGGCTCGAACTCACAGACCGCGAGATCGTGACCTGGCTGAAGTCGGACGCTTAACCGACTGCGCCACCCAGGCGCCCCAGTAAGTGCAGTCTTAATGGTGGCTAACGGTGGGCTTAAATACTCAATACTCGAAGGAACCCCAGAGGTTGACTCACTTACATGTATTGAGTGGTCCTGCAGACCCATGGAACGGCTCCTCTTAATGAGATCGACCAAACATTGAACTTGAGCCCAAGAAATGGCTGAGAAGAGGACGCGAGCCCTGCTAAGGCCCTATGTAAGAGGCCAGTGTGAGAGCACAGCCTCTTTGGCTATTTTCTCTGAGGGGTCTGTTGCAAGGGCCACCCTGCAGGGATTGAATAGCTAAGGTGTTGTTGTAGTTAATAGTTAAGGCTGCCTTGACCTCCACCTCTGCTCCACCTCCATCACCATTCCCACAACAACACCCTGTAGTTCATGTTCACCCAGAACTTCCAGGCCTCAGAATCCATTCTGCCTGCTCACACCACCTGCCCTCCAGCTCTCTCCCACCTGTCTCCTAACACCCTGACTTTCCTCTAACATTCTCTATTCTCACAATGACCACATGTTTCTCCCCAAGTGTGCAAGCCAGAGACCTAGTAGTCATTTGAAACACCTTCCTCAGGGGCGCCTGGGTGGCGCAGTCGGTTAAGCGTCCGACTTCAGCCAGGTCATGATCTCGCGGTCCGTGGGTTCGAGCCCCGTGTCGGGCTCTGGGCTGATGGCTCAGAGCCTGGAGCCTGTTTCCGATTCTGTGTCTCCCTCTCTCTCTGCCCCTCCCCCGTTCATGCTCTGTCTCTCTCTGTCCCAAAAATAAATAAACGTTGAAAAAAAAAATTTAAAAAAAAAAAAAAGAAACACCTTCCTCTCCCTGGATCACCTATATCAATCCATTCCAGGTCCTACTGACTTCCTCCTAAATGTCTCTTTAATCTGCCCACCCCTCTCCATTTTCTTTGTCTGACTTCCTATCATCTCTTGCTTGGATTGCTTCAGTGGACCCCATGGCAAGGACCCTGTAGTATCAATCTTTGTATCTCAAATGCTGCACCCAGGTCTGGCCCAAGATAAGAACTCAGAAAATGCTGGCTGAATGAATGGATAAAAGGGCCAAAACATATTTATGAGTAATTGTTCTCAGCCAGTATTGGCTGAATGTACTTGGACTAGTCACTTCTATGCTTTGAGCCTGTTCCCCCACCTGCTAAACGGGACACCTGCTAAATCCCAACAGGATTGTTGTAAAGATGATAGGAAATAATGCTAAAAGAATTATGTTCTGCTGCTAATAATAACCTGAGGAACAATGACCTAACCCAAGTGGTATTTTTTCTTTCTTTTCCTGTAAGAAGCCTGGAAGCTGCTGTTCCTAGCATTGGTCCAGAGGCTCAGGCACATCTAGGCCAAGATTTCTATGATATTCTTGGCCTTTACCTTATGATTAACTTATGTTTACAGAAGGGCTGTGATACCTCCAGCATCAGCCCACATTCCAAGTAGAAAGGGGGAAACACCAAGGGCAAAGAGCAAAAAGGGTGCATGCCAGCTGAGGTGGCTCCTTTTAAAGAGCTCCGCACATCTAATTTGATTAAAAAGTAAAGCTTTGGAGTGGATATCAAATATATCCTTGAATGACTGTCAGTCAATGTTCTTGGATGCAAGTATTGGAAATATCACTGGCCATATTTATTTTTAAAAAAGAATTTCTTGGAATAATATTGAAGGCTCACAAATTACTAGGAGACTGAGGGCTGGAAAATAAGCAAGAACCAAGGACTCTCCCGAGGGCCAAGCATAGGAAATGATCTATCCAGGAGGCTATGGCCACTACAGCAGGACACAATTGACTATCCACAGCTCCTATTGCCACTAGGCTACCACATGGTTGCCACTAGGTAACCATCATGGCTACCACAAATGAATTCCCAACCATGGTTCCCTTTTCCTTTCTTCCTTTCTTTCTTCCTTTCTTTCTTCCTCCCTTTCTTTCTTTCTTTCCCCTTCCTTCCTTCCTTCCTTCCTTCCTTCCTTCCTTCCTTTTCTCCTTCCTTTCTTTTACCATTTGCTCCAGAGTCAAACTCCTGGGCAGAGCCCAGTACGTCAGTAGGGATCTTGGCAAGGATTGAGTGACTTGAGAACTTAATAAAGGAGCTATTTATAAAGAGATGGGTAGGGTATGGGGAAACCACAAGAATGTCAGCATTCTGGGGTTTGTAACAGCAAGGTGCTGTGATTGACCTGAAGAGGCAAGAAAGAGAGTGGTTACTGAAGCCCGGGATATCACATTAACTCTAGGCCATTAGGTCCAGCTTTCTCTTTGCTAAACTAGTGCATCAGTACTTCTCAAAATGTGCTTCCCCCAGAGCAGCAGCACCCGTGAACTTGTCGGAAATGCAAACACTTAGGGCCCACCCCAGACCTCCTGAGACAGAAACTCTGGGGGTGGGTCAAGCAATCTGTGACTTTCAAAGCTCTTTAGGTGATTCTGATCCTAAAGTTTGAGAACCACTGTAGCATACCAAAGGTTGGCAAACTTTGTCTGTAAGGGACCGGATAGTAAATATTTTAGGCCTTGAAGGCCATACAGTTCCTTTCTTAACTACTCAACTCTGCCTCTGTGATGTAAATGCACTCTAGACAACACATAAGCACAGCTGTGTTCCAATAAAACTTTACTCACAGAAACTGCAATTTGAATTTCATATAATGTTCATGTATCACTCAATATTATTCTGCTTTTCAATTTTTTCAACCATTAAAAAATGTAAAAACCATTCTTAGCACCAGAGTTACATACAAACACACAGTGAGCTGGATGTGACCCACAGGCGCAGTTTGAGGACCCCTGGAGTAGACCGTTAACACCACCCACGGTGCTCAAAGCTGGAACTTTCCATTCTGAATCCCAGGGGAACACACCCACGGCAATGAATTGCAAGAAACTTGCCAACCTTATTCTCTTCCCTCCCTCTATCTCTTGCCAGTGGTCCCCAGTGGCTGAACTGCTTCCTGGGACACAGAGTAGGGTGGAAAGGTGGGAAGTAGATCTGCGGAGGTGGGGGTGGCATCTGGAAGATTCTATCACACACACTCAAGTCAGGAGCGAGAGAGAGGAGGGAGACTGCTCTCCTTCAATTCCCTAGAGGGGGCTCTGGCTCGGAAAGGAAGGGAATGGGATATTGCAAAAATATAATGCATCAACTATCCGCTACAATGGTATGTTTTCATCAAACGGGAATCTGTTGTCTTAGCGTCGTGTTGATACTGCCCAAATTTCACTCAGATTGGATCTAAAATACTCGGCAGCCACCACTTGAGTTAAGGTAGAAAGATAGGGGGCGCCTGGGTGCCTCTGTCTGTTGAGGGTCCAACTCTTGATTTCAGCTCCAGTCATGATCTCTCGGTTCGTGACTTCGAGCCCCACGTCCAGCTCTGCACTGACAGCGTGGAGGTTGCTTCGCATTCACTCTCTCTCCCTCTCTCTGTTCCTCCCCTGCTTGTACTCGCGCTCTCGTTCTCTCTCTCTCTCTCTCTCTCTCAACATAAATATATAAACTTAAAAAAAAAAGATAAAAAGATAGCCCAACCATGTGCCCAGGAAGGGTTCACAGAACACACATCTTCCCACAGAGAACCCCAGGGCCGTCAGCACTGCTGGCTAAGCAGACTCAGAACACTAAAGCATGGGTGTGCATGCATCCAACCTTCCACGTTGCCCAACCTCAGCCCAAGGGGCAGAACAGGGTTCGGCACAGGCAGCCAGGCACCTGGACAGTCTACACTGAAATCAACCATGTGCTTTCACACCAGGCCAGGGCGGCAGGGGGCTGTGCTCCTTCACGGCAGTTCGTTTTGGAGCATTAACCAGCCCTCGAAGCTCCTTTTAGTCCAAGGCCACAGTTGTAAACAACCTGTGGACACCTGTACATCATCAACTTTGTCCGTCTTAAAGGTCCCCCCAGACAGCATAGCACAAACAACACTACACATGCTCGTACACAAATCCAGACATGTGTATCTTTCCTTCAGAGAGAATTGTGCTGCAGAAAACACCATGAGCTATCTACTGAGAAAGCCCAGAGGCCTGTGTGGGAGGCAGGTCACAGACTGGGTGAGAGGAGGAAGCTTGAAACCAGACATAAATGGAGTGGAGGCAGGCAGGTTTATCCTTAAGTTGTTTTATGCCTCAAACAATAACTATTGACATCTCAGAAGTTAGGAAATGTGGAAGCAAGCATGTTACACTATCCACTTAATGGAGTTGCTATCTGGAAATGAGTTCTGAGAGAAAGAGAAAGAGGGGCAGAGGAGATAGACTAAGAAGGATCTCTCTGTAATGAAGACAGCCCCAATGCTAGAGACACCCAGATCTGAGTCCCCACTGCACTGATTAGCTGTGTGGCCTTGGGTAAGCTACCTCACCTCTCTGAGCTGTTTCCCAGGCTATAAGTAGGGTTACTGTGCAAGTTCAATGCGATGACCAATAAGAGTACTTGGCGTGGAGTAGGCATTCAGCAAATGCCATTTCTTTTTCTCCCCCTTCCTGTGGAGGGAAAGAAAGAGACATGAAACTCCTTCTCCAGGAAACACTGAGCCTTATCTGCCACACTCAGTCACCACATCCTGGCCGTTCTACCATAATTTCATTTCTGTTTCTAACTTGATCCACCCTGGAATGCTGGATCTGCTTTTGTCCCTGCTATTTTGGGTTCCCTGCCTAATATTTAGCTCCAATACTGGAATTTCATTTTCTGTCTGTGAGCCCCTTTTGCTGACTCTATGTCCTGACTCAAGTCCCCCTGCCTTTTTCCTGTTTGCTTCTCCCTCCCTCTCTTATTCCTTCTATCCTTCCTTCCTTCCTTTCCTCCTTCCCTCCCTCCTGACTTTGATAGCTATAGAGAATCCACAGCATGTCCAGTGCCACGTTAAGCATGCAGCCTAATGGGTTGTCCCAGAAACAAGACAAATGTGGTCTCTGATCTCAAGGGCCTTCAGTCAAGTAGGAGAGACATACAACGAACAAATATATAACAGGATGTTTAAATGAAAGTGTTAGCCAGGGCACCAAGAGACAATAGCTCTCATATTTCAAAGAAGGTGCTAGACTATATGTAGAATTTACAAAGGAGGTTGTCAAAGCCAGTTGCACATCAAGTGTATGTACAGGTCAAAAGATGGATTTGGGGCAAGTATTTCAGCAAAGAATTTCTTGGGATGAGCTGTGCAGTGAATCCCATGCCCTCCCGGGGAGGTGGGGGGGGTGGGGGGCTGTGGTAATCACTGCTCCTATTCACCAGTGTTTGGTTTTTCTCTATGTCTGGGCACCAGAGATCTTGTACCCTATCTACTCACCTTGAAATTAGAGATGACTATGGTGCCAATGAATTTCATGGCAGTGTGCAGCCCTCCAGCCCCCTCTTCCTTCACCGTGGCAATTGTAGAAGAATTTTTTCTTCTTATTAAATTCTATTGAAGCTCTTCAACTCATCAATGTTGATGCCAAGAGCTCAAAAGAGAAAATATTGACAATATCTGAATGCATATCTAACACCTAGTTAAGTTAACAATTATTTTCTCAAATGAAGCAAGAGTTAAGTTCACTAAAAATGCTTTTTTTCCCATGTAACATTTTTAAAATTGTGATGAAATATACATAACATAAAATTTTCCGTTCAAACCATTTGTAAGTGTTCAGTTCAGTGGCATTAAGTACGTTCACACTGCTGTGCAACTGTCCCCACCAACCATCTCTAGAACTTTTTTGTAGATGCATTTTTGATATAGAGATGCATGGAATGTCAAGTCAACACTTAGAGGACAACTGCCCACAAAGGGTTTCTGGAGCCACAGGGGACTGAGAACCAGAAATGAACTTGCGTGGTATTAAGCACTTTGGTTGGATGCTGTTAACTCAGTATAACCTAGCCTAGGCTGATGAATGCATAGATGCTACATCCTACCCCAGGGTGATAGGAGAGTGGCTTTGAGAGACCACTTGGAAAGCTGAAATGGGACCCCTATAGTCTCACTTGAGAAATCCAAATGTCAAGAGGCTGGCTGCAGCAGCCTGTAGCACAGAGGAGAGGGCTACAGTTTGGGAAGTAACTTTCTTTGAGAGTATATCAGAGCACAGGAATGACAAAGGTTTAACCAGACTCTGAAGTAAGTCAAGTGTAAGAGTAAGCCAGTGTGGAGGTCATGTAGGTCCTGTCAAAAAGAGAAAACAGTGACTGCTGGGTACCCAGGAAAAAGCAAATAGCCAAAATAAAGATGCATGTGCTCTAGACTGGCAACTGCAGGTGAAAGGTCCCCAAGGATGAGTTAGGCATCTCAAACACCCCACAAAAGCACCCAGCAGAGAAAGAGTTCACTTTTAACATCTGCCAAGTCCAAAGAGTGTTGAAGCTGGTCACCACCATGAAAAACAGTCAAGTGAGAATTCCCTGCTTCCCTTACCTCTTCTGGTACTCCTCCCCCCATCCTGGAGGTGTTATAAATATGGCTAGCAGGATGGCAGGGGAGTAGATGTACCTGGTGAAGAAAGGAGATGATACCAACCGTATATGCCCCTTTCCCCACAGCTTCCAGACTGCAGCAGTCCCCAGGGGAGGAGGGAAGATGATGTGCCTTTAAGGAAGATGGCAGTCAGTGTTCCATATTTTAATTACTAAGTTAGAAATAGAGTTGAAAGTTAAAGAATGCATAGGACTTTTTATTGCTTTGTAACAACCATAGCTTTTAGGGCACCTGGGTGGCTCAGTCAGTTGAGCATCCAATTCTTTTTTTTTTTTTTTAACGTTTATTTATTTTTGAGACAGAGACAGACAGAGCATGAGTGGGGGAGGGGCAGAGAGAGAAGGAGACACAGAATATGAAGCAGGCTCCAGGTTCTGAGCTGTCAGCACAGAGCCTGACGCGGGGCTCGAACTCACAAACTGCGAGATCATGACCGGAGCCGAAGTCGGACACTCAACCGACTGAGCCACCCAGGCGACCCTGGTTGAGCATCCAATTCTTGATTTCGGCTCAGGTCATGATCTCAGGATCATGGGATCAGGCCCCACATCAGGCCCTTCACTGAGCATGGAGTCTACTTAAGATTCTCTCTCTCCCGGGGCGCCTGGGTGACGCAGTCGGTTAAGCGTCTGACTTCAGCCAGGTCACGATCTCGCGGTCCGTGAGTTCGAGCCCCGCGTCGGGCTCTGGGCTGATGGCTCAGAGCCTGGAGCCTGTTTCCGATTCTGTGTCTCCCTCTCTCTCTGCCCCTCCCCCATTCATGCTCTGTCTCTCTCTGTCCCAAAAATAAATAAAAAACGTTGAAAAAAAAAAAAGATTCTCTCTCTCTCCCTCTGCCCCTCTCCCCTTCTTGAGTACTCTCTCTCTCTCTCTTTCTAAAATAAAAAAAATTTTTTTTAATTAAAAAAAAGAACAACCGTGGCTGCCAAGGGCCCAGCTGAGTTTTCTTCCAAGGGCAGAAGAACTAGCCACCACAGAATGGTTTAGACTGGGACAGCGGGAGACAAAAATAAAGTTGCTTTATGATTCCATCCCACAAGTCGTGCGTATCCAACATAATGATACAAATAAATCTACACATATTTTCCAAGATCAGCAAAGTCAGGTAAAAGATTTGATGGGAGTGTTATAGCTAAAGAAACTATTTGTGAGTAAAAATAGGAACTGGTCAGCCACAGTCACAGAACAAGAAGAGAACCACCAGAATGTCCATGCTAGCCCCGAGGGTTCAGATCACAGTATTCCATGGCCTTGATCTTTCAGTTTCCAATGGCCTATTTGTGGCAAAGGCAGAGTTTGATTCTTCAGGATGGCTTAACTTTACACTATTCAGCTTTCAAATCACATAATTAAATCATGTTATTTGAATTCCTCATGTGCCGGGCGTGATGGAAATGGTCATTTGACTTTCTGCATCCGTTCCCATCTCCTTCTACTGGCCATTCCTATTACCAGAAAGGTTGGGAAAAAATTTTTTTAACTTAAATTTCCCAGACTCCCTTGAAGGCTGGGTTCTGGGTAAAAAATAGGCTTCAGCAATCAGGTGTACTTAAGGGAGATACATATTTGTAGATGAAAGTAAAGAAGACACCAAGACACCATCGTCCTACTGACAAACAAGGGAATTGAGACACCAGTTGGCCTTTGTCAGACTATGTCTCAGTGTCAGGAAAAGTGGTGGCCGCAGCAGGCAGATACCGAGTCCTGGGTCATAGAGCTCTGTGCTCTTGGACTCAGTGATTTCAGGGTCAACCACCTGAGCTCCCAGAATCTAGGTTTATCAAAGGTAATAGCTCTTCTGACAGATCCCTGCTATAAGAAGTCACTCCTAGAGGCCGTGCTTAGAGTCTCTCCTCCAACCCTTCCAACAACTTGAGAAGCACCTAATTCCTCATAATAAATAAATCTCTTTCTTCTTAAAATATCCAGAGTTTCTATTTCCAGCACCGATCCCTGGCTTATGCACCTTCTGAATGTAATCTCACTTCTCATTTGGCATGGCCGCAAAGGGAAAGGGGTCTTGTCAGAACACCAGACTAACAATTCCCCTGAGTAGTAACGTTTCTCAGTGAGACCTAGTGTCATACAACAGAGTCTTATACAGTTCATTGACATAAGTCAGAATTCTTTTTCTTTAATTACTTTAATGTTTACTTATTTTTGAGAGAGAGAGACAGAGTGTGAGCAGGGCAGGGGCAGAGAGAGAGGGAGACACAGAATTTGAAGCAGGCTCCAGGCTCTGGGCTGTCAGCACAGAGCACAACACGGGACTCAAACTCATGAACCATGAGATCATCACCTGAGCTGAAGTCAGACACTTAACTGAGTCACCCAGGAGCCCTGCCATAAATCAGCATTCTTAAGTTTGGGTAATTCCAGGGCATGGACTAAACTGTGTTTCTGTATGTAAGATTTGGCCCAAGTCTGGACAGAGGTGAATTCACCAAGGCACATGCCACTTTGTAAGGTCTTGGGGGAACAGGACACTTAGCTTTCTCTGGTGGCACCTCAACTTGGTTCACACCTCAACATCCAAACATCCCAGAAGTCCTTGGTCCCTTCCATGTCTCCATATTGCCATTCCACTCCTGGTAAGACCGGCCCTACCAGGCTCTACTGCCCGTAGCAGATCTGGACCTGACCATGTTCTCCATCCTTCGTCCGCCTTCTCCTACTGTTGCTGTTTCCTCCTGTAACAAAATCACCACACAGCACAACAGCCCAGTTAGTGGCTCATCAGAAAATCCTATCCTTTTGGTTGGAAAAGCCCAGCTCTTGGGCATTTCCACCCAGGCATAACACAGCCAAGAAACAAAGCAAGTTGTGCTTCCCTCAACCACAACAGGGCGTCATGTATCAAAGTCAGTGAGCTAGCAGAGACCACCCCGACAATTTTCTCTTAACTGTTGCATTGCTGTTTTCCATTTGAGCTCCCTGAACAGTAGATAATTTTGAAAACAGAAACCGTCCCATTTGTCTTTACATTCCTAATACCCAGCTCTGAACCATGCAGAGAGCAGATGATGCTTCGTGACAGTTTGTTGAATGAATCAATGAATGACACTTCTATTTCTCTGCCTCTTTTCTTCCCACTCTCCTCTTGCACTTTACATACCAGCCACACAGGACAGCTTTCATTTCCTGCTCTCTCCCACCCTCTGTCTTTACATACTCTACACACATACCCACCTGCAAGTCACTGCTGACATCTCCCTTTCTCCAGGAACCTTCCCTGCCTTCTCAGACTAGTTTCTCCCTTTAGACATTCTCCTAGCTCCCTGTACTTCCTTCCTCACCGCACTCATCATCCCTGAGTGTAACTATTTGTCCCAGTGTCCGTCTTCCCCACTGTACAGTAAGCTGCAAGCAGGCAGTAGACCAGACGCTCTGTAAATACTTGTTGAATGGATCATAAATTTCTCTTTCAAATGCACGCTTTGAGAGTTAAAACCTTTCTCTCAAGTACCCTCAGCCAGATTCTCTAATGATAGAGCATAGAAGAATCTCTGCCCTTCTAGAAGATAGCCCACCTTGTCGCTGACCTGCTACTAGGTTTGTCATGCTTAACTCACCTGCCAGGTACCACTGATCCCTTGGGTACAGATATTTGTGCTGTCTTTTATGCTGTGCTGAAGACAGCAGTTTGCTTTGACTCTTTCTCTATTTCCCTTTTATTGTGCCATTTTTAGCCTATTTCATTCCTGTTTATTATGTTTTCTCCTGTTTTCCTCTTTTCTTTATTACTATTTAAGAAGAAATTCCACTGTAAGAAGGGATAGCTCTAAGCAGCTGACGTGTCCTAAATCATGAACACTAAATGTCACTCCTTGTCTCCTCCCAGCCCTCCCTAGCAGCTCATATTACAGAGCCATTACCCGTGTCCAAAGGAGATTTCCTGGTCCAGTCCTGGGAGAGTCCCTAGACTATAAAGACTTTTCAATAGGATAGTTAAAAGTTTCCCCTACACACGTCACTACATCTGATCACAAAGTTTAGAAGGCCAGGATTCTCCGGCCCAAGAACGTGAACAAGTGCAGCCTCCAACTACTACTCTATTGTCTGTGTAACCATCTGTGTTTCCCCACAGCCAGGCTCGGGAGCTTTCATCTCTAAAGTGTCAGAAAATCTCTAAAAAGTGGATAAATTAACATGAATTAATGAATGAGCAAATGAGTGAGGGAATGAATAGATAGATGCATGGATGGTAGACAGACAAATTAATGGGCAATTGAATAAATAAAGGAAATGAATGGATCAGTGAGTAAGTAAATGGATGAATAAATGGACAAGATGGGCAAAGATATGGATGGATGGATGGTTGGATGGATGAGTGGATGGATGGATGAGAAAGTGAATAAATGAATTAGCATATCAATGGTTAAATGAGTGAGCAGATGAATGAGAATGAAAGAGTAAATAATAAATGAGTCTGAGCCCTATAACTCAGGCATAAACCAGGAATGAGTTCCTAGCAGGAGCCATAAACCAGGCAGTTCCAGAAAATGGAACTGGGTACTAAAAATACAATAAAGAAATTAAAAACAAACAAACAAAAAAATATCCCAGTGTCAATACAGCTCTCATTGATCAGTGTCCGGAATCAATATTCTCATAAACAAGTCTCCTGCATGGCCTCTCAGCCCCACCCACTGACTGTCACCGGAGCTGTGGACGTTCCTGAAAAAAGGACTGAGAGATATAATGTGTGGGTGTTGAGAGGCTGTACACTTGATCAGGACCATGGTTCTTTACTTTAGTCGTGCTTTAGAGTCACAACTGGGGAGCTTTCAAAAAATGATAATGCCTGATCCTCACCTCCAAAGATTCTGATTTACCTGAATAGGGGGCAGAAGGAAAAAGGGAGGCAGACTGCTTTGTTTGTTTGTTTGTTTGTTTCAAGCTCCAACAAGATTCTAATGTGTGGCCAGGGATGACAACCACTGGTTCCCCGGTAAATGGAATTTTGATGTGAGCACTTAAAGAAACTCATTTTGATGCCACTGACATCTTCATGTCAAACAAAAAATTAGCCTTCATGCTGTTTTTTTAAAACCAAGCAAGACGTGAAACTTACATCTACACTCTCAAGACTTCTTTCCTTGCCCACCCTGCTCACACCCTCTGGGAGGAGCAGATACACTAAATGAGTCTTCCTTCCTCACCCAACACTTTTGGTTTTATAGGCGTGGATGTTCCAAGGTAGAGCTCAGATGAGATAAGAATCAGGAATGGAGCACAATTCCAGAAATGAGGAAGACAGGGTCAAAGAGACTCAAAGATGTCTGGTCATTAAAAATATATTTTTACATTTTGATGTACCCATTTTGACATAGTAGCATCATGACCAACACAAAATGTCTCCTCTGTCAAGATGTCTTGCTTAGGAGACAAGATGGCAGATGGGGTTTTTCCATGCAAGGAAACAGCAAAATCCCCAGCCAAAGGACAGGCAGGAAATCTGGTGGAAAGCAAGCCAACCACTCAGAAAATAAACACTGTTCTTGGTGCCTGGGAACCAGAGGTGTAGGGAGGTGCCTCTCTGCTTCAAAGAAGGGGCTTATGCTTGGGCCATTGGACAATTTCAACACTATAATTTCTGTTTCTTTCCTGTCTGGGCTGCCTTCATTTTTAGGAAAGTTCTTTCTGAAAGGCCATTCTACTATTTCCACCATGCCAAAGAAATGAAAGTAAAAGTATGGAGGAAAATGAGAACACAGAAAATCTCAAGATCTCTTGGGATGAACAGTAAGATCGCTGCAAGGTAGGAGTGGATCATGGGAAATTGCTCACCTAGCCCCAGGTACTAGTCCCAGGGAAAGATAAAGGAGTGGGGAGGGGAGGAATCTTGGAACTTGAAATTATCGGGATGTAAATTCAGGACCAATAAAAGGAAGGGCTCCTTCACACAGCAGGGAACAAGCTTACAGAACTCATCATCCCACGAGGAGATACAGCTGGAAAAATAAACAGGATCCCCAAACTTGCAGATATATATTGATTGGGTTATTGAAAGAGTGACATTGACATCTAGGGGAACAATCCTGTTCTTCTCTAATTTGCTTTTTAACATCCTGGACTAAGACAAGATCCTGGACTGTAGGCACCATGGAAATGACCTAGTGTGGTGATCCAATGATCTCACGTTTGACCTGGTGTTAGCAATTGCCTAGGAAACTAATTTCCTTTTTTCCTTCATCCTCCTGAAAAGTGCCAGTGACAGATTCCATCTGTTAAACACCTTCTATTTTCCAGAAACTATTACTTTACACCCACTGTTTAAATTTAAATCAAGCATCCCAAAGCACTTATTGAGTACTTTCTTGTGCTCACCACTCTACAAGGTACAATGGGTGGTAGAGGATGAAAAAGCTACATCTAGGTCTTTAAGGAGTCTATGATACCTGTGAGAAGGCAGAATAAATATGCATAATATATTACACAAATGACAGACAAAACCACTAGAAATGATTGATAGATACAGGAAACTACTAAGTATTTGAAGTGCGTAAGATAAGGAACCAGTGGGGGTGGTGGATTAGCCATTGTGTGTTTAACGGAGTTATAGCAAAGTAGTTCAGAGGAAGGTCATGGCTCCACGCTGGCTGATTTCAAATCCCAGCCCTTCCATTTACTGGCTGTGGAATTTGGGTGAGTTACTCAATCTGTCGGAACCCAGTTTCTTTATCTGTGAAATATGGATAACAATACCTTCCTCTGGGCACCTTGATGGCTCATTCAGTTAAGCGTCTGACCCTTGATTTCGGCTCAGGTCATGATCTCACAGTTCATAAACTTGAACCCTGCATTGGGCTCCGTGTGCTTACAGCAGGGAGCCTGCTTAAGGTTCTCTCTCTCCCTCTCTCTCTTTCTCTCTCTCTCTCTCTCTCTCTCTCTCTCTGCCCCTCCCCCCTCTCTTTCTCTGTCTCTCTCTCTCTCTCTCTCTCTCTCTCCTAAAATAAATAAATAAACTTAAAAAAACAAATAGCTTCCTCATGAAGTTGTTGCAGGATTAAATGAATCAATGCACCTGAATCCCTTAGAACAATGTCTGGACATAGTAGGTGCTCAGTAAATGTCGATTATCACTGTTTTTATCTCTAGTAAGGGCCACCACAAACAGAGTGGTGGCAGAAGTCAGGCCAAGGACTTCCTCAGCTGTCAGTTGTGGTCAAGATGAAACTCAGATTTCTTAAATAGCCTGTGAAATGCCAGATGCTGTGCCCCTGACCTACTCCTACATCTCCCCTGATACCCTCTCCCCTGCTCACCATGCCTGGGGCACACTGCCCTTCTCTGTCCCCTGCTCCTTGAGCCCAATGCCTTTCCACCCCTTTTCCACCTCCAGGTTTCACACACGACTTCCTTCAGCTGGGAGCCTCTCCTCCCCCCCCCCCAACCCCGCCATTCCTCACACGGCTGGCTCCCCTCATCCCACAAGTCTAGCTTAAATGTCACTTCCTCAGAAAGTCTTTCTGTTGCCATCTGTATCTGTCAGGGTGCTGGCGGGAAACAATGGCACGCTTGCATGAGGATAATTCAAGGAGGTTTGATAAAAGAACTATTTATAAAAAGCATGGAGCAAGACAAAGGGAGACCACAGGGACAGAGTAGAAACAACCCTAGGCTGGAAGGATGAAGGAGTAGGACAGTGGCCACAGCTGACCCAGGGTGATCCTGCACAGAGAATCTAGGAGAGGAAATACTCCAACCTCATCCCCCTCTCTGTCTCCTGCTAGAGATGCTCTTTGGCTAACCCTGCTGGAATACCTACTAGATACTGGGCACACCATCCCACCTGAAGCAGGTTTTCCTCACTGCCCTCAAAGTTAGAACCTTAATCTTTTTCTTAATCATAGTTAGAACAATTCATATTCATTCATTGTACTATTTTTCCTTCAGTTTAGACCAGGCAAAACTGAAGAGACTCAGTTATGCCCCAGAAACCCCAATCTCACCCATTTGTATCTAAATGAAGTCTGCATGATAGGGACATAGGAGGAGATGTGAACTCTCTCCAGATCGTGGAGCTCTGGAATAAATCCTCCTGACTGCCTTTCTTCTCCCTTTCTCCTTTCACACATCCCTGGCAAATTATGTCAGAAAAATCACGGTTAAGAATTGGGTGGGCCATTGGCAAGTTGTAAGGTCACATTATGGAAAAACATGGGCAAAGGTCTCAATTTATATTTATTTAAGATCCATCTCTCATGATTGCCATGAGCTCTAGTATCACATTGGCTTTGCTTACCACTGGGTATCCACTTGGAGACATCACGCTAGGGACACAGTATGTAACAGGTAAATGTTTGAATAAAATTGCTGCTACCCAAGAAGTGATGGCAAAAGATCCAAACTGTATTGTCCAAAGATGTGCAGCCATCCCAAGCTTGACCCAGACCAGTAGCCAAGAATATCAGTATACAAAAGATCCAATCAAGTGGACAGTGCCCCCATACAGGTAGAGACTTAACCTGGAGTGGTAGGATCCTGGTTCCATAGGCAGGGGGAGGGACAGTAAGACCAGGCAAGGCAGACCTCAGCTGGAGGTCAAACCCTGGGAAAACAGCATGTTTATGAGAAGAAGCAAGGCAGACTTTCTATCATAGCAATCAACAAACCAGCCTTCCTCCATTCTCCACACCAGAGCCAGTGTGATTTTTCTAAATTATAAATCTGAGCATGCCATTCCCCCACTGAAACACTCCCACTCACTTTCTCAACAAACATTTATTGCATGCCTGTGATATGCAAGCCCAACCTTCTTAACACAGTATATAAGTCCCTGCATTTCTCGCCCCTGCCTACCTCTCCAGCCACATCTCACACATCCACCTCCAATATGAGTGCACACGCCCATACACACACTCCCTCTCTCTCTACTCAGCTTTCTAATACACCATCCCCTCTTCTACTTCAGTATCCTCTCACATACAGTTCCCTCAACTGGAATGCTCTTTATTTATAATACCCTTTCACCTGGCTAAATTTTGCTTATTCTTTGAGTCTCAGCTTAGACCTTGTTTCCTCTGGGAATTCATCTTCCAAGGCAGAGTTAAGAGCTTCTCCTTTGGAGTTTTGGGTTATCTCAGCACTCTGGACCTTCCTCATCAGAACATTTGCCACTCTGTCATGGCTGTCTGTGTAAGTGTCATCTCCCACCTAGACCATGACTTTGTGAAGGTGGAACAGAGTCTGTCTTGTCCAGAATGGTACCCCCATCACCTAGCATAGTGCCTGGTACAAAATAAGCATTAAAAAGTATTGCTGAATAATTGAATAGATGGATGCATAGATGGGTGGATCGGGTGGGTAGATGGCATGTGGTTGATGCTAAGAGAAAGATGTATTCAAGCCAGTTTAGCAGAAACTCATCAAAGCATACTAAATACTGGGCCAAAGAGGAGCAGAAAGCACTTTTCACTCCAGGCCCAGCCATGGGGTCAGACGCTCTAAAGGGACACTGCTGAGATCCATCAGGTGAGGTTTCTATCACCTGCAAGTGAGCGAGGTCAGGGAAGACCAGGCCAATTTTACTCAGGAAACACCTCTCGAAAGAAGTGACTAGTGGCACTTGAAGGAAGTGATGCACAGGGGTAATAATACTGTCACAGCCTGTGCTGCAGAGCATTTATTTTAAGTCAGGCTCTCTGCTAAGAGCTTTATGTATTCGATTTCATGTAAGTGACAGAGACAGGATGTGAACCCAGAGAGTGTGATTCAAGGGCTACACACTTAATGAATACACTACAAAGCTTGGGCGGAGAAGAAATAGGAACATGTCTGAAGCAGGGAGAGCCAACAAAGACAAAGATGGCAATAACAAGCCTTGGACAAGATCTAGCAGAGAGTTAGCCCTCACAGGTGTAGAGAAGCAGAGGGTAGAAGACAAGAGAAACACTGATGCATAAGACTGAGTATCAGGCTAAGAGGACTTTAGAGTTGAGCCCATAAGCAACAGGATGTCGGATAGAATCGTAACTACCTGGTGCTTGAAACATAACTTTTGTGTGTGTGGTAGTGAGAGGCAGTGGGCTGCCCCATTCAGCCCTGTGATTCTGTTTTTACTCTCAATGTAAACTAAAGTACTAACTCAGTCTTGGCTCCTGCCCCAGACCCAAAAGTGGCTTCTGTTTCCATTTGTCAACTGTAGTGGAACAAAAGTCACCTACATTTGGTTAACTGCCTTGCTACTGCGTGGAGGGGTCTGTGGATCTCAAAGTCATGGGCCCAGTCTGCTTTCAGAGTCACTTACCTCCAGTCTCTCCAGGATACTAAAGGGTAATCTTAATTTAAGTGACCTGATTAAAAACAAACAATTTCTGTGACGACTTGCATGAAAATAGGCCACTAGCAGAGAGATCTTGGTGACAAATAAAAAGTCAAATGGCTGAAGAGCTTCAATAAACAACAGGTCCACCACTGTGAGCCTGATTTTCCCCTGTGGTTTGGCAGGCAACCAAGAGTGCCAACTCTCCTCCCAGGAGTGCCTCCTTGGCCAAGTGGAAACAGCCCACAGAGAAAGGGCAGAGCTTCCTGGAGATAAGTGGGAACATGAAAGAGAACACCCAAACCTTCCTCTGAGCTCCCTGTTAGAGTGGAGAGGACCAGCCCTTGCTCCAATACACAAGCCAGAAACTTGGGACACCCTCCTCTTCCTCACCCATCACACCCATCACTTGCCAAGTCCTGTCTATTCTAGCTCCTTATCATCTCTCAGAGCACCCACTCTTTTCCATCTGGACTACCATCTCTCCACTGGTTACTACCAAACAGCTTCCTACCCATATACTCTTAGACTGTGAGCTTCAGCCACAGTGTGTGGCTTTCACATGACTCCAGAGCACCCTCTATGCTCTATCCTTGAAACAGGGAGACCACATGTGCACTGGGCATCTGGACAACGGGGGCAGATGGAGCAGTGGTAGACGTCAGTGATGTCACATGTGACTTTGGAGCCTTGCATCCATTTCCTAGAGCTACTGGAACAAATTACCACAAACTTGGTGGCTTAAAACAATAGGCACTTATTTATAATAGCAAATAACATAACAATAGAAATGCATATCACAGTTCTGGAGGCCAGAAGTCACAGATCAAGGTGGTGGCAGGACCACGGACTTTCCAAAATCTGGAGAAGAGAGGCCTTCCTTACCCTTCCAGCCTCGGGGGGGGGGGGGGGGGTCTGTCAGCATTCCCTAGCTTGTGGCTGCATCTGTCTCTTCACAAGTCTTCACAAGGCTTCTCTTCTTCTCTCTCCATGTCTTCTCTTCTGTCTCTTATAAGGACATTTGTCATTGGATTTATGGCCTGTCCAGATAATCCAGGATGATCTCATCTTAAGATCCTTAATTACATCTGCAAAGATACTTTTTGCAAATAAGGTCACATTCACAGCTTCCAGGATTAGAACATGAGCGTATCTTTTGGGGACCTGGCCAGAGAAGGGCATGACAGTGGTAACTCTAGCACAGAAGAAATGCTGTAGACTGAACGTTTATGTCACCTCAATATGTTGAAACTTAATCCCCAGTGTGGTGGTATTTGGATTGGAGGGCCTTTGGGAAATAATTAGGTCACAAGGTGGAGCCCTCATGAATGGGATTAGTGCCCTTATAAAAGCAACCCCAGAGAGCTCCCTCACTCCTTCTGCCATGTGAGGACACAGTGAGAAGATAGCCATGTATGAACCAGGAAACAAGTTCTAACCAGATACCAAATCTGCTGGTGACTTGATCTTAGGATTTCCAGCCTCCAGAACTGTGAGAGATAAATTTCTGTTGATAACAAGACACCCAGTCTATGGAAATTTGTTATAGCAACCCAAATAGATGAAGACAAGGACCTTTCTGGATATATGAGCAGCAGAGAGGGTATGGCAGTATGACCCAGGGAGGTGACAGGAAGGGCAAAGGTATCAACCAATTTGTCCTTTAAAATGTACCCCAGTTTTGCACTGAAGCCCTGACCCCTCAGGGACCTTGGAAGGGAGCAGAGTGGATCAGAACCTACAGCCCAAGCCTGTCCCTGCTTCCTCTGGAATTGGGTTCCTGTGACACAGCCTGCCAGTCATCAGCCCTTGTCCTAAGGGCTCTGAGGCCCTGCGTCCTTAAGCCTACCTTTATGACCTTAAGGAAAGGAATGGTCAGAGGAGAAAGACCATAATCTTGAGAGTCTGCAGACTGGGTTTGAATCCTGGCTCGGACACTTCATAGTCGCTTCAGCTTCCTTTGCCATTGAAAAAGATAATGACAATTACCTCTCCGGGCTGATAGGGCATATGAAGTATGAGCACTGTGCCTGGCACATAATGGGGACTCTAAAAATGGTTAGTCTCCCCACCACCTTTAAAGATCACCCATTCCTTCTGTTGTTATCCAGGAAGGATGGTCCCACACCTCCCCAACCCTGCAGGCATCCCATCTGATGGGGAGGCTTAAAAAGATAGATAATCGATGAGAAAAGGGAGCTATAACAGACTCTCCATTTAAGCAGCACCAAGCAACCTTGGGAGAAACTCCTCCTTTGTTCTTTAGAATCAGACAATGCTTCAGCCCCTGCCATCCTGCATTAAGCATTGTTTCAACTCTCTGTCTTTCTTTATCTAATAAACAGGGCTACTGGGTGAAAGCCTGCACTCCCTTGGTACCTTAGCATGCTTTTCACTTCCCTCCTGGTTGTTATATAGGATATGGTTTCATTCACCTAATTCACATTTGCTGGACCAAGACAGAGCTGTTCAGGTCATACTCTTGGTGTCGAAAACGTCAAGCAAAAGCTCATATCCTTCAGGTATGACAGGAGCCAAAGATCCCAAGATCCCATAAGATACTTGTGAGCAAAGAGACAGAAAACGACCAGTGAGAACAAACATCACCAAATTGGGAATGAAGTCCTCTGGCATCCTAACACAACTTTACCAGCCCCATTCACTGCTATGCACTGGGAAATGTCACAGCATGGGAAGATGGCTGATATTAGAAAAGAGTGTGCAATGCTTGGCAGTGACTATAAAATGTTGCCTGGGGTGGGGGGCGGGGCAAGGGGGGCCAGCGTTCTGTGTCAGTCTTGGGGAGGATCATCCTTCCTTGGATTCAAAGCTTCACACTGCTTGCTTCCATGCAACTGGCTCTTTGGGCCCCCTCCAAGTCATCAAATTTCCCAAGTTACTGCAAGCTAGAGAGTTTTTGTCATCATTAAGCTACCCAAGTGCCCCACAATTCACAGTGACTGAAAGATATCCTGGTCTAGCTGACACAATACACCTTTATTAAAGAACACTCTAGGGGCGCCTGGGTGGCGCAGTCGGTTAAGCGTCCGACTTCAGCCAGGTCACGATCTCGCGGTCTGTGAGTTCGAGCCCCGCGTCGGGCTCTGGGCTGATGGCTCAGAGCCTGGAGCCTGTTTCCGATTCTGTGTCTCCCTCTCTCTCTGCCCCTCCCCCGTTCATGCTCTGTCTCTCTCTGTCCCAAAAATAAATAAACGTTGGAAAAAAAAAAAAAATTAAAAAAAAAAACACTCTAATCCAGAGCAGTGGTTCTCAAGTGAGGGCAATTTTGGTGACTTCTGTAGACGTTCTTGGTTTTCACAACAGGGGAGGTACTACTGGATCTAATGTGTAGAGGCCAGGGATGCTGCTAAATAACCTACATTACATAGGACAACCCCTCACCACAAAGAACTATCCAGCCCGATATCTGTAACCTGAGACAGTAGTCTGGACCCTTCGCCCAGAACCATGCAGAAATGCTTTTCTGAGTCGGACCCAACTCGCTCCAACAGCATGGGTCATGCCCTGGCAAGGCAAGCTTGTTGGGTGAGCTGGTTTCCCTACCAGCGCTGGGCCCACCCCACTCTCCCCACCCCCTGCAGTCCCACCCCCTCTGGGACAGCACTCATGTGGCTCAGATGAAAGACTGGTGCCGCAGGCCCCCATGCCAGCTCGCCACTTGATTGCTTTTAATTAATTCTGCTTGATTACAGCACATGGGAGTCGCATCGGAGAGATAAGACAGGCTCTTTATATTCTGTCTTCATTAAAAAGTTTGGATCTGGAAGCTTTTTCAAAGAGCTATGTGTCTCCTTTACTTTTGTGTCATTTTTAATTGAGGAGGGCACAGGGAGATAGTTGAGCTGTGCTGAGCAGAGATTTTGCAAACGAAAGAGAAAAAGTCTGCGACCCCTTTGGCGGAAAAGCAGCTAGGATTGGGATCGGGGTGACACAGTCAAGACACAGCCAGTCCACCATGGCTAAGAGAGGCATGGAAAGAGAAGCATCCCCAGTGGTGTGTTAGCCCAGATCTATGTGACAACATGGCTCAGATTCTCTGCAAGTTGCCGAGGACTCTAGGGAAGGAGTTGGGAAATTGCACAGTGGTGATAAGAGAAAAGGAACAAGGAGACTGGCTCACCACCAATTATCTGCACCCATCTTCTCTAGAGAGAAGACCATCCCCTCCCCAGGGAAACCTTGCCCAACTTCCCCATGCAGATTTAATCACTCCTGCCTCTGTATCCCTACAATACAGACTCATCTCTCCAGAAAAGCATCATGTTGTATTAGTTATCTATTAATTGCTGAGTAACAAATCAGGAAACGTTTGTTATCTCACCATTTCTGTGCATCAGGAATCTATACATCGTTTAGCTCAGTGCTTCTGCTTCACAGTATCTCAGGATGCCGTAATCAAGAGGAGTAGGACCCATTTCCAAGTTAACTCAAACAGCTGTTGGTAAGCCCCAGAAGATCCACTTCTGAGCTCATTCGTGAATGTGGCTGTTGATAAGTCTCAGGTCCTCACTGGCTATTGGCCAGTGATATTAGCTCCTTGCTATGTGAGCCTATCCATAGAGGAGCTCACAACATGGCAGCAGGCTTCCCTTAGAGCAAGTGAGCCAAGATAGAGAGGGCAGCCCAAGATGGAACCAGAGCCTTTTTGTAACCAGATTATATATTCCATCACTTTTCCTATATTTATTAAAAGTGAGTCACTAGGTCTAGCCCACGCATAAGGAGAAGGAAGTACATGTGGGCTTGAATACCAGGAGGCAGGGACCACTCAAGGCCATCTTAGAGGCTGCCTACCACATTTGTTGCACTGTAATAATCTGCCCCTTTTTCTAGGAAATTGCTCCTTGAAGCAGGGACCCCTGTTGACTTACTTATAGTCTCCAACACCTCATTCAGTGTCTAGGACGGGCCAGGTACCCAAAAGGTGTTTGGTAGAATGAACAAATGTATAAATGCACGCATGAATGAATGAATTACAGATAAATGAAATAATCTTTTCTTATACCTTATTTACACTCATCAAATCAGTCCTTGGAAAAGAAAACTTGTTTGTCTCCAAAACTATTGCAGCAGGAGCAGATATATCCAGGTCATCTAAAAACCCAGTTACTTAAATACAAATTTGAAATAACAGAGTGCAATCATATGTTATTCCATTTAACATAGGACCATTACCATCCTCTTTTGTTATGGTTTAGTCTGAGCCCACTCTTAAATATTTTCTCCCTGGGGACTAACGACTGATCGTAAATCAATAATGTTGAAAAGACAGAGCTTTCCATTATTTTAAGCTGCTATCTGGGTGACACTAAACAGTACAGAAATGATCAGGAGGGAAGCAGCTGTGTCCAGACCTAGTTAGTTTTCATGCAAGATCAATTAGCAGAGGAGCTAAAAACTCAGAAGCAGAAGTTTGAATGGGTCCAGGAGAGGCTGCATGCAGCCTGAAGACCTAGCACATCAACTGGGCTGAGGCCAAGGACAGAAGGTAAGCCCAGCTAAGCTGATTGAAATAAATCAACCCATGCCAGAGGTGGTCCAGGATCTAGAGAAGGGCTAGCAAGTAATCAACAGATGAACAGTTGTCCAAGCGAGTTCAGTACAAGAAGGTTTAGGAGACAGTGCGTTTTAAAAGTGAGTGAGGGGCGCCTGGGTGGCGCAGTCGGTTAAGCGTCCGACTTCAGCCAGGTCACGATCTCGCGGTCCGTGAGTTCGAGCCCCGCGTCAGGCTCTGGGCTGATGGCTCAGAGCCTGGAGCCTGTTTCTGATTCTGTGTCTAACCTCTCTCTCTGCCCCTCCCCCGTTCATGCTCTGTCTCTCTCTGTCCCAAAAATAAATAAACGTTGAAAATTTTAAAAAAATAAAAGTGAGTGAACAGGCAAATGCCAAGAAGGAAGGGAGTTTAGGGTTTCAGACTCTGGGCTCAGAAACAGAGAGTCCTAACCCATAAGGAAGATCTGAACCAGATAAGGTCCTAGCATTAGTAGGACTAAGATACAAAGCCAGAACATAAAGTGGGGAGGGAGGGACATGCAAAAGAAGACTCAGATACCAGAGGCACAAAGTAGGACTTCAGTTTCAGGGTTAAGCAGAGAGTTTGTCTCCAAGATTGGACTGAGTCCTTGAGATACTAAATGCTAAATGAGAGCTCCTTAAATTCTTCCTTCCCAAGAAATGAATTGGGCCCAGGGACTGGAGGGGATAGGAAGAGAGATACTGGGTTCTAGGAAGGATTAAAGAACCTGTACCTTCCTAACTGCCTGGTTCCTCACCTTCTGGAGGAAGGGCACTGCTCTACAGTGCTCAAATTCAGGACCAACATATTGGGACACAGTTCCACTGAATGGGGCTCCAACAAAGTCAAGCAAATATGGGTGTGGCCATTTTATGGATGTTCTCTCTTCTCCCAAAAGATTGAGGAAGAGGTGCTCAAAGAGAACTTCCTCATGGGAAGAAAGCCTTCGTCTGTGAATTAGGTGAACTCAGCTTTAAGAATTGAAGTAAATCAGGGACACCTGGGTGGCTCAGTCAGTTGAGCATTCAACCTCAGCTCAGGTCATGATCTCACAGTTTGTGGGTCCAAGCCCCATGTTGGGCTCTGTGCTGACAGCTCAGAGCCTGAAGCCTGCTTCGGATTCTGTGTCTCCAACTCTCTGCCCCTCCCCCACTCACATGCTGTCTCTGTCTCAAAAATAAACATTAAAAAAAATTTTTTTAAAGAATTGAGGTAAATCCTGTCTCAGTCCTTCTTCTGGTTCCACTCACCGACACTGAAGCTTTAGACTAATGTTTCATACCACTGAATTAGTAAGAGCTGAGATTGGGGTCCAAGCTTTAGAGTAGAAGAAGATGAACCAGATCAGACATTTCAGGACATTGATACCAATATAGCTAAGGTGAAGGTAGCCTCTCATGGCTAAGGCTAGCTGGCTCATGCACCTTACCAGGTTTGGAGCCAAGGCCCCCAGTGGTACAGCATTCTTGTGTGTAGAACACCTTTGGATTGTCCTGGGTTCATAGCCTATCACCATCACATTAGCATATAACAGCCACAATGCAACATTACTTCCAGGAGTCAATGAGCCCAAACTTCATGCTCAGGAATCAAGCTGAGACACAAGGGTGGGAGGCCAGGTGGGGAGTTGAGCCAGCCATTGCAGTTCAGGCTGGAGAGACCTGCACAAACAGTTTGTGGAGAAGACCAATGGTGTAGAACCTGGAGTGGCCATAATTTGGTGTAGAAAAAGGCGACGGCTTTTAAAAGATGGGAGAAACCACATATTGAATCCATCCTGTGGGAACTACTTCCGAGGAGTTAATTAGGATAAATCGTTCAGTGCGGGTTATTTATTTATTTATTTAACAACCCTTTATTGATGCCTGCCTGCGATGTGGCAGGCACTGTGGGGAATACAAACATGTTCCAGGTATGGTCTCTGGCCTCAAAGGAGCTTGTAATCTGGCGGGGAGACAGATGCCTACACAGTTAACACAAGGGAGGAAGGAAGGAGGGGAAGGGGGTGAGCCTGCAACTCATCAGCCTCCCAATTCCAATTAGAACCCTTGGGCTCAGATGCCGGGGACCAATTTAGAATTCCAACTCGGTAGCACAGTTGATAAGACAAAGCTCTCCCAGGTCTGGGGGTAGGGGAACACCCTGATTTACAATAGAGCTTGAAGGCAAAGTACCATGTGGTCCCAGTCTGAAATCTGATTGTTCCTCGTAGATTTCTAAGTCATGTTGTCTGGTTTTGTGTAGTGTGGCAAGGTCTCACCTCAGGCAAGAGAAGCTGTGGGTAAATTTAATTATTGAGCTGCTTTAAACACTGGATGTGGGGTAGGCATGCAGGAATAGGGAGCAAGGAAAAGGCTATTCATCTATTCATTCAAAAATTATTTCTTGTTTTGTGATATGAAAATGAGTTCTGGACACGGGTGGTGATGGTCCCATGGCAATGTAAATGCACTTAGTACCACTGAGCCATACACTTAAAACATGGTTCAAATGGCAAATTTTATGTTATATGTGTTTTACCACAATTTTTAAAATTGAAAAAAGATTCTTAATTAATATGTGTCAAGGGGCACCTGGGTGGCTCAGTCTGTTAAGCATCCAACTTCAGCTCAGGTCATGATCTTACAGTTTGTGAGTTCGAGCCCCATGTAGGGCTCTGTGCTGACAGCTCAGAGCCTAGAGCCTGCTTCAGACTCTCTCTCTCTCTCTCTCTCTCTCTCTCTCTCTCTCTCTCTCTCTTTCTCTCTCTCTCAAAAAGTAAATAAACATTTAAAAATTTTAATTAATGTGTCAAGCACTATGTTATATGCTGTCTCTGATGAAAATACAAATGACACAGAATCCCTTCCCTTAAGAAGCTCACAATCAGAGGTGGAAAGTCAAGAACTAGGTAAATCTCAGCTCAGACATCACCTCTCCCAGGATGCCTTCCCTGATTCTCCCACCCTGGGTTAGGTCTGCTTCTGGTTCTCCCTCAATAGTCTGTGCTGGTTTGTTTTATAATTATCTTCATTTATTCAGCAAACCTTTATTAAGCTAGTCATTAGGGATATAAAACCAAATGAGGCTTTCCATGTAAAGAAAGAAACAAACATGCAGATGAATCAGCACAAACACACACAACACACACACACTCACACACAACCATTACTGCACTTTTCTAATCCATAGAGCTTCTGAAGGTAGTGTTCAGTAAATGTTTACTGGATTGATGGATGGATGGATGGATGGATAGATGGACAGATGGACTAATGAGTATCTGTGGTATAGAGGAGTGAGTTATAAACTACGTGCCCAGGAATATGAATAGGGATCATCTAAACTGGATTTCAAAAATGAAAAGGAGTCTGCAAGGAGAAAGACAGGAAATGCACCCAGACAGGAGGGTGTATGTGGTAAGAGCCTGCAAATTTGGGAAGCAGCAGAGTTTAGTGCTTGGAGCCCAAGGAAGAGGCAGAGAGACCCTGATCAGGAAGGCCCACATAGGTCATTCTAAGGAGTGTGCAGTTTGTTGTGAAGATCATCAAAGACTATGAGAGGTTTTTAAGCAGAAGAACGTGGCCTAAATTTTTATTTCAGCTTGCTCACTCTGCCATGGTTTGCACAAAGTGAGAGTGGGTCTACAGAAGTAGGACCAGGGACCAAGTAAGGAATTATTATATTTACTTACATAGTAGAGATATAGACAGAAAAAGGTGGCTGAAATTAACATATGTTTAGAAAGTATGGAAGATGAATTTGGCAACAAATTGGACTATAAGTTTTATTCATTTATTCAACAAATATTTATGGAACATCTACTATGTAGTGGGCACCATTCTAGACACTGGGAATTTAACACTGGACCAGAGAGCATTGTCTTACCCCCATGAAATTTATGTTCTGGTGGGGTGGGAAAATAATAATAAAATAAAGAAACAGACAAAAGTAAACATGATAGAGATGTGTGAGCTTGGTCAACTCAATTTTTCCATGCCTCAGTTTCCTCATCTGCAAAATGGGGATTACCAATAGTATTGGCCCCATAGGGTGGTTGTGAGGATGTAATGAGTTAATACCTATAAAGGTCTTAGAACTGTGTCCAGCCCATAGTAAGCAGTATGTACTACTTATTATAATTACACAGGGGAATGCATTTAAGAGGGATTTGATAGGTAGAAGTAGGAGAGGACTGTTTTGCTTAGCAGGTTAAGGAAACCTTCTCTGGGTTGCTTACTCTTGAGCTGAGACCTTAAAGAATGATTGAAGGAGCCAAAATTCTCTAAAAGAGTGCTCCAGACAAAGGGGAAAAAAACTGTATCTGGAACGGGCTAGGAGCATCCAAGAAATAGCGAGTGGGCCAGTGTGTCCAGAGCACAGTGAAGGGTAAGGGTGAGTAGGGGTGAAGGATAAAATTAAAGAAGCTGACAGGGGGCCAGATCAAGAAGGACCTGCAGGGCCATGAATTTATATTTCAGTAGCAACAGGAAGGAAGCCATCACCGGGGTTTGCTAGGAGATGTCCTGTGATTCCTACTTTTAAAACATCACTCTGGCTGCTTATAATATGTGTTGCCGAAAATGGCTACAGTTCCCTGCAATCCCCATATACACATCCTCCAGGTGATATTGCCAGTCCCCCATCAAGAGGAGGAGTGTGTTTCCCCACCCACTTGCATGCAAGCTGGCCTGGGGACCCACTCTGATCAACAGAATGCACTGAAAGAGATTTTGGGGAGTTCCAAAGCTAAGCCTCAACATAGACACCATACAGCCTCCACATCTACCCTCTTGCTATCCTCTGTATTGATTATATTTTTACATAATTAATTTCTGGCATCTTTGGCGTGCCTTGCTGGCTGGGAGAGACTGCTCCTCCCAGGGCTAGCTAATTCCTAGAGACAGTAAACACCTCCTGAGTGGGCCTCCCTCTCATATACAAACCAAACAATCCCAAGCCCACACCCCCAACCACCTCCTTTGTCTCTCTCACACCAGGCCAATATTTCCCCTGCCCTAAATCAATCTGTCCAATGTCCCAGACCATTGGGACAGCCCCTATGCCTCAATGCCCTCCAGAACTATTCAAACTAGCCAAACCTGAGCTGTTTGGTCTGCCCTGCCTTGCTTCCCACAGAAACCCCAGTAAAGTCTGTGGCTTTTGCCTTCCCCTCATGCCTTTCTGCCTCCTGATTGACAGGGGTGCTTCCCCTTGTGGCCCTGCATCGAGCACAGTGGGTCTCATTTCAAGAAGAAATGCAAGTAACATGAAATTTTCTTCCCGTGTAGTCATCCGATCATCTTTATAAATTAAGACCCAGGCCCAAATCACCCTGCCATGTGAAGAAACCCAGGGTAGCCTACTGGAGCCTGAGAGCAAATAAAAGAGACAAGCCCTCCCAGCTAAAGCTCCCCTGATCTGCCAGCTGACCACATCAGAATGAGTGACCCTGGGTGAGACCAGCAGAAAAACCACCCAGCTGAGGCAGGCCCAAACTGCTGGCCCACAGAATCGTGAGCTAATAAAATGGGTCACTGTTTTATACCACTTAGGTTGGGGTGACTCGTTACACAGCAGTAGATAATGGATACACTGATCTATGGACAAAGGACTCTCTGCAGGACTATCGGTAGAAGCCAGTATTAGAAGGCATTGGTCCAGGCAATAATTGCCATGACTCTCCCTAGAATGGTAGCAGTGGAGATGGACAGAAGTGGCTGGAACCAAGATGCAATCTGGAGGCAACCAGCAACACTCACTGGCTCCGTGTGGGTGTGAGAAGAGGAGAGGACTCAAGAAAGAAGCCACATTTTTAGCCTGAGTAATTGGGCAAACAACTGTGGCATTTACTAGATGTGAAAACCCGAGGGAGGAGTGGATCTGGGTTAGATGTGGAGGGAGATCAGCAGTTTACTCCTGGATGGGTTTAGATAGAAGTTTCTATTGGCTGTCCCAGTGGGGATGCTGAGTTCCAAGTTGGACATGTACACCCAAACTCAAGGGAGAGATTTATGCTCGAGATACAAACGTGTGAGTCACTCAGCTTATAGAAGGTACTTGTAGAAGCCACGGTGTTCAAAGCCGAGTCTAGATCACCTGAAGAGAGTGTAGAAAGTGGGCGCAGAATTGCCAGGCTTTCAGTGTGGAGGAGAGGAGAGAGCGAGGAAGACTGAGAAGGAACAGTGAGTGGGTAGGGGGGAGGGCCAGGCCAGCGTGAGGGAACAGCGTGTCTCAAGGAGAAAGGAGTCAACAGCATTTTATGCTGCTGGGAGGTTGGGTAAGATGAGAAAAGAGAAAGAAGCATTGGTTGGACAGCGTGTAGGTTGTTGACAGCGATAAGAGCCATTTCAGTGGCATAGTGAGGACAGAAGCCAAGTGCAAGTACGTGGAGGAGTGACGGGGGCAGGGGGTGTGCAAGTGAGGACAGTGAATCCAAATTACTCCTTTGAGAAGTTTTGTCATGAGGGACAGTAGAAAAATGGGCAACACAGAGACAGGCTGTGGGGCCCAGGAGAGGAACTTTTGTCTTACTTTTTTGTTATTGTAAAACATATCAGACATCCAAAAGAATAACACAGCATCTATGTTCCGTTTGAAGGGACTTTGCTTTTTTTTTTTTTTTTAAGATGAGAGGTACTACAGCATTTTGTATGCTAATAGGACTGATCCAGTGGAGAAACTGATGATGCAGGAAAGAGAGAGGATATTTACAGTAACAAAGTCCTTGAGAAGGTGAGAAAGAACAGGATCCGTGGTGGAGCAGAGGGGTCGGCCGCTGTTAAGAGTAGGGACACGTCTTCCATTGTAGCAGGAGGGTGTTTGTCAATTTAGTGATGGGAAGACACAGGGGTTCTTGTGAAGTAAAAGGCAAGGTCATCAGCCAACGGGGAGGAAAGGAGAGGCAGGGCTGGGGGTGGAGGAGAGAGAGGCTGCCGCCTCAGGGTGGGGAAGGGGACATAGGGAGGCAGTGTCCTGGCACTGCTGGGCAGTGCCCAATGCCCATCTGAGGTTTGTGGTCATGAGTTCAAAGCAAGACTGACTGGTCAGCAGGTTTATACGGGTTTCTTCAGATTAGGTGCTGATTCGGGTAGGACCAATGAGCGGGGTTAGCCAGGATGGAGGTTTTGTTAGGAAGGCCATTAAGGACATTTATGATAAAATGATTATAATACATCTTGGGCAGGCTAAGGAGAGGGCAAGGGAGACGAAGGCAACTCCCAGGTTTTTGCAATGTACCTACAGTACCTACAGGTAGATACCATTTGCCAAGATGCTATTTGCATCTAGGAGGAAGCCCCGGTTTGAGGAAGGACTGACTCTGAACAGAGACAAAGACAGTTGTGTCTGAGGAGATCCCAGTGAACAGGACACCTCCTCCCCTTTGCTGGCTCCTCTCCCCTGCCCTTGGCCCCTGGCTGGGAAAGTGGAAATCCAGCTTGCCGGCCCGGCGCCCACTGCCCTGCCCAGACTGCCCCAGCTTCCTTCCTTCTTTAGGAACCTGTCAGGGCCTGTTTGCTGGTCTTTTCAGTTTAATACATTTTAATCAGAAAATTAATCAGGAAACACCAGTTCAGCAGATAATTGAACAATGAGAAGACACGATAATTGCTGTTTAGTCTAATTAACTTTGTTAAGTCTTTATTGGTAACAGAGACTTCCTGAGTGAAACTTATTAAACGTCCTTCCCTGGGAAACGATTCCTATTCAAAGGAAAAGTTGTACGGTCTGTCTTTGTCTGCATTATTTCCAGAAGAAGGACGTGAGTCCTGCAGCAGTTCCTGTGGGCAGAGGAGACCTGTAAATCTCTCTTCGGGCTGTGTCTGGCTTCCTTCTCCCTGGAACCGTGAGCAGCCTGGCTCACAGGGCAGGATGTGCCACGGGGTCCGTTTGGAGAACCGCATTCTGGGCCACCAGCTCTCTCCCAACCACATATGGCCTGCAACTGGTTAGTCCTGCTCTCCAATGCTTATGCTTTGGGGCTCTTCAGTAGGGCCACCCAGAGTCATGGGGAGAGCACCAGGCCCCCTCCAGCACCGCAGACCACCTGTGCAGCTCACCTATAGATACAAGCTGGCATACGTTATGCACCAACAGGCGTCTGGCCCCATGTTGTGCAAATGTAAGATGCTGGCCTGAATTTTCCAAATCAGTTGTTTTACCCCAGCAACCCCTTTGCGAAGGAGGCGATGCCTTCAAATGCTCCGAAGGTGTGCAAGGTGGTTGGTTTCTGCACTAAATGGTTTTCTTCTTGGGGTCTCTTCTTGCTTTCCTCTATGATCATTTCTTATGTAGGGCCTCTCAGAGGGGATTGGCTTCTAATCTGCTGCCTCACCTGGAACAGCCAGTTCCTGCCTGAGAGCAGCCCCCATTTCCCCCATGGAGAATGATCCCAGCACCAGCTCTGTCAGACACAGCGGGGTGTGTGGCTCACGGAAGCCCAAGAGATTTTACTGAAAGACCCACTGTGGGAACTAGAAAATAGGGATTCCCTGCCAAGCTCCAGAGTGGACATTCAGAGTATGCTTGGGTGCAAGAGAGAAAGCCACCTTCTCCCCATGCAGCTTTGCACCCTCACCTTTGGTGTCCATCCCTGTCACCACTAGGACAAGCCCCAGGAGGGCCACCTGCCATTGTGACCACAGTCCCAACATCAGGGATGCTTGTCCTTCTTCTTCCATCCTCGTGAACTTGTTATCTGTGACCTGCAGAACCTGTCCATACGTACTGAAGGGCTTGGGTTGCTTTGGACGGTCTGTCACAGTGGTATTATTTTAGTGCTCTCTGTCATGCCCCACATCAATAGGCCAGACAGATTTTAAATTTCCTTAGATCCCGCATGTCAGCCAGGGGAAAGGTGGCAGGGAACTAACTATTCCAAGACACAAGAAAGAACAGGTCATCACCAGATGGCTTTGTGTAACAGGCACAGAAGTGAAGGGTGAGGAGTGGCTGGTTTCACCTAATCAGGGAGAACATCCCCTAAACTGCTGTAAATTAACTCCTCAACCTGTCCTCTGGCTCTCCCTGAGTTTCCTAAGGCACAGCCTGGGGTGTTACAACATGAGCTGCTGCTGTGGTCTCCAGTGAGGTCACAAGGCTGCAGCACCAGCCAACCTACATACCACCAGATGTCCACCTCTGATGCCCCCACTCAGGATGTGGCTGTCCCTTCCGTGCAAAGGGTTGCCTCCTCCCCAAGTCTGCCACCCCTGATTGCCTACATCACTGCTACTGAAAAGCTAGAACCTTAGCAAAATGTAACTGAACATTTGGGACTAACTAAGGAAGTACACAGCATAAAGCATAATTTGGAGCTACTGTTATGAGGGGCCACACTTAGAACCTCCGGACCCAAACGTGATCTCCAAACCTTTTACCAGACTGGTTCCCTGGCCAGCCTTCCCTCTTGAAACACAAATCTGCCTCAAAGTCCTCAAATCTTATCCCAAAATGATAGTGTGGATTCCCACCCCGCCCCCCGGAAACTGACCCCCACCCACCCACAGGAGCACAGTCTGGCATCAGATCCCCAAGTCAAGATAACCTTGAAAGAATCCCACAGCACATCTCCCCAAGCCTGGGTCTCCCAAAGTCCAGCCCCCATCCCATTCTCCCCCTGTCCCCTGGGCAGTGACCCGAAGGCAGGCTGTGTGTCCCTCCTGTGTTCTCTGCCTTGCCAGCTCCTGCCTCCTTCCAACAACAGCTCAAAGAAAAAAAATCTCACCATCTTGGTACAAATGCGACAATTTACAGGCACGGGCAGTGTGAATCCAGAATTAGAAAGAAACATTTCTGTAAAGGAAACATCATTTGCAGAGGCAGGTTCCACTAAAATGCCCTCCTGATTTACATTACTAAGCAGCATACCTAGCATCTCAGGCTGAAGCAATTGCATTTAGGCCTTCTCCAGGAGTCAGGGTGAGCAAGGCTGGCTTCTCATTTACATAACTACGAGGGCCCACTCAAGAGGTTCTGCCAAGAACAAAGAGACAGTCTGCCCTAAAGGTAAATTCCAGTCTCCACCCTTAAAGACAGAAACTGTGTATAATTTTTAAAATAAGTTTTTCAGCTCCGAAAATTGTAAGGTCCCATCTTCCAGTGCCCCATTAGATAAGAAGCGGAAGGAGGAGGCTGAATTTGAGGACAGGGATGGTGTCATGTTTATCTCTAGTCATGCTAATGCCCAGCTCAAGACTCTGCACATGTAATAGGTTCTCATTAAAGAAGAGTCAAATGGGATAAAGCTGACAGAGGCAGATGTGATACCTAGGACTGGAACAGCTTGGAAATAAAGGCTAGAGAGACACGGCATGCCTATCTATGCAAACCAGAAGTAGCCAGAGGAGGTCTTCTCTGGCAGGAAGATGTGATAGGTTTAGTTCTTCCATCAAGGCTTAGCACGTGGGTCTTTGGCCTGATTACACCCTCAGCTGAGAGCACATGGCTCTGGGTCCATGGACTTTGGCTATGGCTTGTGTAATAATACTAATAGCCATGTAATAATAATACTAATAGCCAATGCAACATCATATGCATCAGCTCATTCAATTATCCCAACATTCTAACAGGAAGAAGGTACCATGAGAACTGTATCATTACCATCTCCAGTTAATAAATGGAAAAACAAGACACAGGGGAGGAGCCAAGATGGCAGAATAGCATGGACTTTTTTGTGTCTCGCATCCATGAAATACAACCAGATCAACACTAAACCATCCTGCACACCTAGGAAACTGACTTGAGGATTAACACAACAATCTGCACAACCTGAACCACAGAACTTAGCAGGTACACAGCACAGAGAGGTGAACTGGGGGAGAGAAGGCAGGGAGCTGTTTCTGCATATGGAGAGAGAACAAAGATGTGGGGGGGGGAGAGAATACGGGAAAAGCACTTCCAAAAGCAGCTGGAGAGAAAGTGGGAAAGTGGAAACAGCCACAGGGACTGAACTAAAAGCAGAGAAAGGAAAGGGTTTAAATTCCATTAAGACTATAAACAGGGGGAGCACAGAGTTTGCAACTCCGCAGCTGGATACCTGGCGGTGCTCTGGTGAGCAGGGAAAATCCCCAGGAGCAGAGTGAAGTCCAAGTGTCTTTGTGCCACATGGGAAGCAGCAGTTCCCCTGCTGGATGGACAGCTGGTAGAGGCAGTGTAGCTCCCCCAAAGGCAAAAGCCCCAGTGGCCCTGGGAGAACAACCACATTCACTGGTGCTGGAACAAGGTCGCTGGGGTGAAGTCTGGTGCCAGATGTGTGTTGTGATTTGCCATAATCCCTGACGTGCTGCTGCTACACAATCGTGTGAACTTTCTCTGGGGCAGGCTGGTCCCCAGCCACAGTCTCTGGTCATTGGCAGCAGCACGGTCCCACGAACGCTCCTGGGTGCAGCCAGCACCCGGCCATTGCTCAGTGAGACCCTCCCACAGAGGGGAGAAGCTGGTCAAAGCTGCAGTCACTCACAAGTAACGGGTTGGGAAACAGCCGCATCTGAGATAAAACTCAGGAGGGAGGTGCTGCCTGGGGCTTGGTCCCGGACAGTGTAAAAGTGGGAAGTGGAGGCAAGCCGAGGACAAAGGATGGGTGTGTGATTGCTGACCCGGGAGAACAGAGTTCCAATACTAGAGACTGGGTAGCTGGGTGATGCCATTTTCACCGCTTCCGCGCATGTGCATACGCACCTACAAGAGCCACAACAATCCACTCCAGTAAGCTCAGCAGCTCCATCTAGTGGAGAATGGGGCCATTACACTAACCATGCCCAATTGAGCCAACCTCGCTCTTCAGGAACACAAATCTCTCCGCCTGCTTAGTTTACCGACTATAAAGCACTGCATAGTTTGACTTCTAGGGGAAAACGAAGTAATTTCAATTGTATTTCAGTCTGTTCGCTGGTCCATCTACTCAATTTTCTTTTTTTTCCCTTTTTTCTTTTTCATTTTTTATTTTTCTTGGATACAGAAAGAGAAAAAATTTATTTTTATTTTCAATTTTTAGTAAAAATATTTTTCTGTAATTTTTTCCTACTATATTTTTTACATTTGTGTAAATTTTTTCAAATTCTATTTTACTCCCATCATTTCATTTTATTCTATGTCAGTGTATTTTTTCAAATTTGCAAATGATTTCCTTTTTTCTTTCTTTTCTTCTTTCCCTTTCTTACTCTATTCTATCAAGCCCCTTTCCACACCCAGATCAAAAAAACACCTAGGATCTAGCATCATTTATTTGATTTGTGTCTGTGTGTGTGTGTGTGTGTGTGTGTGTTTTAATTTTTTTATTTTAATTTTTTCAATTTTAATTTTTTTTATTTTTTTACCTCATTAATTCCTTTTCTCCCTTCAAAATGACAAAATGAAGGAATTCACCCCAAAAGAAGGAACAGAAAGAAACGACAGCCAGGGACTTAACTAACACAGATACAAGCAAGATGTCTGAACCAGAATTTAGAATCACAATAATAAGAATACTAGCTGGAGTTGAAAATAGATTAGAATCATTTTCTGCGGAGATAAAAGAAGCAAAAGTTAGCCAGGATGAAATAAAAAATGCTATAACTGAGCATCAATCTTGAATGGATGTCATGGCAGCAAGGATGGATGAGGCAGAGCAAAGAATCAGTGATATACAGGACAAACTTACTGAGAATAATGAAGCAGAAAAAAAAGAGGGAGGCTAAGGCAAAAGAGCACTATTTAAGAAAGAAAGAAATCAGTGACTTATTAAAAAGGAGTAACATCAGAATCATATGGGCCCCAGAAGATAAAGAGAGAGAAAAAGGGGTAGAAGTGTTACGTGAGCAAATCATAACAGAAAACTTTCCTAACCTGGGAAAAGACACAGACATCAAAATCCAGGAAGCACAGAGGATCCCCATTAGATTCAACAAAAAACGACCATCAACAAGGCATATCATAGTCAAATTCACAAAATACTTGGACAAGGAGAGAATCATGAAAGCAGCAAGGGAAAAAAAGTCCTTAACCTACAAGGGAAGACAGATCAGGTTTGCAGCAGACCTATCCACAGAAACTTGGCAAGCCAGAAAGGAGTGGCAGGATATATTCAATGTGCTGAATCAGAAAAATCTGCAGCCAAGAATTCTTTATCCAGCAAGGCTGTCATTCAAAATAGAAGGAGGGATTAAAAGTTTCCCAGACAAACAAAAATTAAAGGAGTTTGTGACCACTAAACCAGCCCTGCAAGAAATTTTAAGGGGAGAAAAAATTAAATAAATACATACATACCAGAAGCAACAAAGACTAGAAGGACCAGAGAACACCACCCAGAAACTCCAACTCTACAAGAAACATAATGGAAATAAATTCATATCTTTTAGTACTCACTCTAAATGTCAATTGACCTTCAGATTGAAAGTAAGGGGATAGAGAACCACTTATCATACTAATGGTCAACAAAAGAAAGCCAGAGTATCCAAACTTATATTGGACAATCTAGGTTTTAAAATAAAGACTGTAACAAGAGATGAAGAAGGGTATTATATCATAATTAAGGGGTCTATCAACCAAGAAGACCTAACAATTGTAAACATTTATGCTCCAGATGTGACAGCACCCAAATATATACATCAATTAATCACAAACATTAAAAAACTCATTGATAATAATACCATAATAGTAGGAGACTTCAACACCCCACTTACAGCAATGGGCAGATCATCTAATCAGAAAATCAACAAGGAAACAATGGCTTTGAATTACACCCTGGGCCAGATGGACTTAACAGATATATTCAGAACATTTCATCCTAAAGCAACAGAATATACATTCTTCTCCAGTGCACATGAAATGTTCTCCAGAGTAGACCACATACTAGGACACAAATCAGCCCTCAACAAGTACAAAAAGATTGAAATCATACCATGCATATTTTCAGACCACAATGCTATGAAACTCAAAATCAACCACGAGAAAAAATTTGGAAATGTAACAAATACTTGGAGACTAAAGAACATCCTACTAAGAAATGAATGGGCTTACCAAGAAGTTAAAAAGGAAATTAAAAAGTACATGGAAGCCAATGAAAATGATAACACCACAGCCCAAAACCTCTGGGATGCAGCAAAGGCAGTCATAAGAGTTAAGTATATAGTAATCCAGGCCTTCCCAAAAAAAGAAGAAAGGTCTCAGATACACAACCTAACATTACACCTTAAAGAGCTAGAAAAAGAACAGCAAATAAAACCCCAAACCAGCAGAAGACAGGAAATAATAAAGATTAGAGCAGAAATTAATGCTACCAAAACAAAACAAAAAAAAAAAAACCAGTAGAAGAGATCAATGAAACCAGAAGCTGGTCCTTTGAAAGAATTAACAAAATTGATAAACCACTAGCCAGTTTGATCAAAAAAAAAAAAAAAAAGGAATTGACCCAAATAAATAAAATCAAGAATGAAAGAGGAAAGATCACAACCAACACAGCAGAAATAAAAACAATAAAAAGAGAATATTATGAGCAATTATATGCCAATAAAATGGGCACTCTGGGAGAAACGGACAAATTGCTAGAAACATATACACTACCAAAACTTAAATAGGAAAAAATAGAAATTTGAACAGACCCATAACCAGTAAGTAAATTGAATTAGTAATCAAAAATCTCCCAAAAAACAAGAGTCCAGGGCCAGAGGGCTTTCTAGGGGAATTCTACCAAACATTTAAGGAAGAGTTAACACCTGTTCTCTTGAAGCTGTTCCAAAAAATAGAAATGGAAGGAAAACTTCCAAACTCTTTCTATTAATCCAGCATGATCTTGATTCCAAAACCGGACAAAGACTAGAAGAACTATAGACCAATTTCCCTGATGAGCATGGATTCAAAAATCCTCAACAAGATATTAGCCAATGGGATCCAACAATACACTAAAAAAATTATTCACCACAACCAAGTGGGATTTATCCCTGGGATGCAGGGCTGGTTCAATATCCACAAAACAATCAATGTGATTCATCACATCAATAAAAGAAAGGACAAGAAACATATGATCCTCTCAATAGATGCAGAGAAAGCATTTGACAAAATACAGCATCCTTGCTTGATAAAAAGAAAAAAACCCTCAAGAAAGTAGGGATAGAAGGATCATACCTTGAGATAACAAAATCCATATGTGAAAGACCCAACTCTAATATCATCCTCAATGGGGAAAAACTGAGAGCTTTCCCCCTAAGGTCAGTAACAAGACAGGGATGTCCACTCTCGCCACTGTTATTCAACATAGTATTGGAAGTCTTAGCCTCAGCAATCAGACAACACAAAGAAATAAAAGGCATCCAGATCGGCCAGGAGGAGGTCAAACTTACACTCTTCAGAGAAAAACAGGACACAGAGAAGTTAAAATGTTTGCCTTTTTCCATGGCAGACCAGATAGTAAATGTTTCCAATTTTGCAGGCCAGTCTCACTTACAGTGATGCAACTATACACTGTAGAGTAAAAGCAACCATAGACAATATGTAAATGGATGAGTGTGAGTGTGTCCCAATAAAACTTTAGAAAGTCAGGACAGATATGTCCCACAGGAGGTAGTTTGCCTATCCTCGAGCTAGGAGGTAATTAGACATTATAGTCCAAGTTCTTTTTTTTTAAGTTTATTTATTTATTCTGGGGGGGGGCATAAAGAGAGGGAGAGGGTGGGGGACAGAAAAAAAGGGAGCACTCTGTCAGCACAGAGCCAAGCACAGGGCTCAATCCCATGAACCATGAGATCATGACCTGAGCTGAGATCAAGAGTTGGTCGCTCAACCAATTGAGCCATGCAGACACCTCTAGAGTCCAAGTTTTTAACCATTACCCACATCCTTCTCTAGAGGCTGAGGCAAGCAAATCCCAGAAGACCATCAAAGATGCGGGAAGTAGACTTCACTTATCAGCCTGGACCTGCAGTGTGCACACCTGTTGATCCCAACCTTTGTCACACCATTCACTGATGATCATTTTCTGTCTTGGGATGGCAATTGAATCCACAGGTCAGTAAGTATGGAAGGCAGATGTTAGGATGGGAATTAATAGGATAGGAATCCTTAGGGCACAGGCAGAATATTGAGGCTAAAACATAGCATGAGATGGGGTTGGAGATTAGGAATTATGCTGGTGACAATGGTGATGATTTTCAGCATGCCCACTTCGTTCCCAGTACTAAATGTTTTGCATGCAATATTTGCATGCATTATGAGTTGAATTGTGTGCCCCACCCCCAAAATCCATAAGCTGAAGGCCTAACCCACAGTACCTCGGAATGCAACCTTATTTGGAGAGAGGGTCTTTGCTTATCTCTATCTAAATTAAAACTGAGGTCATTAGGGTGAGCCCTTATCCAATATGACTGGTGTCCTTATAAAAAGGGGAAATTTGGAAACAGACACATATACAGGGAGCATGAACATGAAGGCAAACGTGGACATATAGACGGCTACCTACAAGCCAGGGGGAAATGCCTGGGACAGATTCTCCCTCAGGGCCCTCAGAAGGAACCTACCCTGTTCCACCTTGATCTGGGACTTCCAGTCCCCAGAACTGTGAGACAATCCATTTCTCTGGTTTAAGGCACCCAGGCTGTGGTACTTTCTGAAGGCAGTCCTAGCCAATGAATACAATCTCCTCAACCATCACTATCATTCTGGGAGGTAAGCTCTGTTATTATCTCCATTTTACATAAACTAAACTTCACAGAGGTTGAGTAACTTGCCTCCAGGCACACAGAGAGGAAGAAGTGGAGTTAAAATTTGAACCCAGCCTTGCCAGATTCCAAACAGATAAAGGTTCATAACAGAATGTGTAACCCAGATTATGCCTCTTTGACCTAATGATTATTTTGAGTTGAAGCCAACTGAGGAAAAGCAGATACAAGAAAAGCTCTCTCCCATTTGCCTAAAATCAGGACATAAATTTACAAAGATGCCCCTCCTCCTCTCTTTATCAGGAAGGACAAATCCCTGGAGACAGCTTTAGGCTCTTGCCAGTGAAGAAGGCACCAACTTAAATCTGCATGACAAACCAGATTCTTGTTTACTGTGCTTTTCCTGCACCTCTCCCCTCCCACATAACTGACCTCCCCACACCTTGCTTTTGCCTTTATCTCAAGAAGGTATTTAAGCCTGAGTTCTAAACCATGTCTCAGAGTTACTCATTTTCCCCTCAAGATCTCCCATGTAGACAAGAGGTATATATGTTCATAAACTTCTGTTTGTTTTTCTCTTGTTAATCTGTCTTTTATTACTGGGTCTCAGCCAAGTACTCAGAAGAGCGGAGTGAAAATTATTTCCTCCACTATACATAGTTTACCACTAATCTATCCCACATTGCATGGGGTTCTGAGTGGGAGAGAGGGTTGAATGGCTTTTATCACCTCTCACATATATCTGCTACCCACACCCCTACCCTTGAAAGACAGACCTTGACCTTTCAAAACTCTTGAAACCCCACACTTGCCCTCCCCACTCTATTACCCATGCTCTGTCTTAGGGGACAGCTCTGCTCTGAACTCAGCAGAGTTGGTTCCAGAGAGTAGGGAGTTTGGTGATTATGCAGTGTGCTATGTCCCCACAGGAAGAAGGTAATTTCCCCTCCAGCACCAAGGGACCGGTGAGGTTGTCAGCCTGCCCAGGGAAGGACCCACCCAGTCCCCTTAGACACTCCCATTCCCCCAGCCAGCAGAAACTGAGGTTGGCCTGTCTCTTCTCTTTAGGCCTCAGGGTACAGGAAGCAGCGTAGTCAGTGGCTTGCTGTATAAGCTTCTGTCTGGACCGGGCTCCACTGTGGAAATGCTGTGGCTGCTGTCCCCAAGTCACCTTGTCTGCTCTGAAAGCCTTGGCCTCCCTAGCTAATTAGCCCAATACTGGTGCTGTCCAGAGGCCTTCTGCACAGAGACGGTCAAACGCTTTGCCATTCAGGGACAGGAGGGACCTGTTGAGGCTCTTTTTAAAAAACAGGATTGTCAGAGTCCAAGAGATAATTAGTATTTAAGAGACACAAGTTAGCAAGGTTAAAAGCTGAGAAATAAACACATACACACATACACACACACACACACACACACACACACACACACACAAACTTACACACAATTTCAAATGATTCTTAAAGCTAAATGGGAAGATATGGCCTCTGCCTGGGAAACTATTTTTAAAAGATAGGATTTCACACCAAGGAAGACCAGGGCCCTCTCAGGCACCACTGCCTGGGATAGCTCATCCAGGCACCCTCAGGCTGTAGAGCTCTCATCTTCCCTAAAACCTGTTCTTCCTCCACTTTCCTTACTTCTGCGAAGGGCTCCACTACCCTGTAGCACACAACTGACATCCTCAGAACCTCCCACCCTACTGTGCACTCAGCCCCCATATTGCAGTGATTTGCCCTTGGCAGTGTAGCTCACACCTGTGCCCCACTCCAGGCCTATGGACTCTGCCCTCACTGTGGCCTGGACCACCATGACTTTTCCTATGTGGTCACTCCACCACTGTCTCCATTCTCTGTAAAGAATCTTATCATGTCATCCTTCTACTTAATACTTTCATGGTGCCCCACTTCCAAGATGCCCCATGGGATAGTAATTAGTATTTAAAGGCACAAGTTAGCAAGGCTTGTCCTTGATCTTCAGCACTGGGTTTGATCTGAAGCTCTACCTAACTTCCATGTGGCCATGGGCACATCTCTCCCACTCAGCTACCCCATTTATAACACAGAGATAATCTTACTGAATTCAAAGATCCATCATGAAGGGTTAAAGTGATCAGCGCCTTGAAGATGATTATGACTCAAAAATAATGTGGCTTTTATGATTATCAACCCAGGAAGGAGAAGGAAGGAAGGGCTACCAGGTCAATTAGCAGCAAGTCCAAGTCTTCCAACCCCCATGATACTCCAAGCTCTCAACAACGATTTGTTGGGTGCATGATTGTCAATCAGTCAATCTCAGCCTCTTGTGCTCCCCATCTAGACATTAAGTCCTGTGTCTATTAAGGCTACTAAATCTATTACAATCCATGCAAGACAAAGATAAGGAAACCACTTCCTTTTTTGGCTCATGCTAATCTAGACTCAAGTGAGCCCCCTGGTGCTCATATCTGGGATTGTGTGAATAAACCCAAACTGGCTCAGACCTCCTAAGCCCGGTCCTGGCTCAGCTGGGCTTTTGGGACTGAGAAGATTCAGTCCCTCCAGTTTCCACATGAAGGTGATGTGTTCTGCATTGTAGCTCAGCAAAGATTTCCTGAGCTCCTGTAGCTGACCCAGGTGGGATGTTAGGTGGGCACAACTGGACCAGAACTACTAGCTACAATGGAATAAATCTATGTGTTGAGGGTGACAACCACTGAGCTCTTGAATGCAAGCAGTATCAGGAGCCAAGCCCAAGGGACTTCTTCGAGAGGTGTGGACGTCCAGAGCCTGGTGGAAACCAGGCCTCCACCCTGCCACAGTGAATTAGCCTCTACCCCCCACAGTCCTGCTGAAACCCTCAGCCTTTTGCTGTCTAGGCTAAAATCCTGAGCATCTTTCTTGACACCTTTCTCAACACCTCCCAACACCAAGTCTTGCCCATCCTATCTCCCAAATTTGTCCATTTCTCTCCAACACCACTGCCACCATCCTATTCTGAGTCAGCCTGGCTTCTCTCCTTGGATATTGTAACAGCCTCCTTCCTGCTCCCTGCTTCCAGTCCCACCCTATGCTACAACCAAAACCATCTTGCTGAAACCCAATTCCTACCTCACCACTCCCTCAGAAGCTGGCAAAGTCCAAATTCTTATTGCACCTGGGAGAAAGTCCAAAATCCTTAACTGGGTTGACAACATCTTAACTGTCTATCCTTTGCCTTTGGCCCTGTCTGACCAGACCCTTGACATGCCTGGTTTTTTTTGTTTGTTTGTTTTTGTTTTTGTTTTTGTTTTAATTTTTTTTTTCAACGTTTATTTATTTTTGGGACAGAGAGAGACAGAGCATGAACGGGGGAGGGGCAGAGAGAGAGGGAGACACAGAATCGGAAACAGGTTCCAGGCTCTGAGCCATCAGCCCAGAGCCCGACGCGGGGCTCGAACTCCCGGACCGCGAGATCGTGACCTGGCTGAAGTCGGACGCTTAACCGACTGCGCCACCCAGGCGCCCCAACATGCCTGTTTTGAGAGTGTCAGGTTCATTCTCTGCTCTGGATCTTGGCATGTGCTATTCTCTCTGCCTGAAACACCTTTCCCTCTCTTCTTCACTTGCTGAGTTTATTCAGTGAGTGTCTATAGAGTGCCAGGGATGTGTCAAGCACTGTCTTCACGAGGTTCAGAGTCTCATGAAGAGTCATAGATTAACCACACAGAGATATAATTTAAAACCGAGATCAGTGCAGTGAAGGAGACTGTCGCAGAGACCTAACCTTGCAATCTTGGAGGGCTTCCCTACAGAGGGGGTCTTTAGGCTGAGAGGTGCATAGTCATTCAGAAGCTGTCAGGATAGGAGCCTGGGGCTCTGAGTGGCCCCATTCCTCACTAAGTGGAAAAAGCTGGCCTGCCTAAAGGAAGCAAGCAGGTGGAGAGGAAAAGAGGGTCTTAAAGCTCATTGTGCCCCTGGTTCCTGGTCTGAATTTCCTGAAGCTTCTGCCTCTTATTTTTGGAGGCACCCCCATCTTTCTTTCATAGGCTAGTAATGAGCAAACCCTGACCAATAAAATGATGAGGTTCCAAACAGGTGTTGGCAGAGTCTCTGACATCACAGGGACACGGATTCAAATCCTGGAGCCTCCACTCTTCATTGCATCCCTGGGCTAGTTATTTCCCTGTGTGAGTTTCAGTCACCTTAGCTGTAAAATGGAACAATATTCTTCCCCTAGCAGGGTTTTCTTGAGGGTGAAATCAGATGGAAGCCATGTCCCCTTCTATAATGAGCTGCAGAGGGATCAGTGGGCTTGTGCAATTTGCAATCTGAGTAGGGGTAAAAGAGTGAGGGGTGTCTCGTGCTCTGGGCCAGAATCCAGTCACAAAACCTGGGTGGGTTCAAAGAGGTAAAACCAGAGAGCTTGAATTTCTCATCAGGGAGAGAAGCTGGCAACATCATTTAAATTGTTGATGTATTCCATTAAAATTGACTAACTTTCTGGTGGAGAAAAGTGTAATTGAATCCCTGGACCACTCAATATTAAATAGGTTCCCCAATTTCTGTCCCCCACCCCCACCCCCACCCCCACCCCTCCATCTATGAAGGAAAAACAGGCTGTATATAAATGTCTGCTACTTAGCACTTGATCATCCCTCCAAACTGATAAACCCTTGGCTCTGGGCCAGCAAATGGAGCAAGAGAGGAAGGTTGAAAAGGCCATGCACAATCTGGTCCCTTCCCTTAGGGCCCATAAGTGACAACCCTCTCTTATCCTGCCCTAGGGGGTCCAGAGAGTGTGCTGTTGGGGACTGCGCTCAGCCCAACGTTGGGCTTCCTAATTCCACCCTCAGCACCAAGCAACCTCACACAGCCGGCCACATGGAGCAGAACTGCAGGCTTCACCCCACAGAGGCAGAAGATCCCTTAAAGAGACAAAGAGAGTGGCTGAACCCAGTATATTCACTAATGAGAATAATTACTTGTGCTCTCTGGGAGGAGAGAGAAGGGGCAGAGAGAGGTCAGGAAACACCAAGAGTAAGAAATAAACACATCCCCCTAACATCATTAATCCCATTCTGTGCCTTGTCTACACTGGTCTTCCTTTGGCTCTATAAAAATGCCATGCTTCTTTCCACCCCAGGGCCTTTGTACATGCTTGTGTTTGGGGGTGAAGACATACTTGGAACACTGTCTTCTTTTCTCCCTTTGTCTGGTGGCCCCTTACTCATCTTCTAGGTTTTAGCTTAAGCATCACTTCCTGATCTCCCACACAAGGTCACATGCCCCTCTTATACGCTCTCCTGGCTTCTGGATTTCCTCTTTGCAGCATTTGTCATGATTTAAAGTCATAATTATTTATATGATTACCTGACTGATGTCAACTTTCTTGACAAGGCTCTGTGCACTAAGGGCAGAGACACATTTGTGAGGGTGTCCCCTGTATCTCCAGTGACAATTCCAGCACTGGCACACGGTAGGTGCTCAAAATATTGTTTTTACTATTTACTTATTTTAATATACTTTCATATTGTTTTGAGTTTAATTTTTAACAGCTTTATTGTGGTATCCTTGATACACAAAAATACCCTTAATTAAGGTAAACAATTTGATGAGTTTGGACATAGGCATACAACCATGAAACCATTACCACAATCAGTATGATAAACACATCCATTGCCTTCAAAAGTTTCCTCATTTCCCCTTGGGTTTTTTCAGGGTTTTCTGTTTTTGGTTTAAGAACACTTAACATGAAATCTACCCTCTTAAGTGTTTTTTTTAAGTGCACAACACAGTATGATTAACTATAGGCACTATGTTGTATAGCGGATCTCTACAATTTTTTCATCTTGCTAACTGAAATACTGCATCCAGTAAACAGCAAAGCCCAATTCCCTCCTCCCCAGCCCCTGGAAACCATCCTTCCACTCTCTGCTTCTATGAACTTGACTTTTTTTTAAGTTTATTTATTTTTGAGGGAGAGCACACAAGCGAAGGAGAGCAGAGAGAGAGGGAGACACAGAATTCGAAGCAGGCTCCAGGTTCTGAGCTGTCAGCACAGAGCCCGATGCAGGGCTCGAACCCACTAACCACGAGATCAAGACCTGTGCTGAAGTCGGACGCGTAACTGACTGAGCCACCCAGGCACTTCCAAGTTTATATATTTATTTTGAGAGTGAGAGAGAAAGAGAGAGTGGGGGAGGGGCAGAGACAGAGGGAGAGAGAGAGAATCCCAAGCAGGCTCCACACACTCAGCACAGAGCCCAATGCAGAGCTTGAACTCAGGAACTGTGAGATCATGACCTGAACCAAAGTCGGACGCTTAACCGACTGGGCCACCCAGGTACCCCTGAATTTGACTTTTTTAGACACCTCCCACAAATGGAATCATGCAGTATTTCACTTAGGATATACTGTGACTGGCTTATTTCACTTAGGATGATGTCCTCCGGGCTCATCAGTGTTGTAGCATATGGCAAGATTTCCTTCTTTTTTAAGGCTGAATGAGATTCTATTGTAAGTATACACCACATTTTCTTTATCCATTCCTCCATCAACGGACATTTAAGTTGTTTTCATTTTCTTGGCTATTGTGAATAATACTGCATTGAACATGGGAGGTGGGTAGCTCTTTGAGATCCTGATTTCAATTCTTTTGGGTAAATACCCAGAAGCAGGATTGCTGGGTCATGTAGTATTCCTATTTTTCATCCTCTGAGGAACCAGCTGCACCACTTTACATTCTGTGGGTGCTTAAAATATTAATGAAAGAAGTAATAATAGTTAACTCACAAAGTCATTTTTAAGTACTTTACACACATTAACTCCTGTAAGGTTTATAAGAACCCTGAGGTAGATAATTTCAGTACCTCCATTTTACAAGTGGAGAAGCAAAGGCACAGAAAGGTTAGAAACCTTGCTTAAGGTCACACAGCTGACAGCAGAGCTGGGATCGGAAAGCAGGCAGGCACACTCCGCCACAGGTATTCACAATGTGCTATGTCGCCTCTTGAGGAGGGGTGTGGAAGGTTCCGAGGACTGGAGGGGTGGAAGAGGACAGTGGTACGGAGACCAGCCAGAGGGAAACAAAGGCTGGAAGAAAGGTCAGAGAAGAACGTCCCAGCTGCCACAGTGAGGTGTTGAATCAGGGGACACCTGTGATCTGAGGGTGAAATGTGGGGGCACAGAGATCCCCACTTCTGCCTCTGGAATCTTAAGCTTAGCCATCAGTTTCCATCCTGGGAGTGGGTGCAGGGGCGTGTCAAGGCAACTGGCTCTCTCGGCCCCTCAGGGTGGTTCAGCTGTGGGCACCTCTGCCTCCCTGGGGTTCTCGGCATGCCTGAGGGATAACCCCTGCCTCGTACCAGGTATCAGGAGATGCTACACACAAAAACACTCCACACAGTGCCCCATACGGTAATCATTTGATAAATGTTCTTGAAACCTTTCAGAAGGGCCCACATGTGTGTCATAGCCTTCACCAAGTCCTAACAGATGCCACGGGGTGCCTCTCCCCAGAGGGGATCTCCCAGGGGACTAATTGTTAATTGACTCCACCACTAAAGTCCTGCGAAGAAGGAACGCGGCCACCTCCACCTGCCGCACCTGCGTGGTCAGCATCTGGCAGGCTCATTGTTTTAAGTGATGAGCAATTGTCATTTTCTGTCGCCTGCATGATAAATCACTTTAAGAACTCCCTTCTCTCGACAGCATAAGTAATTACAGCCCTGGTGTCTGGGGCCCTGGCACCGATTAGGAGGGAAGCAAACAACATTGGAGCTGATGCTGACTCATTTTTCTTTTTCACAAGGGCCTGGAGGCCACAGGGTCAGACCTGTTGGCTGGTCCCTTCCTGGGCTGGACAATACCCCCCGCCACGCATCCATTAGCACCTCCAGACCTAGAGCCTCGAGACAGAGCCCCTCACTAGCCACCCCTCAAAGCTCTTCACCCCCCTTTTCCCTAGCTGCTTTCGAATCGTGATTCCCAAGTGGGCCAGTGATTAGGAGGAAAATATATCGTATTATAATAGGGAGAAATAATTCAGCTAGATAATAAAGAAGGGAAGAGTACCTTGTAAGAGGTCCTGCGTGTGGTAGGTAATGCATGCTTGGGAAGATCTTATCTATTATGTTTCCTTGGTATGGAATCGGTAGAATTAGCAAACATCTTGGTCAGTGTGCATCTCAGTGACCCAGAAATGACAATGAGGAAAAGACTGAATGATCCTGACGTTCTTGTAACCTGAGATGGAAATCCCAGAACAGAATTTAGGAGCCATTGGTGCACAGGATAGAGAATTAAAGCACACAGGAAGCACGCTTGGGAAGCATGAATGATGTATGAAACCCAAACGTGCAAGAAGGTCTTGGGCGCGGTCTCTGCTAGCATTTCTCCTACCGCCATGATGCTACAAGCATAAATAACCCCAGAGACCCCACTCCATGCACCTGCATGCCTACCGCTGGCCAAGAGTTGGGGAAGGTCATTCTCCTGGCAGCCTCTGTGACTCTGCTTGGAGGCTAGCTATCGTGACAACCTCCTGTCTTGATGACTCTCCCAGCCCCTTATCAATAGCCAGAGAAGCATGAGCTTTCCCAGAAGTGATTAGCTGGAGAGTCAGCAAATAGTCCTGGGCAGTGATACCAAAAAAAAAAAAAAAAAAAAAAGGCTGGAGAAATGCACATGATTAAATAAGGTTGGGAAATGCTGCATACTGGTAACCTTCTCTAGGAAAGTCGCAATACATTAGCATTTTAAAAGCTCTGAGAAGTCCTGCAGTAAATAACCTGTTTAGCTTTTTTAACCCACTGTTTCCCAAGCTGCTTTGATTAGGGGACGTTTTTCATGGACATCTCTGAACATCCTGCAGAGCAGTCTTTGAGAAAAGGCTTCTTGGCAGATAAGAGAGGAGAGCTAGAGCCTGATTCACCCCTCGTGACCTGATCGGAGAGAAGATGCTGAAGCCGGCTGTGTTCACCTGAGTAGCTTACATTTGTTGGGCACTTATTTCGACCTCATGGGTTTCTGGGTGCAGAAACTGAGGCTTAGAAGAATCAAAGTCATGTACGCAGTGATATGTAGGCAGCGGTCAGGCCAGGATTAGACCTTGGCCTTCCTGAGTTGGTCATATCACATAAACCTTCTGGGCTTTAATTTCCTGATTTATAATACAGGGAAGATGACCACTGTATCTACCCTTATAAAGCCAAGATGAGGATTAAATGAGATAATAAAGGGCTTAATGCAAGGCTTAGCACATAGTAAGCTCTTAAGAAGTGTTAGCAGCACAACAGACTCCATACAAGCCTGTACTTACCCTCTCCAGTGATGGGGAGCTCATTGTCTTACAAAGCCCTTGACACTTTCAGGCAGTTCTAGCTATTAGAATAGTCACCCTGCTCTTAAGCTGAAAACCTGTCTCCCCTTCCCCTAAGTCCTGACTCTGCCCTAGAAGCAACCCCCAACCCTCCTCCCCTTGCAGCTCAGAGACCACTGACTAGTATGGCATCCCTGAGTCCCCTCACCTTCCCTCTCCCACACCCAACCCCACCCCCAGCACAGTGAGCTTGGAAGACAAGGTACTTTGCCATCAGGTCAGGACCTCTGAGACGTTCTCGCTCCCCCCTGCTCCTCTGGGCAAGAACCCTGGTTTCTCTATGTGGAAAGGCCGGCATCTGCCACAGAGCATTCAGCCCATGGAGGCTGAAGGAAGACAAGCACACCCAGCCCACCCGACTCACGTGGATGATCGGGATGGGGATGGGTCAGGCTCGCGCCCTACTCAGCTCCCCAAGAACCAAGGCAGGAGAAGGGATGCTGCCCAGGTCTCACTGTACATTTCAGGCTAATCAGGTCCACTTAACCATTGTCAAGGGCCCAAGGGAAGGTCCAGTCTGCCTGCTGAACCCGGAGCCAGTGGGCACAGGCTCAAGGAGGGTGATGGCAGGACAGGACGCACGTTCCCAGGCAGGACCCTGCAGGTGAGAGGTCCTCGGAGGCACAGAGAAGATGGTCAGCACGGTGATGCTTTCACCTTCAGGTGACACATGCCAGCACTGTTTCGTGTGCATTATGTATCCATTAACTCCTTTATCCTTCCAGGACCCTACCTGCTCCCAGTTGAGAGGTGAGCAAACCAGGCCAAAGAAAGATTAAGTAATTCACCCAAGACCACACAGCAAAGGAGCAACACAGCTGGTGTTTGAACCCAGGCTCTAAACCTGTGCCCTTAATCTCTGAACTACACCATCTTCCCGACGCTGTAAATCTGGCACAGTGTGGGGAAGAAAGAAACAGAGGAAGGGAGGTTAGAACAGAGACTAAAAGAGCGCAGATAATTCAAATATTTAGAGACAGAGAAAGGCCACTGTCCAGGGAACAGCAGGGGGACCATAGCGGGGATGGCAGGGGGACAGCAGGGTGATGGCCCAGCACATGCAGTGGGCAGACAGGATGTCAGCTGCCTGAAGCAGAGGCCAGGGGTGGGGAAAGGGTGATTTCACTGTCACAGAGGAGACAGGGCAGGGTGCACGGGAGGCAGAGTCCTCGCCACCCCGAAGAGCTCACGGTCTTGTAAATGAAGGCCACTGCAGGGGCCATAGCAATAGGACGGGCTTGAGAGGCCCCTCCACAGGCCTAGCATCTTCCCAGGAAGGGAGTCTGGTAGCTGCCGATCTTCATCCATAAAGCAAGTCAGGCTCCAGTGGGAAAGCTTCTGGAGTCCCATTAGTGCTGAAATGGCCCCACGCCACCCCCCTCCACCCTCGCAATGAATTAACTCCGTGGCGGAGATGGAGGAGATGCCAGAGTCCCCCCTCGTCTTCCCTAACCTTGGGACAAATTAAATCAAATTCCACTGCACGGCCTGAAGGCATAAACTTCGTTAGCTGCACCAATATATTCTGCCAGGCAGGCAGGCTCCTAGGTACTAATTACTTTATTCAGCAAGTTAAACAAATGATATGATATCTAAATTCGAAGGAGAGGCACCCAAGAGTTATGGAGCACATGCCTGTGGGATTTGCCAATGAACAAAGAAAAAGAGAATTGCTAAACCCGCAGCTCAAAGCATTTATCTGTGTATCCTTCAAGATGGAGTTCAAGGCTTCTGTTCACCCCTCCTCCAGGAAGCCCTCCTTATTTAGGCCATCTCTGTGAACATTTTCTCCCCAGAAGGCCATGTGGCCTGGTGGTTAGGGCACAGCTCTGGTCTTGGCTAGAGGGGGTTCTCGCATGGACTAGCTGTGCAACTTGGCTCATTGCTTAACACCCACCTCACTCTAACCTTCCGTTTCCTTAACTGTAATGTGGGGATAATAATAGCTCCCACCTCCTAAGGTGGTTGCCAGGGTTTCTAGGTAATCCGTGCAAGGATGTTAGCACACAGCACAATCTCCATAAATGGGGACTATTTTTATTATTATCCTTATTGTTGTTATGGCTATTTATGTTGTTAGTAGCATTTGCAGATGTGGGGTCTCCAAGAGGTCCCCAATAAGTAGCAGCCCTCTTGGCCTAGTCCTGAAAATAATTTTTATATGAAACAAATAGATGGATGGGCACCTGGGGGACCTTCAGTCAGTTGAGCGTCCAACTCTTGATTTCAGCTCAGGTCATGATCCCAGGGGTCATGGGATTGAGCCCCCTGCTGGGCTCTGTGCTGAGTGTGGATCTTGCTTAAGATTCTCTCTCTCCTTCTGCCCCTCCCCCTTCACACTGACTCTCTCTTTCTCTCTCCCAAAAATTAAAAAAAAAATAGATGGAGGTCAAAATATTGACATTATTACTGAGAGATGCTGAGTTTGAAAATGTAGCTTAATGTGGAAGAGAATGGGCCGGGCTGGGAGTGTATCCTGGGGTAGGAGTCAGGGCAGCGCTGACCAGGGCAAACTTCTGTGCTGGAGGCGACTCCATCAAGTCCTACATCAAAGCAGAGCCCTCAGGTTCTCCTCGGTGCCAGATCACTCCCAGGAGGCAGGAGGCACCCCCATTATTCTTCTTAAATTTACCGATCGGAAAGATGTCATCCCATCTCCCCAGGGTAGCAAAAATAAATGGGGTGGAAAGGGACGCAAAGCTACACTAATTGAACTCCCTTTACAGGAAGAACCTTCCAGAGCTTGGGGAAAGCCTTTCCCAATAACACATAGGAGACAATGAGAGGTGGTGGCTTTGAAGTCCAACAGGATGGATTTGAATTCATTCTTCCCTCACTTACATGTTATGTGATTCGAGGAAAGAACCTTAATCTCTTTGATTAAGGCCCCAATAAAATCTGGCTTTACTAGCACACAAATCATTAAAAAGAAGTTGCCTGCAATTCCCTGTACTTGATCCTTAGTCCTTTATTTCCAGAATCCAGACACTTCTATGACTCCTGAGCCTGGCATCACCTTGGGACTTTGTCTGTGTGATCTTCCTCCACTCATGTCCTCAGTGCTGACCCTGCTGTCCTATCCTACAGCTTCTAGAGCAGAGACAAAGTTCACACTTACCCATGCAGAGCAATGACAGAACCAGCCACCCCACATCCATGGATATCTTTCATGGTTGACCATGGCAGCATTAATTACAGCACATGACTTCCCTCACCCTCCTGGTTACAGTTGGTTGGATAGCAGTGAGCACATGACTCAACCTGAGCCAATCAGGTTTTCTCCTCCCAGTAATGTGTGGTATTCATACTTCACACTTCTGGGGAATTTGGAAATTGTGGGGCAACCATCTGATGCCAAAAGCATAGATAAAATTGAACCAGAGAGAGATTGGTTGGAAAGTGAAGCACAGTTCAGAGAAATGCACAGATAAAAGACCCTCCAGCTCCAGAGAGAGCAAGACATATAGACGAGGTGACGACTATGGTTCTTGGTGGCTTCCTAGTCGATGACCCTCTGTATTACTGCAAAAAAAAAATATCTATTTGTGTTTAAGGCAAACTGGTCTCTGATATTTGCAAATTAATGAATCTTAACTAAAATACTGTAAATGGTTAGGAGTCAAGCCACGGAGCCTAGAAAGCATACCAAACCCATCTAACCACCCATCTGCTCTCTCAGCTGGTTATGGAGAAGGTTCTGGAGGGACCTGGGGCCCCTTCCCCGGAGAGAGGAACAAAGTCTGAAAGCAAAGCTAGTGAGGAGGTTGACTCAAAGCCTACTCCCCATGTCCCAGACCTGTTAGAATCTGGAGTCCCCAACCAGGGGACAATCCCCTTCCATGACTCTTACTGTGGCACTTCTCCACTAGGGAAGATGGCGATTCTCAGCTCTACTGGGGGATTTTCTTCTAACTAGTTTTATTTGAGTTCTACCAATAGAGACACAATTCTGAACTTTTTGTCGGCATGCCTAAGACAATGAAGCACTCTTGCTCGCCCACACTGCTGGTCTGAAGTCCTTCTCATTAATGTACCAGAAAAAGAGGATCTCACCTTTTCCTTGACTGAATTTGGCATCTGGGTGCTTCCAGCAAGACGGCAATGGAGCCACTGGGTCACCTGCTCCCCAGGTGTGCACACCAAGAGTGGATGTTGGAGAGTGTACTCAGAGTTATTTGTGGAGGCAAGTCAGAGGCCATGGGAGGGTTCTGCCCCCGGGCAGGGGACCCAGAAATCCTGACCAGGCTCTGACACATGGTACTCAGTAAATGTTTGATCAATACGTTAATCCGTCAGTCACCCTGGCCCTCATCCCCCGTCAGCCCAATCCCCACCCACACTCACCCCCTAAATGTCCAGATCCTGTCTTGACTCCATAAGACTTGCCACTGCTCTTGACTCAATAGATCCTTAACCCTTCTACCAGACACTAGCAAATATAATTCTCCGGACTCCCTGTTAACCCATCTCTCTGCCCTGATCTAGCTTCTACGACAGTGGCTGCCCAGTAGTCTTCCTCAAAGATCCTTAACACTCCCCAGATTAGTAGCCTTCAGGAGTTCCCACCAAGGTCCCCAGAGACCTGCCCCTGCCTGGCTCTGAAGCCCCATCTCTTACCTCCCAGCTTGCACTGGAGAGGTGCTGGCTCCATGCCCTTGGGCAGGCAGCTTCCCTCACGTGGAGTGCCATATCTCCTCCTCTGTCTACCCTTTGCCAGTCCATCTTCTAACTCCTGCATGGCCTTCACGACTCACCCCGGCACACGTCTGACCCTGCTCCCCGCTGTTCTCAACCATGGGCCCATGTTCATCTCACTTGGTCCCCTCTCCAGCACTGCTCACTTCCTAAGGTAACTGATGGTGTACTTGCCTGTGTCCACCACGCAGCTGTGAGCACCTGGGGGGCAAAGACACTTCCTATGCCTCTTTGGTACCAAGAAGAAACAATGATTGTTCTTCAAAATAAGAACTAACTGTAGCTGCTTTTACGTCCTAGAGGAATGGCAAAATTCCTATCAGAGGAGATGGCTTTTTACTTAGGAAAATACATAGAGGCACTTCTTTGGAGTTAAATGTAATACTCCCCAAGGCCTGGTTGAGAAGGAACAGGTATATCAAAGTGGGAGGTAAATTGCATAACAAAGTAAAGAAACATTGAGTTCCAGGGACTGTTCAGGAAAGGAGGCAGGCAGCTCTTAGGAAAACAGAAGGAAATGTGTGAAAAGGAGAGGCCTGTGGGGCATCCTGATTGGATGGGGAGGCCACCAAATGTGGGATGCTCTGATTGGCTGGAGGGCAGTGAAAGAATTCACCCAAGGCAGAACAAAGGAGATAAAGGTTTATTGAATGCACCGCGAGGAATTGGGCAGGACAGCAAAGGAAAGACTGTCTGCCACCAGGCAGTGATGAGAGGCCACAGTTACAGGGCAGAGTAAGGGAGTATGGGGACATATGGAACTTTCCCTTTTTTGGTAATCTTCGGAACTGTGCCTGGCTGCAATTGGTCAGTTAGGGTCTGTGGTTATTTCAAGATGGGTGGCTTAATAACCTGTTTGCATTCAGCTCAGTGGTCACTGTGGGCCCTTTTGCCTTGACCAAGGTTCCATTGCTCAAGTTTGTGCCTAAAAGCTGCCTCTACAGGCTCCAGCAAGTAGGCTGAGGGCCTGAAGAGGAAAGGTAGACAGTGGACATCTCTTGGGCCCTGAGGGCTAAAGGGACTTAGAGAAACAAGATGTGGAATATTGAGGTTTAAAGTATTTCTGATAGATTTGAAGGGGTACATGCACCCCCAATGTTTTTAATAGCGTTTTCAAAAATAGCCAAACTATGGTGAGAGCCCAAATGTCCATAGACTGATGAGTGGATAAAGATGTGGTATATATATATATATATATATATATATATATATATATATATAATGGAATATTACTCAGCCATCAAAAAGAATGAAATCTTGCCATTTACAATGACAGGGATGGAGCTACACTGTATTATGCTAAGTGAAATAATCAGAGAAAGACAAATACCATATGATTTCACTTGTATGTGGAACTTAAGAAACAAAAGAGAAGGACATATGGGAAGGGGGTGGAAGCAAAGAGAAGAGAGGGAAATGAACCACCAGAGACTCAATGACAGAGAACAAACTGAGGGTTGATGGAGGGAGATGGGTGGGAGATGGGCTAGATGGGTGATGAGCACTGTGTGTTGTATGTAAGTGATGAATCACTGAATTCTACTCCTGAAACCAATATTGCACTGTATGTTAACTAAAATTTAAATTAAAACATTTTTTTTAATGTTTGTTTATCTCTGAAAGAGAGACACAGAGCATGAGCAGGGGAGGGGCAGAGAGAGGGGGAGACACAGAATCTGAAGCAGGCTCCAGGTTCCGAGCTGTCAGCAGAACCCGCTGTAGGGCTTGAACCCAGGAACTGTGAGATCGTGACCTGAGCCGAAGTCTGACGCTTAACTGACTAAGCCACCCAAGCGGCCCAAATTAAAAAAAAAAAAAAAAAAATTAAGAGATACAAACAGGAATAATAAAATAAAGTATTTCTGATGTCGTGCTGCCCTGTGCTGCCACCTCTCCCCCCACTACTCCAAACCTTCAGGAAAAGTCCAACGGTCATGGCAGCCATGTGGCGACAGTGCTTTGAGAGGAGGAAGGAAAAGAGACCTTGTCCAGCCGTGGGGAGAGGCGATGCACAGAGGGGCAGCTGCAGAGGGGAGCTGTGAGTGCGTGACTCTGAAGGCAGGGGGAGCACAGAATCAGAATTCAAAGGGAACCTTGAGGACAAAAACCACATCAAGAATCTGCAGAAAGCTTGGAGAAGGCATTGAAAGAGAGGGCTTGCCATTTTCTTTAGATTAAAGGTTTTCTGCTCAACACACGCTCAAATGAATTGAATCGAAACTCTCTGGTCAGTGTGGGGACGCCTGAGACTGGCCTGTGTGCATTTGGGGCAGCCCTCTTCCATGACACGTGGGAAAGAAGAGGAACGTCCAAAATGCTTAGCCAAGACTGTTTCCCACATTGTAACGAGGGTGGAAGAGGTGGGAGGCTTCTGAGAGAGCTCAGCCCTGACAAGGCTTCTCACCAACAAGGGCTGGTGGGAATGGACAAGGAAACGCCGTCTTCAAATGCCTGAGCAAGAGGCATTTGGTCCTCAGATGGTAAGCAAGTCCAAAATAAATGCCACCTCTGATCGAATGGTAGTGGCTGTTGAGAGCACTGCCTAAGGAAGAATTGGAAGGCTCTGCCTGAAGTCAGCAAGAAAGAATTCACTGATCAATGGATACTGTCTGCCACGGGTACGGGAAGGGGAACGAGAGCATGTGAGCCATCTCTAACCTCGCCCAGCTTCTATAGATGGACAAAAAGAGACACTTTCCCAAAGGCACATAGTTAGTGGCTAGAGTCAAGTCGGTGTCGAATTCTCTGGGCTCTTCTCTGCCCAGCACCAAGACCAGGAACCGGAAGGGACCCTCTGAAGGACTGATTTTTGCTCCTTCTCCCACTTCTATTCTTGCTAGGACCTGCACCCCCACCCTACACACACCTCATCGAACAGGGAGCACATGTCCTCCTTATAAAGGTCGAGGAGCTAATGACTTCTTTGGAGTCTTCCACACAATAGTTAACGTCTGAGGAGTGAGCAGGCAGGGTCATCATGTATGTTTTCCAGACCACTGACTCACCACGGCCCCTGGCTCCAGGGTGTAAGTGACTTATAGTGATGAGGGAGCATAAGGCAAGCTGAAGACAAAGGACAAGCCAGCACACAGCTCCCCTCCCCCCCCGTCCCCACGTGGGATATATGTGTGCTATTTCTTAGATACTCCAGGCTGCCCAAGAACAGGGGAAAGGAAAGAACGCAAATGGTTGACTGATAGAGATCACAGTCATGCAGCACAGGCATCTCCTTCAGTTTACTGAGAACTTAGTAAACTGCAAGAAAACAGCAATCTTATCCATAGCCTCATCTCCAGAAACCTATAGACTCCGTTTCCTGGAGCCTTAACATCACCCTCATCAAGATGTAAGGGGGTTTAAGTGCTTGCCAATGTGATGTGGGAAACTAAGGCAAATGAAAGATTAAATTCCCTTACTGCCGGGGCGCCTGGGTGGCGCAGTCGGTTAAGCGTCCGACTTCAGCCAGGTCACGATCTCGCACTCCGTGAGTTCGAGCCCCGCGTCGGGCTCTGGGCTGATGGCTCAGAGCCTGGAGCCTGTTTCCGATTCTGTGTCTCCCTCTCTCTCTGCCCCTCCCCCGTTCATGCTCTGTCTCTCTCTGTCCCAAAAATAAATAAACGTTGAAAAAAAAAATTTTAAATTCCCTTACTGCCTATAGCCCATTGGCGAGTCCTTGAGACAGGCAGAGTGACCTCCCTGTAGAAGCTCAGCTGCCTCCATGATGACACTGTGCTAGGGCAAAAGGGAATCTTGGCTTAACATTATCCTGACCCCCACCCCCCACCATGATCCTGCCAGTCTCCTTAAACACATAAAAATTCCTTTGCAAACCTCCTTTACCTTTAAACCCCAAATATATGTTGGCAATTATACTCCAAGCATAATGGCCCCTGATATACATCTGAAGGGTCTCATGACTGAGGTTTTACTAAACAGTTATAAATGACGTTTTTGTAACAACAGCTAGCCCCTCAAGTTCCTGAAAACCTTGCTTCCAAAATTTCTTAGAGACTTATACTGTCCCTAACCCCCTCCCAACCTGAAAGTATATAATCAGTCACTCTTCACAACCCCAGTGCAGCTTTTTCTGCCCATGCGTCCTGTTCCCGTGCTTTAATAAAATCACCTTTTTGCAACAAAAACGTCTTCAAGAATTCTTTCTTGGCTATTGGTTCCAAACCCACACCATCACCCCAAAACCTCAACACTAGGACACCTAAACACTTGTCTTTGTTATTTTTTATAATTTTTTAAGTTTATTAATTTATTTTGAGAGAGATAGAGTGAGTGTGTGTGTGTGTGTGTGTGTGTGTGTGTGTGTGTGTATGTACATAAGCAGGGGAGGGGCAGAGAGAAGGAGAGACAGAATCCCAAGCAGACTCTATACCATCAGCACAGAGCCAGATGCAGGGCTCGAACCCAGCAACCCATGAACTGTGAGATCACGACCTGAGTTGATTGTCAAGAGTTGGACATTTAACCGACTGAGCCACCCAGGCGCCCCACCACTTGTCTTCGTTTTAACCTTTTCCTGGATCCCTGAGAAGACACATATAACAGACCATAATCCTCAGTGAAAACCCCAGGCCCCAAGCAAAGATGAAGCTACTCTCCTTTCCTTTCTGAGTCTCCCCGATGTTCTGTCTGCATCTGCACTCTACGTCCTCAGTAACCTCTGCTCTCACCTCCTCTCTGCTCAAATTTAATTTCTATCCTGCACGAAGTCAAGGGCCCCCTTGGCTGGTCCCGCAGGACCCCCTCTGGGTCCTTGGCCCCAGCCAGTCTGCATCAGTACCACCACCCTCTACACAAAACACAAGACAAGGAAGCGGGAAGGTTATTATCTTAGCTAACCAGTGCAAAACTAACCAGGGCAGACGGTGCCAGAGGAAAGTGGAAAGGGAAACTATTTGGTTTCTATCAGGAACAGGTTTTGGCCACTCTCTTCATTCACTTTGAGATCACTCAGCTACAGGAAGCATCAGAAAAGCTACCGTTCGGGTTAACATAGCAGCATGACTGGGACTCAAGCTCAAGATATGGGGATAGAAATCCTCATCCTCGACAGGAAAGAAGACAGCTTGACCTGGATAGCCCTGGGCAGTGTCTTCTTTATAATCTTATTTATTTATTCAACAAATTCTTTCTTGAGCACATTGGAACAAATTAGTGAACTAGGATCTGGGGCTATAGCTTTTGAGGCATTTACATCCAGGAGAGGGTGGAGATAAGCATGGAACAGCTCATTATGCAATTAGTTGTTTAATTATAAACGGTGATAAATGCCATGGAGAGGGACGGGGAGCTCTGACAGCAAACAACCCAAGGATCTGATGTAATCTGGAGAAGGAGGGAAAGCTTTCCCCAGGAAGTGACATTTAAACTAAGATTTGAAGAATTAAAAGAGGACTGAGTGATGGATCGGGAGGGGTGTGTATAGAGAGAGGCAGCAAAGGAAGACAGAAGACAAAGGGCAGACAGAAGAACCTGTTCAAAGGGCCTGAGGAGTGAAGAAACATGACATGTTTGAGGAATGGAAAGACCAAAAGGCCAGAAGGGCTGGAACACAATATATGCGTGGTTTTTTGTTTGTTTTTTTTTTGTTTTTGTTTTTTTTCAGGTTAGGAACCAACAAAGGAAGAAGCTGTAACAAAACGGGACTTAGGACTCGGCAGAAATGGCCACGCCTCCCCCACCCCCAACCTGCAGCCCAGGTGCAGCAACCTTGGCATGAGTCTTTTTTTTTTTTTTTTAATTTTAATGTTTACTTATTTTTGAGACAGAGAGAGACACAGAGTGTGAGCAGGGAGAGGAGCAGAGAGAGGTGGAAACACAGAATCCAAAGCAGGCTCCAGGCTCTGAGCTGTCAGCACAGAGCCCGCCCTGGAGCTCGAACCCACGAACTCTGAGATCATGACCTGAGCTGAAGTCTGACGCTTAATCTTAACTGACTGAGCCACTCTGGCTCCCCAGCATGAATCTTTAGAAGGCACTCCTGGACTGACAGCTGGGGCACACAACCGGATGAATAGAGCCCAGGCTGGCTTTCAGCCACCCCACCCCCCACCCCATCCCCTCAGCCAGACACAGTCTGGCTAAGCAGACACAGGGCAGTGTGCGTGCCCACCTCCCTCAACCCAGCCCTCGCACAGCAAGTAGGCCAGAGCAGGGCCTCAAAGGAATCCCCTAGAGATCCAGATAAAATGCAGAGGCTGATTCAGTAGCATGGGGCCTGCAGTTTTGCATTTCTACCACACTCCCCATTGCTCTGGCTGGTGATCTCTACACCACATGTCGAATAGCAAAGAACTGGCAGATGAGGTGCGGAGGACTGGGCAGGAACATCCCAGGGTAAACAGGGAAGAAAAGAAACCCATGGAAAATGATTCTGTTTGATGAAATGAAACCCTTTCAGACTATTTCCCACTGTGGGCCAGTCCTTTTCCTGCTGGAGACAGACAGACATGATGCAGACCTTGTCCACAGGAGAAGGCACCCAGAACCTGGTGGGACAGAGAAGTGTGCCTGCCACACCCAGGGCAAAAGAGCCCTGGAGCCCAGAAGGAATAACTAGAGCTAAATAAGCAAATCAGGGAGGACTACTTGGGAGAAGTGACATTTGCAGAATCAACAGTATTTCGACAGGTGGAGGGCAGGAAAGCTAAGCAAAAGAACCAAGGTATACCTCAAATCATCGAGCATTAGGTTATTCTGGGCCTTGAATGCCAGGCTAAAAGAAGAGAAATTTACCAAAAATGAGAAAGCAAAATCTCATCAGGCAGTCAGGGCCCAGCCTCGCGAGCTCCAGTTCTGTGAGGCCCCCCATCAAGGTGCCCAGGCCTGACAAGTCCCATGCAGTTGGTGGGGCCTGGGAGCGATCAATACAGAACAGCTTTCCAGTGTCTGGGCTTGTGTCATCTACACGGGAAGGTCAGGACGACAATGCGGGAGGGCAGACATCTAACTCCACCTGTGGGGAAAACAGGCAGGGGAAGCGCTAGAGAGAAAAGGTATTCAGCCACAGAAAAGGAGACCTGTGAAAAGGGCTCACTGAGAAGACATGAAACATAAAGCCCAAGCCCCTCAAAAAGAAACGCGTCAAGTGTTTGCAAGATTGAAGCCCATTGGAGCCGCTGAAGAGAAATGGATGGCTGGAGAGAGAGCAGTGAGAGAGAGCTCTTTAAGGAAATAAATGAGCCAGCCCAGGAGCCGAACCCTCTCCTCAAGCTCCCTGCGCCTTCCGAGAACCTCCACCTCACCGCAGCCCCGCCAGAGCCAAGGTCATGTGGCCCACATCTACATGCCAGCCAGGCAGCTCTGGACCCCATGTTACAGTCCTGTCCCAACTCTGGCCCCGTGCCCCCTTCTGCCAATGGCCTCAGCCTTGCCCCAGAGATGAAACCTCTCTACCTTACATTCTAGATCGCTTGACTTGAGTTCTGACATGGTGGCCTGCCCAGGTCTTCCCAGGCTGAGACCCCACTGAGCTCTCCTTCCTTCTGGGAGTCCTCACCCCAAACCACCCGGGCTCCCCTTACCTATGGTTATTCCCTCCTGCCTGACGTGTGACAAGAACGACCTGAGCCATGTGAACCAGTCCTTCCTGAGTCCAAATACTGAAAGGGGCCAAGGATTTGTTCTCAAGGCAAAGAAATCAGACTGGACTTAGAGCTAGAGCCATAGAAATGTGGTCTGCCCGCATCCTTGGGTGTTTCTTGTGCCGTTCTATTCCTCAGATGCTTGCTCAGAGTCGACCTTCAAGCTGAGGGTTCAGCGGTGGTGCAGGTGTGGTCCTGGAAAAAACTTCATAAGAACATGAACATCATAGTCTCCTCGGTTCGCGACTCCAGGCATATCCTTTTCTGCCTTCTGGGTGGCACCGCTCTGCAGGGTGCACTCTCTCCCAGAGCAGCAGCCAGGCTCCTGGTGGGTGGCAGTGCTAGCCCTGTGGCCCATCCCTGCCATGAGGCCACAGCAGGAAGCATTAAGGGAGAACCAGCAGGCGGATGGCCCACTACAGTCAGCTCTGTGCAGGAGCGAGCTTGAACGCTTCCCCCAACGTGACTCCTGCTGCTGAGTCTTACACGGTCCCGTATTTGTTCACCCCTCATTGCCGAGAGGCCTCTGAGCTTCCTGAGCACCCTCAGTGGTAGCAGACCTTGCTCCCAGACTGCTTCCCCCCTGAGTCAAAGGTAAAGTGTCAGGCCCTCGAGTCAGGTGTCAGGACTAGCTTACAGAGGTCACATTGTGTTGTTGCAGACTCCCAAGTTGGGTGTAAGTAAGGTTCCCCATGCCCATTCACAGCCACAGTCATTTCTAGCAGCTTAAACTGCATGCCCTGACAATTTCTATCCCGACAGGCTGGACTGCAGCCCCAGCCCATGCAGAGACTGCAGCCCGTTCATATCACAGCTGCTAACGTGCTGTTGGGCATGCAAAGGAGGGAGGCTGGAATGAACCCTGATGTGTTGGAGGTATCAGGGTGACCCCAGAGTTTGCAATATGCAGATAGAAATATGAATATAGAAGTGGAGAGAGGGGCTCCTGGGCGGCTCAGTTGGTTAAGTGTCTGATTTCGGCTCAGGTCATGATCTCATGGTTTGTGAGTTGGAGCCCCGCATCAAACTGTCTGCTGTCAGCACTGGCCTGCTTCAGATCCTCTGTCCCTCACTCTCTATCTGCCCCTCCCTCGCTCATGCTCTCTCTCTCTCTCTCTCTCAAAAATAAATAAACATTAAGGGGAAAAAAAGAAGTGGATGGAGACGTGTGTGGATACCTATACATGCAAGTATTTGTATATAAAAACACCTCATCCCCAGCTCTGTCTGCTAAGACAGCCTAGAAGCAAAGAAACCACCGTAGCACATAACTGCACACCGTAGCACCTAGATCTTGGTTCCTAAATACCATTCTCCATCAAAAGAAGGACTGAGAACAACCTAAGAGTAGACGGGGGCATGGGGGAGAGCGGAAAGTGGGTGATGGGCAGGGAGGAGGGCACTCGTTGGGATGAGCACCGGGTGTTGTATGGAAACCAATTTGACAAAAAATTATATTAAAAACAAAAACCAAAGTTATTTAAAGAAACGGCCATCCCAGGACTGGGCAGGGAAAACACAAGCTGAGCCTGGGACACCTTGTCTTTGCCCGGGCTGTCCCCTCCTCCTGGGCTGCTCTTCCACACGCCCTCCTGCGACGTCCCATCAGATCAACAGTGCACCCAGTCTGCCAATGCTCAATCTTCTGTCGCTGATCAGGGATTTGGCAAAGTACCACGGGCCAGTGAAGCCCCTTGGAAAATCCAACGCACCTCATGCAAAGCCGGGCTCTGTCTGGTTACTAACTTAACCCGTATGAGACTCAGTTTCTCCATGCAACAGGGATACTGAGACCTGCCCCCTGGGGTACGGGGGAGCCTCAGACAGGTGACCCAAGCTGAGCCACGAGGCTGAGTGCTTACCCAGCAAACACTAAATGGCAGTATTTTATTCACAGTGATGTGTTCACCTGCTCTGTGAGATCCTGAGCTCTGCCTCATCTGTTCTTCCCATCCCCCACCACCCAGCACTGCCTGCCACCCCAGGAGTGGTCAGTCTGTGTTTCTTGGATTGTTTCATGGAATTACTAGCTGATATTTACTGACAGGCCTTTATTGACTGGAATGTACAGACCGGTGCCATCCTGCTGACACTGGAGTGCATCTATACTTATTGATTGAACATTTCCTACCAATGCCCACTGACTGACACCTACCTGGGACCGTCCCTCATAGCACCTGCCGGGGCCCCCAACCTCCTGAATAAAAGGAAGGAAAGCTCTCTGACACTCCCTCCGCCTGCCTCTTTTTCATGTCCTGACACGCCCATTTCTCTGCATCTCTGTCCCACCTCTTTCTCTGTCCCGATTCCTTGTCAGCATCACCGTGTCTGGTTTTCTCCTTGTCTCTGTGATCCTGTTCTGCCACCGGCTCTCTCCCTGCTTCCACGGGCCCTGCTTTATGGTTTTTCCCCTGCCACCATCTTTCCGTCCCACAGGAGAGTCGTCTCCCCTCACCCCAAACCGATGACCCTCATCGTCCACACTCAAGGACATGGCACTTGATAGCACAGGTGCATATTTATTGTTACATCTTTATTGTTCTCCTGGCAACAGACCATCTTCTCTAGTCTTCGGGGATCAGATGCAGATGGTTTTCTTTATCTGCACCATCTGGGACGCCCGTCCTCCCCATCCCTCCCACTTCCCCCAATCTTAGAACCCCCAGAAGAGGCATCATCTGGAAATGTCAGAAGCAGCCTGAGGATTCCCCAGCTAGCACGTGTGGGGAGGGAAGGATGAGGTGACACGTGCCACACACATGGGAGGATGTGCTCCAGGAGAAGAAACACATGGTCAGACTCCAAAGTCGTCATGGACAGTTCATACATCATGTGTCCAGGCCAATTATTTGAGGGCGCAATGGACCCAGCCTGAGCAGGGCATATGCAGACGCTATGCGAGTTGGAGGACGTGGTGTTTGAGGGCGCAGATGTGAATTCTGGGGGGAAAGGAGCACATACATAGAATTAAGCCCTTTGCTCCGATGAAGCCATGTGACATGCACCACTTTGGAACGAAAGCTCCTCCTGCTGTCCCGTTGTTCTGCCCTTGCTCTTTCTCTCTGCCCTGCCTAGACAGGGGCTGCTCCTTCAGCCCTGCTGCCAAAATGAAGAAGACACGCTGAGCACAGGCATGGCCTCTGACCTGCGGATGGTAGGTAAAGGGAGGGGAATAGAAACACGTTGTCATTTATGAACCACTGAAGTTTAGGGGGTGTTTGTTACTGCCACACAACCTAATGAAAGTTGGGGAAAACATCTCGTATAGTGCCGTGGCTTTAAATACTACTCCTGCGCTGATGGCTCTCGTCCGTACATCACCAGGCAGACACTCTTCTCTGAGCTTCCGACAGGTACATCCAACTGCATATTCCAGTCTCCACTTGGGTATCTCACAGGCATATCAACTATAACATCCACAATGTAGCCAAACAAAAATTTGAGAACATCTGCTTTTCCGCTTGCTGCCGTATACAGCAAGCCCTGTGCCATCATTTAAAACGTACTATGTGACATTATAGATGCCTGTTGTCAACTCAGTATCACCCCCACATACATCATGCCGCATGCAGTTATATCAAAGTGGACCTATCTTTTCATTTTACTTTCAGGTTTTTTATAGGATACTTTTCAAATTACAAAAGTAACACACTGAACAATTGAAATGTACAACAGAGCAGTTGAAATGTACAATAGAAAGGTTACAAGTATGAGCAAGGCAAGGTATGAAAATACATTCCTGGTTTTCATCTACCAGCTAATGAATCTCCAGATGTTGCCTGGGTCTCCAACAAGGAAGAACGCCAGAGTTGACTGGCGCCACGCATGTTAAGTGGATGGGCAAATGGATGTTAAGTGGATGGGCAGACCCTGCCTCTACGAGGGACACCCACGGTGAGCGTGGGGGCTATAGTTGTGGGGTGGAGCAAGCTTCGCATGTGGGAGGTTGTGAGCAGAGTTCAAGTACCTGGATGTCCAGTCTATGTTTGCAGATGACAGAGTCTGGTGATCAAGATCATGCAGCAGGCAAACCTGGGTCTAAATCCCACTCAGCCATTTTCTTTTTTTTTTTTTTTTTAATTTTTTAATGTTTATTTTATTTTTGAGAGAGAGAGAGAGAGAGAGAGAGCGTGTGAGTGGGGGATGGTCAGAGAGCGAGGGAGACACAGAATTCAAAGCAGTCTCCAGGCTCTGAGCTGTCAGCACAGAGCCTGACACGGGGCTCAAACTCACAAACTGCGAGATCATGACCCAACCAACTGAGCCACCCAGGCGCCCCAACTCAGCCATTTTCTATGTGCACTTGGGCAATTCGCCTCTGTAAACCTCAGTTTACGCATCTGAAAAACAGAAATAATAAAACTTATGTATTGGTCAGGGTCCAATCAAAAACCACAGAAGACATTCTGTGTGTTCCAAGTAGAAAGGGCCTTAATGTAGGGAATTAGAAGCTTCCACAACTGTCAGAAGGGCTGGGTAAACACCCACTGAGGAAGCCACAACCCTCCAACTGCTACTTCCCTGGGACATTCCCAGTGACCCTCTTAGGATGCAGGAATGCAGCGTGTGAAGCTCAGAAAGCTTGTCTGGAAGATGCTTCAGATCTCATGTCTATGTATCTGCCTGCAACTGCTTCTGGAGAATAATGGCCTCACCGTCTTCTCCCCTTTCCAAATCTCCCATGAACATCTGTTTTGGCCAATGCAAACCAGAAACCATATGAGGAAGGGCTTTGTGGGAAAGGTAGGTCCCAGCTTCTCCTCCGCAATGCAAAAGACACCTAATGACAGGTGACAGTCAGATGCCAGGCAGACAATACACAACCCAGCACAACCTGCCATCTAAGATTCTTACAAGATTAAATGAAACAATGCAGATAAATTCTTAGCTTCACATATAGTTAATGCACAGTAAGTGGCAATTATTACAATTATTTTTATAATTTTGATCCTGGAACTGGTGGTTCTCCACCCAGCCCAACACACTCACTCCCTTTCGTGTTAGAGAAAACCCTAAGCATTTGGGTTCCTGTCAAAAGATACATTCCCCGTTGCCTCACATCACTCAGCAGGTTCTATTATTCCTTTTTCAGATCCGATTATAGTGGCAACATTTGTAAATTGCTGATCCTTTAATGCCCCATAAGCACACATTCTGGCTAAACGTATTCAAATCAATTACACTGAGAGACATGAACTAAATTCTCTACTTCTGTGTCTCCCGGTTTTGTATTCCATGGCAATTGTACTCAAAATCACCACCAAAAAAAAAAAAGAGAGAGAGAGTATTATGCTACAGGTGTGTCTTCTCTATCATCCACCCATCGAGGCATGAAAATACCCAATAATAACCCCTGTTATGAAGGAAGAAGTTCTAGCCTCACAATTGCTATCGCCAAACAAATACATTTCAGGATGATGAAATGTTTCCAATCGAAATTAATTTTAAAAACCCAAACCGCATGCAAACTTACTTCCATGAAACTTAAATTCAAACCATTCCATGGGTAACAAAATTATACTTATAAAGAACTCAGAATGATTGGATCTCAAAATTCAAAATCCAATTGTAGAAAATAAAATCTGTTATATATAAACCTCCAGGGCCTTTGCCAAGCCATCCTCTGCTCTGAAGCACAATCCAAACATCACATGGTCACAGGTCAGTGATTCCTGCAGAGAAATCCATTTTACAAACAAACCTAGGGTAATAGCACCCAGATCTGTAAATGCCTTTTCCTGATTAATGATGGGCCCACACACTGTCAAGTCCACGGCAACCAAGAGTAAAGCTAACATTCTTAGGGGCAGCATTACCCTTAAAATTGCAATAATCTCCAGGGAAAGTGACCCAGTTTAAACTTACTCTCTCTTTAGCTTGAATTTGTTTAGCTCTTTTGAACTTGTTCTATGCTGTCACCTGTGTCCTTCAAAGACATGCCCCTTGTTATTCCCTGTAACTCGCCCATTCAATCAGATGTCTCCGATGATTTTTTTAAGTTTATTTTTTTTTAGTAATCTCTATCTCCAACATGGGGCTCGAACTCACGACCCAGAGATCAAGAATCGTATGCTCTCCTGACTGAGGCAGTCAGGCACCCCAGAAGTCTCTGATGATTTTAAAAGCAATTTAACTCCCAGTTTACCATGATACTATTAAAGGGCAAGTCAGTGACACAAGCTAATTAATTCAATTTACAGCTGGCTTTTTTTTAAAACCCATATGTACAAATATCCATTCAGTCTGTCTAGGTGTTGGGTGAATGAGTCAGGAAAAGTCCCCAACCTCGGGGAGCTTACATTCTAGTCAGGATAGACAGATAAATGATTAAACAAACAAGACCACTTCATAATGTGTAAGTAAGATTCTGAGAGTCTCTTTGCTTCACTTGTCTGGGCTGAGGTGAGACCAAACCCATGGAGAGCAAAGGAAATACAATTCTTGGCAGACGTTATAGCAAGTGCAAAGGGCCTGTGGCTGAGAAGAGTTTGCCACACTCAGGAACTAGAAGCACACTGCCGAACAGAAACACACACACAACACATATGTCAACACACACCAAAGACTTTCTAAAATGTATTATTAAACTTAGTTGAGGATGCCTGGGTAACTCAGTCAGTTTAAGAGCCCAACTTCAGCTCAGATTATGATCTCACATTTCATGGGTTCAAGCCCCAAGTCAGGCTCTGTCATGACAGCTCAGAGCCTGGAGCCTACTTCAGATTCTGTGTCTCCCTCTCTCTCTGCCCCTGCCCTGCTCATGCTCTGTCTCTGACTCTCAAAAATAAATAAATGTTGAAAAAGGAGGGGTTCTCTTTTAAAAATATATGCCTACCATATAAAGAATAACAATAAAGGATCACTCATGTATCCCACTATCCAATTTAAGAAATGAAACATGACCATTGAATTTGAAATCTCTGTGTGTTCCTCTTTGACCCCATTCTCTTTCCACTTACCCAGAGGAAACTTAATCTGAAGTCTGTGTAATTCTCCCACATTTTTTTCTTTGTGAGTTTCTCTATGAGTTCCAAATATTCCAGCAATATGTTAATACATTTTGATCTTTAAAAAGAAACATGCAGTTATTTATGATTCTATGACTTCTTTTTTCTTTATAGCCAAGTCAAAACTCTTGTTTTTTTTTTTTATTTGAGAGTAGGAGTTAAACTTTTAATTGAAAATTTTATTGAAGTGATTGTAAATTCACACACAGTTGAAACAAATAACACAGATAGATTCTGTGTACCCACCCTTTACCCAGTTTCCCCAGTGGTTACAGTTTCAAAACTATAGTACAATAGCACATGCAGGATATTGACATGAGACAACTTACCAATCTTATCCAGACTTGCCTAGTCAAGTCATTTGTATGTGGATATTTAAACTCATTTGTATGTGGATATTTAAATCTATGATTGTTATCACATGTGTAGGCTTGTGAATCCACCACCACTGTCAATGTACCGGATAATTTCATTACCGTAAGGATCCGGGAGGCAGTCTCCCTCCAGTCCCACAACATTTCTAACCCCCAATAACCATTAATCTGTTCAACATTTCTAATATTTTATCATTTCAAAAATATTATATAAATGGAATCATATAGTATGTAACCTTTATTGACATATTTCACTCATAATAATTCACTAAAGATTAACCTAAGTTGTGTGTCTCAATAGCTTGTTCCTTTTCATTGCTGACTAGTATTCCACAGTATGGGTACACCTGTTGGCTTAAGAAGGCATCTGCTGAAGGGCATCTGGGCTGATTGTAGTCTTTGACCAATATTACAAATTAAGCTACTATGAATATCTGGCTATTACAAATAAAGCTTCCCAGGCTTTTCTGTGGACATAAATTTTTACTTCTCTGGGATAAATGCCTAAGAGTGTAATTGCAGAGTCATATGCATGCTTAGTGTGATAAGAAAACTTCTAGACTAGCTCCAACATTTTACATCCCATCAGCAATTTAGGAGTGAGCCAATTTCTCCACATCCTTGCCAACGGTTGTCACTAATTTTTTTATTTTAGCAATTCTGATCAATGTAGTGATATATCATCATGACTTGAAGTTTCTCAACGCATTTCTCAAGCTGCCTGGGTGACTCAGTCGGTTAAGCATCCAACTCTTGATCTTGGCTCAGGCCATGACCTTGAGCTTCATGAGTTAGACCCCCACTTATGGCTCTGTGCTGACAACACAGAGCCTGCTTGAGATTCCCCTTCTCCCTCTTTCTCTGCCCCTCCACCCCAACAAAACAATAAATGAATAAACATTTAAAAAATTATAAAGTTGCATTTCTCTGATGGCTAGTGATGTTGAACGTATTTTCAATGTGCTGATTTGCCATCTAAATAGTCTCTTCAGCAAACTATCCATTCCTGTCTTTGCCCATTGTTTGGATTTGTTACCATTGTCCTGAGACATTTTCATACTAGTTCTTTGTCAGATTTGTGGTTTGAAAATATTTTCTCTCACTCTGTAACTTATCTTATGGCCTGCTTTTCTACTCAGAATTATCATCCTCAGCTTCATCAGTGCTGATGGATTTTTTTTAATTTTCATTGCTGTATAGTATTTCATTGGATCAGTTGCATCCATTCTACTATCGATGAACATTGTTCATTGTTTTTCTTTCACAGTGTTACTAAGGGCGTTTCTTTTTTTTTTTTTTTATATGAAATTTATTGTCAAATTGGTTTCCATACAACACCCAGTGCTCATCCCAAAAGGTGCCCTCCTCAGTACCCATCACCCACCCTCTCCTCCCTCCCACCCCCCATCAACCCTTAGTTTGTTCTCAGTTCTCAACAGTCTCTTATGCTTTGGCTCTCTCCCACTCTAACCTCTTTTTTTTTTTTTTTTTGTTCCCCTCCCCCATGGGTTTCTCTTAAGTTTCTCAGGATCCACATAAGAGTGAAACCATATGGTATCTGTCTTTCTCTGTATGGCTTATTTCACTTAGCATCACACTCTCCAGTTCCATCCACGTTGCTACAAAAGGCCATATTTCATTTTTTCTCATTGCCACGTAGTACTCCATTGTGTATATAAACCACAATTTCTTTATCCATTCATCAGTTGATGGACATTTAGGCTCTTTCCATAATTTGGCTATTGTTGAGAGTGCTGCTATGAACATTGGGGTACAAGTACCCCTATGCATCAGTACTCCTGTGTCCCTTGGATAAATTCCTAGCAGTGCTATTGCTGGGTCATAGGGTAGGTCTATTTTTAATTTTCTGAGGAACCTCCACACTGCTTTCCAGAGCGGCTGCACCAATTTGCATTCCCACCAACAGTGCAAGAGGGTTCCCGTTTCTCCACATCCTCTCCAGCATCTATAGTCTCCTGATTTGTTCATTTTGGCCACTCTGACTGGTGTGAGGTGATATCTGAGTGTGGTTTTGATTTGTATTTCCCTGATAAGGAGCGACGCTGAACATCTTTTCATGTGCCTGTTGGCCATCCGGATGTCTTCTTTAGAGAAGTGTCTATTCATGTTTTCTGCCCATGTCTTCACTGGGTTATTTGCTTTTCGGGTGTGGAGTTTGGTGAGCTCTTTATAGATTTTGGATACTAGCCCTTTGTCCGATATGTCATTTGCAAATATCTTTTCCCATTCCGTTGGTTGCCTTTTAGTTTTGTTGGTTGTTTCCTTTGCTGTGCAGAAGCTTTTTATCTTCATAAGGTCCCAGGAATTCACTTTTGCTTTTAATTCCCTTGCCTTTGGGGATGTGTCAAGTAAGAGATTGCTACGGCTGAGGTCAGAGAGGTCTTTTCCTGCTTTCTCCTCTAAGGTTTTGATGGTTTCCTGTCTCACATTCAGGTCCTTTATCCATTTTGAGTTTATTTTTGTGAATGGTGTGAGAAAGTGGTCTAGTTTCAACCTTCTGCATGTTGCTGTCCAGTTCTCCCAGCGCCATTTGTTAAAGAGACTGTCTTTTTTCCATTGGATGTTCTTTCCTGCTTTGTCAAAGATGAGTTGGCCATACGTTTGTGGGTCGAGTTCTGGGGTTTCTATTCTATTCCATTGGTCTATGTGTCTGTTTTTCTGCCAATACCATGCTGTCTTGATGATGACAGCTTTGTAGTAGAGGCTAAAGTCTGGGATTGTGATGCCTCCTGCTTTGGTCTTCTTCTTCAAAATTACTTTGGCTATTCGGGGCCTTTTGTGGTTCCATATGAATTTTAGGATTGCTTGTTCTAGTTTCGAGAAGAATGCTGGTGCAATTTTGATTGGGATTGCATTGAATGTGTAGATAGCTTTGGGTAGTATTGACATTTTGGTAATATTTATTCTTCCAATCCATGAGCAGGGAATGTCTTTCCATTTCTTTAAATCTTCTTCAATTACCTTCAAAAGCTTTCTATAGTTTTCAGCATACAGATCCTTTACATCTTTGGTTAGATTTATTCCTAGGTATTTTATGCTTCTTGGTGCAATTGTGAATGGGATCAGTTTCTTTATTTGTCTTTCTGTTGCTTCATTGTTAGTGTATAAGAATGCAACTGATTTCTGTACATTGATTTTGTATCCTGCAACTTTGCTGAATTCATGTATCAGTTCTAGCAGACTTTTGGTGGAGTCTATCGGATTTTCCATGTATAATATCATGTCATCTGCAAAGAGCGAAAGCTTGACTTCATCTTTGCCAATTTTGACGCCTTTGATTTCCTTTTGTTGTCTGATTGCTGTTGCTAGAACTTCCAGCACTATGTTAAATAACAGCGGTGAGAGTGGGCATCCCTGTCGTGTTCCTGATCTCAGGGAAAAAGCTCTCAGTTTTTCCCCGTTGAGGATGATGTTAGCTGTGGGCTTTTCATAAATGGCTTTTATGATCTTTAAGTATGTTCCTTCTATCCCGACTTTCTCAAGAGTTTTTATTAAGAAAGGGTGCTGGATTTTGTCGAAGGCCTTTTCTGCATCGATTGACAGGATCATATGGTTTTTCTCCTTTTTTTTGTTAATGTGATGTATCACGTTGATTGATTTGCGAATGTTGAACCAGCCCTGCATCCCAGGAATGAATCCCACTTGATCATGGTGAATAATTCTTTTTATATGCCGTTGAATTCGATTTGCTAGTATCTTATTGAGAATTTTTGCATCCATATTCATCAGGGATATTGGCCTGTAGTTCTCTTTTTTTACTGGGTCTCTGTCTGGTTTAGGAATCAAAGTAATACTGGCTTCATAGAATGAGTCTGGAAGTTTTCCTTCCCTTTCTATTTCTTGGAATAGCTTGAGAAGGATAGGTATTATCTCTGCTTTAAACGTCTGGTAGAACTCCCCTGGGAAGCCATCTGGTCCTGGACTCTTATTTGTTGGGAGATTTTTGATAACCGATTCAATTTCTTCGCTGGTGATGGGTCTGTTCAAGCTTTCTATTTCCTCCTGATTGAGTTTTGGAAGAGTGTGGGTGTTCAGGAATTTGTCCATTTCTTCCAGGTTGTCCAATTTGTTGGCATATAATTTTTCATAGTATTCCCTGATAATTGTTTGTATCTCTGAGGGATTGGTTGTAATCATTCCATTTTCATTCATGATTTTATTTATTTGGGTCATCTCCCTTTTCTTTTTGAGAAGCCTGGCTAGAGGTTTGTCAATTTTGTTTATTTTTTCAAAAAACCAACTCTTGGTTTCGTTGATCTGCTCTACAGTTTTTTTAGATTCTATATTGTTTATTTCTGCTCTGATCTTTATTATTTCTCTTCTTCTGCTGGGTTTAGGCTGCCTTTGCTGTTCTGCTTCTATTTCCTTTAGGTGTGCTGTTAGATTTTGTATTTGGGATTTTTCTTGTTTCTTGAGATAGGCCTGGATTGCAATGTATTTTCCTCTCAGGACTGCCTTCGCTGCATCCCAAAGCGTTTGGATTGTTGTATTTTCATTTTCGTTTGTTTCCATATATTTTTTAATTTCTTCTCTAATTGCCTGGTTGACCCACTCATTCGTTAGTAGGGTGTTCTTTAACCTCCATGCTTTTGGAGGTTTTCCAGACTTTTTTCTGTGGTTGATTTCAAGCTTCATAGCATTGTGGTCTGAAAGTATGCATGGTATGATTTCAATTCTTGTAAACTTATGAAGGGCTGTTTTGTGACCCAGTATATGATCTATCTTGGAGAATGTTCCATGTGCACTCGAGAAGAAAGTATATTCTGTTGCTTTGGGATGCAGAGTTCTAAATATATCTGTCAAGTCCATCTGATCCAATGTCTCATTCAGGGCCCTTGTTTCTTTATTGACCGTGTGTCTAGTTGATCTATCCATTTCTGTAAGTGGGGTGTTAAAGTCCCCTGCAATTACCACATTCTTATCAATAAGGTTGCTTATGTTTATGAGTAATTGTTTTATATATTTGGGCGCTCCGGTATTCAGTGCATAGACATTTATAATTGTTAGCTCTTCCTGATGGATAGACCCTGTCACTATTATATAATGTCCTTCTTCATCTCTTGTTACAGCCTTTAATTTAAAGTCTAGTTTGTCTGATATAAGGATGGCTACTCCAGCTTTCTTTTGGCTTCCAGTAGCATGATAAATAGATCTCCATCCCCTCACTCTCAATCTAAAGGTGTCCTCAGGTCTAAAATGAGTCTCTTGTAGACAGCAAATAGATGGGTCTTGTTTTTTTATCCATTCTGATACCCTAAGTCTTTTGGTTGGCGCATTTAATCCATTTACATTCAGTGTTATTATAGAAAGGTATAGGTTTAGAGTCATTGTGATGTCTGTATGTTTTATGCTTGTAGTGATGTCTCTGGTACTTTGTCTCACAGGGTCCCCCTTAGGATCTCTTGTAGGGCTGGTTTAGTGGTGACAAATTCCTTCAGTTTTTGTTTGTTTGGGAAGACCTTTATCTCTCCTTCGATTCTAAATGACAGACTTGCTGGATAAAGGATTCTCGGCTGCATATTTTTTCTGTCTAGCACACTGAAAATCTCGTGCCAATTCTTTCTGGCCTGCCAAGTTTCAAAAGAGAGATCAGTCACGAGTCTTATAGGTCTCCCTTTATATGTGAGGGCACGTTTACCCCTTGCTGCTTTCAGAATTTTCTCTTTATCCTTGTATTTTGCCAGTTTCACTATGATATGTCGTGCAGAAGATCGATTCAAGTTACATCTGAAGGGAGTTCTCTGTGCCTCTTGGATTTCAATGCCTTTTTCCTTCCCCAGTTCAGGGAAGTTCTCAGCTATTATTTCTTCAAGTACCCCTTCAGCACCTTTCCCTCTCTCTTCCTCCTCTGGGATACCAATAATGCGTATATTATTTCTTTTTAGTGTATCACTTAGTTCTCTAATTTTCCCCTCGTACTCCTGGATTTTTTTATCTCTCTTTTTCTCAGCTTCCTCTTTTTCCATAACTTTATCTTCTAGTTCACCTATTCTCTCCTCTGCCTCTTCAATCCGAGCTGTGGTGGTTTCCATTTTGTTATGCATTTCGTTTAAAGCGTTTTTCAGCTCCTCGTGACTGTTCCTTAGTCCCTTGATCTCTGTAGCAAGAGATTCTCTGCTGTCCGCTATACTGTTTTCAAGCCCAGCGATTAATTTTATGACTATTATTCTAAATTCACTTTCTGTTATATTGTTTAAATCCTTTTTGATCAGCTCATTAGCTGTTGTTATTTCCTGGAGATTCTTCTGAGGGGAATTCTTCCGCTTGGTCATTTTGGATAGTCCCTGGCGTGGTGAGGACCTGCAGGGCACTTCCCCTGTGCTGTGGTGTATAACTGGAGTTCGTGGGCGGAGCCGCAGTCAGACCTGATGTCTGCCCCCAGCCCACAGCTGTGTCCACAGTCAGACTGGTGCGTGCCTTCTCTTCCCCTCTCCTATGGGCGGGATTCACTGTGGGGTGGGGTGGCCTGTCTGGGCAACTTGCACACTGCCAGGCTTGTGATGCTGGGGATCTGGCGTCTTAGCTGGGGTGGGTAGGCAAGGTGCACAGGGGCAGGAGGGGCAGGCTTAGCTTGCTTCTCCTTAGGTGATCCTCTTCAGGAGGGGCCCTGTGGCAGCAGGAGGGAGTCAGATCCGCTGCCGGAGGTTTGGCTCCGCAGAAGCGCAGAGTTGGGTGTTTGCGCGCGGAGCGAGCAAGTTCCCTGGCAGGAACTGGTTCTCTTTGGGATTTTGGCTGGGGGATGGGCGGGGGAGATGGCGCTGGCGAGCGCCTTTGTTCCCCACCAAACTGAGCTCTGTCGTCCGGGGGCTCAGCAGCTCTCCTTCCCTTTGTCCTCCAGCCTTCCCGCTTTCTGAGCAGAGCTGTTAACTTATGACCTCCCAGACGCTAAGTCGCGCTTGCTGTCGGAACACAGTCCGTCAGGCCCCTCCGCTTTTTGCAAGCCAGACTCGGGGGCTCTGCTTGGCCGGCGAGCCGCCCCTCCGCCCTGGCTCCCTCCCGCCAGTCCGTGGAGCGCGCACCGCCTCGCCGCCCTTCCTACCCTCTTCCGTGGGCCTCTCGTCTGCGCTTGGCTCCGGCGACTCCGTTCTGCTAATCCTCTGGTGGTTTTCTGGGTTATTTAGGCAGGTGTAGGTGGAATCTAAGTGATCAGCAGGACGCGCGGTGAGCCCAGCGTCCTCCTACGCCGCCATCTTCCCTCTCCTACTAAGGGCGTTTCTTGAGGTGTCTCTTGGTGCACCAGTACAAGTTTCTCTCAGGTATAGACTTGAAGTAAAATTTCTGGGTCATTGGATATGTGCATTATTAGCTTTACTAGACAAAGCTAAATGTATTTCCAACTTCCACCAGCAATTTAGAACTTTGTTACTCCACGCCTTTGCCAACACTTGATGTTATCAGATTTTCTTCATTTTTGCAAATCTGATAGGTGTATAATAGTATCTTGTTTTATTTGTACGTCTCTGATCACCAGTGAGACTGAGCATTCAGTCTGGACATTTGGGTTTCATTTTCGATTAAATGCCTATTTGATTTCTTTTGCCCATTTTTCTATCAGGTTGTCATTTTTTTTTTAATTTTTTTTTCAACGTTTATTTATTTTTGGGACAGAGAGAGACAGAGCATGAACGGGGGAGGGGCAGAGAGAGAGGGAGACACAGAATTGGAAACAGGCTCCAGGCTCTGAGCCATCAGCCCAGAGCCTGGCGCGGGGCTCGAACTCACAGACCGCGAGATCATGACCTGGCTGAAGTCAGACACTTAACCGACTGCGCCACCCAGGCGCCCCTATCGGGTTGTCATTTTATAATGGATTTGTAGGAGTATTTTTCACATATTCTCAATACTAATCTTTTGCCACATATGGATGTTGTGGGTCATTTCTTCCAATGTTCAGCTTATCTTTCTACTTCCGTTAGGGTGTCTTTTGATAAACAAAAGTTCTTAGTTTAAATGTTGTCAAATTTTTCAATCTTTTTGTTATGATTGCAAATTTGGGGTTTTAAGAAATCCTTCCCCACCCTGAAGTCATAAAGATATCTCCTATACTGCTTCTGTATTAACAGTATTTAATAAGTACACAGGCTCCCAAGCCAAACTGCCGTGGTTTAAACCCTGGTGATGAAACCCTGAGCAAATTACTTAACCTCCTGTGCCTCAATATACTCATCTAAAAAATGGAAATGATCTTAATACCTATATCACATAGTTCTTCTATAGACTAAATAAGTTAATATTCAAAAAGCAGTTAGAACACTGTCTGGCACATGGTAAGTATTATATGCCAGCTATCATCGCCATCACCGTTATCATCACCATCATCATCACCATCGTCACCATCGTCACCATCATCACCAACATCATCATCACCACCATCATCAACATCACCATCATTACCATCATCACCATCATCACAGCATCAGCAGCAGCATCACAATCATCACCATCATCACCAACATCATCATCACCATAGTCATCACCTTCATCATCAACATCACCATCATCACCACCATCATCACCAACATCATCATCACCATCATCATCACCATCATCGCCATCATCACCATAGTCATCACCTTCATCATCAACATCACCATCATCACCACCATCATCATCACCATCATCATAACCTTCATCACCATCGTCACCATCGGCATCACCATCATCACCATCGTCATCATGACTAAGAAGTTTTATAATATTGTCTTTAAAATTTAAATCTATAATTAACCTGAAATTTTTATATATGATGTGAGGTATTGGTCCAAATTTTTTATGTGAATAATCAATTTACCCAGCAAAATATTTTAATTGACTCTTTCCTTACTGAACTATAATATCAATGTTGTCATACCTCAGGTTTCCATTTGTGTCTGGGGTCTGATCTGAGATTTCTGTTCTCTTCCATTGCTCTGTCTATTCCTAACCCAATGCCACTCTGTCTTAATTACTATGTTGTTATAAAGATATTTGATAAGACTACTTCTCCACTTTACTATTCTTTGGTGGTATTTTTGGCTATTTTTGAGCCTTTATTCTTCCACATACACTTCAGAATCTGTTCATTACAATCCTTGAAAAAGAAACTTATTGGATTTTTATTGGAATTGCATTGAATCTACAGATCAGTTTGAGAGAACTGATATTTTTACCTTTTTGTTTCCAAATCCATGAACTTAGTATGCTATTACTTATTTTTAAGTTGACTTAAATCAATATATTGATTTCCAATTTTCTGCATAAAGATTCTGCATATATTTTTTAGATTTATTCCCAGGTATTTAATTTTCTTGGAGGTATTATAAATGGTATCTATTTTTAAGTACAATATTTACTGCTTATTGTTGATGTAGAAAATGCAATTAACTTTTCGTACTACTTTTATATCCAGTGACCTTGATAAATTCTTTTACTTATTCTAATAATGTACCTGCATATTCTTTGGGGGCTTCTATGTTATAATTATATCATCTCAAAATAATAACAGCATGATTTTTCTTCCCAATCCTTATGTCTTATTTTTTAAATCTTTTTTTCCCTTGCTTCACTGGCTAGGGCCTTTGGTATATTGTTGAAGAGATATGGCAATACCAGGCACCCTGGTTCTTTTTTTTTTCTCATATTAATAGGGCAATGTTTTCAATGTTTCACCTCTAAATATGATACTTGGTATAGGTTTCTTATAGGTTCCCTTTATCAAGTGAGGACATTTCATTCTATTTCTGGTTTGCAAAGACTTTTTTTAAGAAAACCATAAAAGGGTATTGAATTTTATTAAATTTTCACATCTCTTAAAATGATTCTATCACTGTTCTTCTTTGTTTTGTTAATGTAGGGAATCACATTAATTTTTTATGCTTTAATGTTTACCCAGTCTTACATACCTTGAATAAACTAGGTCATGGCATATTACCATTTTTCTATGTTGCAAAATTTGCTTACCCATATTTTGTTTAAAATTCTGTGTCTGTGTTCTTGAGTGAGATTAGCCTATTATTTTCTTTTTTCAGACTTCCCTTGTCAAGATATGGTATAGTATCAAGATTATGCCAGAATGGGTTGGGGCATGTTTCCTCTTTTTCTAGATTACGAAATAGGCTGTATAAGGTTGGAAAGATCTATTTCTTGAATGTTTGGTGGAACTCAACAGTAAAACCACTTGGGAGGTTCTGGTGTTTTCTTTAGGGTATATTATTAAACTAATAATTTAGTTTATTTAATAATTATAGGACTGTTCAGTTTTGACATTCGTCTTGAGTTAGTTCTCACACTTTATATTTCACTAGAAATGTTTTCATTTTGCCTAAGTTTTCCAAAGTATTAGCATAAAGTTGCTCATTACACCTTTCTCATTCTTCACATCTCTGCTGAATCTATAAATATGTCCCAGTTTTCACTCCTTCCTTTCATTGCTTTGTCTGTCTTCTCTCTTTTTTCTTTGATCAATCTCACCAGAGATTTTTCAATTTTATTGGTTTTCTCAAAGAAACAACTTCTGGCTGTGTTGGCCTGTACTGTACATTTCATTTCTGTTTCATAAATGTTTGATTCTGTTTTTTATATTTCCTATCTTCTATGTTTTTGGATAATTTTCATATGATTCGCTTGTAAATCCTTAGGTTGGATATTTAGTTCAGGGCTTCTCAACCAGGGACAATTCTGCCCCATAGGGGACATTTAGCAATATCTGGAGATTTCTTTTGGTTGTTTTGACATCAAGGAGGTAGCATCCAGGGATGCTACAATGCACAGAGCAGCCCCCCCCCCCCCCCCCCCCCCCCCCCCGCAACAAAAAATTTCCAGGCCCAAATGTCAACACTAATGAGGTTGAGAAAACCTGTTCTAGCCCATTAATCTTCAGCTTTTCTTCCTATCTAATAAGAGCACCTAATGCTAAAGATTTCCTGCTGGGTACCGCAGGTCAGCTGTGTTGCATTAACAGTTTTTTTAATTTAAATACAGTGAAACTGACTTTCTCTTCGGTGTACAGGTCTATGAGCTTCAACATGTGTATTGGCTCTTGTAACAACCACCACAATCAGGGTACAGAACAGTTTCATCACCCCAGAAAATGCCTTCACACTGCCCCTCGGTAGTCCAGCTTTCCTCCTCCTATTGGCAACCACTGATCCACCCTCTGTAAGTATAGTCTTTCCAGGATGTCACATAAATAGAATCATACAGTATATAGCTTTCTGAAAATGGTTTCTTTCACCCAGCATAATGTCTTTGGTATTCATCCATACTATTGCATGAATCAATAGTCCATTCATGTTTATTGCTGAGTAGTATTCCACCGTATGGATGTACCACAGTCTTCTTGTCCCTTCACACATTGGAGAACTATTGGGTTGTTTCCATTCTTTTGACAGTTATGAATGTCGCTGCCGTCTGTGTGCAGATTTTTGTGTGAACATAAGTTTTCCTTTCTCTAAATAGCCCAGAATGGGATAGTTGGATCATACAGTAAGTGTATATTGAATTTTATAAGAAACAATGTATGAGAGCTCCAGTTGCTCCACATACTGTTAGATGTTGTCCAACATTTGATGTTGTCAGATTTGGTGTTTCATTTTTGTTACAGTCATTCTAATAGGTGTGTAGTAATTTTGGTTGTAATTTGCATTTCCTTAAGGGCTAATGATGTTGACATCTTTTCTTGTATTTATACACCATTTATATAGCTTCTATAGTGAGCTGTCTGTTCAAATATTTGTCCATTTTTTATTAAATAATTTGTTTCCTTGGGGCACCTGGGTGGCTCAGTTGGTTGAGTGTCCAGCTCAGTCACGATCCTAGGGTCATGGGATCAAGCCCCGCATCAGGCTCTGTACTGACTGTGGAGCCTGCTTAAGAGTCTCTCTCCCTCCCTCTGACCCTTTCCCCCACTTGCACTCTCCCTCGCTCTCTCTAAAAATAAAAAAAATTAAAAATAAAATGATTTGTTTCTTTGTTGTTGAGGTTTTTTATTGAGGTCTAACTGATATACACTAAATTGCAGATATTTAAAAATTTACAGTTTGGTAAGTTTTGCCCTATATATACAATCATGAAACTATTATCAAAAGCAATATAGTAAACAAAGCCATTTTTCCCCAAAATTTCTTTCGAATCCCTCCTTCTCTTCTTCCCTCCTTCAATTCCCGGGAAACCATTTATATGCTTTCTGTCACTACGGATAAGCTTCCATTTTCTAGAAATTTGTAAAAATAAATTCATGTGGTATGTACTCTTTTTGTTTTGTTTCCTTCATTTAGTAAAATTATTTCTGAGATTCATCCAAGTAGTGTGTGTAGTTCATTCCCTTTTATTGCTTAGTATTATTATTCCACTGTATGGATTTACCATAATTTACTTATCCCTTCACTTGTCTATGGACATTTGGGTTTTTCTACTTTGGGACTGTTATTTAAAAACAAAAACTGTTCGGGGTGCCTGCATGGCTCAATCGGTTAAGCATCTAACTTTTGATTTCAGCTCAGGTCATGATCTCACGGTTCGTGAGATCGAGCCCCACATCGGGATCTGCGCTGACAGCACGCAGCCTGCTTGGGATTCTCTCTCTCCACTTCTCTCTCCCTCTCTCTGTCCCTCCCCACCTCAAAATAAATAAATAAACATTTTTTAAAAAGCTGCTAGCTGGCATGAACATTCTTGTACAAATATTTTTATGAACACACTTTCTTTTCTCTTGGATAAACACTCAGAAGTGAAATGCGAGATTATACGGTAGATGCTTGCTTAATGTTTTTAAGAAACTGCCACTGTTCTCCAACGTGGCTCACCATTTTACACTGCTGCTTGACATCTATGACAGTTCTAGTTCCTTCACATCCTTGCCACACTTGAGATGGCTGGTCTTTTTAGTTTTAGAAGCGGTATCTCACTGTGGTTTTAATTAATATTTTCCTAATGATTAATGATGCTGTGCGCTGTTTGTGTGCTTATTTGCATACCGTATATCTTCTTTGGTGAAATGTCTGTTTAAATCTTTAGCCAATTTTTAATTGGGCTATTTGTTTTCTTATTGTGTTTTCAGAGTTCTTTATATCTTCTGGACACAAGCCCTTTATCAGATATATCCTGTGCAAATATTTTCTCCCAGTTTGTGACTTGTCTTTTCATTCACTTAACAGTGTCTCTTGAAGACCAGAGGTTTTTAATTTTGATGAGTCCGATTTGTCAATTTGTTCTTTTATCGATGTGCTTTTGGTGTCTTCTTTAGGTATCTTTGCCGAATCCAAGGGCACAAAAATTTGCTCTTGTTTTCTTCTGGAAATTCCAGAGCTTGTGAGATTTTACATTTGCTTCAGTGATCAATCTGGAGTAAAATTTTTATATGGTGTGAGATATGGATCGAAGTTGTTTTATGTTGTTTTGTTTTGTTTTGTTTGTAGATGGGTGATCAAAGAACAGCCTTTCTCCCTTTGATCTGCAATGCTCCTGCCTGTAAGACGACAGTGTGAACACTTGTTTCTTCCTACTTCACATGGTTTGAATGAAGACAAAATGTTATGATGGTGGTCATGAGATGAATAGCTCTCCAGGGGAATGTCTGAGGCACACTGCCCAGCAGTTAGATGTGTGAGCCCTTGAGTGGGTCAGACCTGGTTCCAATTCTGGTTTCAACATCACACTGCATGAGTCGTTATCTTACCCCACCACTCCTACTATTTAATTGTATTCTCAGATCTTGGGGAAGTTGTTAAGTCTTCCTGTACCTCAGTTTCTCATCTGAAAAATAGGTCTAATAGATCCTTCCCTGAAGGAGTTGCTGGAAAATTGAATGTGATAAGATATGTAAAAAGCTAAAAACTGTCTTGGGATATGCAAAGTACAAATAATAGCATCCACGTTAATTTTTCACTGTTGCACCCTCATTGCTTAGCATAGTGCTCAGTAAATATGATTTAAATAATAAAACCTGTCTCTGGAAGCATTTGTAACATGTAACCAACCCCCAGACCTGGTTCCAATTCTGGTTTCAGAGCCACACTGCATGAGTGTTTATCTTACACCACTGATACTATTTAATTACATTCAGGAGTCCAGAGTGTTGCTATTGCCATTTCTGTTGTTCCACTAACACTATAACCTCTCCCATGACCCTCACCACACCTGTGCTCCCATTTTCAAGGTGTCTGTCATCAGACAGGTGCTGATCTGTTTATAATTTGCCTCTTCCCCATAGTATGAGCTCCTTCAGGGAAAGGACCTGCTGGGCTTTGTTCATCTCTGTATCCTCCACTTGTAACACAGTTCCAGACACACAGTACCCCTCGAAACACGTTGGGAGAGGTGCCTGGGTGGCTCAGTCAGTTAAGCATTTGACTCTTGATTTCGGCTCAGGTCATGATCCCAGGGTCATGGAATCGAGCTCCATGACAGGCTCCACACTGTGCATGGAGCCTGCTTGGGATTCTCTCTCTCTCTCTCTCTCTCTCTCTCTCTCTCTTCTCTGACCCTCTCCCCTCTCTAAAATAAAATAAAATAAAATATTTTAAAAACATGTTGAAATGAAGGAATAAGTCTGGGAGGAAGGAGGGAGAAAAAGGATTCTAATTTTTTGCCAAATGCCTAAGCAAATGTGAAGCAATTTTCCAAGCCCAAGCCAAGTAAAATATAGGAAACTTCAAAGCTCTGATAATTCCATGAGGTCTAATTTTTACCTGTATCCTTCTCTTCATCATATTTATCTGCAGAGCATCGGTGCCAGGTCAGGCACACAGCAGCGCTTCTCGGGGACAAGACTTTGCCAACCCTTGAGCCTGACACCTAGTGGCCAAAGTAGGGAATGCAGGCTACGTTTTAAAACCTCTCCTAGGCAAAGGGTCCCAAAATATTTTCTCATACCCTCTCATACCCTCTTAGCTGAGGCAAAAGACCCACGACTCTCCTCCCTACCTGTTACCACTTTCCAGAGGGGGGAGGGAGTTTGGCAGGCCCTTTGATATCAAAAAAATTGGAGAAAAGTAATGTTCTTTTATGTGTGTGAATATACTAAAAAAACATTGCATAGCACACTTTAAGTGGGTGAATTGTGTGGTGTGTGGACTGTAGCTCAATAAAGCTTTAAAAAAAAATTCTTTTAAGTAAAAGGACCAAGAAGTTTACAGGGCTCCATCACTAAACAAATAAATAATTTTTTAAATGTTGATTCTGATAACCTTTAATAACTCAGTAAGCAAACTTAATGCTACACAAAAAACCTAGGGCTCCTGGGTGGCTCAGTCAGTTAAGCATCCAACTTCAGCTCAGGTCATGATCTCACAGTTCGTGGATTCTAGTCCCAAGTCAGGCTCTGTGCCGATAGCTCAGAGCCTTGAACCAGCTTCAGATTCTATGTCTCTTTCTCTCTCTCTCTGCCTCTCTCCCGCTCACATTCTATTTCTCTCTCTCTCTTTCAAAAATAAATAAACATTACAAAAAATTTTAATGCTATACAAAAAACAAAAGTCAGTAGACTTTTTGTCTCTTTTTTTAAGAAAGTCAAAACAAAAAAACCCACAAGATTTTGGGTTTTTAGAGCAGTCTGCAGCCACAGGAGGCCCTGTGTGGGCCGAGGACCACACCAGGAGAATTGTCAGTCCAAGCCCCTGAAAAGATTCTAAGTGTCTCTAGGTACACAGAAAGGGTGGGTTGGGTGTCCAAGTGCTTGGAAAGAGTTTGAATGTCACACAGCAACACATGACCTCAGACCCAGCTTCTCACATGGAGAACATCACTCTGAGAAGATAAGGAAAGTTGCTATAAATTGCTATTTAAAATCTCCTACTAATCAGAAAGGAAAAGACAAAGGACTCTGCTTGGAGCCTTACACATACCATCTCATTTAATTCTTGTGACACCATCACGTCCTGGGCATTATTATTATTTCTTCTTTCCCATCAAGGAAACTGAGGCTTGGAGAGGTTTATTTGCCCAGGGGCACAGCCAGTCGTGGCACAGGTGGTATTTGTCTCTCCTCGGTACCATTCTGCCTCCCAACACATCCATTTTATATCCAGTTTATGGCGTATTTGAGGTGTCTTTTACTTCATGCACACATTATAGTACAGAAGGGTCTGTTCTATAATTAATGTACATGCGCTCATTTTCTAGAACTCAGCACTTGTATTCTTGTTTTAAAATCATTGTTGAAGTTTATGGTTATTGCATCTTTACTTTATGTTCAGTGTGGGTTATATGTGTGATTCTCCAACGGTCCCACGGAGGGGACTGCTTCTCTTTAAAGACAGCTCATCACAAAAGAGGCTGTACCTCATGAGAACAAGCATCAGGGAGGGGGCTGAGCCATGCTCGGCTCTGCCGGGCGAAGAGGGATGCTGGAGAAAGCTTTGGCTTGGAACAACAGAAATGCAGGGAGAAGGGGTGCAAGCAAAACCGGGTCAGGCAGGAAAGGCTTTCTATGACCGGCCAATGAGTCAGGAGTCACTACTTTACAGGCAAGGATGCTTTCACAGAGGGGAGTGTCATTATCACATCTGTGTTTTAAAAGCACCCATGTTGGGAGACACCTAGGTGGCTCAGTCGCTTGGGTGTCCAACTCTTGATTTTGGCTCAGGTCACGATCTCAAGTTTCATGGGTTCAAGCCCCATATCGGGCTCTGTGCTGACAGCGTGGAGCCTGCTTGGGATTCTCTCTCTCTGCTCCTCCCCTGCTCACACTCTAAATCTCTCTCTCTCTCTCTCCCCTCCCCCATGGCCAAAATAAATTAATTAACATTTTAACAAATAAAAGCACTCATTTTGGGGCTCCTGGATGGCTTAGTCGGTTGAGCATCCAACTCTTGATTTCAGCTTAGGTCATGAGCTCATGGTTTGTGAGTTCAAGCCCCAGGTCTGGCTCTGTGCTGGCAGCACACAGCCTGCTTGGGATTCTCTCTCTCTCTCTCTCTCTCTCTCCCTCTCTCATGCTTGCACACTCTCTCTCAAAATAAATAAATAAACCTTAATAAATAAACAAATAAAATACCCATTTTGCTTTGGACAGGCCAGGAGCCACCCTGAAGAGGGGTCCCTCTGGGTGCTGGCATCTGGATAAAATATGACTAAAGCCAGACTTAGATGTATCTCTGACCTAGCACTGTCTAGGGCCTCTTCCCTCTTGCTCACATCCTGCTTCTCCAGCTGATTGTCCTCTGTATCCCATGCCCGTCCACACTGAGATAGCCCAGGAAATGAATCCTGGCGGTGACGCTCACCCGCTGTGCACCTGTGGTCCTGTTTCCTCCGTGCCTCCAATTCCCCATCCGTAAAAGGGGAGAATGAACGGTAGAACTCACCTGGTGTGAATGTGAGCAAACATACACGAAGCCCTTAGGAGGGAGCCTGGAGCTAAGTAAGCTTTATGCAAGCTTTTGCTCTGATCCCTATTGCTCAGACTGAACAGCCTTGAATGGGGCCTGACAGAAATTCTCAAGCTCTCGACCACCTCTTTTTTTTTTTTTTAACGTTTTATTTATTTTTGAGACAGAGAGAGACAGAGCATGAACAGGGGAGGGGCAGAGAGAGAGGGAGGCACAGAATCCGAAACAGGCTCCAGGCTCTGAGCTGTCAGCACAGAGCCCGACGCTGGGCTCGAACTCACGGACCGTGAGATCATGACCTGAGCCGAAGTCGGACGCTTAACCGACCGAGCCACCCAGGCGCCCCTCTCGAGCACCTCTTGATCGAAAGGTTGGACTTTCGGAGGAAGGCTGCACCCCTGGTATTTCCGTAGCCCTATGTCCTTTTTTCTTCCCGCCACTAAAAGGTGTTCATGTAAATGCCGGGGCTGTGCTTCTGCTCAGAATTCTGTGCGTGAACCTGCACAGCTGTCTAGAAACTCTTGGGGGTACCTTGGTCTGACTTTTTCTCTCTTTATGCTGCGGAAGGAGAGGACTTGGAAGACTTCTGAGCTCTTAGTGGAAAGAGAACTTTTTTTCTAACCAAGGGGCTTCTCAGAAGCCAGCCATTCCAGACTGTTTCCCGTGTATCTGTAATCCCTCCCAAGACCTTGGCAGATTCATAAAAAGAAGGAAAAAGCCTGTCCCTGCACAGCTTCACTGGGTGGCTGCTTTTCAACTGTTTCCTGCCCTCTCGTGGGTGAGTCACAACAGGCCTTCCCCGCGGCTCCCTTCTCGGTGTTCAGGCTCCTTCCAATAGGAAGGCGGTTGCCAAGGGAACCTCAGGTAGGCCCCCAATCAAGGCATAATCTACATTGAAAGAAATTTTCCATTCCAAGAGCTCAGCAGATTTCAACAGTTTACAACCCGCTTCAACTCTGGTGGCAGTCACTTCTTCCTTAAAGTGGCCGGCCTTCCTCCACAGTAGGTAGAGTCCACTGTTTTGCCCAAAACGTTCGTGGTGCTACTGAGATTTGCTTAGAGGATTAATTCGGTTAAGTGATTCCCTACTGAGATGTGAATGATACGGTAGAGAAGCAATAAACCTGTTCGGCGGAGTCGTTGCAGGAACTGAATGAGACAATGCAGGTAAAGGGGTTGGCACACAGTAGGGTCTCCAAAACACAAGCCTTTCTGAGGGTGAGTGCCCAGGGTGCAGGGTGCACTTACCGTGGGGAAGGTGTACGGGAGCAGAGGAGGTATCTGGGAACTCAGCTGGAGGATGCAGAATGCACCATTTGGAGGCCTCCCTGCAAGAAGGGTCCCCCCATCCTCCGACCCTTCTTCAGAGTTCGGACTTTCTACAATTATCTGGTTTCCAAGTGGGGAAAAAGAACGGGTCACCGAGTTGCAGATGCCTTTCTAGAACCTGGAAATGGTGTGGTGTCTAATTTATAACTGGATTCAACAAGGTCTTCAAAAGTGTCCCCCCCCCGCCCCCCACCCCATGTTACCACCAGCCCCAGGCTGCTGCCTCACTCCTATAGCCCCTGTCTGTAGAGATACAGCTGCTTCCTCTCCACCCCAAAACTCCAGGAGGCTGGGCTGTCATACTCTCTTGCATAGTGACTGAAGTCTTTGAGAGCAGGTATCGCTACAAGCCAGGCAGAAGCTTTATCACCTTCCTTGGTGTAGAGGCAGCTCTCAGGCAACCCGCTTGGGCAATGGAAACCCGAGGAAGGTAAAAGGGCCCACAGTGACCCCCAGCACTGAAGGCAAACTGGCCCATTAGGCAACCTACCCTACAGGCCCTAGCTGACCAGTGGGTTACTTACAACGGGGCACAGGTACCAAAAAAGGAAAATTCCATACGTTCCCAGCTCCTTTGCTGTCTTGCCCACTGCTCCCTTACAGTGTATTCAATAAACTTCTACCTCCTTTGTTCTGCCTTGGGTGAATTCTTTCCCGCCAGCAGGCAGCACCACGGCCTCCACCCAATCAGGTCGCCCCACACAGGGCCTAGCCTCAGAAGTCACCTGGCGTCACTTCTGCTATATCCTATTTGTCCAAACAGCCACAAAAGCCACCTAGTTTCAAGGGGAGGGGACACAGACCACACCTGTTAATGATAGTGTTGTGAAGATAAACTGTATTCGTTTCCCAGGGTCACATAACAAAATACCACAGACCGGGTGGTTCAAACAGCAGGAATGTACTGTCTCACAACTTAGGAGCTAAAGTCAAGATCCTGGGGAGTCAGCAGGATTGGTTCTTTCTTGGGGTGGTGAGGGGGAACCTGTCCTGTGCCACTCTCCTAGCTTCCGGCGGTTTGGTGTTCTTTGGCAAACAGCAGCACTGCCCAGTCTCTGTCCTCATCTTCCCATGGTGTTCTCTTTCTGTGTCCAAATTCCACATTTTATAAGGACACCAGTCATATTGAAGCAGGGGCCCATCTATTCCCGTACGGCCTCATCTTAACTAACTTTATCTGCAATGACACTATTTCCAAACAAGGTCACATTCTGAGGTACAGGGGGTTATGACTTCAGCACATCAATTTGGAGGACACAATTAAAACCATACCAGCCACATCATAAGAAGAACAGGAGGGATTGGAGACACCAGATCCATCTTTGGGAAATACAATATGCCACAGGCATCCACCTCAATGGCCAATTAATTTCCACGCCTTGTAGGAAAACTCTAATCACACAGAGAAGTCATTGCAAGTGGTAGAAATTTCTCGACAGCTTTCTTACCATCTCAGGATTCTCTTTAATTAAACAGAGATGTCAGGACCCCTCCCATTCTAAAATCTGCACGATCTGTACAATCAGCATGTTAATTTGAGATACGTTTGAGTGGGTGTGCTCATAGGCACTTTTAAATAATGAAATGAAATCCAAATCAGTCATTTGCAGAACTCCTGAGGCACCTGCTGAATGATCTGGGAGCCCCAGATCTGTGTCGGCAGGATACCCAGAAACACCTGTGCAACCACACAGTCATTGATCAGAAGTAGATGCTAAGTCCAGTCTCCCAGAGAGCCCCTGGGCCTACCCCAGCCAGGACTCCCCACCACCCCATCTTCTGTCCTGGAAACGGTGGGCTCCTTTATCTACAAAGCAGCCACCACAGCCCCACCTGCCCTCATTCCTGCTGACAAAACAAACATAAAGTGGGGGTAAAGATTGGGGTATTGTATGGATCCCTTTATATGAGGGACCTAGACCAGGCAAATTCATAGAGACAGAGAGTAGAGGAGTGGTTACCCCAATAAAGGGACCAGAGTTGGGGAGCAGGAAATGAGGAGTTCATGTTTCATGGGCACAGAGTTTCTGTTTGGGATGATAAAGAGGTTCCAGAAATAGGTCAACATTTTGAATGGACTCAATGCCACTGAACTGTGTACTTAAAGAGGTTTAAAATGATCAATTCTGTGTTATGTATATTTTACTGCAATTTAAAAAAAAAGAAAAAACGATCTCATTTAGGACAGGTGGTGAGCTATGAAATTCCAAGACAAACAAAATTGCTAGGATCCATCAACGACCAAAGCACTTTTGTATCTCTTCACTTATTGAATCCTTTTTTAAGACCCTAGAAATTGGGTGTGAATGTTGCCATTCTACAGGTGAGAAAATAGAGGCCTGGAGAGGTGAACTGCTCAAGATCACAGGCTGAGTTAATGGCAGGACCAGGTCTGTCTCTAAAATGCAGGCAAAGGAGTCCCTGTAGGTGGCTGGCCCTCCGAGGGATGGGAGTGTTTTCACTTCACAGACTCCCTGGACATCAGCACTGGAGGGACTCAGGCCTCAGAGGCCCGGTTTAACGCCTGCAGAGAAGGAGAAATCTGCATTCCTGGCTGGTCTGCTCTGAGACCCTGGCCCGAGGCTCTGCAAGCCTTTCAGGCGTCTGCTCTCTTTGTCTCCCCTTCTTGAGGGGTGGTTGGTAGGTTGTTACGTGGGCAGGTTTTGCTCTTCTCCCACGTCCCACCCGTGTGACCTTGAGTATGTCACTTAACTTCATACCACATCTACTCGATGGGCACGGTCAAACAGGACCCGCCTGAAGAGGACCGGCCAGTGGAAGAATTAAGCCACGTAAAGTATCCAGCACCGAATCGGCTGCTCTTGTTGTTCAGCCTGGACAGACATACAGCCAGCCCCGCTCTGTAGTGCACAGCTGCAAATTCAACAGTAGATAAATAAAAGCTCTAGAGACAGACTGCCAGCTGGGTTTGAGGGGTGGAGGGGAAGGTGGTTATTATTATTAACAGCTTTATTGAGGCATAAATGACATATAAAAAACTGCATGTTTCAAGTGCACCATTGATACAGATGGACATATGTATATACCCTTGAAATCATCACACAATCAAGATAATGAACATCTCCACCCCCTGTACCATTTCCTTGTGTCCCTTGTAATGCCCACTCCAGGCGCTCCCCATGCCCCATCCCCCCATCTCCAGGCAACCACTGATCTGATTCCTGTCACTAGAGATTAGCTTGTATTTTCCAGAATGTTATATAAATGGAATCATACAGTATGCATTCTTTTATATCTGGCTTCTTTCACTTGGCATAATTGGTTTGAGATGCATCTATGTGGCTGCACATATCGATGGTTCATTTCTTTTTATTGCTTTGTATTATTCCATTGTATGGGTTGGCAACTATTTGTTACCAATTCACCTGTTGACTGACATTTAGGTTATTTCCAGCTATTACAAATAAAGCAGCTAAGAGCATTCATGTGCAAGTCTTTGTGTGGATATACGCTGTCTTTTCCCTAGGGTAAACACCCAGGAGCGGAATGGCAGTGACTATGATAGGTGTACGTTTAACTTTTTAAGAAACCGCCAGGGGCGCCTGGGTGGCTCAGTCAGTTAAGCGTCCAACTCTTGATTTTGACACAGGTCTTGATCTCACACTTTGTGAGATCAAGCCCTGCATCAGGCTCTGCACTAACAGCAAGAAGTCTGTTTGGGATTCTCTCTCTCTCAAAATAAATAAATAAACATTAAAAAGAAGATGAAGAAACTGCCAAATTGTTTTTTCGAGTGGCTGCCTCATTTCACATTCCCACCAGCACTGCAGGAGAGTTCCAGTCCCTCTACATCCTTGCCAACACTGTCTATGGTCAGCTCTTTTTTACGTTAGCCATCTTAGCCAGTAGGTGTGCAGTGGTATCTCACAGTGGCTGGAACCTGCGTTTCCCTGATGACTAATAATGCTGAGCAGTTTTTCAAGTGCTTATTTGCTGTCCTTATATCCTTTGGTGACATGTCTGTTCAAATCTCATCCGTGTCACTTACCAACTACATAACTGCAAACAAGTGACTTAATTTCTCTGTGCCTTTGGTTCTGTAAAACAGAAGAGAGTGACAATCCACACCTCACGGGTTGTTGTGAGAGTCCCTCCCACCCCCGTGCACCATCTGCCTGTCCCCTCCCTTACTCCATGGAGCCTGACACCAGGCAGGAGCTCTACGTCTGCTCCCTAGCTCCCTCCCCTACCAAATTCAGCTCTCACCACTTGTGCATACACTCACATCCCATGATCCTGTTCCCCTTCCAGCTGTAGAGACAAGAGACAGGCATCAGGAGCAGAGGTATATTGGTCTAGGTATCCAAGGACTACATTTGACAGTCTGTCTCTCTGGCCCTTTAAAGCATTACCAAAAGACACTTGATACATAAAGATGTTTTTCTCTCTGCTTAGAATTCCCACCTGTCTGTCTCCCAGGTAAAGGCTGTCTATGCAAGGCAGGGGGAGAGGGGGAGCCACTGAGCTCTGCAGAGGCCATTTGAATCCCCGAGTAGGCACACCAAGCCCCCCAAGCTCCACACCAGCTCTTAAATTTTTTTCTTAATGTTTATTTATTTTTGAGACAGAGAGAGACAGTGTGAGTGGGGGGAGGGGCAGAGAGAGAGAGGGAGACACAGGCTCCAGGCCCTAAGCCGTCAGCACAGAGCCTGATGCAGGCCTTGAACTCAGTGATCACAAGATCAGGACCTGAGCTGAAGCCGGATGCTTAACTGACTGAGCCACCCAGGTGCCCCTCCACACCAGCTCTTAGAAGGAAGAAACAGGTGGAGCCAACGCCCTCCAGTCCCTCTAGCTTCAGGGCCCTGCTTCCCTCTTCCTCCAGCCGGTCAGGTCTCAGCAGCACTGCCATAGCCCAAGCCACAGACGGCGTGAAGGCCCCTACAAGGAAGAGAGGAGAGCCCAAGACCAGACAGGGCTGGGGAGCTGCTGGCCAGGATGACAGGACAAGCCCTCTAGAAGCCAGGCTGAGAGGATGACAAATCAAGTCCTATGCAGCCTGGATCTTTGGCAGCGGAAGGATCACACAGCAGAGCACGGCACGTGACTTGGGGACACCAGCCAGATTATCTAGCAACTTAGATCAGCCTAGCACAGTGCTTCTCAACTGTGGTCCTCAGAGAAGCTACTCTGGTTACCTGAGAACTAGTCAAAAATGCAAATTCTCAGGTCCCACCTGGGGACTCGGGGTGAGGCCCAGCTCTCTGCTTTAACAACCCTCCAGGTGACTGGTACAGCTCAAGTGTAAGATCCTCGGGCTTTGCAGGGGAAAGTTCTAGGCCAAAGGATGGATCTAAGAACCCATCGGTCTTTTCTAAGGACAAAGTTAGAAGCCACAGTGGTCACAAGCCAAGCAGAGGTTAGAGAGAGGGAGGAATACTGCAGTTCCTAGCTGCACGACCTTGAGCCTTTCTAAGCTTTGCTATATTCCTCCATAAAGCCTGGACAAGGACTTTATACAGTCGTTTGAGGATTTAAAGAGGTGATATGCATTTAAAAAAAAAAGGGGGGGGGGGCCTGGGTGGCTCAGTCAGTTAAGCGTCCGACTTCAGCTCAGGTCATGATCTCACAGTCCGTGAGTTCGAGCCTCGCATCAGGCTCTATGCTGACAGCTCAGAGCCTGGAGCCTGCTTCAGATTCTGTGTCTCCCTCTCTCTCTGCCCCTCCCCTGCTCATGCTCTGTCTCTCTCTGTCTCAAAAATAAATAAAAACATTTTAAAAAAATAAAATAAATAAATAAAATAAATAAAGAGGTGATATGCATGGAGGGCAGGACATGTATTAAACACTCAAAAAAGAGCAGCTGTATAGACCCACCACAAGCCCAGATGGTGGCTCTGGGCATATTAGACCAAGCAGTCCCTTCCTCATGCATCTTTATGGCCATCTGTGGGCAAAGAATCATACTACCTTGTCAAATCTAAGAGAACAACTTTGAGAAGGGCACCTACTACACAAAGCCTGCCCTGGAGATGTGCAAAATATAACCATAAGTGGCCCTGGCTGTGTTTATCATCATGAAGTGCTCACCCTTTAAGGTCCAGAAGTGGGATACAAAGCACTGGTAGGACACGGCACCACCACCTGCTGGAGCCAGTTCCCCAGAAGGCAATGCATGGTACATTACCTGGAACGTTCTCTCCTCTCTTATCCACAGAAGTAACCTCTGCCTCCATCCCAGCCATCTGGGGGAAGAACAGGCTTCTCTCCAATAATTCCTACTGTTTTCAGGGGCCTCTTGCTCCCCTGATCACTTCTTGCTCCCCTGCTCTCAACTCAGTCCTCAGACTGTAACCAGGGCAGAAGGTCAATGAGCACCTGAGCCCTGGGGGTTCCAAACGGACCAAGTTTCACCACTGACCACTAATCAAGAGGCAGACAGAGAGGCAGCAATGGAACAAGAAGGGAATTTATCTCAGTGAGGCCAACGGCACACTCATGTCCCAAAGTCTGTCTCCAAAGTGCTGAAAATACTTCCAGGTGTACATAAAGAAAATGTGCAACAGAAGTCAGTGGGTCTGTGTAGGTGGGCAGTGAAGGTCAGGCGGGTCATTGTGTTGGGATCCATCACGTGGGGTCCCGCTGGCATCAGGACAGAACTTGTTGCTTGAGAGGGTAGTTTCAGTTCCCAACGGGATATTTTGCCCGCCCAGTCTTTTGCCTGAGTTAAGAAAGAGGCTGGAAAGGAGGCACCTGGCTAGCTAGATGGATAGAGCCTGTGACTCTTGATCTCAGGATTGTGAGTCTGAGCCCCATATTGGACATGGACCCTACTTTAAATAAATAAATAAATAAATAAATAAATAAATAAATAAATAAATAAATATAGAAATAGAAATAGAACTTTAAAAAAAATAAAAGAAAGATGATGGAAAGAAGAACTTAATCAGAAAGCACATTCTGAGGTCAAATGGAGACAGGGAAGGTGATAACTGGGTCCTCTTTCAAAGCTCCTCCCACCTGGCACTTCCCCTGCTGTCCTGCCCCTCCCCCCACCACCACTTCTCAGGAACCCAGCCCCTCTACCTTCACCCCCTAAAAGCAAATCTACCCAGAGCCTGTGGGTTTTGTAGAGAATGAGGCACATTACAAAACAGCAAACAACTGGGAACATTTAAAAGTGAATCTTGACCTTCTCAGAGTCCCTCCAACCAGCCCAACACAGGGAATTTGTCAATGCCCTTCTGGGGCCAGAGCTTGCTGCCCTGTTTGAGGGCACTACAATTGAAAACCCTACCATGAGTTTTCTCTAATCTCTTTTCCCTGGGTCCTGCAAGATGCTAAAAACTCCCTGCCTCACAAGCTGCCGGTGGACAGTTTCTGATTCCTACTAGTTTGTTTTGTTGAGCAATCTAGTATTCAGTACAGCCCCTTCCTTCCAGACTCTGCAAGGTGGGGGGAGGGAGGAAGCTTTCCTTTGAATAATCAAAAAGCCTATATATAGTGTTTTCTTAAATAAAAAAGTAGCCTTCCTTCTGTCAGGCACCCCTCTCACCCGCACCTGGAGCATAAAAGTGCCTGTAGGCATTTCTGTTTTTAAATAGCAATTTTTTCCCTTGCCATTACACATGAGCAATGTGCAGAAACCCCTGGAAATTCCTCAAGTTTTTATTAAAAATTCCAGATGGCACAGCTGAGATTTCAGACACTATAGCTTCTATTAACAACAGGAAATTAATAACCAAAGTGACTTGGGGTCATCATCATCTGGATTGGTGATAATATGTGAAAAAAAGGAAGCAGGACAGCATCACATTTGACACAAATTGTGTAGTTGGCGAGGCCTGGGTTTGAATCCTGGGTCTCCCATTTATTGCCTGAGAAACTTGTTGGGGGCATCACCTAACCACTCTGTACCTCAGTTTCCTCATGTGCAAAATGGAGAAATAAGGGTACAGTCATGTAATGCTACACATGCTTTCCTGAAAATCACCACTATACAATGGGTGGTATAATACAAAGATATATTTGATTGGTCCTACGTTCCTGGTACAAAGCTCCTAAAATACTTGGAATTTCCTGACTGTGAGAAGCATCTTTTGGTATTCATGAGCCCCTTTCAATCACACCTGAGTTCATGCTAATGCAGTGACTTAGGATCCTAGTTGCTCTCTGGAAGGGGTTGGTCACCAGAAAGACCCAGTGATTAGAGGGCTGGAAATTTCAGCCCCACTACTGACCTCAGGGGAAGGGAAGGGAGTTGGAGATTAAGCTTTAGAAAAGCTCTTATTTGCAAATGACCTATCAGATAAAGGGTTAGTTTCCAAAACCTATAAAGAACTTACCAAACTCAGCACCCAAAACAACAAATAATCCAGTGAAGAAATGGGCAAAAGACATGAATAGACATTTTTCCAAAGAAGATATCCAGATGGCCAACAGACACGTGAAAAGATGCTCAACATCACTCATCATCAGGGAAATACAAATCAAAACCGCGAGATACCACCTGATACCTGGGAAAAATTAACAACTGAGGCAGTAACAGATGTTGGCAAGGATGCAGAGAAAGGGGATCTCTTTTGCACTGCTGATGGGAATGCAAACTGGTGCAGCCACTCTGGAAAACAGTATGGAGGTTCCTCAAAAAATTAAAATAGAACTACCCTACCACCCAGCAATTGCACTCCTAGGTATTTATCCAAGGTTACAAAAATGTTGATTCGAAGGGGTACATGCACCCCAATGTTTACTGCAGTGCTATTGACAATAGCCAAAGTATAGAAAAAGCCCAAATGTCCAGCAACTGATGAATGGGTAAAGAAGATGTGGTGTATATATACAATGGAATATTACTCGGTGATCAAAAAGAATGAAATCTTACCATTTGCAACAACATGGATAGAACTAGAGTGTATTATGCTAAGTGAAATAAGTCAGTCAGAGAAAGGCAAATATCCTATGATTTCACTCACATGTGGAATTTAAGAAACAAAACAAATGAACATAGGGGAAGGGAGGGAAAAATAAGACAAAAACAGAGAGGGAGAAAAACCATGAGAGACTCTGAAATACAGAGAACAAACTGAGAGTTGCTGATGGGGTGGCGGGTGGGGGGGATGGGCTGAAGGGGTGAGGGGCATTAAGGAGGGCACCTGTTGGGATGAGCACTGGGTGTTATATGTAAATGATGAATCACTAAATTCTATCCCTGAAATCATTATCACACTATAGTGTGTTAAGTAACTTGGATTTAAATTTTTAGAAAAGAAAAAAGAAAAACTCTTACTACATTTTGATGAGCCTCTGGACTAGTGAACACATCCAAGTGCTGGCAGAGTGGGGCCCTGGAGAGCATGGCATCTCCGTGCCCTCGGCCCCCCCTACCTGCCTGAAGGCTCTCTTCCATTTGGCTCTTACTGAGTTGTACCCTTCATGGTAAACAGGTAAGGGTAAGTAAAGTGACTTCCTGAGTTCTGTGAGCCATTCTAGCAAATTATCTAACCTTAAGAAGGGGCCATCGACACCTCCAATTCATAGCCAAGTCAGTCAAAAGTGTGGGAGGCCTCAGACTTGCAACAGCCATCTGCAGTGAATGTGGCAGGCTCGTGGGACCAAGCCCTTAAGCACTGAATTGAATTGTTGGCCACCAGCGTAGTGTCCAGAGAATCAGAATTGGTTGCTCTGTTGGGAAACACTCCAGACTGGATAAACAAAGTGTGGTGTATGCACACAATGGAATATCATTCAGACTTAAAAAGGAAGACAATTATGGCACAGGGTACAACATGGATGAACCTTGAGCACATTACGCTAAATGAAAGAAGCCAGTCACGAAAGAACAAATACTACACTGATCCCACTCCTACGAGATACCTGGAGTAGGCAACTTCCTGGAGACAAAAAGAATGGTGGTTGCCAGGGGCTGGGAGGAGGAGGGGGTGGGGAGCTACCATTCAGTGGGGACAGAGTTTTCGTTTGAAAGATGAAAAGAGTGAGGATGGAGGGTGGCGATGGTAGTGAGACAGGAAACTAAAGGAATCCCATGAAAATCTACATTTTTCGCTCCTTTTCCTGATTCTATCCTTGCTAGGACCTGCATCCCCGCCTTACACAAGCCTTGCAGGGCAGATCATGTGTGTCCTCCCTGAAAAGGTCAAGGATTAATGATTTCTCTGGAGACTGCTGGCACAATAGTTAACATTTTAGGAGTGACTGTGTGGCGTCATCAAGAACGTTTTCCAAGACCGGGACTCACCAGGACTCCTGACTCCAGGGCATAAGTGACTTACCCAGGACACCTAAATGCTTGTGTTTGTTTTAACCAGTTCCTAGACACCTGAGAAAACAGTGCACCTGACCACAGTCCTCAGTCAAAACTCCAGACCCAGGCAAAGACAAGAAGACTCACTCTTCCTCCCTTTCTGAGTCTCCCGGACGCTCTGTATCTGCACTCTCTCTTTGTCTTCAATAAACTCTTCTCCACTCACATTTGATTTGTATTCCTTGTATGAGGCCAAGAACCCTGTTGTCTGGTCCTGCAGGACGTCCTCTGGGTCCTGGGCCCCAGCCTGCATCAGTAGCACAACAATGTGAATACACTTAAAACAGAGAACCGTACAGTAACAAATGATTAAGATGGTAAGTTGTATGCAATGTGTGTTTTATCACAATTTGTTAATGAAAAATAAAATAAATCACCATTTGGCAAAACCCACAGAGCATGGAACAGTGGAATTAAGACACAACACTCAAGGGGCACCTGGGTGGCTCAGTTGGTTGAGCGTCCTACTCTTGATTTCAGTTCAGCTCATGATCTCACAGTCTGGATCGAGCCCTGTGTCGGGCTCCATCCTCAGCATGGATTCTCTCTCTCTCTCCCTCTGTCCCTCTCCCCTATTTGTGCACTCTCCCTCTCTCTCTCTCTCTCTCTCTCTCTCTCTCTAAAAAAGAAAAAGACACAGCACTCAAGAATGTCATCAGTGACATATTAAAAAAGAAAAAGCAACCTAATTAAAACAATAGCACAATTTTACACATGTTCAGTAGTTAAGATATACAGAGGTACTACAAAAAGCTCGACACTTAACCTTCAAAAACATCTTCCGTTTGCTTGTGGAAGTGGAAGTGGGAAGGAGGACAGCTCGAGTCACTGTGACATGGTATAAGCAGGGTCATCTGAAATGGAGAAAAAAGTGCCAGCACCAGGTGTGTGGCCCATAGCACACACAATACACAGAGAACTGAGTGCGCTTAAGATGTTTCAGGTGTATGTTTATTCTTATGCGGCGTGGTTCAGCCAGTGGGAGCGATAGTGGGCTCACTAGTGTTTCTCACACGAAATCACACATAAGCAAGTGCAAAGTTAATTTTATGCTCTAATCATCCCCTAATACATCTATGGCATTGCCACAATTTGCATTTTCTTTTTTTTTTTTTTTTGAGCTTCCTAAAATAGCATTTTTATTTATTTTTTAATTTAAATCAAGTTAGTTAATATATAATGTAATAATAATTTCAAGGATAGAATTTAGTGATTCATCATTTACATATAACACCCAGTGCTCATCCCAACAGGTGCCCTCCTTAATGTCCCTCACCCCTTTAGCCCATCCCCCCCACCCGCCACTTTTGACTGACTTGGCTATGAATTGGAGGTTCGATGACCCCTTCTTAAGGTTAGATAATTTGCTAGAATGGCTCACAGAACTCAGGAAGTCACTTTACTTACCCTTACCTGTTTACCATGAAGGGTACAACTCAGTAAGAGCCAAATGGAAGAGAGCCTTCAGGCAGGTAGGGGGGGCCGAGGGCACGGAGATGCCATGCTCTCCAGGGCCCCACTCTGCCAGCACTTGGATGTGTTCACTAGTCCAGAGGCTCATCAAAATGTAGTAAGAGTTTTTCTTTTTTCTTTTCTAAAAATTTAAATCCAAGTTACTTAACACACTATAGTGTGATAATGATTTCAGGGATAGAATTTAGTGATTCATCATTTACATATAACACCCAGTGCTCATCCCAACAGGTGCCCTCCTTAATGCCCCTCACCCCTTCAGCCCATCCCCCCCACCCGCCACCCCATCAGCAACTCTCAGTTTGTTCTCTGTATTTCAGAGTCTCTCATGGTTTTTCTCCCTCTCTGTTTTTGTCTTATTTTTCCCTCCCTTCCCCTATGTTCATTTGTTTTGTTTCTTAAATTCCACATGTGAGTGAAATCATAGGATATTTGCCTTTCTCTGACTGACTTATTTCACTTAGCATAATACACTCTAGTTCTATCCATGTTGTTGCAAATGGTAAGATTTCATTCTTTTTGATCACCGAGTAATATTCCATTGTATATATACACCACATCTTCTTTACCCATTCATCAGTTGCTGGACATTTGGGCTTTTTCTATACTTTGGCTATTGTCAATAGCACTGCAGTAAACATTGGGGTGCATGTACCCCTTCGAATCAACATTTTTGTAACCTTGGATAAATACCTAGGAGTGCAATTGCTGGGTGGTAGGGTAGTTCTATTTTAATTTTTTGAGGAACCTCCATACTGTTTTCCAGAGTGGCTGCACCAGTTTGCATTCCCATCAGCAGTGCAAAAGAGATCCCCTTTCTCTGCATCCTTGCCAACATCTGTTACTGCCTCAGTTGTTAATTTTTCCCAGGTATCAGGTGGTATCTCGCGGTTTTGATTTGTATTTCCCTGATGATGAGTGATGTTGAGCATCTTTTCACGTGTCTGTTGGCCATCTGGATATCTTCTTTGGAAAAATGTCTATTCATGTCTTTTGCCCATTTCTTCACTGGATTATTTGTTGTTTTGGGTGCTGAGTTTGGTAAGTTCTTTATAGGTTTTGGAAACTAACCCTTTATCTGATAGGTCATTTACAAATATCTTCTCCCATTCCATCAGTTGCCTTTTAGTTTTGCTGATTTTTTTCCTTCGCTGGGTAGAAGTATTTTTCTTGATGAGGTCCCAATTGTTCATTTTTGTCTCCGGAGACATGTCAAGTAAGAAGTTTCTGCAGCCGAGGTCAAAGAGGTTTCTGGCTGCTTTCTCATCTAGGATTTTGATGGCTTCCTGTCTTACATTTAGGTCTTTCATCTATTTTGAGTGTATTTTTGTGTATGGTGTAAGAAAGTGGTCCAGGTTAATTCTTCTGCATATTGCTGTCCAACTTTCCCAACACCATTTGCTGAAGAGATGTCTTTTTTCTATTAAATATTGTTTCCTGCTCTGTCAAAATTAGTTGCCCATACATTGTGGGTCCATTTCTGGGTTCTCTATTCTATTCCACTGATCTGTGTGTCTGTTTTTGTGCCAGTACCATAGTGTCTTGATGATTACAGCTTTGAAATACATCTTGAAGTCCAGAATTGTGATGCCTCCAGCTTTGGTTTTCTTTTTAAGGATTGCTTTGGCTATTTGGGGGTCTTTTCTGGTTCCATACAAATTTTAGGATTGTTTATTCTAGCTCTGGGAAAAATGCTGGTGTTATTTTGACAGGGATTACATTGAATATATAGATTGCTTTGGGTAATATTGACATTTTAACAATATTTGTTCTTCCAATCCATGAGCATGGAATGTTTTTCCATTTTTTATGTGTATTCTTCAATTTCTTTCATAAGTTTTCTATAGTTTTCAGTGTGTAGATTTTTCACCTCTTTGGTTAGGCTTATTCCTAGGTATTTTATGGGTTTTGGTGCAATTGTAAATGGGATCAATTCATTGCTTTCTCTTTCTGCTGCTTCATTGTTGGTGTGTAGAAATGCAACCAATTTCTGTACATTATTTTATATTCTGCGAGTCTGCTGCTGCTAGCAGCTTTTGGTGGAGTATTTTGGGTTTTCCACACAGAGTATCATGTCATCTGCAAAGATTGAAAGTTTTACTTTCTCCTTGCTAATTTGGATGTCTTTTATTTCTTTGTGTTGTCTGATTACTGAGGCTAGGACTTCCAACACTATGCTAAATAACAGTGGTGAGAGTCACAATTTGCATTTCAAAGCAAGCACAGTAGAAGAACCAACCATACATAGCTGATGGAATTATTACAAAGATTACATGATAAAATGCACAGGAAGCTTTTAATAGTGCCTAGTATTTAGTAACTGCTCAAAAGTAGTGTAAGTGATTGTGGTTGTTGGGATAATGGCAGTGGTCATCGAGGTCCCATGGTTATTGGTCATACAGTTACTCCAAGGACAGTCACCCAGAGATGGACCAATGGAGGCTATATGCCCATTTTACAGAATGCAGGACTGAGGCCCAAAGAATCTGAGAAATCTCTCAAGAGCAAACAAAAATCTGATACAAGATGTGTAATTAAACACACACACACACACACACACACACACACACACACACACACACACACACGAGCGCGCGCGCGCTGCTCCAAAACTTTTACCCTGGGTACCTGGTGGTTAATCATTTTACCCAGGTCAACAGAGCTGTGAAGAAAATGCTCTCTACCTTCAGGGAATTTGAGCCCTTTTTAAAAGGCAAAGAGAAATGGGTAAAACTTTCAGTTCTGTATGAGAAAGCAAGCCTAATTTTTTTGGTGGTTCCTATTGACTTGGAAAGAGAAGATCTGCCCATCAAATGGCATTTTACCAGTTGATCAATTTGGTGTCATTCTCATTGAATTAAAACAAATTGAAATGTAATTCCCTTCCCAGAACAAATCCCCTTGCAGGGATTCACTGTGCAGAAGTGATTGACCTTGTGCTGGTTGCCTAGAGGGCTTTCCAGAAAGTTACAGGCACAAACAAGGCCTGTAGAGCTCATACCTTGCCAGGCACAACCCTCTCAGCTGACCTGGACTTGACCACCGATGCTCCTGGGTCAACAGAGATGCCCAGATAGCTTCCATTGACCCCTGCAGGACTATGATCAAGTACCTGAATGTGGGCTTACACCTCAGAAAATGAGCTGGCATATACAAAGAACAAGGAACCATCACACTGGAGAGCTCACAGCACATAGGGAGCCTTTGTAAAAAGTAGAAGTGTTCCCCTCCATTCTGTGGAATTACAGACTGGTACCCCAGATGGTAGGGAAAAGGTGTTCCTTCCTCCAGACTACAGCAACCACAAACCAAGGTGCAAAGGTTAGTGAGTGACAAGTGGGTTGAATTTCAGCCTCTCTCATTCCCAGACTCAATTTATGCAACCACAGCCAGCAGTGCTAGTCAACTTCCCACTGGAGTCACCACAGAGGGCTCAGCTCTGAGACATCCTTGAAACAGAGGCTCAGCTCTGGCAGAGCATGGGTACTGCTCAGAGAATACAGTGGCTATTGGCTGAACCAGCTGCAATTGTCCCCACCAAGTCCTGGGAGATCCTAAGAACAAACCTGCAAAACATTTTCTCGCCGGAGTTCCCCATGAAACCAGAGATTGTACTACTTGACCCGTGGCCCTCCTGCCCTTTATCTACCCCTCCACTCCCTGTCTTGGGAACCAGAAGACCTGGCATGAAATCTTGGCTCTACTGACTAGATAACCATAGGCCAGAGACTTAACCTCTCTGAGCTTCAGCAAAGCAGTAACCATGCTTGTCAGCAGTACACGGAGGCGCGTATTGACCCTGGAAACAAGGGTGCCCTCTGAGAGTTAGGGTGGTAAACCCACACAGAAGGAAGAGGTATGCCATCTGTTGCCATGAACCAAGAGGTGACCTGAAAATGTGACTGAAGAGTTTGGAAAGACCCCTAATGCCAATCACAGTGGCCTGGGTTTGGTCACAGGGCGACAAGACTGAGGGGTGATGGTAATTGAGTAAGCAGAAACCTAATTAACTAAATCAGTTGGCAAAGACCGTGCGAGCGGAGAAAGCATGCCTAGCCTGGAGCAGGGACAGGGGAGCCCAAGGAGCCAAGAGCTGGCCATATTTATTCTGTGATAAATTCACAGAGCCTTGTGCCAGGCTCAGAGGCGTCCTAGCAGCCAACCACTGAGCCTTCTCAGAGACATCCGAACTCTCCTCAACCCTTCTCAAGCCACAACAATCTTTAGTCCCAGCCTTGTTATCAGGATTAAATAGGAAAGTGCCCAGCACACAGCAGGTGGCAAATACACTAAAACCCCCTCTCACTCCGTTCCCTTTTTCTCCTGCAATAATAACCAATGTCAAGTCTTTCCCATTACACAGTGTTTCCTCCTAGATCTCCGGCTCTTCCCTCCTCTGGTGTGACTATCCTCCCCCGCACCCCTGGTTATGCATCCATCATATTCCTTTCCTCTATGCCTGATGGAGCGTCACTTTTCTTGTCAAGAACGCCTCTCTGTTCTAAACCTAGTGGGGAAGGCAAAATTAATAAAATAACCACACAAATAGCAACTTGCAACCTCCAAGTGCTGTAAAGGAAAGGTGAGAACAGATGTTGTGGCTGCTATGGTGTGCTCCCTAGTCCACCTTTCAGGCCTCAGGCCTTTATCCTCCCCACTGCCAGGAGTACTGGACGCGGACAATGTCTCATCACTTGATTTTTCCCCAGAAATTGCCCTCAGCCTTCAAGAGCCACCCCGAAAAGGTCACACCCCTTCCCTGGGGGCAAGCCACCTCCAGTGACTCCAGGAACCCACCTAAGACAACACATCAGAGGAGGACTGGTCTAGTTAGGGGGTGGTGGAAGCAAGTGAGGGTGTGAGGGTCATACAAAGCTTTTCTAACAAAAGTACATCTGAGGTGAAGTCTGAAAAGTAAGGCGTTATCTGGAGGAGGAATGTTCTAAGCAGTGGGAACAGAATGGGCAAAGACAATGAGGAAAGAAGGAAGTTTTAAGGCCAATGGGGCTGAGGTACAGAGATTATGAAATATCAGGGACGGGAGAGAGGTCAGGATGGAAATCAGGTTAGGACCAGGTTGAGCAAGACCTTATAGGCCACGTTAGGTTAAGGTCTAATCCAAAAGAAAACTTTTTGATTCATGGCTGCCTTAGTTTTCTATGGCTGCCATAACAAAATACACCATATGCCAAACATAACACACCACAGGCTGGGTGGCTCAGACAATAGAATTATTTTCCCAAAGTACCAGGCACTGGAAGTCCGGGTTCAAGGTGCCAGAAGGGCTGGTTTCTTCTGAGGCCTCTCCCCTTGGTTTGCAGATAGCCACACTCTTGCTGCCTCTTCATGTGATTGTCCCTCTGTGCACATGAGCCCTAAGTATCTCTCCTTTTTGTCCAAATTTCCTTTTCTTTTTTTTTTAATTTTAAAAAAACTTATTTAATGTTTATTTTTGAGAACAAGAGAGAATCAGAGCATGAGCGGGGGAGGGGCAGAGACCAAGGGAGACACAGAATCCGAAGAAGGCTCCAGGCTCTGAGCTGTCAGCACAGAGGCCAACACAGGGCTCGAACTCACAGATTGCAAGATCATGACCTGAGCCAAAGTCGGACGCTTAACCAACAGAGCCACCCAGACACCCCCAAATTTCCTTTTCTTACCAGGGCACCAGTCAGCCTGGATTAGGTCCAACCCCTAATGTCCTCATTTTAACTTAATCACCTGTTTAAAAGCCCTTTCTCGGGGCACCTGGGTGGCACAGTCGGTTAAGCGTCCGACTTCAGCTCAGGTCACGATCTCGCGGTCCGTGAGTTCGAGCCCCGCATCAGGCTCTGGGCTGATGCCTCAGAGCCTGGAGCCTGTTTCCGATTCTGTGTCTCCCTCTCTCTCTGCCCCTCCCCCGTTCATGCTCTGTCTCTCTCTGTCCCAAAAATAAATAAAAAACGTTGGAAAAAAAAATTAATAAAAAAAATAATAAAAGCCCTTTCTCCAAATGCAGTCACATTCTGAGGAGGGGGGCCTAGGGCTTCAACACATGGATTTTGGGAGGATACAACTCAGCCCATAACAGTGATGTTTTCTGTCTGCAAGGTCCTATGCATGTACAAACTCTAAATCTCAATAAATAAATAATTTTAGTAACCACCTTTGTTGAACATAAAAAATGCCATTATATTGGACCAGTCCCAGAAAAGGCAGAATATATGGTTGGAATATATATGTACGTAGGTACATGTATATATAAGTCATTTCCACCACGTCCTCACCGGCACCCTCAGATGCCCTGGTCCCTACTTGCGATTCACAGGCCCTTCCTCCCTCTCCGCTCCCATCCCAGGCCGGCTGTCTGCCAAGTATGGCTGGAGAAAATCAAATAACTATGCTGCTCCATTACAAATTCATGGTTTCCAAGTTCTGTGGGGCTCTCGCTGCCCTGCCCTCCTCCTGCTCACCCCAGCTGCTCAGCAGCTGCCAACCCTTTCCATCCTCTGCCCTTGCTTCACCCCTACCCCTCACTCTTGGGAGACCCTCTGCCCTGCCCCAAGGTTGTTGTCCAGTTTCTTTCCTTACTTCCTCCAATTCTTCCAGAGCTAACTAGAGGAAGGCACATGTGGTGTAAGAAAGAAGGAGGTCTGGTTCCAGACTATTCCCATAGGTAAGACCTTTCTTCTTAGGCAAGTTAACTTCACCTCCCTGTGGCTCAGTTTCTCTTTTTTCTTTAATATCTATTTAATTTTGAGAGACAGCACAAGTCAGGGAGGGGCAGAGAGAGAGGGGGACAGGGGCTCGAGGCTCCATGCTGACAGCAGAGACCCCGACACAGGACTCAAACTCATGAACCGTGAGATCGTAACCTGAGCCGAAGTCAGACACTCAACTGACTGAGCCACCCAGGCTCCCTGTGGCTCAGTTTTTTTATCTGTGGGAGAATGGTCATCACTTCAAGATGGCATCCTGTCCCACACAGGATGAAATCCAAACTCCTCACCACAGTCAGCAGGAGTGGCCCGAAGTGACCTGGCCCTGTCTACTCTGACATCATCTGCTATCCCTCTCTCCCTGACTGTGACGTTCCAGCCATGTTGCCTCTGGCTGTTCCCAGAACACAAGCTTGGCCCCCATCTCAGGGCCTTTGCACATGCGGTTCTCTCTGCAAGATCTTAACATGACTTATACCCCTCCCAGGCGGTTCTCAGAAAGACCTTCCCCAATTACCCCATCTATACACCCACCCTACGTTTTCTAATCTCTTTATTTCTCTTGGTTTCACTTACCACTTAACACTCCCTGAAATTATGGCTCTTTGTTTACTTGTTTATTGCCTTTCTCCCTCACAAAATTGTAAGCTTCAGGAGAGCAGGGACTGTGCTTTGGTCATAGTTACTCACAGTGGTAAAATAATGCCCATTTTGTTAAATGGATAAGAGGAAATACCTAAGATGGCCATCTAGTGACATTTCTGTGCTACCAATACGCCCACCACTCCTCTGAGACCCCATTACACCCACCCTCACATCTCAGTTCCCACATTTGGTGGAAGCTGCCAGCCGCCTTGACCCCTGACCCTGGCCACAATGATTGATCAGGGATTAGGAACATACCTTGGTCTGAACCAATCAGAGTCCCTCCCTGGGATATTCCAAACTACAGCCAGAAAAAGAGCAAATTTCCCCCTGAGAGACAAAATGGTGGAGCCGGAAGCAGCTGGCAGCCTTTTCCTGCAAGGCACGAGACGTAGACGTCTAATGCCCTGTCAACACAGCCCTTCCTGTAATTTGGACACCTGAGCCAACAATCATCTCTTTGTCTAAGCCAGGTTGCATGGTGATTCTGTCGCTTGCAACCAAAAGAGTTCTGTTGTCCTGATAAATGACTCAACATGTGCCACATGCCAGGAGCAGAGCCTGGGCCGAAGCAGCCGTAATTGCTGTTGGCTCCCTTCCTGCTACTGCTATAATTTCACCCTTCTTTGCCTCCCCTTTCCCATCTCAGAGGAGGGCACATCTCCTCCCGTGCAAGGCCACTTCTACCCCTCTCTACGCGGACCCTTGTTCCTTCGCTTCCTCGGCCAGAGATGGCAGGGGTGGTGCCCACTTTGCAGGGAATGAGGAGCTCCTACAAGACGGGGCTGTGCTGTCTCATCTCTCGCCCTTCGGTGTCCAGCAGCAGTATGTGCCCCAAATGCCTATCTCAGTGGCAGAGTCAGAGCCAAACAGAACGAAGCCTCGGGCTCCTTATAAACTGAAGAGGGCTCCATAAAATGTATAAAAGGGGAAGGGCTGTCTGTATGTAAGGGATTGTGATTGCGGTTTTATTAGCCAAATAGATAACTCTCATCATGAAAGGAGGCTTTCTGGAGTGATGGATGGCTCGGAGGCCCTGGAGGGACGTGGGTATTTCTCAAGGCCGCCAGTCAAACACATTAACTGAATAACATTTCTCTCTCCATGGCAACCGGCCGGGCCTCTTGCACCAGGCCCACACCTGTGTTCTGAAAGTCCCTTAGCCCTCCTGGCTGCTGCCTCCCAAACCCCGCTGTTCGTGGTACATACTCATTTGCACCCCCAACCCCATCCACAGGAGAAAAAGTACCAGCTTGGGGAGGGGCATGTGAGGGAATCTGGGTCCAGAAATAGGCCAGGCCATGGGCCGCTACCTCCTCTGCCTCTGCACCCCTGCAACGTTCTAATCACACCGCCTGGTCTCTGCCAGCAAGCCCCAGAGAATGGAGCCCTAGTGAGACTGGTGTGGGGACTGGGAGCCTTCTAGATACCAGTTGCTGAGCACTTGCATGGTCACAATGATCCGGAAGCAGGAGGACTCTCATTTCTGTTGTGGAGATGAGAAATCCAAGAGGGTCGAAACGTGAAGGGACCAGAGCAAGATCACAATTTGGCAACTGGCAGAGTCCCCACCCCCATTGTGTTTGATGCCCCATGTTCTTTCCTTTATGCTCCTGCTTTCTTCCCAGCTCCCCACATCATCAGTGAGCATAGAGTGGTAGGGGGCTGGGAATTCCATAGGGAAGGAGGGGTCTCAGCAGCACCCACCCCTTCCCACCCCCACTGCTCACAGTCTCCATCCAGAGAATGGCCATCAGTGCCTGGGAAGACAAACACCCTCGCCCCCCCTTGGGTATCAACATAGAAAGCAGTGGAGACAGTAAGTATAGACAACTCCTTCAAGAAATTTCTGCATCTGGCATTGAAAGAAGAGAGGGAGGTGTATAGGATACAGGCAAGCAGCCTGGACTAGAGAGAAAACAGTCCATGGAGAAGGATAGGTTGAAGACACCAAGGGAGAAAGAGAGGGCACATTCACAGCAGGAGTTCTTCAGGGTGGGACAGGCAGGAAGGCATTTGACCAGGGATCTGCAAATTTTTTCTGCAAAAGGTCAGAGAGTAAATATTTTCAGCTCTGTGGGCTGTACAGTCTCTGTCACAACTTTTCAACTGCCACTGTGGTGCAAAGGCCACACAATGTATGTTCCACATGGTGTTCCACTTATCATGCTCCAATAAAACTTTATTTACAAAAACAGATGGCAGGCCAGATTTGGCCCTGGGCCATAGTTTACCAACTGCTGATCTAGAGTACAGGGTGCAGCTGGTGCTGTAGGAGAAGCAACCATGGTAATAAACTTGGAGAGAAAGGAGACCTGTCGGCATAGTGCCATCAACAGGGCAGCACATAAGAGGTGTGCACGGAATGTTGATGTGAACTATTGGACTCTGACGCAGGAAGAAGAAAGCCTTGGGTACATTTACAGAGAAATACTGAGACAGGGAGTTCAAATATGATGGTCTTCACCCTCCAAGGAGAGAAAAGAGAATATAAATCACATGGTGTAGGGTCGCTGGCTTCACAAAAGTGAGAGAGACTAACACAGAAGGCAGACATCCAGTTCTAGCAGTTCCAATAGCTGTGCTCATGGGGGTCCATCAATGCCCACCCCTACACTGGACAGAGATCTCTAGCAGGGATGGGAAACAGAGGTGGGAGGCAGCTGGGAAATCTGCTGATAACACAGCCAGCAGAGGTTAGGTACGAACCGGTACAACAGGCTGGAGGTGTGGGCCAACAGACAAAAGCCAGTTGGTCCACGAACCCAACACTTTGAAATTACTGGACAGGCAGACGTGATGATTAACCACGCACTACTGCCTGGAGAACACCACATAGGGCTGCTCTGTAGCTCCAGCAGGTATCCGGACGGGAAGTTAAAAGGCTCTGGCTTCCAAGCTCCTGGCTACCTGTGACCTGGTGAGACTGCTCTTTTCTTTGCTCTTCTGAGGTCCACAGGGGGTGGTTCCGGTTGCTCAGAAAATTCACACCCAAGAGCCCCTAATACACTGAAGAGAGAGGGAGACAGAACGAGGTGGGGGAAGACATGACCCACAGGGGCCCTAGGAGAAAAGCGGACTGCGGAGTTTGAAGGCCACAGTAACGCAGGGACAGAGCACTGCTGGGACAGATGAGATCTTCTCCCACTACCTGACATGTGTATCCACGGTGAACACTGTCTTCAGACAGCCCTGTCCCTTAAAATGGTGTCTGTGGCCGCCGTGATTGCCGATGGGCTATGAGACAGTCACCGGGCTTACTGCTTCTTTGCACTTTGGAGTTCCCTGTGCTCCCACCAGCTTCCGGTTGGCCTTCCAGCTGAGGCTGCCATGGGTGGCCATGCAGGCTGCACAATTCTATGGGGCGCCAACCAAGGGCTGCAAAACCCTTATCCTGCCAGCTGGATGCAAGAGGAGTGTGAGGCACCCAGAGGTCACATGAGAGCTATGCACTTTGGCTCTGAAGCTGGCACTCTCCTCCTCATGCCAGGGTGAGGAGCTCACCTGCCTGCACAACCCTGGCCTGGGAGGTAAGCAGGTCAGGCTGGCGGGGCAAATGGAAAGGATGTCCATCCAGAACAGAATCACTAGCGGTCTACAGCATCCCTGGGAGTGTGGGCCTAACCTCACCAGATCTTCCAATTCTTCAAGAGAAACAGGATCCAGAGTGGTTTTTTTTTTTTCTTCCAAGATTTTATTTAAATTCAAGTAGGGCCGAAAGTTTTAAGTGAAGTCTCCTGATTTTTGGAAACTGACCCAAATTTTTACAAAATACGAGTCCAAACAAAACACACCTGTTGGCCAAATCCAGCCCATTAGTCACCAGTCTTCCCCCACTGTACCCTATCTGCTATTTCTCCTTCATCTCATTACATTGACATGCCAGCCCCTACCAAGAATATTACGTTTAATAAACAAGAACACCGAGGCTCAGAGAGAGGGGGCTTGCCCACAGTCACTCAGCTGATAAGTACTAAACCCAGAGTCTGCGCTTTCCGTCGGGCCCTGCGTTACCCTCCCCATGCCGGGGTGCTCCCCCAGATGGTGAAAGCCTGGGGTGGGTGGTTTCCCATATCCACGGCATCTCTCACTCGGTGCTGCATGTGGGGTGAGAGCTGACACCCTGATACAGCAGCACTTCCTTCCACATCAGATTTCACTCCTGCTCGGGCTCAGCTGGCGTTGTCAGCCATTTCCCCAGGGCCGTCCCGATGGATGGGGGAGACAGCAACCCTAAACGCCCTCAGCCTGGGTCACGCCGAGAGAGCGGTGAGCCGACCAGGTGGCCAAGTCCCCCAGTTAAAACAGAAACGATGGGAGCCTAATTCTCCATCCAGAACCTGAGCTTCTGCTTCTGAGGATGGTTCCCCTCGACTGAGTCTGGATGTTGAGACCATCTGGCCCAACTTTGTTTTCTGAACTTTATTATAGGGCTGGAACTAGATTACATAGGAGGATGTCAGCTGAATGCCATTTCAGCGAGGGGAATTTGTAACTCGCTAATCCCCGTGAGTGCTGACCAAACCTGGGAGAAGGTCTGTGGTGGCCAGACACAGAGTTCTGGCCTCAACTTTGACCTGTACAACATTATTAATGACTTAGTCGAAAACATAAAAAACTTGTTTACCAAATTTGTGGTTGATTAAAAAAAAAAAAAAAAAGCCTGAGCAGATTGCAAAAACATCGACAGGATCCAGATGGCTCTAGACAGGCTGGACTGATGGGCTGAATCTAATAAGATAAAATAAAGCAGAGATAAATGTCAGGTCCTGAACTTGGCTTCAAAACAATAACTGTTCAAGGGCAAGATTGAGTTGGGGGGGACAGTAATGGGATTTAGCAGCAGCAGGTTTTAATGAAGCTGGAGCTTTAGTCAACACAGCATAGCTGTAACACTAACAGAATAGTCCAGGGATGTTCAGCACAGCATTGTTTATACTAGCATAACATTGGGAACAATCTCATTGGCCAATGGACGTGGTTCATCTGTGCAACTGACAGGTACATACCCATTAAAAATAATGGCATAAGAATATATTAAGGACTTATTATTAGAAAAATACTAAGTGAAAAACAGCAGGTTACAAAGCAATATGTGCAGTTTGAGCCAATTTTTATTTTTTGAAAAAAAATCTGTGTAAAGATACACACCAAAATGTGAACTTGGCCATTACTAAGTGGAATTAGGGGTGACTCGGGTGGGGAGCAGGGTCTTAGTAAGTGTGTAAAGCTTGTGAAGGTTTTGGAAAATTAATGCAATCTTCAGACATATAGAATTCTAGTGTCTAAAAAGTTGGAGAAAAAATTCTGCTATTTGGGCATAACCAAACCTGGGGTCTCGAGTCCAATTCCAGGTGTCCCCCTTTAACAAAGGACAATTTTGTTAGTGATAGACAGTGGCAGCAAATGTGTTGAGTGCTGACAGTGTGCCTGGAAGTGTGCTAAATTCTTTTAATCAATTGTCTCATTCAGCAGGTTCACAGGCGTTTCTCCATTTTATGGACAAGGTTCAGAGAAGCCAAGGAATTTGCCCGAGGTCACACAGTTAATGAACAGCAGCACCAGGATTTGCATTTCGAAAAGGAAACTGCCAAGAGACAGACCACTTTCCTGCAAACATTGCCAAGTGCTTCCAAGCATAAGGCTTCACAGACACAGCCTGGGGATCCTCAGTGTCAGGACTGGCCACTAGGGGTTCTAAGTGACTGAGGGTCCCTAATCTTGGGAAACACTGGGAAGGTACCACGGGGACCAAGTGTTGGGGGCCATCGGGACTGAATTTCAGAACCCCAGACTCTGTAATTAAGACTCTGTCTCACAGAAGGTGAGGAAAGTTCAACTGTCACGTTTGGAGAAATTAAAGAACATGAAATTTGGGTTGGGGAGAAGAGTAGGAAAGTTAGCACAGGGGCATGTTGAAAAATTAGTCACATCCCCCCACCTGAAGCCATCCCAGCCTCTCGGCACTCAACTTCAGCTCCTTCTTCTCATCAAGAACTGAACAACCTAAAAGATCGGTAATTCCCTGGGGCCAGCCCATAAGAGGTCAGCCAAAGGGTTTCTCCTACCTTTGGAAATTTTCCTTTGGGGCAGGAAAACTCGTGGCAGTGGACTCAGAGAACAGATCAGCACTGCAAGGCCACCTGCAGACCTGGGAGAAGGGAGGCAGCTGTGAGCACACCTTTCCTCTTGGGTGTGTGCAAGCACGCTGGGATCAGGCCTTTTAACCACCTTCTGCCACCTTGAAAACACGTGGGTTAGTCTGGAGGAGGAAGAGGCCAGTGCAGTGTGAAACCAGAAGTCAGAGCCAGCTTCCCGTGGAAGAATAAGAGAGGTGCGTTTCAGCTTCCAGCCAGTGACGTCCTGCAGTGGAATCGCTCTGACCTCCAAAGCGATGGTCTCCTGGTGGCCAGTGTGTAGATGTCAGACACTCACTGGTTGTCAGACACAGTGTAGAAGGGGTTTGTGCTTTAGGCTTTGAAGGTCATGTGGGTCAGGACTTGTCAGGGTCAGGGTTGTTCAACATTATTTCCCCAGGTCCTTAGCACAGACCTGGATTATAGTAGATGCTTCAAACAATTACCTGTTGAATTAATTCATTAATTAGTGTGAGGGTTAGACCAGATTACCACTAAGGGCCCTTCTGGAACTGAATCTGACACAGGAATTTAAAACCCATGTCCATAAAGTCCTGATTATGTGCATCATGACTCATTTCTTCCAAAGTCATATAACACAACAGCCCAGTGGGCACCTCACTCTGTACTATGGAGAGGCCATTCTCTCTCCCCCTAAATGCTCCACCCTGAGGCGGCACATAGCACACCATGCTGGCACCATGCCACTAGGGCACCAACCAAGGCCCAGAAGCTGCACATTTGGTTACTTCTAATATTTTACATTTGCAACGTAGACAACTGCAAGCACAAGTCTGCAAATACTTGTTTTCCTTCTTGGTTATTTCTTTGAATTCTAGTTTGCAAAAGGAAATTGTGGGATGTTTTCAGCCAATGGGTGGCTGGCTTTTCTGGCAGATTTGGAGCCTTAAACTTGAGTTCTTTCAGCTTCTATGCATTGTAATGATTTTCTGGTCCCACAGCGGGCAGACAAAAAGCCCAAGAAACTTCTAACTCAGACACTTAGTCGTACTAGAACATCCCAGACAACTTAGGATGGACGATCCAGAAGGCTGTTCTTCAATTTATTCTTATCATCTCTGAGTCACACAAGCCAGGATAAATGTCCTCCCCCTTCACACACCCTTCCCAGAAGCCCTTCCAATACAATACCACAGTCTGGGAGGTGGGTCCCAGGAGGATGTCTCCTGGCACGAAATGGTTCTCCTGAAATTCATTGTTTATTTCCTTTCTTCCTATAGCTGGGGGTGGGGGGTGTGGGGAGACTGCAGAAGAAGACACGCGGGCATCTGCACTTCTGTGGGAGTACTCACTTCACATGGTAAGGTTTACAGGCCTCAGACATGTCTTTGTGAAAAGTGAGCAGAAAACTGTCACGTCTGGGATTCCTAACCCAGTGCAAACGGTCACAGCCGACTCTGCCCAGCAGAGGAAACTGGCCAAAAATTTAAATGGTTTCCTGGCACTTAGGAGCCCTCCAACAACACAGGCCAATTTCCAGGACCACCAGCAGAGTGCAAATGCATGTCCCTACATCCCCACCACCCCAAAGTCAACGCTTAGCATGACTATCCTTCTATAATAGTTGAATGGTTGCATAGTAGGACCAAAAAGTGCTGGAACGTGCTGGGCAGAGCGTCTGTGTATTGATGGACTACACAGACTTCTCAGAAGATGGAAAGGTTACATATGGGACTGATTCCCCCCATGCTGAGGCGGTGAGCCCAGGGTGCTGCCTGGACGCTGTGTTCCCCATTAGGATACCTGCCTCGGGTATTTGCTTCATTACAGTTTGTCATGCAAAGGGTTTTTCTTGCAGTGTATTCCAGGCTAATTTTAGAAATTTGTTTTCACCTTCCAACATTGATTCCTGGGGCAGCTTGCAAGCTGCCTGGAACGAAAAATCAATGGTGACAGCAGTAGAGTGGGCTCCAGTTCTTCATTAACCCAGAGCCCCCAGCAGCCCCAGCCCTGCCTCCTCTCTCAGGGCTGGCCCTGGGCAAAGATGGGCAGCAGGGAAGTTTTTCTTTGGTGCCTTTGGCCTTTCTGTCCTGAGCCCTTTCAGTCTGCTTGCTCTCCAATTCTCCTTTACCAAAACTTACTATCCGCCAAGTATGGAGAGGTGGATGCGGGAAAAGAAGTAAGATCCACTGAGCGCCTACAAATATGCCGACACTGGGCTACACACCGTCCCGTTTAAATCTACCAATCATTCTCAGAGATTGGTATCGCCCCCATTCCACAGAATAAGAAAACGAGGCACAAGGAGATCAAGAAACAGGCGCAGTGTCACACAGCTAGAAGGTGAGACTGGGTGAAGCCTCTCTGATTCCAAAGCCCGTGTCCTCACCATTGCACTCCACTACACTTATAACCACCGCGGTGCAGAAACCTAAGAGCAGGTGTTTGGAAGAGGAGCATCCCGCAGGGACACACAAAGTGTGCTTTGCCCTGCACCCAGCCGCCCCCGCTCTGCTGAGTTCTACACACAGGGACTGGCCCTAATGAAGTCTCCAGGGACCCCAGGCTGTGCTCCTGAGCCTCGGCCCCACCCACGGGAGGCAGTAGAATGGGCCAAGGGAGTTCTAATTGAGAATTCACAGATCCCCACAGCAGAATCGCAGCCCTCTGGCCAAAGGTCATCCGCAAGATGTGCAGAACAAAAAGTGGATGCTGGAGGTCTCTGAAACGAGTGAAAGAAAGCAAAGCAGAGAGAAAGACAGTGAATACCAGAATGGAGAAGGAGGTGATGCGAGAGAAAGTCGAGGGCAGCCTGTTCAGTAGAAATACAACGTGAGCCCACAGCTAATGTGACATTTTAGCCACACTTCAAAAAGTAAAAAGAAACAGGTGAAATTAATATTGATAATGCATTTAACTCAGGATATCTCAAATGTTATTTCAACATGTAGTCAATATAAAAAACTTACTAAGACTTTACATTTCTTGTACCAAGTCTTGGAAGTCCCATGTGTATTTTACACGCATGGTTCATCTAAGGTTGGAATGGCTAATTTCAGGTGCTCGACAGCCACATGTGGCTAGTAGCTATCACATTGTACAGTGCAGGGCTACCACCATGATTTTTAAATTATGTTCCACAGAACCTAGCACTCCTCAGGAGTGTTCCAGGGGTTCCTGAAATGTTTGGCTTTTGTTTTCATTTCTAATAGATTTAAACTCTTTAAATTAGCAATATTTAAAAATTCACACTTATGGATGTCTCATCCCAGATTTTTTTTTAATTGTTTTAATGTTTATTTATTTTTGAGAGAGAGACAGAGGCAGAGTGTGAGCAGGGGAGGGGTGAGAGGCGGGGGGGGACACAGAATCCAAAGCAGGCTCCAGGCTCTGAGCTATCAGCACAAAGCCCGATGGGGGGCTTGAACTCACGAACCGTGAGAACATGACCTGAGCCAAAGTCGAGCACTTAACCTACTGGGCCACCCAGGCCCAGAAAATCAATAGAAAAACATGTTCATATTTGAGAGGAAATATTCATTAATCCTCTTACAGAAGAAGCTGGTACTGTAGAACATCTCTTAAATATTAGTAATTTATATTAGATTTAAAATATTAGTAATTTATATTAGATTTCAATTAGGTGGTAATAACAAAGACCAACACTTAGCCCACATTTGCCATGTGTTTCATGGGCATCATCTCATTAAATCCTCACAAATCTTTGAAGTGGGTAATGTTATTATTTTCATTTGCAGGGGGAAGATGCTGAGACTGGGGAGTTCAACAACAGCCTGCCCAAGGTGGCAGATAGTGATGTCAAGATTCGAACCCAGCCCCTGCTGTCTAACTTCTAACCAAAGCTCCATAAGCACCAGATTCCGATTAAAAACAGAACTTCCCACCATGTCATAAATTCCAAGCCCTCTCACACTTCAACTACCTTGTGTTGACTTCCCTCCCCTGCCCCCAGGCTAGGTCAGCCACCTTCTTGTGAGGCCCTTCCATGCATGCACACACACCACACAGCATTCTGTCTAGTTCAACCAACACTTATTGGCACACGATGTGTCAGTATTAGCTGTGATCCCTTTGTAGCTGAGATAAAGCTTCTATATCCTGCTTAGCCCCCAACCATCTGAGAAGTGGTTGGATCTTATCCTGTAAATGATATGAAGTCAGTGAAGAGTTTAAGCAAAGAGGGTGACGACAAAGATCAGATTTGCATTTCAGAAATCTCCTTCCGCTAGCTGTAGTGAGGGTACATTGGAGGGTGCCGGGTGGGAGAAAGGAAACCAGTGAGTAGTTGTTCAAGTGGTGACAGTAGACACTAGCGAGGACCATAGAGGATGGAAGCTCTGGGTCTTGGTGATCGGCTAATCACTGAGGGGGGCAACAGAGAGAAGTGGAGGATGATTCTGGTTTCTGGCTTAAGTAGTGAGCTAACAGTGGGACCATTAACTGAAACAGGAAATACAGGAGGAAGGTCTGGGTTGAAAGAAATGAATAGATGTGTTAAGTTTAGATTTTTGTTTGGGGGTTGACATTGTAGTTGTCCAACATCCATTCAACCCCTTTGCCCTCTGTCACAGATATGCAGTCTGAGCAACCCACTCTCATCCAGGGTAGACCCTAATTCACATAACCCAATCATAATAAGCCCATCCCATAATAATCCCCCGTGCCATGACTGATACAGGGCATAGGTCCAAAGAAATAAGCACATAACATTTCCCTTGACACTTTATTGGTGGACAGGCCACAAACTGACCCATTTGGACAGTAGGAAAGCATCTTTGTTCAAAAGTTCTGGGAAAGGAACTCCCTCTTGATAAGAACAAGAAAACAAGTAGTCCTGATTGCTACTGACAACACCCCAACTCAGGAGGTTTAGGATAAGGCAATTCTGAGTATAATGAAGATATAATGTATAATATATAATGAAAGATATAATGCATCATGAAAGCCAAGTATAATGAAGAGTATAATGGAGAGAGAGAAAATCCTGGGCCCTGGATGAACTTGTTGAACCAATGGAGCAAGCCCCCCAGAAGCTCAACCATTCCTCTTATGTGAGCCAATATACACTTCTTTATTGCTTAAGCCACTTCAAGTTGGGATTTCTGCTACATACAGCCTCAAGCTTCCCAACCAATATGGATATGTTGAATCTAGGAGACCCAGTACATGGAGTCCCTGGAGTTGGGCAACACAGCATGCCCAGGGTGACCTGTAGGAGTGGTGCCCATCAGCAGATGGCTCTTCAGTCTGAAGCTCAGGGAAGAAGTCAAGCTGAAGGTAAATTTCTGGTGTCATCAGATGGGATGTAAACTGAGAGAAAGTAGCCAAGACAGACCAAGGAAAGCATATAGAATGTGGAGAGGAGAGAAGAGCAGGGTGAAAGGCAGAACCCTGGGAAACACTAGCATTGGGAGGGCTCTAAAGAAAACAAAGGAGCAGAAGGACGTGAATGAGAAGTTTTAGATGGGAGGAGACTGAAAGAATATAACCATAGAAGCAGGGAGAGGATAGACACAAGGGAAGAAACGAGAGGGGAGGGGTGGGGCAACTGCTGAATGGTGAGAACACTGTGGAAAGAGACAGATTGGGACAAAGGGGGAATACGAATTAAAGTTCAGGCCAAGCTAGGGGCGCCTGGGTGGCGCAGTCGGTTAAGCGTCCAACTTCAGCCAGGTCACGATCTCGCAGTCCGTGAGTTCGAGCCCCGCGTCGGGCTCTGGGCTGATGGCTCAGAGCCTGGAGCCTGTTGCAGATTCTGTGTCTCCCTCTCTCTGACCCTCCCCCGTTCATGCTCTGTCTCTCTCTGTCCCAAAAATAAATAAACGTTGAAAAAAAAAAATTAAAAAAAAAAAAAAAAAAAGTTCAGGCCAAGCTGCAATAATAATGAGACTCATGAACACAGTGGCTTAAATAAAATGGAAGTTCATTTCTCTCCCACATGACAGTCCAGAGGGAGAGATGGTCCAGAGCAGTAATCAGTTCTTTTCCACAAGGTCTCAAGGGGCCCAGATTCCTCTATCTGGTTGCTGGGCCATCCATAGGGTCTTGCCTTTATCCGTGTAACCACAGCTGCTTTTATCACTGGCACTTTCCAAGTTCCGGCCCACGGAAAAAGGCTTCCCCTCCCATGTTCGGTGCAAACAGCTTCTATATACGGATGCAATCTGGATGGAAGTTGCACACATCCTTTCAGCAAGAACTGAAGAACCGAGTCCATGACCACACCTAACTGCAAGGGAGGCTGGGAGTGAACGGACATTTGGGGACACTTAGCAAGCCCTGGCCCTGGGTTCTAGAAAGTTGTGGTAGGTGCTGTACAGGTGACGACCCCCTCTCCTCCTCAAGCTTATCATCTAGACTTATCTGCATCAATACCTTAACCCAGTCAATCTTACAAGTAAGGCCTGAGGATCTAATGTGCCACATGGTGATTATAGTTGATAATACTGTGTTGTGTAACTGAAATTTGCTAAGACAGATCTTAAAACTTATCATCAAAAAAACAAAATGAAACAAAACAAACGAACAAACAAAAGGTAACTCTGTGAGGTGATGGATGTGTTAATTAACTTGACTGTGGAAGCCCCTTCACAACGTGTATGTTTATTAAATCATCACATTTTACACTTTAAATGTATTACCATTTTATTTGTCAATTAAACCTCAATAAAGCTGGAAAACAAAGTTAGAAGGGACAAGGAGAAAAAAATCTAAAGAACTTGAACACATAGAAGAAGGTGTATAATCTTAGAAAACCCTGAAGAATTTCAGGCTCTCCAATCACATTTCAGCTGTCACCCCCTTGCCCACTCAAGAGACGGCCTTGCAGCCCAGTTAATGCTGCATGGCCTGCTGGCGGTGTCCAACCCTCCCCTCCCTGCCTCCTGGCCCATCATCTTAGCTCTGGGAATGCACACTAGAACCAGGCAGAAAGGGGAAATCGTCACATTCAGGTGCTTTGCACTATGTAGGTCATGATTCCCTTTTTTGCTTTTAATCTCCTCCTAACCACTGATTCTCTCCTCAAAACTCCTTCCCCTGGCCTGGCTGCTGCTTAAAGCTATCCCTTTATTTCTCTCCTTCCCTTCACCGATACAACCACCAACCTGCTCCCAAACCCCCTGTAATCTGGCATCTGCCCCATCACTCCGCTGAAACTGTCACCTGGGTCGTTAAATTTAATGGTCTTTCCTCAGCCCTCTTCCTCCTCCACCCAGCTGGGTCTCATTAGACACAATTGGCCACCCCTTCCTTGAAACTCTACCTGTCTTGGCTGCTGTGATGTGCCACTCCACAGGCCTGCCCTCCCTCTCCATCTCCTAGTCATGCCCTGCGTCTTTCTGTGACTCCTCAAAAGGCAGACAAAGGCTGACACAATTTCTATTTGGGGCAGTCATCCTACTATAGTGAAAAAGACATCACCTGGGCTCAAACCTCAGATTTGCCACACAGTTTGCTGTGTGACGCTAGCCAATTACTTAGCACCTCTGAGTCCATTTCCTCCCTGGACAAACAGAAATCCCTCTCCCAGACTTTGTATTATCAGGCAAGGCAACTTTCTAATAAACAACCCCAAAACCTCAGGGTCTTAATAAACATAACGTACAGTCCAATGAATGAGCAGAGACTAGGGGTTACTAAGGAAGATTACACAGGAATTGGATCCAGTGGTTCTACCATCCCCTAGGGCAGGGTCCTCCACTGGATTTTCTGTTTCAGCAGACCACAAGAAAAAAGAGTGAGCGAGTGTATGTATAAGGCGGTGCATGGTATTTGTAGGGCACAGACAGGAGGGTAGCATATATTACTCTTACTCACATTCCATTGGCCAGAACTAAGTCACATGACTTGACGTGTTAGCAAGGAATGTTGGGAAATGTAGTTCCAGGAAAAAAGAAAGGGATTGGATGAACACATAGTATTCATCTATCTATAGGTTGCTGTGAAGATGGAAATGATAGAAGTAAATCCTGTGACCTTTCTGGAACATAGTAGATGTTATATGAATAGTAGGCTTTAGTATCCCTGTTTTTACTCTTTGCCAACTTTCCCCAGTGTTTATGTCTGTGCAGATAAAGGCTGAGATAAATCAGGAGACTGAGAGAACAGAAGAAACAACTGTTGTGGACAGAAATGGACATGCAGGCTAGGTTTGGGTTGTAGGCATAGGAGTAGGAGTAGGTAGTGAGTTCAGGGGGCTTATGGGGAACAGAATGCCCAGTGGTACTGAGCACAACCTCTGATTTTCCCACTAGCCCTGGCTCTCACCTGAGCCAGAGGGGTTTAGAAAGATCTGAGTTTCCTTGGAAACCATTTCTCTGGCCCTCTCGGCACGCACGTTATCAGCCAAGTTGGTTGTAATCAAACCCCCACGGGGCAGAGAATGAGCTCTCAAACTGCTGTCCTGGGGTTCCATCCAAATTACTTGCATTTCCTATTTAAATTGGTAATTTCCCCACAAGTGCTCTCCCTGCCCATCCCAAGATTTGTTGGGAAGGGGGAGCCCTAGGCATGCATTCAACACAGCCCAGGTCCTTGGGAGTGTCTCCAAGCAGTCCTGAGTCCTCTAGCGAACCTGAGCCTCAGGAACAGCCACATCAGGCCAGGACCCTTATCCTCAGACCCCTCTGGCCCACACAGACAATAGCCCAGACATTAGCACTGGAGGAGATGGACTTACATGGGCTACAGCAGATGACTCCATAATGATGGGCTCCACTATCCAGACTGGATTTCAGGGATACTGACTGATTTACCTTCTGCGGGTACACACTTTGGGAAGGAAAGGGATAGGGGCTGGGCCAGAGCACCAGATAATTTTAAAGTACTCAGAGCCAAGCCCATAGGACTAGGGGACAGCTGGAAGAGTCCCAGTGTTAAGCAGAGAGATTCTAGGAGGATCTGAGGCATCCATGTCCACCCCTTTGGTCACAAGCCAGCCTGGTCCCCAGTGGAACTACAGAAAGTGAGACTGGACCCTCATCTCCTTTCCTTCCAGAATGGGCAAAAGACCCATCATAAACAAGGACAAACACCTACAGTCACATGCGTAGATAGCCACATGCACATATATCTATACACATGCATGCATACATATTGGAGAGAGCTGTACATGTGTGTAGACAGACATATACCCATGTACATAGATGTCATGCATACTGATCCCCCTCACCAGGCACACCAGGCACGTTCACGTTTATGATGGACATAGGGTCAGGCTGTAGAACGCAGTGCACAACCACACATGACAGCCTCGGCTAACATACACGCACGCTGACACAGTCCCTCCAGCCATCACAGCATGATCAATGATGGACACGTGTACTCGGATGTACATGAGACTGAGGAAAGGAGGTAGACCCTGCTTTACAAGTGGCTAAGCAGGGGACAGTTTGGATTCCAAATTACTAGGTAGATCCAAGGAGATGTGGCAAAGTGAGTCTAATTCACAGCTGCACCTGAGAGTCTAATCTGAACATGAGTGCAAAGGTGGGATGCGGAGCATCTGCGTGGGTAGGATGGGGCCTTCCTGGGTGAAACAGGTTCCCAGACTGCCGGGAGGACTGCAGGGACCAGCAACCACTCCCAGGGAAGGCCTTACTCCCAAAGGTGAAGCTGGATATTAGGACTTTATCCCAGAGAATAGGTAAAAACCAGGAACCAGCCATCAGCCTGGGCATCTACAGTAAGGGGAGTAACTGGGCTTGGGGAGTTTGAGTGGCCAGGGTCCCCCAGCTCTCAGATCCTGTATCCAGGGAAGCATGGCTGGTACTAGGCCCACCCACTGCCATGTTGGGTTCCACACTCAGAGCCAGACCGGGTCAACATAAGCTCAGGGAGTTGGCAGGCAGGACCTGTGGGCTCTAATAGTATCATCTATAGCTGAGGAGACTAGGGGAAGACAGACCCCAACTTCTGAGCCAGCCAGACTCTAGACTATGTCATTCCCTTTGCTGCCAAGAAGACAACTGGAAGACTCGCCCTCCACCCCCAGAACCTGCCCTCAGGGCGCTACCTCTACCCCAGCTCTAGAGATTGTGGTCAAGCATGCTCCCTGGTCTCCCCTCCCACTGCAAGGAACTGAGAGCTGATCTGCACACCCAAGAAGGATGGAGAGCAGTGTTGGATTCAATGCCCAGAGTGGTTGTCCCACCATTTCTTCCCTAGCCCCAGCACTGAGAAGAATATTCTCAGCCAACCTGCTCCTTTCTAAACAGACAGGTGTGAGAGAAGCAATGAGAATTCCAGCAGGGAGGGTGCAACCAGCTGTCTACAGCTGGGACTCTTCGCATCTTCTGGCAGAGTCTGCTGTGGGGAAGAGAGACAGGCATGTGAAATTTCCAAATACTCTGACTCTCTCTCTCTCTGTTTAGAATATCCTCCCACCTCCCTGTCTCCTGGAAAACTCTTATTTAACCTTCAAAACCCTATTCAGGTCTCCCCTCTTCTATGAAATCTTTCCCTAGCACTCCCCCTGTCTGATGAATTATTCATTCCCTCCTCTGGGCTACCGTCTACTCATGGCAGTATGTCTGTCTTCCCCACCTGACCGTGAGCTCCTGGAGGGAAGGAGCTGGGTGGCACTTGTCTCTGAACGCCAGTACCACCTCACAGTCTGCCAGAACATGTCCAGGAGAAGCAGGGAAATACAGCAGTTGAGACAGTGAGCTCTGGAATAAAACCAAACCCGAGTCCCAACTCTACTGAGGGCCCCAGGCAAGTTGTTTCAACTCTCCAAGCCTCCATGGGCCCCAATGTGAAATAGGAAGAATAAAAATAATCACTACCTCAGGGCGCCTAGGTGGCTCAGTTGGTTAAGTGCCCGACTTCAGCTTGGGTCATGATCTCACAGTTCGTGAGTTCGAGCCCTGCATTGGGCTCTGTGTTAACAGCTCAGAGCCTGGAGCCCACTTCAGATTCTGTGTCTCCTTCTCTCTCTCTGCCCCTCCCATGCTCGCTCTCTCTCTCTCTCTCTCAAAAATAAATAAACATTAAAAAAATTAAATAATAATCTCTATCTCATGGATCATCATGAGAAATAAAAGATATAATGAAAATAAAGAGGTTAGCCCAGAACTGAGCACATTAATCACCTTTGTGATGGCCCCATGACTTCGCTGAAAAGTCCTAATGACCACCCCCCCACAGTCCTTTCCCCAAGAAATCACACCAACAAATGAATACACTGAAGTGTGGTGAGTTCCAGCCCAGAGAAGTAAACGCTTACTCTAGACATTACGTGTTCTAATGGTTACGTTCATTAGCTTGGGGGTTAGAAAATCCCAAGTTCAAATCCTGACTCAGACAGTCACTAGCTATGTGAACTCAGGAAAGTTATTAAAACACTCTGAAACTCTGAGAGATCATGGGAAAATAACAATACAAATAATAATATACATGTACAAATAATTCAACATAAAACTTATTAGAGGGTAAGCAAGGAAGATTCCCAGAGAAGGCAACACCAGGCCTTGACAAATGAATAGGACTTTTTCCAGGGAGAGAGGGGAAGCCAGGCTATTTCCAGCAGAAGGAATATCAGGTTAAAAGGCTAGTGAATCCAAAGGACAAAGGGAAGTGCTGTGATTCTGGATCACACTGTGTGAAGGGGAGGAGTCAGAAGAGGACGTAGAAAGAAAGGCAAAGGCCAACTTGGGACAGATCTGGAATGTTACACTAAGTGGTTCCTGGCACACACTTCTGATGGCAACAGTCCCTTTTCTAGAATGTGCCTGGCACCTATTCTAGAGGCTCAATAAATACTTGTGGGAAAAACAAAGGAATAAGTTAGTGGCCCCGAGAGCCCAACCCTTTCTCTGTTGGAATTCCAATTCTGCCATGAATTAGCTGCCAGGCCCGGGGCATGTCATGTAATCTCTCCGAGCCCTGTTTCTTCATCTGAACTTAGAAAGGGGCTGCACAAAGTCACCATGACTTCTCGGCGGGGGGGGTGCCTGAGGGGTGAGTGAGAACATGCCACAGGGGCTTCCTACTATCTCTGACAGTAACCCTTTCTGAAAGCCACAACATACTCCATCACAAACATCTCCACACCAAACCTGGTTCTAGATACATCACCTCATTCGGTCTTCTGAACGTCCCCATTAGTAAGACTTTATTATTTCATTTTACAGATAATACACTCAAAGAGGCCAAGTGAGATGCCCAGGGTGCCGAAATCCCATAGCTAGAGTCTGATCCAAACCCTAGTTTTCTTCACTCCAAAGGCCTACCACCACTCTGAGGATTGTTTTAAGCAATAAAAGCTCAGGGGGCACCTGGGTGGCTCAGTTGGTTAGGCGTATGACTCTTCGTTTCAGCTCAGGTCATGATCTCATGAGATGGAGCCCCACACCGAGCTCTGCGTTGACAGCATGGAGTCTGCTTGGGATTGTCTCTCTCTCTCTCTCTCTCCCTCAAAATAAATACACTTTTTAAAAAAGCAATAGAAACTCTTTCTTTCTTAATGAAACATGACATTAGTGTGACTGTTATAAAACAATTACAAGCAGAGCCTCTCCTGCGGAAACAGGAGCAGAGTAAGGAGCTTCCCCTGCTCACTCCTCCCTGCCCGCACTCACCCACCCTGCCACTCAGCTCCCCCATTCCTGGGCTCCAAGGAGCACCGGGCCCACGGCCCTTCACTCCCTCCCACTCAAGCCCCATGGCCAAGAAACTTGCACAAACAGTCCACCAATGGGCCTGACATCAGAAGAACAACTCCTGTGCTCTGCAGCTCAGAATAAAAATGTATTCCTTCTGATCCCTATCCAGTCTCCCAATAAGCCTGGCCTGCCATGTCTTAATATTCTTCCTGCTAAGGTGCCTGAAGGTCCCTCAGATGTCTGGTTCCAGCCTGCTAGTCTTTGAACTTGAGACATTCTAAGCACCCAGTAGTTGACTTAATAATTCGGGAGACTTGAAAGGCAGTCCAGGCAGCGGTCAGCCAGCTCTCTCCCGCCGAAAATCTGGATGGGCTGGATGCTCTCCCTAAGGGCTCCTCTCCAGGGACAGTTGCTTGAATCAAAGACTTAGGGGTCATGGCATATTCATTTGCAGACACAACAGGATCGTGTTAGCAGGTTGTCCTGGGGATGGGGGAGGGGGCAGCTCACCTATGTCTCTATCAGAGGCTGTGCCTTTGGACATGTAATAATCATTTCTGCTTGGCTTAGCATCATCAGAGCCTGGAATTGGGTTCTACCTCAAGGCCCCATGGCCTCGAAACCATGTCAAAGACAGGCCAACTCCTCAGCCCTCTGGCTGAGGACAAACCACTGCATTTGAGCTTCAGTGAGTCCCTACTGCCCCCATGGCCTTGCTGTGACCCCAATTCCCTTCCTGAAAAGATGGAGGTGCCATGGGAGGGTGGTGCTTACCTTCCCTCTTCTCCACAATTCCACACATCCTCCACCCCATCTCAGAGAGAGAAGAGTCCTTCCTTCTGTCCAATAACAACCTGGCCATTAAGTTTCCACCTCCACACACCTTCCCTGCACCCAAATCCTCTCCTTGCCCTCCAGCAACAAACAGGCTCAAGATCCGCCCTCCCCTCCTGCCCCATGCCAGAGGTGACCTTCCCAGGGTGGCCCTAGCTCTGGATCAGGCAGATCTGGATTCAAGGTCAGGCTCTATCACTTACCAGCTGCATGACCTTGAGCCAACTGTTCCATCTCTGCATCTCAGTTTCCACATCTGTAAAGTGGAAATACCAGTGCTTATCTCAGAGCAAGGATGGCTATGAAATGAGATAGTGGTGCTTGGAAGGGCTTAGCCTGGTGCCTGTCCTCTCAAGAAACTTGTGAGAAATGCAGAGTCCCAAGCCCCCTTGAGGTACGCTAAATGGGAATCTGCATTAATACCTTTAACTCAAGTGTTTCTTCTGTATAGGCAGAGCCACAGCACCATCTGAACCTCCAGATTCTATCTCATCTTCCTTCAGGAGAGAAATAATTTGACACTAATGCAGGGGGAGGCCCTCTGCATCTCTCCTTTCCTTCCTCTCGCCTTCTCCTGGAGCCCAACATCCACAAGGTGACCTCTGGTGTCCTCCCCAGTCTTAACTCACTCCATCTGCAGAACCAGTTCCCTCCACTAGTTCTGTCCAGCAATGGGCACAGCTGGTGCAGAATTCTTTTGAATGGCAAGTTGCAGGCTTATTGGAAAGGAAGTATGCAAAATACCTAAAAGAATAACTGATATGTGGAAGATACCTAATAAGGGGTAGGTGCTATTATTATGGAGCTGTGTGGCCTTGACATCCCTTAGCACAATGGAGCCTCAGTTTTATCACCAGCACCCAACACACAGCACTAATGTAACAGTACTAAGTAACAGAGAGTGGGTCTTACGGTGTGAGTTTAATCTGACTCTCAACTCAGATGTGAGATTCTCAACTCAGGAGAGATGACTCAATCTAGGATCAGCCAATGAAGAGGGGAGAATACAGATGGAGATGAGCCCAGGTACAAGAGCTGGTAGACCCAGAGCACGTGTGAGGAATAAGGAGGAGACCAGCCTGGAAAGAACAGGAGACATGCAGAGGAGAATTGGATTACACAGACAGAAGAACAGTGATGGCCAGCAGAGGACGTGGAAGGTCAAACTATGAAATTTGGGTTTATGCTGAAGGCACTAGGGAGCCATGGGGGATTTCGGATCAGGAAGTAGAGTGGCACATTGTGCAGAGGGAGACTGATCTAGGACAGGCCGTAGTGCTAAAAGAGGGGAAATGGATTTAAGAGATAATGCCAGGGTAGAATGTAGAGGATTTGTTGGCCCATCGGATGTGAGGAGGAGGAAGATGGAGAATCAGTCTGGCAACAATACTGATGACATCAGTGACAGGCGGGGCAGCGGGCAAACATGGGTCTGTTTCCAAGGGGAAAGTGGTGGGCTTTGTTTCAGGACTCCATCCCTCCATCCAGTCAGAAAGCTCAACACTGCCTGGGGTTCTGAGCATATCACAGTGCACCAAACAGTTCCCGCCCTCAGAGGAGCTACAGCCCAGTGATAGGATGACTCTGAAGTGCCTAGAGGACCCCCAGCTGGAGATGTCCAGGGGGCAATTCAGAGACGTGTGAGGGATGGAGGTTTTGGTACCATTCTCCCAACTTCCCTGGATGTACATTGTGGAAAGCATCAAGAGCTGGAGAAGTCATTGGAGCTTTCTTCAAGGCCCAAACTTCAACCCGGCATTTCTCATGGTACCCAGCCAAAGCTGGGTACCCGCCTCCAGCTGCCCTCTGCAGGGCCCTCTCCAAGGTAAGCACAGCAGAGGCAGCCCCCTTGGAGGTGCGTAGCTGGCCCAGCAGTCAGGGACTCTGGCCTCTTCATTACTGGCTGGTGGGGAGCCTAATGATTGCAGTCATCTGATTAGCGATCCATGCTTTCATGAGCTGAGCAGAGACACGGGCCAAAGAATCTGGACCCATCAGAGTAGCCTTGGCTACATTGTGATGTGAGTGAGGTTTTTCCATCAGTACTGCCTCACCTTCACCCCCAACACTTCCTTCCTTCCACTGTACATTATGTGCCCTGCACTTCTCCAGAACTCCCAGTGTGCTAACTGGTCTTCCACTCCCTTCACCCACCTAAACTCAGACTCTTATTTCCCCTCTACACTTGTTCTAGCCCCGGCCTTCCAACCCCCTAGATTCACCACACACCCTCCTGGCCCCTCTATGCTCAGTTAAGAAAAAAAACTCCACAGTTAATTAAATACTGATTACTTAGCATACGGATGTATCATTTAGAGATAAATTACTTGAATGATACTATGGGATTATATTTTTGTGTGCTCTAATTGTGTGGGTACAGATTACAATTCACTGTAGCTTTCCTGTGGTCAATGAGTAATGGATATTTATCTGTTTTTTAATGTTTATTTATTTTTTTATGTTTACTTATTTTTGAGAGAGAGACCAAGCAAGGGAGAGGCAGAGAGAGAGGGAGACACAGAATCCAAAGCAGACTCCAGGCTCCAAGCTGTCAGCACAGAGCCCGACATGGGGCTCGAACCCACAAACTGTGAGATCATGACCTGAGCCAAAGTCGAACATTCAACCCACTGAGCCACTCAGGCATCCCCAGTAATGGATATTTATATCTTTTTTATGGAATCCAGAGGCTAATATAACCAGTGTAAGTGATATAGAAGTTTAAGGCCCTATCTCTCTTTTTCTAACATAGGATAGTTAGAATGACAATCTCCTGGCATTCATTCCTTGGGCAGAAAGCAGCCCCTTGGTAACATAGCGCTCCAGTGTAAAAAGACGGTCTTCTCTGTTGCCATCTGCTCTATGATGCAGTTTCCAGGAATACACCATGGCGGGGGGGACTCCCTTTCCTTCAAAACCTACTCCTCCGGTGATTCTGTCAGCCCGGATCAGAAGCCTTAAAAATATACATTTTTCTTTGACGCTGTAATTCTACTTCCAGAAACTTATTCTAAGGAAGACGTATGTGCAAGGACGTTTGTGGAACACTGTTTAAAATAGCTCCACATAAAAATGGAAAGAACCTAGATGTAATATACACGCAGTGGGATGCTAGGGGAGTTATTTACTTAATGTCTCTCAGCCCGAATCACCCTTCCATATTCAGCTCTGTTGCTGGTATGAGGACTCAGTGCACTTCATCTCCCAGACCCCGGGACCGGCTGGCTTCCAGTTAGGTTCCAGCAATGGGAGGCCCTTGGCAAGATTGGAAGGCAAGGCTAGGGGAGAAGGGACTGAGTTCCTGTTTCTTCCTTTCCTTCCAGCTTCACCCCAGCAGCAACGGATGGCTCCAGCCTCCTTCATTTCTGCACTCCCAGACCCAGCCTTCTCAGGCTCCTCCAAGATACCAGCATCTGGTGGCATCCTGTCTTCCAAGGTCTGAGAGCCCAAGAACCCTGCTCTGAGCTCCTAGGTTCTAGTTTCCCCACATCTTTTCTTTCATTCCTCTAGCCCTACGGGTGGCACCTCCTTCCTGCAGTTATTATTTCTGTGTCCTCTTCTTGCACTATCAGCTCCCTAGCACATATGTAGCCAATTGCCTCTATTAGATTCCCTCTGTGTGAAATACTTTGTGTGGTGTCTGATTTCCTAACTGGATCCTGGCTAATATCGTATCCTTTCACACTCATCAGATGGAAAATGAAATTAGAAATGTGATGATACCAAGGGTTAGTTAAGATGTAAAGGACAGGAAATTTTATACATTGCTGATCGATTGTAACTTTATACACTAGTCCCCTCCACCACCACCCCCGTCCATCCATGGTTTCTCTTTCCACAGTTTCAGTTATCTGCGGTCAACTGGTGCCTGGAAGCAGATGATCCTCCTTCGGATATATTGTCAGAAAGCCAATAGTTGCCTAACACTAAGTCACAATGCCTACATCATCTTGTTACATAGGCATTTTATCATCTCACGTCAACACAAGAAGGATAACCACAGTACAACAGGATATTTTGAGAGAGAGACCACATTCACATAAATTTTATTACACTATATTGTCATAACTGTTCTATTACTATTAGTTATGGTCGTTAATCTCTTACTGTGTCTAATTCATAAATTAAATTTTATCATGGGTATGTAGGTATGTATAGGAAACAACATACCATGTGTAGGGCTTGATACTATCTGTGGTTTCAGGCATCCACTGGGGGTCTTAGAACATATCCACATAAATAAGGGGGACTACTGGGTGACCATTTCAGAGAGCAATTTGGCAGGCAGTACCTAGTAAAGCTAAAGATATGTACACCCTTCAACCCTGAAATTCTGACCCTGGGTATGAACTCCAAAGACATTCTTACAGGTTACACAAGAAGATAGCATCATTCCTTAGTTTTACTATCAATAGGAAATGGGTGAGTCAACTGTGGTATACTCATATAATGGAATCCTAGACAGCAGTTAAAAATGAACAAACTAAAGTTGCATACAGCAATATGAATAAAACTTAGAAACATCATTTTAAGTGAAGAAAACAACCTAAAATGGATGTGTACAGTAAGATATCATTATATATATATATATATATATATATATATATATATATATATATAATTTTAAGGCCTACAAAGCAATGCTAAACATTGTTGATGGGTATGCTTGATATAGTAATGGGTATATACTAATGCATGGAAAATGAGCAGTACTAACTATAGAATAATGGTCATTCCAAAAGGCAGGAAAGCAAATGGGATCAGGAAAAAGAACACAGAGACTTTGGGCTTATTTCTTAAGCCATGGTGGTAGGTACCATTAAAATGGGATTGTAGAGGCACCTGGGTGGCTCAGTCAGTTGGGCATCCGACTCTTGATATTGGCTCATTTCATGATCTCCTGGTGGTAGGATCAAGTCCCACATCAGGTTCTGTGTGGGGAGCCTGCTTGGGATCCTCTCTCTCCCTCTCTCCCTCTGCCTCTCTCACTCTCTCTCTCTCTCTCTCCCTCAAAATAAATAAATAAACAAAAAATAAAAATAAAAAAATTAAAATGAGAATTGTGGAAGACAGAGACTTAAAGAGGGTGATAGTCTGTGTCTAGGAGCAGAGAGGAAGTGGGGGCCAGGAGGCATACCAGGCATCAAAATCCATTAAAACAATTACATAAAAATATGATTGGGGCACCTGCCTGGCTCAGTCTGTAGAGCATGCAACTCTTGATCTTGGGGTCTTGAGTTCAAACCCCACATTGGGTGTGGAGCCTACTCAAAAAATTGTTTTTAATTAAAAAATTTTAAATATGATTTCTTGATATAAAGAGATGTTAAAAACATATTAGTAAAAATTAAGTGTACAAAACAGTATAATCTCATCAACCCCGTTTTATAAGGTATTATATATAGGTGTGAAGGGGAGAGAATTGGAAAAAAATATAGCAAAATGGCACTACTGCTTAGGGTAGGAGGATGATAAATGCCTTTTATGTGCTTCTTCACATTTATCATATTATCTTTTTGTTTCTGAAACAAATACAAACTTCTTATATAAGAAACTCTTTTTTATTTTTTTTAATTTTTTTAAAGTTTCTTTATTTCTGAGGGAGAGAGAGAGAGAAAGAGAGAGATCATGAGTGGGGGAGGAGCAGAGAGAGGGAGACACAGAATCCGAAGCAGGCTCCAGGCTCCGAGCTGTCAGCACAGAGGCTGATGCGGGTCTCAAACTCGAGAACTGCAAGATCATGACCTGAACGGAAGTTGGATGCTTAACCGGCTGAGCCACCCAGGTGCCCCTTATATAAGAAATTCTTAACGAATATCAATACTACCCAAAGCTATCTGTACATTCAATGCAATCCCAATCAAAATTGCACCAGCATTCTTCTCGAAGCTAGAACAAGCAATCCTAAAATTTGTATGGAACCACAAAAGACCCCAAAGAGCCAAAGTAATTTTGAAGAAGAAGACCTAAGCAGGGGCATCACAATCCCAGACTTTAGCCTCTACTACAAAGCTGTAACCAATGAGACAGCACGGTATTGGCACAAAAACAGACACATAGACCAATGGAATAGAATAGAAACTCCAGAATTAGACCCATAAAAGTATGGCCAACTAATCTTTGACAAAGCAGGAAAGAATATCCAATGGAAAAAAGACAGTCTCTTTAACAAATGGTGTTGGGAGAACTGGACAGCAACATGCAGAAGATTGAAACTAGACCACTTTCTTACACCATTCACAAAAATAAACTCAAAATGGATAAAGGACCTGAATGTGAGACAGGAAACCATCAAAATCCTAGAGGAGAAAGCAGGAAAACCCCTCTGACCTCAGCCGCAGCAATTTCTTACTGGACACATCCCCAAAGGCAAGGCAATTAAAAGCAAAAATGAACTATTGGGACCTCATGAAGAAAAAAAGCTTCTGCACTGCAAAGGAAACAATCAACAAAACTAAAAGGCAACCAACGGAATGGGAAAAGATATTTGCAAATGACATATCAGACAAAGGGCTAGTACCCAAAATCTATAAAGAACTCACCAAACTCCACACCCGAAAAACAAATAACCCAGTGAAGAAATGGGCAGAAAACATGAATAGACACTTCTCTAAAGAAGACATCCAGATGGCCAACAGGCACATGAAAAGATGCTCGATGTCGCTCCTCATCAGGGAAATACAAATTAAAACCACACTCAGATACCACCTCATGCCAGTCAGAGTGGCTAAAATGAACAAATCAGGAGACTATAGATGCTGGAGAGGATGTGGAGAAACGGGAACCCTCTTGTACTGTTGGTGGGAATGCAAACTGGTGCAGCCGCTCTGGAAAACAGTGTGGAGGTTCCTCAAAAAATTAAAAATAGATCTACCCTATGACCCAGCAATAGCACTGCTAGGAATTTACCCAAGGGATACAGGAGTGCTGATGCATAGGGGCAATCGTACCCCCATGTTTATAGCAGCACTCTCAACAATAGCCAAATTATGGAAAGAGCCTAAATGTCCATCAACTGATGAATGGATAAAGAAATTGTGGTTTATATACACAATGGAATACTACGTGGCAATGAGAAAAAATGAAATATGGCCTTTTGTAGCAACATGGATGGAACTGGAGAGTGTGATGCTAACTGAAATAAGCCATACAGAGAAAGACAGATACCATATGGTTTCACTCTTATGTGGATCCTGAGAAACTTAACAGGAACCCATGGGGGAGGGGAAGGAAAAAAAAAAAGAGGTTAGAGTGCGAGAGAGCCAAAGCATAAGAGACTGTTAAAAACTGGAGAACAAACTGAGGGTTGATGGGGGGTGGGAGGGAGGAGAGGGTGGGTGATGGATATTGAGGAGGGCACCTTTTGGGATGAGCACTGGGTGTTGTATGGAAACCAATTTGTCAAAAAATTTCATATAAAAAAATAAATAAATAAAATATTTACAAATAAAAAAAAAGAAATTGTGGTTTATATACACAATGGAATACTACGTGGCAATGAGAAAGAATGAAATATGGCCTTTTGTAGCAACGTGGATGGAACTGGAGAGTGTTAGGCTAAGTGAAATAAGTCATACAGAGAAAGACAGATACCGTACGTTTTCACTCTTATGTGGATCCTGGGAAACTTAACAGAAGACTATGGGGGAGGGGAAGGGAAAAAAAAAAAAAAAGGTTAGAGAGGGAGGGAGCCAAAACATAAGAGACTCTTAAAACCTGAGAACAAACAGGGTTGATGGGGGGTGGGAGGGCGGGGAGGGTTGGTGACGGGTATTGAGGAGGGCACCTGTTGGGATGAGCACTGGGGGTTGTATGGAAACCAATTTGACAATAAATTTCATAAAAAAAAAAAAAAAAGAAATTCTTAACAGTTTTTCTAAAACATCCTCCTAAAGAAAACCCTTCCTTATCCCCTGCCATGATCTCAACATGCCATTGTGGGGTTTCCCAAAGTGTGGAATGTTAGATGATTTGGGGTGGCCTTGTGCAGATTAAGCATTTCTTATATTCATAGATATGTTAATCTTAACATATGTTACAAAAATAGTTTCAATAAATGGCACTGACACAACTGGACGTTGATGTACAATAAAAAAAAAAATGAATCTAGACACAGACCTATACCCTTCCCCAAAATTAACTAAAAATGGATCACGGACCCAAATGTGAAATGTGAAACTATAAAACTCCTAGAAGATAAGGTAGGAGAAAAATAAGTTAGCACTTCAAACCCATGATTCAGTTGATACTCAAATTTTTTTAAATGGGATTCCTGCAGTGCAGGGGAGAGGGATTATCTTTTCAGTAAATAGTTCTGGGTCTGCAAGAAATCTATATGAAGGAAATGTCATTTAGACCCCTAATTCCCTATACACAGGTAGAGAATCAGTTCCAGGTATCCTATATTAAAGACAAAGCAACAAAGCTTCTAGATGGCAAACACAGTAGGATCTCTTCATGACTTTGGAGTGAAAATATTTCTTAAACAGAACAAAACATTACCAATCAAATAAAAAAATGATTGAAAAAACAGATTATTTTAAAATTAGGAACTTCTGTTTATCAAAGGACACCATTGGGAGAATAATTTTTAAAAAACAGAATTGAAGATGGTTGCAATATTTATAACCAAAAATAGATTCATTTTCAGAATATATAAGCCCTGTGAATCATAATAAAAAGATAGACACAAGGGCGCCTGGATAGCTCAGCTGGTTAAGAGGACAACTCTCGATTTAGGCTCAGGTCATGGTCTCACAGTTCATGGATTCAAGTCCCACGTCAGGCTCTGCGTTGACACTGCATTCTGTCTCCCTCTCTCTGTTTCTCCCCTGCTCACTATCTCTCTATCTAAATAAAAAAAAAAAGATTTTTAATTAAAAAAAAAAAGACCACACAACTGAAAACTGAGCCAAAGACTTGAACAGGCACTTCACAAAAGAAGATGCCAAACTACCTCACAAACATGACAGAGGAATGCTTGTGGAGAACGGGCAGTTCTGTCCTCCTCAATCTCAGAGGTGATCAGATGGGTCCATGTACTCTTAGATTTTCAATCCATGGAGCTGTACACTCCATGTACACACATTTTGTGTACTTTTCTGTACCTACACTATCCTTCAGCAAAAATATTGTTTAAAAAAAGAAATTTGGGGGACGCCTGGGTGGCTCAGTTGGTTAAGTGTCCGACTTCGGCTCAGGTAATGATCTCATGGTTTGTGGGTTTGAGCCCCACATCGGGCTCTGTGCTGACAGCTCAGAGCCTGGAGCCTGCTTTGGATTCTGTGCCTCCCTCTCTCTCTGCCCCAACCCCACTCATGCACTGTCTCTGTCTCTCAAAAATAAATAAACATTAAAAAATTTAAAAAATAAAAAATAAAATAAAGAAATTTGGGTAAAGAAATAAATAGCACTTTGGGGCTTTTGCTGACTTAAAGACAACTTAGCAACATAACAATGCACTGCATTGCTTTCAAAAAGAAACAACAGAAAGACAGACCAAAAATAAGTAGAAAGGATTTCCTTTGAGGGGAAGAGTGAGAATAAGAGGGAGGGAATATGAATAAATATCAGACTTCTCTCCATCTATCTTTTTTTGTTATCAATCTTAATTCGCAAGCATGTGAATAATCAATACAATTTTTTAAAGTAGGCTCCATACCCAATGCAGGGCTTGAATTCACGACCCAGAGATCAAGACCTGAGATCAAGAGCCAGATGCTCCCCTCACCAAGCCACCCAGGTGCCCCAATAATCAATACAATTTTAAAATAAATTATTTTTAAGAAACAATCAATTTTAAATTAAGTTCATAATCAAGGTATTACATACATACAGCAAAAATTATGACAGCATTAACATGAATGGCTAAAGTCATGCAGTAGGAAAGATTTCCAGGTGATTGGGCATGCTGTCACTGCCCATGTCACAACCATGGCAGACCTTGCTAATCTACCTAGGTCTTTCCCACTGAGCCTAGATTGCACCTCAGAATCCAAATCAACATAGGACTCTACACAGCAGTGACACAAGAGCTGAAATATGCTTGCCATCCCTATCTGATGATATCAGGTCTCAAAGAAGTAGGTCAAAGCAGTCATAAATCCACCTAGGTCTCCTGACCCTTCATGTCACTAATGTGAAAGCTGAGGATGAGACAGAAGGAGTGGCTTTCCCAAGGACACACCAGGAATTTCATTTTCCCTCTGCTACACCATCACCCCAGCCTTAGAATTTCAGCCTGAAGAATGGAGCCCCCTGTGCTTCTGTCATCCCGTTCAGCTGAGTAGAGAAGGCAGACAGAAGCAGTCAGCTGTGACAAGCTCTTCAAGAACTCCCAGGTAAGAATATCACAGCTCACCCTTGCATCAAGCCTTTTCCTAAATCCAGAGTTTTTCCCTTCCCTGAACAACCAGGCCACTTTCTTCCCTAACCACCACCACCACAGAGATGTCTTGTTGAATCACAGTGGTGATCTTGCTATTTCTCCACTCAGAAATTTACCATGGCTCCCTATGTCTTCAGTCCCAACCCTTAACCTGGTATTCTAAATAGTTTGTGATGAGACCCCAAACTGCCACTCTTTGTTAATATCAGCTTACTGCCCCTATGACCTCCAGCTTCATCTACCTCCAGATCTGTGTTCATGCTGTTCCAACTGCCTTGTCCTTTCAGTGAGTCCCAGAGAGTGAAACAGGGATGCTTTAAAGTTGTGCTTCCATGCCCTGGGATGAAGCTGACCCATGGAGTGTGGCCAACAGTCTCCAGCTGAAAGGAAAAAGGGTTCCTGGGACTGAAGCCAGGTCAAACAGTGGAAACTTTCTCTTGATCATTCTCAACCTCCTTTAGATAAAGGACCCTTTGAAAATCTGATTAAAACTATGGACCCCATCCCTAGTCAAATACACCAAACACAACATTTTTCATTTAATATCAAAGGGCAGGGAGAAGAGACCCCAGCTTAAGAATCATGCCCCATGATGCTATGATAGCAGTCAGTCACCGTTTCTTTTGTGTTTATTATGTGTCAGGAATGTCCTAAGCACTACAGGAATTACCTTATTTAATACCCTCAATACCACCATGATTAATCCCAACTTTGCAGACAAAGAATGAAGGCACCGAGAGATGGTAGGCACAGAACCAGAATTCAAATCCAAGTCTTTCTGACCCCACAGACCTCTTAAACGACTCACCAAAGTTTTTGATTCCGCACCAACTACGTCAGAATTTCCTGGGCCTATCATTTAAAAGTGCAGGTCCCCAACCCCATGTCAAGTCTAATGAATCAGAACCTCAGGAGATTCTGCATTATTTAACAAGACCCCCCCCAGTTGATTCCCAGTACCCTAAGACTAGAAGTTGCCACATACACTGGACTGTCTGCCCCAATAAGTGGTGGCTGAGTGGTCCAGCTATTATGAGTGTGTAACAAATTACCCCAAAACTTAATGACATAAAGCAACCACCATGTTATCTTGCTCCCATATTTGTGGGTCAGGAATTCAGGAGAAGCATCACCTTTGCCGGACTTTATTGGTCAAAGCAGTCCCAAGCTGGCCCAGATTCAAGAGGAAAGGAATTAGACTCCACCTGTTGATGGGCATGACAAGGTCCCATTGTACGCAAGCACATGCAATGGGAGCTGGTGTTGCGGCCATCTTTGAAAAGGGCAATCTGCCACTCGAAACCTCTGCTCACCTGCAAAATCGCATCAGATCGACCAGGCTGCTTCCGCGCACAGCCTAGAGAGAACAATGCTTAACATTCATCAAAGTCACTTTTTTAACAGGCTTTCCCAGGCTTCATGGTTCACCCTTTCTGCTTCAGGAAGAGCCACAGTAGCTGCAACACACACCTCAAAGGCCACTCTCAGGAAGTGCCCTCTGTGACAATGCTTTCCCAGCAGCTCATGATCTCACGGACTAATACAAAAATATGTGTTCACCCAGCTTTCTTCTGCACTCAGGTGGCCTCATCTAGGACAGAGGGTTAAGTCTAATGGGAGACCCAGAATCAAAATGAAGAAGGTTCAACAAGACATCATGGGTAGAGAATGTAAATTGGTAAAAAAAAAAAAAAATTTTTTAAATAAACCTTTTCAAAGGGCAGCTTGGCCACATGTATCAAAATGTAATATCTGCATATTCTTTGACCCAGCATGTCCACTTCTAGAATTTAACCCAAGGAGGTAGCGGCCCAAATGTGAGAAGACATTTGCATAAGCAGGAACATACAGTGTTGTTTATGATGGCAAAAAATTAGAAGCAACCTTTCCACCATAGGTTGATGACATCAGGCAAATAATTGTAGTCCATTAATACTAATTTTCAAAGAATGATGTAGATCTATATAGACTGATATGGAAAAATCTCCAAAACATATGGTTAAGTGGGGGGGGGGAGGATTATTCGAACAGTACATATCATAAATCATATTTCTATAAAACTCTTTGTATGCTTCAACCCAAAGAGAGATGGCTGGAAGAAGGCCCCCTGGGTGATAGCATTTGGTGCGAATTTTGCTTTCTTCTATTTTCATTTTAGAAGACAAGGATACTGTGGCACATAAAGGTCAAAGAGTTTCCCCACCATCACACGGCCAGTGAATGGCAAAGATGGGAGCCAAACCCAGGCAGTCAGTCTCCAGAGTCCATGCTGCTACCCGTGAGGCTATCCTGCCACTCTGCAGCAATTTGATATAGCATTTTTACCAAAACAATAAAGCTCTTTTTTTTTTTAAGTCACCAAATTAGCCTTAGGAAGCTTTAAGTTTCCAGAAGGAGCCACCATGGGTCCCTACAGAGGATTCTCCTACCCTTTCAACCCAGCTAAGTGTGCAGACAGAATTCCTCCTGGGAGAGGTCCAAGGGTCGACAAGGTCTGTGCCAGGAAGCCCCCCTGGTGCAAACGGGATGTTAAGGAGACCCAGTGGGAGGTTTCCCCCCCTTGGGTGGGAATGTGGCGGTCCTTCAGTTCTCTGAGAGACCAAACGTCAAGAAAGAGACCCCCTAGAGCCTGCAGACCCAAGCCACAGCTCCTGCCCACCCCCCTGCAAGGCCAGAAAAAAGTTATTATGATAAATATCTGCTTCAAATGAGACCTTGATGGCTAGAGAGTGAGATCACCAGATACGTGACATCAGAGGAACTCTTCGTATCCTTGGACTCAGGCAGGCCCAGCAGGAGCTGCCGCGTGAAGGACGAAAGGAGTCTCTAGGGGAAACTCATCCCAAGGGAAGAGAGAACTGAGGCCCAGAGCTTGCGCCAAAGATGAGGATGGGGACGATTCTGAGCACAGCTCTACTGTGTGCCCCAGAGTAGCCCCAGTGCCCTTGTGCTTAAGACCTGGTACAGGTGGCCCCATAAACACAAGCTGAAGTCTGAGGAGCTGTTTCTCTCCTATACCCCAGGGTCCCTTCAAGCAGCAGAGTCAGCAGCCACCCCTCAGGACCCTTGGTACACACAGTGACACAGGAGTTGTGGCCACCTTCAGCCTAAGGGACACAGCTGACCCTTTGGGCTTCAGTAGGACTGGAGAAAAGTGGTGGATGCTTGTGGTTGCCAAAGGCACATGAGGCGTCGTGAGGATCCCAAACAACGTGGGAAGGGATTTGCGGTATCAGGAGTTGGCCAGACCAGTGAGGACTTGGTTAGCCCCAGGGAGAGTATGTAGTATGAGAAGCAGACGGTCAAGTGCAAATCCTCGGTCAGACAGGAGAGAGACTAGATGTACGATCCTGTGTCCTAGGCCTGCCCTGATGAGGAGGGGGATCTGCTTCCCCCCACTTGGTTGTCCCTTTACCATCCTCCACCCTTCCTCTTTCTCCACTCTTTTTTTTTTTAATTTTTTTAATGTTTATTTATTTTTGAGAGAGAGACAGAGTGCAAGTAGGGGAGGAGCAGAGAGAGAGAGGGAGACCCAGAATCCGAAGAAGGCTCCAGGCTCCGAGCTGTCAGCATAGAGCCTGTCGCGGGGCTTGAACTCACGAACCTCGAGATCATGACGTCAGCCGATGTCGGACACTTAACCGACTGAGCCACCCAGGCGTCCCCCTCCTTCTCCACTCTTAACCCCTCTCCCCAGGTCACTTTCAATGCCCCCCACATGGTTTCAGAGCCTGGGTCTATGTCTTCCTTCCATCAGGAGTCCGGAAGACTCAGATGGAGCTGCCAAGCTGGAGGCAGAAGAGATCTGAGTCTGGAAACTTTCCTTTTAAAGCAGAGCAAGAAACAAATGGTTCTCCAATCCACCAGGATCGCCTTGGGTTGGAAATTTAAAATGCATTAAGGTTGAGAGGCCCATAAACATGTCATAACACGCTCTGCAAGCTGCTGCCTCTGTGACTCATGGGCACGGGAGCCCCGGAGGGCACAGGCAGGCATATTTGCCACACACAGATGGGCACACACATTCATATGTGCCCATCCCTGGAACACACTCCCTCCACACCTGTGCATGTATGTGCACGCACTCTCTCCACGGACAGACACACGCAGCTCTGTGCACACGGTCCCCCAAACGATGTCCGTACAAAGCCCCTGCACACACACTCACCCCTCACATAGGAAGAGATGTGTAACTACACTCAGCCCTACCCGTGTGCATAAATATACATATCTGCTGCACTCACACACGCACACAGGTTTACACACATAGTCACTCCACAGACATGCACACACCTTCACCATGCACATGCACACACATGCATACACACATACCTCCACATTTATACACATCTCACAGAGATAAGTCCAGACCCCAGGTTCACCCTGGGTGGGAGGCAGACATTCTCCCTCCCCACGCACAGACACACACAGATGTACACACTCACACACACTGATGCCACCCACATCTACACGGATGTGTGGGCACGTTCAAATGCACTCATCCAAAATATAGACATTCATACGCATACACGCTCATCCCACACCAAATGTATGCATTTACTTTACCCAAAGCAAAGATGTGCACAAACATGAACGCACACCCACCCGCAGGGAGTGTGTATACATATGCAGCCCACAGAGACGCATAATCAAATAAACATTTAGCATTCCTACAAACTTCAACAACCATCTGGGTGACCATCCAACAGCCTGGACTCTGGAGTGTTTTAAGCTTCTCTTCTCTGAAAATGCCACCATTTGCCAGTGGCTCAACCAAAAACCTGAACATCACCCTGGATTCTACCATGTTCCTCGCCCTCCACAGCCAGGCCATTTGTGAAGGTAACCATTTCCGTCATCTCTGAAGCCTCCTCCCCTCCGAGGCACCGTCTCTCACCTGCACCACTGCTACAGCCCCCTCCCAGCTGTCCTCATTTCTGCTGTTGCCACCTACAATCCATCCTTCACGTGTCAGCCCGGAGAAAGGACCTTTTGGTGGCTTCTATGGCACTTTAAATAAAATGCAGACTCCTTACCAAGCCTGCAAGTCTGCCTGACCAGACCGCTGTCTCTCATGCCTGGACCTCACCTCACACACCTGCTGCCCACTCACCATACTGGCTTCCTTTCCCAGTCTCAAGCACACCAATCCCCTCAGGACCTTTGCACATACCGTTCCCTCCACGAGGGATGATCCTCCCCTGCCTCTTCCTTGGCCTACACTCACCGTCTCCATTGAAATGTCACCTGCACAGAGATGGCTTCCTTAATTATCTAATCTCAACAGCATGCTCCCCATGATTTGCAATCCCCTGTATCTTGTTTCCTACATAGCCCTTACTGCCACAAGCAATTTCTTTACATTTATTGTCTGTCTTTCCCTCTAAACCTGCGCAGTCCAATAGAGTAGCCACAGGGAGCTATTTAAATTGAAATGAACCAAAATTAAATTAATTTAATTTAAATTAAACCAAAACCCAAAATTCAGTTCCTCCGTCCAACTGGCCACATTTTGAGTGCTCAGAAACCACAGGTGGCTAGTGGCTGTTCTACTGGACAGGGTGAGCGTTTACATCATTGCGGAAGGTTCTCTTGGATGACATTGCTCTAGCATGCAGCTTTGAGAGGGCAGGGCGATGGCTCTTCTACTCACCAGTGTTGACTCTGTGCCCAGCATGCTGTTTGGCCCACGGAGGGGCTCAGGAAGTATTTACTGAATGAACTCACACATGTGCACACAGTCATAAAAGGAGATACACCCTCCCATATATCAAAGACCCTACTCAAATGCCACCTCTTTCTTGAAGCCTCTTGTCATCCTTCTCCTCTCCCTTTCCCCCAGCCCCAAGCTTATACCTCTGTGACAGAAGGGTCCTTACGGGCCACAGAGCTGAGTTCACCACAGTCACCTTTATCTTCCACTGGCTGTGAGAAGAGAGGAGAGAAGGAAGTGTCTGGGGTCATGTCCTCGTGAAGCCCGCTCTGTCCATCTCTTTAGGGACAGTAGAATAACTACAGTTAGTGCACAAGCCCTGGACACAGGTAATCCCAGGTTCACACCCCAGCTGTGCCTCTTACTAGCCATGACTTTGGGTCATTTGCTGTACCACTCTGAGCCTTGATTTCGTCTGGAAAATGCACACAATGATGCCTACTTCATGGAAACACTATGAGGATCGAAAGAAATACCATATGTGGAAGATGTCACACAGCGTCGCTTGGGGGGGGCATTGCCTACCTCAGCAGAAGTAGGACTCATTTACATCCTGCCAGCTCTCTACTCAGTCTTGTGTGGAAAGTTTATTCTCGATTCATTCCAGCAATGTCTGAAATTCTTTATAGATGAGGGCTGCAGGTCACTGCCCAGACAGCCTAATGATTAACTAGGCTCTGATCCCGGCCAAGTGGCTGCAATTCTGAAGCAAAACAATCAATGGCCGTATCTCAGTAATTAGTTTACATGGTACTGAAAGACTAGTGCTCCTACAAATATTTTGTTAAAAGGAAGTCATGATTACCACTGAACCCTAAACGTGGTCCTGAGATGGGGCGGGGTCAGTCACTGAGCTGCAGTCGGCCTTCGGGCTTGAGATTCTCCAGGTAGGCTGATGGAGGAAGAAGGTCTTGGGCAAAATAAATGATCCGACAGAGAAGAGCATGCCCCATGAGGAAGCAGCTAGCTCAGGAGGAAAAAGAAGGGGACCTCACGGGGAATTCAGCCATCAGGCAAAATACAGCATTGTGTGGTGGTAAACTCATGGCATCTGACACCAAACGGCCTGGGTCCAGTCCCAGCCTGCTCCTCACTGGCTGGGTGACCCTGACTGTATTACTTGTCCTCTCTGTTCCCTTATCTGCGAAGCAGGGATAACAGTAATACCCACTTCAATGGGGTGTTTGGGGGAGTATATTAGTTATTATTTAGAAAGTGCTTAACATGGAAACTGGTGCACATTGAGCTCTATCCCAGGGTCTGTTAAGTTGGCGGAGAGAGAAGTACTGAGATCTGGGCAACCTCTCTCAGCATGGCCCTCTCTTTTCCCCTTATCTCCTCACCAAACCTTTTTCTTATTTTCTTTAAAGTCCCCCACTCCCACCCCCCACCCCCACCCCAATTCTAGGCCAATCCCATCAGAGTCCCAAAGTGGTTCTAAAGGAAATACAGGAGACCCAAACCTGGGGAAAGATGCTCAGCCACTCGTCTCATTATCATCCAGGGGTGGGAATTCAGATGGCATCAGAGATCCGGAAGGGTCCCACAGAGGACCAAGATATACTCAGAACGCTTCCTGAATGAGTGCACCTTTATTCAGTTGGAAATCTTGATGCAGCATGTAACTCTCAGGGTAGGCTTCACACATCCATGATTCAAATTTTTTTAATACTGAAATAACACGGGTACACTAGCAAAAACTGACTGCATTTCAGTACTTAACAACAATGCAGTGTACGAGAACATCAGAATATTAAATCCTTAAAAGTCTTAGAATCCCACTATCATTCCCAGATTTCATGGTCAAGGGCTGTTTGGGAAGGGCCTGTCCCCTGAGGCAGCCCCTCAACACTGTGAAGCCTGGGGCCAGGGGCGTGGAGCAGGGTGTGCGGAAGAGGGAGAAAGAGAATAAATCATTGAAAAAGACAGGTGGGTATCAGGCAGCATAGGACCCCCAAAGATATTCACGTTTTAATTCCTGGGATTTGTGAATGCTACCTTACAAGGCAAAGGAGACTTTGCAGGGGTGCCTGGGTGGCTCAGCCGGTTAAGCATCTGATTTCAGCTCAGGTCATGATCCCACAGCTCATGAGTTTGAGCCCCATGTCAGGCTCTGTGCTGACAGCCCAGAGCTTGGAGCCTGCTTCAGATTCTCTCTCTCTCTCTCTCTCTCTCTCTCTCTCTCTGCCCCTCTCCTGCTCATGCTCTGTCTCTGTCTCCTTCAAAAATAAATATTAAAAAAAAAAGTATCATCCACAGACGATTTATTAAAAAAAAAAAAAAAAAAAGGAGACTTTGCAGATGTGATTAAGGATCTGAAGGTGGGGAAAGGATTCTGGATTTTCCAGGTGGGTTCAATGCTATCACAAAGATCTTTACAAGAGGAAGGTAGGAGGGTCAGAAAAAAAGAGAAGATCCAATGACAGAAGCAGAGGTAGAGTCACAAGCCAAGGAATGTGGGAAGCCTGGAGAAGCCAGAAAAGGCAAAGCCACAGACTCCCCGCTAGAGCCTCCAGGAGGAACACAGCCTGCTCAGGCATTTTAGACTTCTGACCTCTAGGCCTGTGAGATGATACACTTGTTGTGTTAAGCCGCAAAGTGTCTGATAATCTGTCACAGCAACAGTAGGAAACTAATACAGAATCCATAACAGATAGGCAGGCGATTAACTCAACAAAGATTTGTCAAAGGCCTACTATGTGTGCCAGGCACTGCTCGGGGCAAATAATAAATGAGTAAACCAAGTGGGATCATTTCAAATAGTTAAAATAGCATGAAAAAAATAAGAAAGGTGGACGTGACAGAAAGTTACCCATTGCCGGGAGGGGCTACCTCAGGTGGAGCAGTCAGGGAAAACCTCTCCGAGGAGGTGGCCAGAGTGATGAAGAGCAAGCTGAGCTAAGACCTGAGAGAAGAGCATCGTGGACTGTATGGTTCAACCTTGACTCCCTAACAAACTGCCCCAAAATTTAATGGCATAAAACAACAACCATTTATTTGCTCCCAATTTTCAAATTTGCTGGAGCTCCTGGAAAACAGCTCACCTCTGCTTCATGTAGCACCAGCTAGGATGGCCCACCTGGGGCTGGAGGGTACAGTTCCAGTACGGGTCACCCATATGGTCCAACAAGCTGGTCCAGCTGTCAGCTGGGAGCTCACCTGGGGCTGTCAGCTGGCTGTGACAATTAGTCTCCACATGGCTGCTTGGGCTTCCTCACAGGATGGCAGCCGTGCTCCAAAAGGAAGGCAACAGACGCTGCCAGTCTGAAACTGGCATAGAGTCATTTCTACCACATTTTATTGGTCAAAGCAGCAGCAGTCCAACTCAGAATCAAGGGGACAGAGAAACAGATTCCATCTCTCAGAGGGAGAAGGGACAAATAATCTGCAGTCACCTTTCACCCACCACAGACACCAAAGGCACTGGAGTTGCAAAAGTCCTGAGCTAGGAATGACCTCGGTGAGTTTGGAGACAGAAGTGTGGCTGGAGAAGAGAACAAGCTGGCAAAGAGGAGAATGGTAGATGAGGTCAGAGAGGAGGGCAGCTACTGGATCGCACAGGGCCTGGAGGCTCTACTGATGAGTTTAGATTTTATTCCAAGGTAATGGGAAACCATTGGAGCAGTAAGTAACATAATCTGATAGACGGCTTTTTGGTTTTCGTTATTTGTGTGTGTGTGTGTGTGTGTGTGTGTGTGTGTGTGTGTGTGTGTGTAGTTTGTTTCTTTATTTTTTTTAGTGTCATTCTTCATGCTGAGTGCAGAGGGGCGAGGGGGGGGAAGCAGGTTGCTATAGTAGGACCATTCACTGAGATAGAAAACAATGAGAGGGCACACGGCTTGGTTTTAGCTGTCCACTTTTTCTTTTTGTGAACAGTGATGGAAGGGAGATTGGGGAAGAGTCTATTTTAGATTAGCTGCACCTAGGGAATAACAGAGAGTGGCAGTTAACAGCAGGGGCCTTGGCCATTGTCAGCTTATGACCTTGAGCAGATAACCTTTCCTTTCTTAACCTTAGTTTCCATAAAATAGGGGATAATAATATCTATCCTATACAGTTATTGGGCAGCTTAAATTAATGAGGTTATTAATTCACTCCACAAATGTGTACTGAAGGCCAACTATGTACTAGAGAAAGATTACAATGACTGTACCTCCATGGAGCTTACAATCAAACACAGAGTGATACAGGTACATAAATAATTCCGTGCCTCACACACACACCACTGCTCAGTAGCTATTTTTATTGTTGCATTGGAGGGGCCTATGGCACCCTCAGGTGGAGAGTTGCAGTAGTCAGTTGGCTACTCAGCCTGGCTATCTCTCTCTGCAGCTCAGTGGCCATTTATTGAGCACCTACTATGTGTCGGCCACTGAACGAGGCTCTTCCACATCCACTCTCCCTTCTCATCTTCCCCAGAGTGGAGCTGTTAGGAATTCAGGGTCTCAGGTGCCAGGCTGAATAATTTACACCAGGTACCCAAAGGGCTGTATGATCTGGCCCTTGAGGCGTCACAGACACACAAGCAAGCAGTTTGTCACCCCTGCTTCTTCTGGAATCAGATCGTAGGACACACTACCAGTGTGCCAGGCTCTCTAAACTTTCCACTTGTATTATCTCATTACATCTTCACAATGGCCTTACGAAATAGGTTCTGTGTTGTCCCCCTCCCACAGATGGGAACACGGAGGCCCAGAGTTGCAAAACAAGTAATTGGCAGACCTGAAATTTAAACCCACACAGGCTGACTCCAGGGACCACTATCCCCTACTGCCACATAGCCATTGGTGCGAATCCCCAAATGTAAGGACGGTGGGAGACCCTGCAGCCTCCTCTGTTATGGGGGGAGGCACAGGAGGCTTCTGTGGGGCCAGCAAGGACCAAAGCAGCATAACGTTGCAGGAAGAAAATCAGCCTGGGAGTAAGAGCCCTATGGGGTCTGACTCTACCACATCCTAGCTGCAGACCTTAGCAAAGAACCCTGGCTTCACTTGGCCTCCGCTTCCTTTCAGTAACACCAAGATCATCATTCATTCATTCATTCAACAAATAAGTACTGAGAGTCTCTTACGTGCCAGGACCTGTGGCATAAGCACTGTCCCCCGTCCTCATGAATCTGACATCCTAGCTAGGAAGACAGATGATAAAACAAGGCAACAGACAAATACAATATTTTCCAGCCATAATGAGCACCGTGACAGAAATTAGCAAGGGGCTGAGAAGGAGGAGAGGAAGGGACTTGCTTTGGACAAGAGCACCCAGCAGAAGGATAAGAAGGAGCTGGCCATGCAGAGAGGAGAAGCAAGAACATCTGGGCAGAGGGAGAAGAGAGGCAAGGGCCTCAGGAAATTTGGGAACCGCAAGAGCCCAGCGCAGCTGATGGGCAATGAAGGGATCACAGCATAAGATGCTCCTCAACTCTTGCCAGCTTGTCCTGAGCAGGAAAGAGGATGGTGCTTGCCAGACATTAGGCATGATGCCTGACATGCGGTAGACACTTAATAAATGTGAGTTCTCTCTCCCCCTCCCCCAGCCAGATGCTCTGGGCCCAGAAAGAGGCTCCTTCTCTGGGGTGGGTGGGGGAAGGGTGGCAGGGCAACCCCACCTCCAGCCATCTCGGGGTCCCCGAGCCCCGAGCCCGTTTGCCACCATCGAAGTGCACACTTTCTCTCTTTGTCTAATTATTCCTAATTGGGAGAAAAATTGTTTGGCAAATCAGCTGGCATCTCCTCAGCTCCGGTGTCCTAGCAACCCAGCTCTCGGGGGTGACATTGGGGAGGTGGCGCTCCAAGGCTTCCGCGCTGCAGGGAGACCGGGGCAGGGCGGCGCCAGGCTCCCCCGGGGTGACCTCTCCTGCGCCCCGGCCACCACTGCGCACTCCAGCGAGGCCAGCAGCGCTCGCACAGGCCAAAGCGGAGCCTCAGCCTTTCTGGAAAGCAGAAGGTGTCTCAGAAATAGATTTCTAATTTTCCAGCCACCTGCTCGGCTGAAAGATATTCTGGAGTTTATAATTACTTTTCAGGCACTTAACTAGAGTCTAGTTTCTAGGGCAACTTGATGCATCTCTTAATGTGTTTTTGGCTAAATCGCACCTTGCAGCTCAGCCGGGGCGGCCTGAGAGTGCCCTAGCCAGGCCCAGCGGAGGGTCCCGCATCCCGGGGTCAGGCCTTTGAAGAATAGTGATACTGACCACAGGGAACTGGAAGGAGCAAATGTGATGGTGTGGGTCGGGCTCCTGGCGCCCCCGCACGTGGCCCTTGAGAATATTTAGCAGCCGTAGTAATGGGTCTAATGGAAACAGATGGCGTGGCCTCCACCCTCGGGGAGCATGCAGGCTCAGCAGCCAGGCCTCAGGGGCAGAACCACCCTCCATCGCCCAGGAGCTTCATGGCTGGGCTAGGATTTGAATCCCAACCGCTCCATTGACTGGCTGTGTAATAATGGCAAGTTACCCACCACCTAGGTGCCTCAGTCTCCCCTCCTGGGAAGTAGAGATAATCGTGGTGCCTGCTTCAGAGAGTTGTGATGGGGCTTAACACAGTTAATTCATGGAAAGCGCTCAGCGTAGTACCTAGCTCATACAGAGTGAGCACTGAGTAAATAGTCTATTATTGTTATTATTGAAAAATCACAGAACAGCTCCTGGAGGGCCAGGAAAGTCCTGTGTGGGCCACAGGAGACAGAAATGGCTTCGGGGAACTCACAAACTAGAACAGAGGTCTCCCAGAGGAGGAAAATATATACATATTGTAACTTCTAATTTGTATTTTTATCTTCTCCTTTTTGATTTATATTTAATGTATATCTTACAATGTGTGTATTCTATAATATATATATATATATATATATATATATATATATATATATATATATTCAGGGGCCTCTCTCAAGAAGGTTCCAAGGACAGGGGAACATGGTTCAAAAAAAAGGGTAGCACAAAAAAAAAAAAAAAAGGGGGTAGCACAGAGGGAGTAAAACAAATTATTTTAAATGAAAGGGGCCCTAGGTGTCATTTGACTCACCCCCACCCACATTTCATACGTGGGGACACTGAGGGCCAGAAAGCGGGTCACACTTAACCCAGAGTCATTCCAGAAACAAGGATCCCCCTGAGGGATCCACAGAAAGCCCATGAAGCAGGCCCTGCAAGCCTTCCAGGAGACAAGAGCCCCGTGGGCCGCACAGTCAGGAAGGCTTCCTGGAGGAGGAGCACAGGTACCAACCTTTGAGTGGAAAAGTGCGGTTCCACATGGGCAAACCAAAAACAGAGAAGCAGAGCCATTGCTTAGAAAGCCCCTCCCACTGGGCTCCCCAAGGGTCATGACATGGGTGAACACCCCCACCAGAGCCAATTCCAGACATCAGGGGTTTTGCAACTGGCAAATTTCCTGAATCTGTAACAATCTGTTGTGAGCTGGCGCCAGCATGCCCTGGAGGGTCTCTCACCCAGGTCATGATCATTTGACCCTGAGGCCTCCTCACTCTGAATTTCTACCTCCCCCTGGTCCTCCCCTCAGTCTCCCTTCTTCAGGAGAAAAAAAAACTCAGTCCACATTTTTGTTGCCTGTCTGTCTTCTTTGGCTCTCTCTCTCTCTCTCTCTCTCTCTCTCCCCCCCTCCACCCCTTTCTCTCAATGTACCTGGTCATTCTTTGACCTGGGATGGGGGACCACAGGGGATCGCCTCCCTGACTCCATATTTTGGGGTCTCTCTCTCTCCCAGTTCTGCCTGCATGCATCTGGGTCTCTCAGCCTCCTTGGTACCTCGACTTCAGAGCACGTCTGTGGGTCCCCTTGGCTGTCTGTCACCTCTCTGGGCCTGTTTCTGTCTCCAAGTCTCTCTCTGGCTCTGAGTGTATGTGAATGGGGGCAGTGAACATCTGGGCTTCTCTGTCTCAGATTCTGTCTGTCTGTCTGTCTGCCTGCCTGTCTGCCTGACTTCTCTCTGGGCCACTCTCTAAGTTGGTGATTCTCAAAGTATGGTTCCAGAGCCAGCAGCATGACTTGGAAATCTGGTAGAAATGTGCATTCTTGGCCCCACCCCTGACAAAGATTCCCTCCTTGACCAAACTCCACTCAGTCTCCACGGAGCTCTTTTTCAACTAGGCCTCGATTTCCATGTTCTTTGTGTTGTCCAGATTTAGCAGGAATCCTGCTAAGTCCATTTAACCAGAACCCTCCCCGCCCCCACCCCCCCCCCCACACACACACACACACTCACTAATCAGGTTCCTCAGCCTCCACCCACCCTCCCCCAACCAGATGATGTCTGATCACCCTGGCCTGCCCCCAGCAAGAATCCTATCAGGCAGAATCCTCCAGCAAGAATCCTATCAGCCAGAATATCCCCTGACCCCTGATGTTTCCTCTCAGTAGTTTTCCATCCGCTGACCCCACCCCTGTGCCTTAGCTTTAAGTTTCCACTTGCCTGTGCTGTATTCAGAGCCAAGACCAATGTCTCTCATTGCGAAAGCCCATTTCAGGGGTCCCTACATCTATCCAGGTAGACTTCCAGCTAGAATAAAGTCTTCCTATCATGCTCCAACAAGCACCATTGAGTAGTTTCCTCTTTAAAACCCAAGACAGACTGAATCTGAAACTCTGGGAATGGGGCCCAGCAATCTGTGTTTCTAGAAGCCCCTCCAGGTGGCAGGATGTTTCTGATACAGGTCAAGCTTAAGCACCAAGGCAATCTCTCTTCATGGCTCTGTTAGGAGGAGGGGGATGGCAGGGGACTCCGACCTCTTGGCTTTGTCTGTCCGTGTCACTCACTCTCCTTTGTAGGTCCATGTCTATCTGTCACACCCAAGGCCATTGGACAAAAGGCAGCTGGTTTCCACGGGCGTACTGCATTTGCTGTCCCCTGTCCCCAACAGCGTGGTCACAAACAAAGAACAGACAGCTCAGAGAAAGAAGGCTGCCCAGTCTGACTGGCCCCAAAGCCTGGGAAGGCTGCTGGGGATTAACTGGGAACTAGCTCTGCTTCCTCTCCTGGAGGTGATCACAAGACTGTGGCCGCATCAGCTAGTACAGTGGCTCCCTCCCCCTCGGCCCCCATGACCCAGGTGATTCTTTAAAGTTGTTTTTTTTTAATTTTTTAACAATTATTCATTTTTGAGAGACAGAGAGAGACAGAGTGCAAGTGGGGGAGGAGCAGAGAGAGAGGGAGACACAGAATCTGAAGGAGGCTCCAGGCTCTGAGCTGTCAGCACAGAGCCTGATATGGGGCTCGAACTCACAGACTGCAAGATCCTGACCCAAGCCAAAGTGGGACACTTAATCAACTGGGCCACCCAGGCACCCCACTACCCGGGTGATTCTAATGTGCAGAGGGGCCAAGTCCTAATGGAATCCTCATAACTGCCTTAAAGATGGAGATGGGGATTCCTTTTTTACAGTTGGAGAAACTGAGGCTTAGAGAGGGAAAGTGCATAACTAAAAGTGACATAGTCAGGATTTGAACCCAGAGGTGTGGCCTATGCTCTTCATTCCACTCCATGGGAGGCATCTTGCACATAACACTGTCATTCTCCATGGCTCACTCTCTTCGGGTCTCCCAGAATGGCTGTATGTTGCCCGCTCCAGCCAACCCAATGGCACCCTTTCCCTTTCTGCCCCATTCTCTGCAGCTCTGATGGCCCTGGCCCCCTGCAGCCAGCTCTGCCCCTCAGAAATGGCTGACCTGTTAGAGGACCCCACCCAGGATGTGAACACTCTTCCTTGGCCTGCTTGCAAGGTTATTGTTATATCCCCGCCAGGGAGGTTTCCGTCTGATATCTCCCAGAATGCTTCCCTCCATCCCTACTCCATGTAAATGCTCTGCTCCAAGCCCCCTGCTCTGCAACTTGGCCAGCAGACTTCACGTGAGGAAAGGCCCTGTCCTCATCGCTGCAGGCCCACCACGAGAGTCTGTACCTGTGCTTTGCAGCCACAACACTGAGAGCAGCACGATTCCCTGACAACAGATCCCCAGACCTTCCCATGGAAGTCCCCCCAAACCATGGGAGTGACCCCAGATCTGCAGGAGCCCGGACCCCAGCCCTGCTTAAGCTCAGATTTTCTTTGAAGATTCACACTTTCTTTCTGAAAGCCAGGCGAGCTTTCCATCCTGCTGCATAATGTGTCAGGGTTTGTTTCGATAAAAAAAAAAAATAATGCCTATTGATTGAATTTTGACAAGGAACATGTATTACTTTTGTCATGTAAAATATTCAATTAACAAGTAAATATAATGCTTCTCCTTCCCTACTCTCAAGTAAAATTGATGATCCAGGGAGATGCTGGGTTTATTCTGTGGCCTTATGAATTCTCAACACAACTAGGGTGTCCCTAGGGGCATCCATAATGCATCCATTCTTTCTTTCATTTACCCATTTAACAAATACATTTGGAGTGCCTGCCCTGTCCCAGGCATGGGGCTAGAGTCTAGAAATATAATGATGAGTAACAGAGAAATGCTACCTGCCTCCAGGGAACTTCCTGTCTACTCAGGGGATCAAGATGTCAAAACACACACGTACACATACACACACACACACACACACATACACACACACATCAAAAGTATAATAACTTATAATAAATACACTGTAGAAAAAGCAAAAGGATGTACTGAACAAGAATAATGGGGGTACTAAAATTGTTTCCAAGGAAGTGACATTTAAACTGAGACATAAAAGATGAATAGGAGTTGGTCAGGTAAAAAGGAGCAGTGGGAGAATGTTCCAGACATAGGTAATAGCCCATGTGAAGAGGGAAAGGAGACAGACCCAAAGCTCTCCAGCAGCTCAGAGATGAACCCTTCATCACTTGCAGCAAGAGCTCACAGGCCAAAAGCAGGAGCAGCCCCCCTCCCAAGCCCTGGAAGGCAGCCGGACGCTCTGCCAGACAGAGCTCAACTGCAGTCTCTGGGCACAAGGCCACCTGTGATCACACAGCCAGCATCCAGCTCAATACTGGACCTGAGGCCAGACATGGAGCCAGATGGGGTAAGGGCTGGTGGGACCCAGGGATGCAGCCCCGAGGGGGAGAGCACAGGACTGTGGTCAACTCTGACCATGGCCAAGCCCAAATGAATCCTCTAGGGCTTCCCTGATGTCTGGCAACAGCACCTTTGGGACACGTGGGCAGGAGGGAATAGCCTTTAGGTACTTAGGGCCAGCCGCCCTTCTGAGCCGAGGACTGGTCAGAGATTCTACCTAGTGTCAAGATCAACACCTCACTTTGTGCTCCAGTCAAGGGTCCCTGGCCCCCGGTCCTGACCTGCAACCCTGACACCTTTCCTGGAAAGCCAGTCTCCGTAGGATTGGGGGATGCCCCTCTCCTGACTGGGCTGGGCCCATGTCCTGAGCCCTCGGCCACCAGGGCAGTGATGTGCTCATTCTGGGGTCCAGCACCCCCATACACACCATGTTCAGCCCAGCTGTTCTTCACGATGCTTCCCACAATCTGTCTAGAGGACTGGCTGGTTCCTTACGGACCCTGGCCTTCTCCCACTCGGACTATTGGCTGCTGTCTGGACTTGCAGCTTCCGTCATCCTTCTTCCTGTAGCTAGAGTGACCTTTCTAAAAACACAGATCTGATGGTGTTGCTTCCCTGCTCTGAACATTTCAGTGAACTTTCCATTGCCCTTAAGGTAAAGTCCAAGCTCCTTCATAAAAGTCAGACAAGTTCTGCATGCCCACCCCAGCCCCCATCTCTGCTCTCATCTTCCAGAAAGGAGACTTGTTGAGGAGGAAAGGGCACCGGAAGAGACTGGGGGAAGAGTGGGAGGAAGAATGCAGAGGTAGGGGCACAAGCTGGAACAGCCAAACCTTTGGCCTGAGCGCCCCTCCACACCCACCCCCCAAGTCCCTAGCCCCCAGTCCCCAGCCCCCAGCCCCCAGCAGAGCTGGAACAGGGCCTCAGAGAAAGCTTCTACGCTCTGAAGGCCTCAGCAAGGGCTGGTCAGCCACAGCGAAGCCTGGGCCTCTGCTGCCACCCAGGGGCTGGATGGAGCAGCGCAGGCAGGAGAGCTAGTCTCGTGGCCTCCCGGAGGCGGAGCTCATCTCCCCAGGACTCAGGAATAGTGAGCCAGATCCAGTCAAGGGTGGGGCCAAAAGCAAGGGCCTCAGTCAGCAGTGACAATGTTGCAATCCAGTCTAATGGGTCCTAAACACACTTCTATTATGCATCTGTCATAATACTTTGTAATTTACCTGTTGCTGTGTCTGGCTCCCCCACTAGGCCCTGTAATCTGAGGTCTCTGCTCACAAAGCAATCCTATACCCTCTGGTCATCCAGCCTCTCCAGCTTCTTATCCCTTAGTATCCCCTCCTCTTCCCAAGCCACAGAGTCCTTGGGAACCATCCCCAAACAACCAACTTCAGTACAACTTCTGCTTCTCCACGTATACCCTTTCTACCACCAACACCAGATTTTTGTTTGTTTATTTATTTATTTTGAGAGAGAGAGAGAGAGAGAGAGAGAGAGAGAGAGAGAATCCCAGGCAGACTGCACATTGTCAGTGCAGAGCCTGACACGGGGCTCAAACTCACAACCCATGAGATCATAACCTGAGCCAAAATCAAGAGCTGGATGCTAAACCAGCTGAGCCACCCAGGCACCCCATCACCAACACCACGTTTGTTCACTCATTCATTCGTTCACTCATTCACCAAATATTTACTGAGAATCTTGTAGGTGCCTGGCCCTATGCTAGACAAGCAGACGGATAAGGTCCCTCTGTCATGGAGTTTATTTTACTTAGGGCAGACAATCAGATAAATGAACAAATTTCAAGTAGCAACACACCAAGTGGTGTGTTAGGTAGCGTTTGGAGAGTGACAAAGGGGAGAGAAATTCGTGGTCATGGAAGGTCTCTCTGATGCCAGGTTTGATGCTCGGATTTAAAAAATGTCCACTGTTGGGGCTCAGTGGGTGGCTCCGTCAGTTGGGTCTGACTCTTGATTTCAGCTCAAGTCATGATCCCAGGGTCCTGGGATTGAGCCCCGTGTCAGGCTCCACAGAGTGTGGGGCCTGCTTAAGTTTCTTTCTCTCCCTCTCTCTCTCTCTCTCTCTCTCTCCCCCCTTCTCCCCCAACTCACACTTTCTCTTTCTCTCTAAAATAAATAAAATTAAATAAATAAAATATGTCCACTGCCTTCAAAAAGTAGACTCTGCTTTCCCTCCCCATAAGCCCCTTAAGTGTGGGCTGTACATTACTGACTCATTTCTAACAAAAGCATGTGGCAGAAGCAATGGTATGTGGACCCTGCATGACTTCCAAGAGAGGATATAAAAGGCATGTGGATTCCTCCTGACTCTACATCTTTCTTTCGGATCACTCATTCTAGGGGAAGCCAGTTGCCATGTCATGAAGATGCTCTAGCAGCCCCATGGAGGCCCACATGGCTGGGAACTGAGGTCTCCTGCTAAAATCCATGTGAATCCACCATCTGGAGTGTGGATCCTCCCATCTCAGTCAAGCCTTCAGATGACTGCAGCCTGTGCCAACATCCTGCCTCAGCCACGTAAGAGACCCTGAGCCAAAACTACCTGGCTAAGCCACTCAGGGCCAGTTCCTCCACTAGACACAATAGGCACACTGCCCAGGTCCCACAATACTTTCAGGACCCGCAGAAATGTTTTGATTTCTATGAAAACTCAGAGAAAGAAATGTTATCACAAATATGTGCAGATTGAACAACATACTGCTGAACAACCAATGTGTCAAAGAGAAAAATCGAAGATACTTTGAGACAAATGAATATGGAACTATAATATACCAAACTGTGTGGGGTGCAGCAAAAGCAGTTCTAAGAGGCAAGTTCACAGAGATAAATACACATTTCTTAAGAAACAAGAAGTCTCGGGGCACCTGGATGGCTCAGTCAGCTAAGCGTCCGACTTCGGCTCAGGTCACGATCTCACAGTTTGTGAGTTCAAGCCCCGCGTCAGGCTCTGTGCTGATGGCTCAGAGCTTGGAGGCTGCTTTGGATTCTGTGTCTCCCTCTCTCTCTGCCTCTCCTCTGCTCATGCTCTGTCTCTGTCTCTCAAAAATAAATAAACATTAAAAATTTTTTAAAAAAAGAAACAAGAAGTCTGAAATAAACAACTTTGCACTGCAAAGAACTAGAAAAAGAAGAACAAACAAAGCCTAGAGTTAGTAGAAGGAACAAAATAAAAATTTTAGAGCAGAAATAAATGAAATAGAGTCTAAAAAGACAATGGAGAATATCAGTGAAACTAAGAGCTAGTTCTTGAAAAGATAAACACAACTGACAAGTCTTTAGCCAGACTCAGCAAGAAGAAAGAGAGAGGACTCAAATAAATAAAATCAGAAATTAAAGAGGAGGGGCACCTGGGTGGCTCAGTCGGTTAAGTGTCCAACTCTTGGTTTTGGCTCAGGCCATGATCTCATGATTTTGTGAGTTCAAGCCCTGGTCAGGCTCTGCACTGATGGCATGGAGCCTGCTTAGGATTCTCTCTTTCTCTCTCTTTCTCTGCCCCTCCCCCACCCATGCTGTCTCTGTCTCTCTCAAAATAAATAAATACACTTTAAAAAAAGAAGAAATGAAAGAGGAGATACTACAACTGGTACCACAGAAATACAAAGGATCATAAGAGACTCTTCTGAACAATTATATACCAACAAATTGGACAATCTGGTAGAAATGGATAAATTCCTAGAAACATACGACCTACCAAGATTGAATCATAATAAAATAGAAAATCTGAACAGACCAATTACTAGTGTGGAGATTGAATCCATACTCAAAAACCTCTCAACAAAAGCCCAGGATCAGACAGTTTCACCAGTGAATTCTACCAAACATTCAAAAAAGAATTAATGCCAATCATTCTCAAACACTACCAAAAAATTGGAAGAGGAGGAAATTCTTCCAAATTCAACTTATGAGGCCAGCATTACCTGCCCTGATACCAAAACCAGATAAGGACACCACAAGAAAATTACAGGCCGATATCCCTGATGAACACAGATGTAAAAATCCTTGATAAAATATTAGCAAACTGAATTCAATAATACATTAAAAGGACCATATGCTATAATCAAGTGGAATTTATTTCAGGAATGCAAGGATATTTTGATAATGGCAAATTAGTCAATGTGATACACCTCATTAACAAAATGAAGAATAAAAATCATATGACCATCTCAATAGATGCAGAAAAGTATTTAATAAAACTCAGCATCCATTTATGATAAAAACTCTCAACAGAATTGGTATTGATAACATACCTCAACATAATAGGGGCAACGTATATTGCTGTATATGACAAATCCACAGCTAACATCAGACTCAATGAAAAGCTGAAAGTTTTTCTTCTAAGATTAGGAAGAAGACAAGGATGCCCACTTATGCCACTTTGATTCAAAATAGTATTAGAGGGCCACCTAGGTGGCTCAGTCAGTTAAGCATCTGACTTCGGCTCAGGTCATGATCTCACGGTCCTTGAGTTCGAGCCCCATGTCGGACTCTGTGCTGACAGCTCAGAGCCTGGAGCCTGATTCAGATCCTGGGTCTCCCTCTCTGCCCCTGCCCCTGCCCCTGTGCACGCTCTCTCTCTCTCTCTCAAAAATAAACATTAAATTTTTTTTTCAAAATAGTAATCGAAGTCCTAGCTAGAGCAAGGCAAGAGAAAGAAATAAAAGGCATGCAAATTGGAATGAAAGAAGTAAAACTGTCACTATTTGCAGACAACATGATATTACATAGGTAAGTCCTACTAAAAACTCCATCAAAAAACAGTTAGAACTAATAGACAAATTTGCAGACTAGGCCCTGTAATCTGAGGTCTCTGCTCACAAAGCAATCCTATACCCTCTGGTCATCCAGCCTCTCCAGCTTCTTATGCCTTAGTACTCTCCCCTCCTCTTCCCAAGTCGCAGGACACAAAATCAATACACAAAAATTTGTTGCTTTTTTATACACTGATAATGAACTATCAGAAAAAGAAATTAAGAGGGGCCTCTGGGTGGCTCGGTTGGTTAAGCATCCAACTCTTGATTTTGGCTCAGGTCATGATCTCACATTCATGAGATCAAGCCTTGCCTTGGGTTCTGTGCTGACAGCACAGAGCCTGCTTGAGATTCTCTCTCTCACTCCCTCCCTCTCTCTCAAAATAAATAAATACACTTTTTTTAAAAAAAGAAGACTGGGGCGCCTGGGTGGCTCAGTTGGTTAAGCATCCAACTTCGGCTCAGGTCGTGATCTCGCAGTCCGTGAGTTCGAGCCCCACATCGGGCTCTGTGCTGACAGCTCAGAGTGTGGAGCCTGCCTCAGATTCTGTGTCTCCCTCTCTCTCTGCCCCTCCCCTGTTCATGCTCTGTCTCTCTCTGTCTCAAAAATAAATAAACATTAAAAAATAAAAATATAAATAAATAAATAAAAAGAAGGAGAAAAGGAAAAGAAGAAAAAAGCTTGAGGATATCATGCTCCCTGATTTCAAACCATATTACAAAGCTATAGTAACTGAAACAGTATGATATTGGCATAAAAATGGACACATGGATCCATGGAATGGAATAGAGGGCCCAGAAATAAACCCATGCATGTATGGTCAGTTAATTTATTACAAAGGAGCCAAGAGCTGGGGCGCCTGGGTGGCTCAGTCAGTTGAGCGTCCAACTTGGGCTCAGGTCATGATCTCATGGTACGTGAATTCAAGCCCCGCATCGGGCTCTGTGCTGACAGCTCAGAGCCTGGAGCCTGCTTCGCATTCTGTGTCTCCCCCTCTCTCTGCCCCTCCCTTGCTCATGCTCTGTCTCTCTCTGTCTCAAAGATAAATAAAAACATTTTAAAAAATTAAAAAAACAAAAAACAAAGGAGCCAAGAGGCACCTGGGTGGCTCAGTCGGTTGAGCTTCAGACTTTAGCTCAGGTCATGATCTCACAGTTCATGAGTTTGAGCCTCACATCAGGCTCACTGCTGTCAGCCTGTCAGCACAGAGCCCACTTCAGATCCTCTGTCTCCACCTCTCTCCACCCCTCCCCCACTTACACTCTCCCAAAAAACAAATAAATACTAAAAAAACAAAACAAGACAAAGGAGTCAAGAACATGTGATGGGGGAAAGGACAGTCTCTTCAATAAATGGAGCTGGGAAAGCTGGACAGCCACATGCAAAAGAATTAAATTAGACCATTATCTTAAACCACATACAAAAATTAACTCAAAATGAATGAAAGACTTGAACACAAGACCCGAAACCATAAAATTCCTAGAAGAAAACATAGATGGTAGGCTCCTTGGGTCTTGGTGATGAGTTTTAAATCTGACATCACAAGCAGCAAAAGCAAAACTAAACAAGTGGGAGTACGTCAAACTATTTCTGCACAGCAAAGGGAATCATCCACAAATGAAAAGGCCACCTACTGAATGCGAGAAAATATTTGCAAATCATATACAGGCACACTGCCGAGATATGGCAGGTTCAGTTCCAGACCACTGCAACAAAGCTCGTGTCACAATAAAGTGAGCCAAATGAATGTTTTGGTTTCCCAGTGCATGTAAAAGTTGGGTTTACACTCTACTGGAGTCTATGAAGTGTATAATAGTATTATGTCCAAAGAAACAATGTACATGCTTTAGTTTAAAAATACTTTATTGTTAAAAAATGCTAACCATCATCTGAGAGTTGTAATCTTCTTGCTGGTGGAGGGTCTCGCCTCGATGCTGACAGCTGCACACTGGTCAGGAAGGTGGGTGCTGAAGGCTGGGGCAAGTTCCTAAAATAAGACGTGAGTGAAGTTGACCACATCAGTTGACTCTTCCTTTCAGGAATGATTTCTCTGTAGCATACGAGGCTGGGTGATAGCATTTTATCCACAATAGAATTTCTTTCAAAATCGGAGTCAATCCTCTCAAACTCTGCCACTGCTTTATCAACTAAGTTTATGTAATAGTCTAAATCGTTTTGTTGTCACTTCAACAATCTTCACGGCATCTTTACCAGGGGGAGATCCCATCTCAAGAAACCACTTTCTATGCTCACCCATAAGAAGCAAGCCACTCCTCATCCATTAAAGTTTTATCGTGAGACTGCAGTCATTCAGGCACATCTTCAGGCTCCGAGAGTAACAACAAAGATCAGTGATCACAGATAGCCACAGCAAATATAATAATAATGAAAAACTTTGAGATATTGTGAGAATTACCAAAATGTGACACAGAAGCATGAATGCTATTGGAAAAATGGGACCGACAGGCTTGCTCATTCCAAGTTTGCCACACACCATCAATTTGTAAAAATTATAATATCTGCAACATGCAATAAAATGAGGTGTGCTCACATCTTACAAGGGACTAATATCCAAAATATATAAAGAAATCATACAACTCATCAATTTTTTAAAAAAACTGGTTTAAAAACAGGCAGAAGAGGGGGCGCCTGGGTGGCTCAGTGGGTTGAGCGTCCGACTTCGGCTCAGGTCATGATCTCACACTCTGTGGGTTCGAGCCCCACGTCGGGCTCTGTGCTGAGAGCTCGGAGCCTACAGCCTGCTTCGGATTCTGGGTCTCCCTCTCTCTCTGCCCCTCCCCCACTCATGCTCTGTCTCTGTCTCAGAAATAAATAAACATTAAAAAACATTTTTTTAAATAGGCAGAAGATCTGAATAGACATTTTCCCAAAGAAGACCTAGAGAGACCAACAGGTACGTGAAAAGATGCTGAACATCATTAATCATCAGGAAAATGCAAATCAAAGCTGCAGTGGGATATCACATCACACCTGTTGGAAAGGCTATTACCAAAAAGACAAAACAATATCAAGTGTTGGTGAGGATGTGGAGAAAAAGAAAGCTTTGTGCCCTGTTGGTGGGAATGTAACCTGGTGCAGTCACTGGGGGAAACAATATGGAGTTTCCTCAAAAAAATTAAAAGTAGAACTACCATATGACCTAGCAATTCCAGGTCCGGGTGTTTATCCCAAGAAAACTAAAACACTAACTTGAAAAGATATGTGCCATGCTATGCAAGTGTCTGTCAGTGGCTGAATGGATGAAGAAAATGTGATACACACACACACATATATACACAACTCACTGTGAAATATTAGCCGTAGAAAGGAGTGAGATCTTGCCATTTGCAACAACATTAAAGGATGATGCTAAGTGAAATAAATATCATGTGATCTCTCTTATATGTGGAATCTGAAAAAAATAAAATAAAAAACAAACAAAAACAAGCTCATAGATACAGAGAACAGATTGGTGGTTGCCAGGGGCAGGGGGTAAGGGATGGGAGAAGTGAGTGAAATTTTTTCAAATTTGAAAAAAAAAAAAAAAAAAGAAGAGGGTAAAGGGATTTTGTATGAGCCTCTGATCAAATTATTTTTTTTGAGCCTCTGATCAAATTAAAGAGAACTACTTTCCCAAATTTAATTAGCTATGCATATTGCTATAAAAACCAAAAATTTTTAAGACATCTTACATCAAAGCATATGTTTTCATATAGAATATTAATATCTCCATCTTTATAGTAGCACAATCATAAAATATAATTTTTAATATTCTTTAAAGAAAGAAGGGGCCAGCAAGGGTCAAAGTACCTAAGTCCCATGAAAGTCCTAGTGTGGTCCCTAAGCTGCTCTTGAATTCCTGACTCACAGAAACTTTGAGATAATAAATACTTGTTACTTTAAGCTACTAAATTTCAGGGTAATTTGTTACATAGCAAGAGAGCACTAATAATACTGGCCTCATAAAGATCTGAAGGCAGAGCACTGCAGACAGGGGAGAGCAAGGCAAAGGCCCTGGGGTAGAAGTAATCCTGGCATGTTCAAAATGAACAGAAAAAAAAAGTGTTACTTAACCTCCTGAAGCCTCAGTTTTCTCATCTGTAAAATGGGGATGATGATTGTCACAGCTCCTCACTGGGTTGTTATTGGGATTGATTAATAGTATCTGACACAACTGTTTGCTATTCAGCCTCCTCTTGGCTTCTCTTTCTCCTCCTCCTGCCTAGACCTGATATCTGAAAGCCTGAGCCTCTTGCCAGCCACTTTGGTCTTCTGCCCCCAATCTCCATCAACACACCAGCAGCTGGAGGTCCAGAGATGCTTCCAGACAAGATTCTGAGCTCAGAGAAATAGGTATTCCACAGATGGGAATGAGAGGCGTTCCAGTTTTGCAGCTCTCCCCTGAAATCCCTGCCTTCTTTGCTCATCACCCACTTGCTAACTCCCTTAGAGCCAGTGAGAGTCTCCTACAATTCTAGAAGATTCCAGATTGTCAGACAAAGCCCTTAGTTTCCACCAAAACCCTCCATTTGCCCACGCATCCACCTGTGCTCTGTTGGGGCGGGGAGAAGCCCTTCTCCACCACTGTGACGGCATCAGCCCCAAAGCAGGGCCACAGCGCAAGGTCTCAGCCACAGTGGTGGGGGAGGGCTGGAATTAGTTTACACGAACGCGCAAGCACACATATTCCTGTACTTTGAAGCCCCTCCCTGCCCTTGGGTGGAGTCCTTTGTGTACCATCACAAACAAGTTTGTGAGTGAGAGTGTTGGAGTCAATAGTCCGTGAACTGGCTGGATGTTGCACACACCTCCGTCACTGCTGGCCACAATCTCTGTCCCTACCAAGTAGGCACACCATATTCTAGACTGGCAATAACAATAATAATGATAATCAGTAGTGAAAGGGTGCTTCCTCTCCTCCCAGCAACCACATGAGGAGTGTACCATTATTACCTCCAATGATGTATTGAGAGCACAGAAAGATGAAGTAACTTGCCCAAGGCCCCACAGGAGGAAGAGGGGATTCAAACCCAAGCAATCATCAGCAGAGAACAGACGGTGCCATACAGGCCTGCGTGCCCTACCCATTCGGGCCTCAGCTGCCTGGATCTCGTGGCCGGTCCACGAGATGAGGATCTGGACCAACCAGTTGCTCCTTTAGCAGAAATGGGATCAGTGGGCACAGAGGCCAAAAGAAACTGAGCTTCCCCACAAAGTAAAGACAAGGGGACAGCCTTCAGGGCCGGGAGTCAGAGAGGACAGAGCAGCAATTCAGACAAAAGCAAAGATGAAATGACCAAGAAGCTACCAGAAGAGGGGCCTAGAGGCAACCTCAGGCTGCTGGCTCCTAAGCTCCAGGTTGCTGGAGACCTGGTGGCTGAGCGACTCCCGCCCCCAACCCAGAGATCTGGAGCCTCTCCTGCATCTACAGTAAGTCTCCTTTGTGGGGCAAGCTTCGAAGAAGTCTCCCACCCTGGCTATCAGAAAAGCTCTGACCGGAACATACTGTGCGGCCTTGGACAAGCCACCTAACCTCTCTGAGCCTCCGACTACTCCATGAAATGCAATTTTGTAAGAATTCAAATAGATACTAAGAGGTTGCTAACACTAATAGGCCTAAAGGCAATGGCAGAGATTATCAGAGCATTCTGGTGCTTCCCACTCCACTCCCCTGGTGAACTAAATCCTGAGTGAGCACAGTTTAGGCTCTGACTGGGGCCCTAAGTGAGTGGCACTGCCCTGATCGGGGTACCTCGTGTGCCACAAGACCCCGTGTGCCCCACCCGGGTGAGAATGCTGCCGTGGGGCTCCTGTACCCCTCTCCCCTCTGGGGCCCTGGCCTCTGCCCAGCCCCAATCAGCCTCCTCCCCTGCCCACACCAAACAGCTGGGATCTGCTGTGTTGTGCTTTAACAAACTATTTGGGGATCACACAAAAATTACAAATAATAGTTCAGAGAGGTCCCACACGCCCTTCGCCCAGCTTCCTGTAATGTTAACATCTTGCATAACCATGGTATCAAAACCAGGAGATTAACACGGCACCATACTGAGCGTCCGGTGACAGCATAGAGACGTCTCAGCCCAATCCTGCCCTCGAGGAGTCATGGCCTCAGGAAGAACAGATATGGAAGTGAGACAGTCACCCTGTGATGAGGTCCAGAGAGAGGAGGCTCATCTTGCTTGTGGGGTGCAGAGCGGAAGCCCTTCATTCCAGCACAAGAGGGTCCCGGTCTGAGCTGAGCCCTGAAGGACAAGTCTCCAGAAGTCAATGCTCTTCCCCAAGTACTGGTCCAGGGCTTACTGAGGGTCCCTTTCCCAGTGAATTTTCAGGGAAGACAAAGGCCGAACCATAGAGGGAGACGAGACCAGGAGGCAGACAGACGGGGGCCGAACCCCCGCTTCAACACTGTGCGACTCTGAGCAGGTGACTCAACTTTTCTGGGCTTCAGATTCCTTGCTCCTCCCGTGCATCTCTCTCCATCTCTGTTTCAGACTCTGCATCTCGGGTCCTCTATCAGATGCAGTGTCTTCCTGCCTCTCGTTCATCTCGCCCAGTCTCTCTCAGCCTTGGCCCTCCCCCCATCCCAAGGCCCTTGGAGTCCCATTAATTTGGAGAGGCTGTCTGGATGGATTGCCGCCTGGCCCCGTCCTGGGGCTCAGAGAGCTGTGTAATTATCCACTTGGAGCTGAGGGGAAGCGATAACCAGTTCTCCCTCCCTCCTTCCCTGCTTGCCTTATGCTCATCCATTTTGCTCAAACATCCCCAGGGAAGCCGATTATGGAGGGGCCCGCTGGGGGAGGTGGGATGGGGATCCTCATTACCTCAGACAAGGTCAGTGAAAGGGAATACCAAGGCCCTGACCCCCCAGCCTGGGCCCTTCTGTCTGTCCCGGACATCACAACTTAATCTCTAGACCATTATCTCCAGCCAGGAGCTCACTCCTGTGCCCCTGCCTTGTTCAGCCAACTTTCCCCGGGGCACCTGCTGCGTACATCCCACAGGTCCTCAAATTCAACACCTCCAACTTAAACACATCACCTTTCCTCCCAGCCCTGCCTCCCCCATCCCTACCCTCCTCCTCCCACACCCCACTCATTGTCACCTCAGCTAATGTGCCACAACCATCCATTTCTCTGTTTACCTCGGACCAGCAGGACCAGCTTCTGTGTCTTAAAAAGTACCTGGGAGTGGACCCCTTCCCCTGGACAGCCCATGGACCCTGCACACTGGCAGTGTCCCAAGTCTAATTTATATCATCTTACCTGCAATCTCCCTGCCTCTGTGACACCCCCCTTCGCAATCACAGATACCAAATTTCTCCACCTCCTCCTGATCCCCCTACACACAACCCAATAGTCCCCATCCTGGGGCAGGAGAATGGACTTTGGAGTGGATAAGAACTGAGAGATAATCCCAGCTCCATCATTCCCTGACTGTGGCCTGGAGCAGGTCACTTCACCTCTGGCCCTCGGTTTTATAGTCTATGAAATGGGACTAAGGGGACCCACCTGGCAGGGCTGTTGGGAAGATAGGGTGAGAATATCCAGAATTACAATATCAAATGACTATAGCACCAAGCAAGTAACATGCAGGAGTGAAGAGGCCTGGTGGGTGTGGCCAGACAGTGGATGCTCCATCAAAAGGGGACAGCTGTTCGTCACTCCAGCCATTGATGCCACAGGGGATATGGGCCTCGAATAGCCAGGACTTCCTAGTTCCCAACCATGTTTCCATGTGCAGTCTCCAGCTTTGTATATGTTGGCAATGAATTGAAATGTTTCTTTAGCACCACGAAGGCCAAACTGCCCCAGGGCGCCAGTTTGTAATCCTTGATGTATGCAAGGGGTTGAGCCCAGTGCTGGCCCAGAAGAATCAATAAACATTAATTCCCTAATCTGCCCCTCTTATTCACTCACTCTCTCAACAACCAAAAGTCTCCCCAAGCTATTCCTCCCATGCTGCCCTCACCCTTATCATCTTCATACAGCTCCTAGTGGCCAGCAGCCCCAGGCCGCACCCCACCTAAGGTGCCTTGCCCTGCTGGGCTCCTCCCTGGACACTTCCCAGTCAACAATCCTCTCCCTTTCATTTTCTCACTGCTCTTTCCAATAACATATCAAGGTGTGTAAGTACTTATGATTGACCTCTAAAGTAGTAATTATCACCCCCACCAAACAAATGAGGGAAGTGAGGTCCAAAGGGCGTGAGTCAGTCAACAAATACTGATTACACACCTACTATGCGCCAGGCTCTCTTAAATGGCAAGTCCAAGGTCACACAGAGTATTCTTGGTTGCAAGTGACAGAAACCTAAGTTAAACCTGCTCAGGCAGAAGCCAAGATGGCAGAACAGCATGGAAGTTTTCTGTGTGTCTCGTGTCCATGAAATACAGCCAGACCAACAATAAACCATCCTACACACCTAGAAAACTGCTTGGGGAATTAACACAACAACCTGCACAATCTGAGCCACAGAATTCAGCAGGTACACGGCACAGAGAGGTGAACTCGGGGAGCGAGAAGCCACGGCGGGCAGGGAGGTGCTTTTGCAGGCAGAGAGAGGACAGAGACGTGGGGGGGGGGGGGGGAGAGAATACGGGAAAAACACTCCTCCCCCCCAAAAGCAGCTGGAGAGAAATGGAAAATTGGAAACAGTCACAGGGACTAAACTAAAAAGGGAGAAAAAAGAGGGTTTAAATTCCATTAAGACTGTAAACAAGGGGAGCACAAAGTCTGCAACTCCACAGCTCAATACCTGGTGCTGCTCTGGTGGGAAGGTCGAATCCCCAGGAACAGAGTGGGGTCTGGGAGGTTCTCAGGCCACATGGGGAAAGGCGGTCCCACTGCTGGAAGGACATTTGGTAGAGATTGTTGAAGCCACCTGGTCCCAGCAGACCCCAGAAAACAGTCACATTTGCTGGTGCTGGAACAAGGTCGTTAAGGGTGAAGCCTGGTGCCAGATGTGTGTGTGATTTTCCATAATCCCTGAAACGCTGCTGCTACACTATCTCATGAACTTTTTCTGGGGCAGACTGGCACCTGGCCGCAGTCTCAGGGCACCAGCAGCAGCAGGGTCCAGCAGGCGTTCCTGGATGCAGCCGGCATTTGGCCATTGCTTGGTGAGACCCTCCTGCAGAGGGGCAGAATGGGTCAAAGCCGCAGTCCTTCGGAAGTAAGAGGCCGGGGAAAACAGCCGCATCTGAGACAAAACTCGGGAGAGAGGTACTGCCTGGAGCTTGGTCACAGACAGTGAAAAAGCGGGGAGTGGACGAAAGCTGAAGACAGAGAACGGGTGTATGATTGCTGATCGGGGAGAACAGAGTTCCGATACTAGAGACTGGGTAGCTGGGTGCCGCCATTTTCACCGCTCCGACGCATGCGCATAGGCACCTACGAGCGCCAGAGCAATCCACCACAGTAGGCTAGCAGCGCCATCTAGTGGAGAGCAGAGCTATTACACTGAGACCCACCCAACTGAGCCAACCTCGCTCTTCAAGAACACAAGTCTCACCGCCTGCTTAGTTTATGGATTATAAAGCTCTTCATAGTCTGACTTCTAGGGGAAAACGAAGTAATTTCAGTCCTATTTCAATCTATTAGCAGGTCCATCTATTCAACTTCCTTTCTTTTTTTTCTCTTTTTCACTTCTTTTCTTGAATGCAGAAAGAGAAAAACTTCATTTTTACTTTCAATTTCTATTAAAAATATTTTTCTTTAATTTTATTACTATATTTTTCACTTTTATATAATTTTTTTCGAATTCTATTTTATGTCCATCATTTTATTTTAGTCTATTACAGTCTATTCACTTTTTCAAATTTTCAAACGATTTCCATCTTTTTCTCTTTTTTCTCTTCTTTGTTTCTTTTCTTTTTCTTGAATACAAAAAGAGAAATTTTTCATTTTTATTTTTAATTTTTATTAAAAATATTTTTCTTTAATTTTTTCCACTATATTCTTTACTTTTGTGTAATTTTTTTCAAATTCTATTTTACTCCCATCATCTCATTTTAGTCTACTTCAGTGTATTCATTTTTTAAAATTCTCAAATGATTTCCTTCCCCCCCCTTTTTTTCTCTAATCTGTCAAACCACTTTCAACACCCAGACCAAAACACACCTAGAAGTAGCATCATTTATCCGATTTGTGTGTGTGTGTGTTTAATTTTTTAATTTTAATATTTTTTTAATTTTAATTTTTCTACCTCATTAATTCCTTTTCTCCCTTCAAAATTAAAAAATGAAGGAAGTCCCCCAAAAGAAAGAGCACAAAGAAATGACCACCAGGGGTTTAACCAACACAGATACAAGCAAGATGTCTGAACCAGAATTTGAATCACGATAATAAGAATACTGGCTGGAGTTGAAAATAGATTAGAATCCCTTTCTGCAGAGATAAAAGAAGTAAAAACTAGTCAGGATGAGATAAAAAATGCTATAACTGAGCTGCAACCATGGATGGATGCTGCAGCAGCAAGAATGGATGAGGCAGAACAGAGAATCAGTGATATAGAGGACAAACTTATGGAGAAAATGAAGCAGAAAAAAAGAGGGAGATTAAGGCAAAAGAGCACAATTTAAGAATTAGAGAAATCAGTGACTCATTAAAAAGGAGTAACATCAGAATCATAGGGGTCCCAGAAGAGGAAGAGAGAGAAATAGGGATAGAAGGGTTATGTGAGCAAATTTTAGCAGAAAACTTTCTTAACCTGGGGAAAGACACAGACATCAAAATCCAGGAAGCACAGAGGACCCCCATTAGATTCAACAAAAAACGACCATCAACAAGGCATATCATAGTCAAATTGACAAAATACTCAGGCAAGGAGAGAATCATGAAGCAGCAAGGGAAAAAAGTCCATAACCTACAAAGGAAGACAGATCAGGTTTGCAGCAGACCTGTCCACAGAAACTTGGCAGGCCAAAAAGGAGTGGTGGAATATATTCAGTGTGCTGAATTAGAAAAATATGCAGCCAGGAATTCTTTATCCAGCAAGGCTGTCATTCAAAATAGAAGGAGAGATAAAAAGTTTCCCAGACAAACAAAAATTAAAGGAGTTTGTGACCACTAAACCAGCCCTGCAAGAAATTTTAAAGGGGACTTTCTGAGGGAAGAAAAGATGGAAAAAAAAAAAAAATATATATATATATATATATATATATATATATATATATATATACCAAAAGCACCAAAAGATTAGAAAGCACCAGAGAACACCACCAGAAACTCCAACTGTACAAGCATCATAACGGCAATAAATTCATATCTTTCAGTGCTCACTCTAAACATCAGTGGACTCAATGCTCCAATCAAAAGACATAGGATAACAGAATGGATAATAAAACAAGATCCATCTATATGCTGTTTACAAGAGACCCACTTTAGACCTAAAGACACCTTCAGATTGAAAATAAGGGAATGGAGAACCATCTATCATGCTAATGGTCAACAAAAGAAAGCCAGGGTAGTCATACTTATATCAGACAATCTAGGCTTTAAAATAAAGACTGTAACAAGAGATGAAAAAGGGCATTATAGCATAATCAAAGGGTCTATCCACCAAGAAGACCTAACAATTATAAATATTTATGCGCCAAATGCAGCAGCACCCAAATATATAAATCAATTAATCACAAACATAAACTCATCGATAGTAATACCATAATAGTAGGAGACTTCAACACCCCACTCACAGCAACGGACAGATCATCTAATTAAAAAAATCAATAAGGAAACAATGGCTTTGAATGACACACTGGACCAGATGGACTTAACAGATACGTTCAGAACATTTCATCCTAAAGCAGCAGAATATACATTCTTCTCCAGTGCACATGGAACGTTCTCCAGAATAGACCATATACTGGGACACAAATCAGCCCTAAGTAAGTACAAAAAGATCGAGATCATACCGTGCATATTTTCAGACCACAACGCTATGAAACTCGAAATCAACCACAAGAAAAAATTCGGAAAGGTAACAAATACTTGGAGACTGAAGAACATCTTACTAAAGAATGAATGGGCTAACCAAGCAGTTAAAGAGGAAATTGAAAACTATATGGAAGTCAATGAAAATGATAACACCACAACCCAAAACCTCTGGGATGCAACAAAGGTGGTCATAAGAGGAAGGTATATAGCAATCCAGGCCTTCCTAAAGAAGGAAGAAAGATCTCAGATACACAACCTAACCTTATGCCTTAAGGAGCTGGAAAAAGAACAGCAAATAAAACCCAAAACCAGCAGAAGACAGGAAATAATAAAGATTAGAGCAGAAATTAATGCTACCAAAACCAAAAAAAAAACAGTAGAACAGATCAATGAAACCAGAAGCTGGTTCTTTGAAAGAATTAACAAAATGGATAAACCACTAGCCAGTTTGATCAAAAAGAAAAAGGAAAGGATCCAAATAAATAAAATCAAAAATGAAAGAGGAGAGATCACAACCAACGTAACAGAAATAAAAACAATAATAAGAGAATATTATGAGCAATTATATGCCAATAAAATGGGCAATCTGGAAGAAATGGACAAATTCCTAGAAACATATACACTACCAAAACTGAAACAGGAAGAAATAGAAAATTTGAACAGACCCATAACCAGTAAGGAAATCCAATTAGTAATCAAAAATCTGCCAAAAAACAAGAGGCCAGGGCCAGATGGCTTTCCAGGGGGAATTCTACCAAACATTTAAGGAAGACTTAACACCTATTCTCTTGAATGTGTTCCAAAAATTAGAAATGGAAGGAAAACTTCCAAACTCTCTCTTATGAAGCCAGCATTACATTGATTCCAAAACCAGACAGAGATCCCACTAAAAGGAGAACTATATACCCATTTCCCTGATGAACATGGATGCAAAAATCCTCAACAAGATATTAGCCAACTGGATCCACCAATACATTAAAGAAATTATTCACCACAACCAAGTGGGATTTATACCTGGGATGCGGGGCTGGTTCAATATCCACAAAACAATTAATGTGATTCATCACATCAATAAAAGAAAGGACAAGAACCATATGATCCTCTCAATAGATGCAGAGAAAGCATTTGACAAAATACCACATCCTTTTTTGATAAAAACCCTCAAGAAAGTAGGGATAGAAGGATCATATCTCGAGATCATAAAAGCCATATATGAACGACCCAAATGCTAATATCATCCTCAATGGGGAAAAACTAAGAGTTTTCCCCCTAAGGTCAGGAACAAGACAGGGATGTCCACTCTCACCACTGTTATTCAACATAGCATTGGAAGTCTTAGCCTCTGCAATCAGACAACACAAAGAAGTAAAAGGCATCCAAATCGGCCAGGAGGAGGTCAAACTTTCACTCTTCGCAGGTGACATGATACTCTGTATGGAAAACCCAAAAGATTCCACCAAAAAACTGCTAGAACTGATTCATGAATTCAGCAAAATTGCAGGATATAAAATCAATGCACAGAAATCGGTTGCATTCCTATACACCAACAATGAAGCGACAGAAAGAGAAATCAAGGAATCAATCCAATTTACAGTTGCACAAAAAACCATAAAATACCTAGGAATAAATCTAACCAAAGAGGTGAAAAATCTATACACTGAAAACTATAGAAAGCTTATGAAAGAAATTGAAGAAGACACAAAAAAATGGAAAAAGATTCCATGCTCCTGGATAGGAAGAACAAATATTGTTAAAATGTCAATACTCCCCAAAGCAATCTACATGTTCAGTGCAATCCCTATCAAAGTAACACCAGCGTTCTTCACAGAGCTGGAACAAATAATCCTAAAATTTGTATGGAACCAGAAAAGACCCCAAATAGCCAAAGCAATCTTGAAAAAGAAAACCAAAGCAGGAGGCATCACAATCCCAGACTTCAAGCTATACTACAAAGCTGTAATCATCAAGACAGTACGGTACTGGCACAAGAACAGACACCCAGACCAACGGAACAGAATAAAGAACCCAGAAATTGACCCACAAATGTATAGCCAACTAATCTTAGACAAAGCAGGGAAAAGTATCCAATGGAAAAAAGACAGCCTCTTCAGCAAGTGGTGCTGGGAAAACTGGACAGTGACATGCAGAAGAATGAACCTGGACCACTTTCTTACACTTTACACAAAAATAAACTCAAAATGGATGAAAGACCTAAATGTAAGACAGGAAGCCATCAAAATGCCCGAGGAGAAAGCAGGCAAAAAACTCTTTGATCTTGCTCACAGCAACTTCTTACTCAACACGTCTCCGGAGGCAAGGGAAACAAAAACAAAAATGAACTACTGGGACCTCATCAAAATAAAAAGCTTCTGCACAGCGAAGGAAACAATCAGCAAAACTAAAAGGCAACCGACAGAATATATACGGTTAGTATCCAGAATCTATAAAGAACTTATCAAACTCAACACCCAAAAAACAAATAATCCAGTGAAGAAATGGGTGAAAGACATAATAGACACTTCTCCAAAGAAGACATCCAGATGGCCAACCAACACATGAAAAAATGCTCACCATCACTCATCATCAGGGAAATACAAATCAAAACCACAATGAGATACCACCTCACACGTGTCAGAATGGCTAACATTAACAACTCAGGCAACAACAGATGTTGGGGAGGATGTGGAGAAAGAGGATCTCTTTTGCATTGTTGGTGGGAATGCAAGCTGGTGTAGCCACTCTGGAAAACAGTATGGAGGTTCCTCAAAAAACTAAAAATAGAACTACCCTATGACCCAGCAATTGCACTACTAGGTATTTATCCAAGGGATACAGGTATGCTGTTTCGAAGGGGCACATGTACCCCCATGTTTATAGCAGCACTATTAACAATAGCCAAAATATGGAAAGAGCCCAAATGTCCATCGATGGATGAATGGATAAATAAAATGTGGTATATATATATATATATATATATATATATATATATATATATGTATACACACACACACACACACACACACACACACACAATGGAGTATTACTCGGCAATCAAAAAGAATGAAATCTTGCCATTTACAACTACGTGGGTGGAACTGGAGGGTATTATGTTAAGGGAAATTAGTCAGTCAGAGAAAGACAAAAATTATATGTCTTCACTCATATGAGGACATTAAGAGGCAAAACAGATGAACATAAGGGAAGGGAAACAAAAATAATATAAAAACAGGAAGGGGGACAAAACAGAAGAGACTCATAAATATGGAGAACAAACTGAGGGTTGCTAGAGGGGCTGTAGGAGGGGGGATGGGCTAAATGGGTTAGGGGCACGAAGGAATCTATTCCTGAAATCATTGTTGCACTATATGCTAACTAATTTGGATGTAAATTTTTAAAAAACAAAATTAAATTAAAAACAAAATCTTACCCACAAAAAAAAAACCCAAAAAACAAAAAACAAAAAAACCTGCTCTGGAAAAGGGACCATGTAGTAGCTCTGTGCCTGCAGAAAGGGAAACAATGTGTCTGGGCTCCACCCGCTAAGGGAGCTGGGATGCAAAGGCCCTTCCCAGAACTCACTTGCTTCTCTCTTGTTGCTTCTTCCACCAGCAGATCCAGAACATCTCTGTGTTTATCATCAGATGGACACTGCCCCTGTCCTGTGTTCAAATGCCCCTGGGAAGGACGCTTAGCAGCTCAGCTTGGGTCTGTGGTCGCACTGGGCCAATCAACAGAGCAAGGTACCTATGACTGATTAGCTCAACTCGGGCCGGTCCCAGCCCTGGGCCAACCAACGCTCAACAAGACAGCAAGCCCTGTGGGGAGATTGTGGCTGGTTGGAGAACGGGGATTCCCCAGGAAGTGCTGTCTGTGCAGACAAGAGATGTCTTACTTAGCGCTCTCCCAAAAGCCAGGCCTGAGGATGAGGATTTACGTGCAAGTTGTTTGTTGGGGAGGTGATCCCAGGAAATATCAGCATGGGAATGGGAAGTGAGGCCAAGAAGGAAAGGAAGCTGGTGAAGGGCAGGTGATTGAGTGAGTTGCTTCCTTGGGCAAGTGAGATTAATCCTGCTGGGGGCCTCTGGGAAAGAGTAGGACTTGAGCCTCACAGTTACCTCAACCAAAGGGGGTAGAAGTTGGAGGATTTATTCCCTAATTTCTATCAGTCATTGGTTGAGGGCTACTCCGGTGAGGTGCCAATTTGGGGGTACTTCCAGCCACCCCATCGTAAGCAGGGGCCCCAGAAGCCCAGACAGCGCCAGGCAGGGCGGCAGGTGCTGGCCATGGGACGTTGGCCTGCCTACTGTAAATCACCGAGCTTTGCACAGTCTTCTTTTTTTTTAATTTTATTTTCAACGTTTTTTTATTTATTTTTGGGACAGAGCGAGACAGAGCGAGACAGAGCATGAACGGGGGAGGGGCAGAGAGAGAGGGAGACACAGAATCAGAAACAGGCTCCAGGCTCTGAGCCATCAGCCCAGAGCCCGACGCGGGGCTCGAACTCACGGACCGCGAGATCGTGACCTGGCTGAAGTCGGACGCTTAACCGACTGCGCCACCCAGGTGCCCCTGCACAGTCTTCTTAATCGCCAACACAGAGCAGGCCAAGGAGACACGCAGAGGGCACTGACAGCATGTGCTACGCGTACTCACTACTTGAGGAAACAAACTTTAAAACCATCACTGACCAGAGGTGCAGGGCATTCCTGCCAGAGCCCAAAGGGAGGTCCCTGGCCCTTGGATGCTTGGGGCGAGGTTGTGGGGGGGCACCTGGGTGGCTCAGTCTGTGGAGTCTCTGACTCTTGGTTTGAGCTCAGGTCATGATCTCATGGTTTGTGAGTTTGAGCCCCATATCGGGCTCTGCACACCCGTGCAGAGCCTGCTTAGGATTTTCTCTCTCTGTCCTTCCCAGGCTCACACACTCTCTCTCTCAAAAAAAAAAATTTTTTTTAACTTAAAAAAAAAAAAAAGCCTCACAGGAAACTGAGACAAGCTGCTGTGGTCACAGGGCACTAGGCGATGGGGACCATCTCCCCAGTGTTACTGTCAGGCTGACTGGAGCGATGGGGAGGCAGATGGGGGGAGTCAGTGCTGCCATGACCCAGCCCACCCAGAGCCTCAGAGACACTCAGAGATAGTAGAGAGAGACCAAGGGGCGGGGCCAGCTCCAGCCCCCACCCCCCCCCCCACCCCCAGCCTCAGGCTGAGCTTGGGAGCAGAGGCAGACTGGTGGAGTGGCTCCAGGGGCTCAGGAAGAGAAGGTCACCAGGGAAGAGCATGACGATGAATGCCATGCCCACCGGGGGCTCCAGGAAGGTAAGACAAGAATGTCCACCCTCCCAACTGGCTAGCGACAGCCTTCAGAGCCGGGGAGGAGAGAAGGGTGGGGAGCATGCCAACCATCATTCCTATGCTTTCCATGGGCCCTGCTGTCTCTCCCATAACAGCTCTGTCACCTGCCACAACACACACAGAACAGGGACTAAGGCTGGGAAAGGAGAGTGGGTTTGGACATGGCTAGGGAGCAGAAGTGGGATTTGAACCCGGGGCCGTGTGGGTTCCATCTGTCGCACAGCCCTCCCCCGCTTCCCAGCTCTGCCTCTTCTCCGCCCTGTCTGCCTCCCACCCTTGCACCCCTACCTCCTTCCTAGACTCCTGCCATACCACAGCACCCATCATTCTGCCAAGGAACAGTCGGGAAGTCTTGCCACAAGCTTTCCGTTTCCAGAAGAAAGCGAAGCTTCTCCAGCACAGGAGCAGGCTCTCCCGCTAAGCCAGCCCAGGCCCTGAGATAGAGGCAGATCGTCTGCAGAGGAAGCTCTCCCAGGGGCTGGGCCCTGCCCTTCCCCCAGAACTACAGGAATGGGTCTCCTCCATTCCCTCAAGGTCACAAGCAAATACAGGACAGGAACCTGACCTGTGCATCCCTGTATCCTTCCAGTGGTGGTGAAGGATTGGACCGCTGAGGTCCACATGGCTGTTTACTCCCCCCATTCCCCCTCAACGAGTTGAGACAGGCTCCTCTAAAGACTGCCACCAAATAGTGAGGGAAAGAGATCAGAGAGCAGTATCAGCTCGGCCTTTCTCCCAGATAGGGATCCTCGCAGTGAACAACAGCATCTTGCATTTATGAGGTATTTATGATGTGCCAGGCACACACGTTTTGTATATTTTTATTCATCTAACCCTCACAGTAACCCTACAAGATGGATACTATAGTGGTCCCTGTGTTCCAGATGGAGAAAGTAAGGCCCAGAGGGGCTAAGAAAATTGCCCAGGGTTGGAAGCCAGTAAGAGCTGGGTAAGCAGGAGAGTTGGGTGGGAATTTGGGCCGCCTGACTCCAGAACCCATACTCTTAAAACAGCATCTTGACAACACGCTTCTGCTCAAAGATTCAGCAAGGCTCGTGGCTCCTTTGCTCTTGATAAACAGAAACATTCATTCATTCACTCATTATCAATCGCTCATTAGGCAGCTACTACGGGCCAGGGGCTGTGCCAGATGGTAGAGACAAGAATGAGCACGATTCCCATGGCCCAACCTCTGTGTCTGTCCTTTTGAAGACGGCACTCAAAAGGAGGAGAGGACATGAAATACACAGGCACTCCCCAACTACAAGTGCAGTTGTGACACAGTCACAAAGGAGAAGCAGGTGCCAAAAGAGTGGGTGACAGAGAACCTGATCTAGTGTCAGGGGTCAAGAGAGGCTTTTCTGAGAGGGACATTTAAATCAAGATCTGGAACCTGAGGTGATGCTAGCTCAGGGAAAATGAGGAAAGATCATTAAGGCACGTGCAAAGGCCCTGAGGTGGGGAGATTCCTGTGTTCTAGAAAGTGAGAGAAGGCCAATGTGGCTGGAGCACAAAGATAGAAGGGAAGAGGCTCAGAACAAAGGGTAGCAGAAGCCTCATCGTGCAGGGCATTACCATATTAGCAATATGAGACTTTATGTCAAGACAGTGGGAGCCACTGAAAGGTCTTGAACAGATTTTTTTTTTTTTAAACATGACTTGCATTTATGTGTTTGGTGCATGTAGAGCATTTGGCCTAGTTTCTGGCACAGAGGAGGTGTTCAATAATGAAGCTGACATTACTACCCCATTTTCCAGCTTTTCCACCTCTCCTGAGGAAGGGAATGGATACCACCTTGACCCCACAGGCTGACTTCCCTTGTCAAAAGGACCAAAACTTTACTCTCATTTGTGAACAGGGGTTTCAATAGTCATCAACGGGGTGTCAGGCCACAGTGCCTATACTGCCCTTTGTCTGCTGCATTTAGAAGGGAGCCTGGGAGGTGGCTGGTGTCCAGAAGGGAGTCCAGCTCCCACCCACCCCATACCCATTAACAGGGAGAACAGGCAAGAAACAGGAAACAGGTGAGCTGACCCCACAGGGAGGCCAAGACTGTCTCCTGAAGTTAGGGCTCAGGGAAGGGTCCCTCCAAACCGGAAGGACATGTCAAAGATGATGAGGAGAGTCAGGAATGCCCTGGCTGAGGACCGGGGGACATGTGAGTAGGGCCAGAGAACCAGGAAAGAGAAGAGTAAGAGAAAGGATGACAGATAGAACGCATTAACCGTTTGCAGGGCAAATGGCCCTCCAGCCTCCTCCCCTCTCCCTGGAAAGAAGGAAACCCTTCTTCAGCTCTGATGCATCGGCCCTGCCTTTTTCCCCTGCAAGCTTCCTGAAAAGGTTCAGTCTCTGCTTTCCCCACCCACTGCCTTCTAGCCTGTGTCACCACAGCCCTGCTGAACTATTCTGCCAAAAGTCACCATGGACCTCGACTGGCCTCTCCGCAGGTGGGTTTCCTGTATTGCACTTTCATGACATACATCCTCCCCTGCTTGCACTGGTTTAGCCTTCCACAGACAACGCTGTTTCTCACCTGCTTCCCAAAATGTCAGTGCTCCCCAGAGCTCTGCCTGGACCCTCTTCTCTTGTCACCCAGCACGCACTCCAAGGCCACCCTCTGGGGCTCCCATCACCTCCTTGGGGCCAGCTGCTGGCTGTGGACAGTCCACATGGCTGTCTTCCACGTGGAGCACTGACCTCACTAACTCCTGATCATCTGGGAAGAACCTGTGCATCCCCTTCCCTCCCCCACCCCCACCAGACAGCCTGCTTTTCCTCCTATGTTCCTTACCTCCAACAGCGAACCCACCACTTGCCAATCACTAACACAAGCAACCTGGGAACCATCGGGGTCTTCCTCCTACCTGCCCCCTGCATCCAGTCAGAACCCATACAGGCAGTGCTGGCTGTACTCATCAACCGCTTCCCAAATCCATCCCTCTGGCTCCTCTCTTGCCTAAATCAATTGCAATAACTTACCAGTCCCGCGTGCTTCTTCTCTCAAACAGAGGGAGCTTTCTAAACACATAGTCGATCCTTATTATTCACACATTCCATATTTATGAGTTCGTCTATTCACTAAAATGTATTTGTTTAACCCCCCCCACCCCCACCCCCACGAAATCAATACACTCGGTGCTTTCATAGTCATTCGTGGACGTAACCAGGGCAGCCAAAAATTTGAGTCCCCGACTTGCATGTCCCCAGCTGACGCTGTTGGTGGTTTTGCTGTTTAAACTGGCCCCCGAGGGTAACACTGAAGTGCTGGCCAGTTCCTAAGCCCAGGCGGGCTATGTGGAGCCTTAGGGAGAAAACACATGGCGGTTCGATGAGCTTCGTTCCGCGAGTTACAGTGCTTTTGGCCATGAGGTTAACGTTAATGATTCAACAATATATATTAAATAAGGTGTCTTTAAGAAGAAACACACATAAAACAAGGTTAGGTATTGATCAGCTGATGAAAATGCGGACACAACCTGGCAGAACCTGACACTGCATTCCCCCCACTGGCAAAGTTTCAGTATTTGCTAATTCAGTGTTTGCGGTGACTTTACGGAACATAAGTACCACAAATAATGAGAATCAACTATACCGGTATGACCGTGTAGCTTCCTTCCCTCCCTCATGCCTCCCTCCGCACACAAGGTAAATCCAAACTTTTCAGCACAGTGTTCCAGGGTCTTTCAGGGTCCAGACTGCCCTTGCTTAACCTTCCAGGTGTCTTCTGGTGCTCCCACAGCCCCCCACCCAGTCCACTCTCTAAAGGTCTTCTATCATCTTTCACGGAGCTCCTTTGCATACTCTGGGCCCTCTGCCTCGGAGGCCTCTCCTCCTCAGCTCCTCTTGGTGAACTCCTACACATCCTTCAAGATCCAACTTAAATGTTACCTTGTCCGGATCTCCCTCTGGCAGAATGTGATGCTCCCTTCTCCGTTGTATGTCCCTCATAGCACTTCTCACAATGTTGTACCTGATCCATCCGTGTGTCTCCCTCTCCTGGACTTGGAAATCATTTGGCGGGAAGAACGTAGAGGGGGACAGAGATGTGTGTGAATTTTTGCAGGGTGCATGAATTTCAGACATCATTCATTCAGTAAACATAAATGAGGCCTAACTTGGTACGAGGCGCCATTCTAGGCACCAGGGGTAGAGCAGCAAACAAAACAAAGCACTGCCCCGTGTAAATGTGGCCTCTGTGTGTGTGTGTGTGTGTGTGTGTGTGTGTGTACATGTGGGGCTGCACTGTGCTTGCTGTGGACCTGTGCTATTTGTGGCTCCCCCAGGTTTTGCATTTTTAACCCAAAGACAGCACTCGTCCACATGAGGTTTCCTCTGGTATGCCTGTCTCCCCCTCCCTTCTCTGCCTCCCCTCCATCTTGGAGAGAAAAGGCATAGGATTAAGGAAAAGGGAGGAAGTCGCTTTTTGTGAGTGCCCACTCTGTGCCAGGCGTGTGGAGCCAGATCAGTTCACACGCATCAAGGGTAGTCCTAAAGAGGGCTTCCTTTGTGCCAGGCACTGTTCTAGCACCGTGCCTCGGTTAGCTGGGTTAATCAGTGCACCAACCCTACCAGGTAGGCGATCTTACTGTCTCACTATGCAGATAAGAAACTGAGGCATCACATAGAGGGGACAAGGCAGAAGTGGGATTCCGGCCACGCACCCTATGTTCAGTCACTGCACTGCATTGTGCTCACTGCCTCCAAAGACACTCCTCATGGGCAAAAAAAAAAAAAAAAAAAAAGTCTCCTTGTACTTTGGAGAATAGGGAAATTTCCCAGGTCTAACAGTACCAGAGGTTGGGGCACCTGGGTGTCTCAGTCGATTAAGCATCCAACATCGGCTCAGCTCAAGATCTTGTGATCCGTGAGTTTGGCCCCACATCAAGCTCTGTGCTGATAGCTCGGAGCCTGGAGCCTGCTTCAGAGTCTGTGTCTCCGTCTCTCTCTGCCCCTCCCTGCTTGCACTCTGTCTCTCTCTCTCTCTCTCAAAGATGAATAAACATTTTTTTTTTAATAAAAAATGAATAAAAGTACTAGAAGTGAAAATCAAATCCAGAGGGCGTGAGATTCCAGATGCAGGGGTGTGAGGCCCAGAGATGCATGTGTGCTCACTAGCTCACTCAAAATAAATAAATAAACTTTAAAAAATAATAATAAAACAAGGGTTGGTGGAAAGGCTATTGAATGCAGTGTTGGGGGTCGGGGGGTTCTGTGTATGTGTGTGTGTTGGGGAGGGGGTGGCCTTTTGCACAATCCCTCATGCACCCAGGGTAGGGGTGTAATGACTGAACTGGATTCCAACAGGCACAGGATGGTGGAGAAGGGGAGACTGGGCCCCAAAACCTGTCCCATGGCCTCTTGGCAGTCATGAGAGGCTGTGCAGCTGGTACTGGTCTTATCAGCTGGTAATCGAGGCCAAGTTGGTGAGTTCCTGGAGGTCAGGGGCTTGTCTGCTTTATGTCCTGCTCACAGGTCCCTAAAACTGTCTGTTGATGTGGATTGATTTGTTTATTTAACAGACAGGTCCTACCTGGAACCAGCTCAGTTAAGATCAACTATTCCAATACAGTTACGATGATGTGGAAGTTCAAGGCCGTGGAAGCCCAGAGATGAGGCTCTAAGCCACCTGGAACAGCATAGTCAGGGAAGCCTTCTTGGAGGAGTACCAGGTGATGCGAAGAGCGAGGGAAGGGCATCCAAGGGTGAGCAAGGGATGGGGCAAAGCATTTGGGCTGGAGACAGTGTTTGGGAGTCACTGTGCTTTCGAAGGTAACTGAAGCCATAAGGATGGAAGGCCAGAGAGCAGCCTGTAGAGTCCCAAGAAGCAGCATGGGGCATTTCTGGAGAAGGATGAGAAGTCAGGATGGACCTCAGGTCCTCGCACACAAGGCCAAGGATGAGTGGACAAGCCGAGGTTCAGAGTGGACCTGTGGCTCTACCCTAAGAGGATGCCAGGATTCTGGGCTCAGCACCCAAGGAAGAGTGAACCATGAACCCTTAAGTTTCTGGGCCTCCTCAGAGGCAGTCTGGGGAGGCTGGGGCCCAGCCAATGGCAGTGCCACGTACAGCTCCGCCTCCTCCCAGGCCAGCGGCACACCCGGCTGCCTGCGGACTCTGCAGGCTCCGTCCCAGGAAGGCGCTGCCCCAAACACCCTCCCTGGTTCTGACATGAGTTCCAGCTGCCTCCGACTGCCAGCTGCCAGGACCCTTGAGGAGTAGCCACTCAGGTAAGGCCACCTGTGTCCAGATGGACCCTTGGTGTACCCGGCAGAGGGAGACATCTCTGATGGAGAGGCGAGGGAGGCAGCCTGGACATATTCGCCACCCTGGGTTCTGGTGGGAGAGGAACAGAGGGCTCCTCCCTCCACTGCTCTGGGTTCTTTCAGCTCTCCCCAGCTGAGCAGAGGCGGGAGCCAGGGACCAAGTGGGAGAGGGGCTCACAGGGGTGCCAGAAGCTGAGCAAGCGAAGAGACTCTGCCTGGGCTTGCAAAGCCCCACCCCACCACACCCTAGGTGGGCTGGGCCAGAAGCCTCTGGGGACTAAGGGCTGGAGCCTCCTTGGCTGTTCCCTGTCAGGCTGCCAGGAGTTCCTCCCACCTTAGGCAGGACCAAGCAAAGATAAGTTGATGATTCACTACCAAGTGGTAGGTGGTATAGACAGAAGAGTGGAGAGACAGGGTAGGAGACAGGGTGGGAGCAGAGACGCCTCCAGCCTCCCTAACCTGACGTCCACCTCGTGGAGGAGAGGACGGGCACAGACCCCTTTCCTGCAGCTTCGGGAAAGGGGTCCAGGCCCCAGAGTGCAATTCAAATCCCAGCTCTGCTGCTTCCCAGCTGTGCAAATAGGAGCAAATTAATTAACCTCTCTGTGCTCCACTTTACTCATCCGCAAATTGGCAATAAAAAATAGCATACCCTTTCATACTATATTGGTTCGTGCAAAGTGCTCAGAACAGTGCCTGGTGTTGCATAAACACCCTATAACTGTTGGCTGTTACCACTACCCTGCCCATCTCTAACAGATCCCACAGGCAGGACAGGGCAATGCCCAGTGCCTAGACCAGCGCTGGAAAGGGCACCAGGAACCCCTTACAGCAAGAGGCTGTGCAGTCTCCCTGAGGTCCTTGGGGATCCCAGCAGGTGAGACCACAGTACATGGGTCTCAGGGAACCACCCCCCAACCCAGGAACCAGGCAGAAGAACTCCAAGAGATCAAGTGGACACCACACACTCAGAATGGCAGTCATACTCCCTAAACGGAGTTAAATCTGATACCTGTGTGTTTATCACACTGAACTCACTGGTGAAACTGACCAGAGCAGAATTTCCCATTTTGCTGTGTTGACAAGACTGTGCCATAAGATGATTAAAAAAAAAAAAAAAAAAAAAAAAAAGGTTCTGTGGTCAAAGGAGTTTGGGCAATGCTACATATTTCGCCCCCCTTTTGGAGACTCACAGTGTGAACGTATTAGCATGGTCAAGTAAAGGGACCTATTTAACTTTGCTGAACCTGTGTTTGCCTACCTTTCTTGGACACAGAATCCTTTTCTCTTACTACTCCTGTTGCCAAACTATGGACAGGATTCCATGGAACCCCAGTTTGGGAATCCAAACTACAGCATACCAGGCTACTCTAGGAAGGCCATTGGATAAAGAGAACCGTTGTCCCCTACTTTATCTTTCAGCTGGATTGTCATTGGCCTTGCTTCTAGTGAGTTGCATTCCAGCAAGACATTGCCTGGGTATTTACAGATGGCAGTCTGGGGACAAGTTTCCAGCAGCCTCTCCAGCCCAGTCCCACAAGCCAAGGAAAGGGCAAAGACCGGGTTCCCCTTCGGAGGGGCTAAGAGGAGAGAGCGGGTCTCAAAAGGAGAGAAGTCTTCCTGAGGCTTGGCCCCCTGAGGAGGAGGGCCAGGGTCAGGACAGAGGGAAAGGGCAGAGTGTCCACCTACTTAAACCTTCATTCTGCAGGACTGTAAGACCAGAATCTCGGGACCCTGGGAGGAAAGACTGACTCCCTGGACCCACCTTCATGCACTTTTATGGATAAGAGTTGGGTTCTGGATTGAATTAGCTGGGCTCAAATCCCAGCTCTGCACCTAATAGTTGTGCAATCTGCATAACCCCCAAACCTCAGTTTCCTTCATCTGCAAAATGGGGACAATAATAGAACCTAGCTCCTCTGTGGCTATGAGAATTAAATACAGATGATATACAGTATTTCTATAAGGTGCTCAGAGTGAGTGCTCTATACATGTGGGGAATTCTTATCATTTCTCAGCAGTAGCAGCCAACAGTTGGGTCCACCATGAACTGGGGGATCTTTGAGGGGCTCCTGAGCGGGGTCAACAAGTACTCCACTGCCTTTGGGCGAATCTGGCTGTCTCTGGTCTTCATCTTCCGCGTGCTGGTGTACCTGGTGACGGCTGAGCGAGTGTGGAGTGACGATCACAAGGATTTTGACTGCAACACCAAGCAGCCGGGCTGCTCCAACGTCTGCTTTGACGAGTTCTTCCCTGTGTCCCACGTGCGCCTCTGGGCCCTGCAGCTCATCCTGGTCACCTGCCCCTCGCTGCTTGTGGTCATGCACGTCGCCTACCGGGAGGCTCGGGAGAAGAAGCACCGAGAGGCAGTGGGGGAGGATGGCGGGCGCCTCTACCTGAACCCCGGCAAGAAGCGGGGTGGGCTCTGGTGGACCTACGTCTGCAGCCTGGTGTTCAAAGCCGGCGTGGATACCGCCTTCCTCTACGTGTTCCACTCGTTCTACCCCAAATACACCCTCCCTCATGTGGTCAAGTGCCACGCAGCTCCGTGTCCCAACACGGTGGATTGCTTCATCTCCAAGCCCTCAGAGAAGAACATCTTCACTCTCTTCATGGTGGTCACGGCCGCCATTTGCATCCTGCTCAACCTCGTGGAGCTGGCCTACCTGGTGAGCAAGAGGTGCCGTGAGGGCCTGGCAGCGAGGAGAGCCAGGGCCACGGGCGGAGGCCATCGCCCAGACTGTCCCACCTCTTCCTACAAGGAAGACGACCTCCTCTCAGGCGACCTCATCTTTCTGGGCTCGGACTCTCACCCTCCTCTCTTACCAGACCACCCTCGAGACCATGTGAAGAAGACCATGCTGTGAGAGCGGCCTGGTCAAGCCTGGTTGGAAAGGGCCCGGCATCTCCCATGGGTGCAGCCTTGGGGGCGGGGGAGCTGAGCTGCAAGCAGGGGCAGGTAGGAGGGGGCATCCTGCACCTGCCCCCTACTGTGGGGCCTCGGGAAGGTTACCCCTCCACACTGAACCTTAGTTTCTTTCTGTGTAAATTGGAGGCGAAGCCCACCTCGCTGGGTTGTTGCCGTGAGGAGGGGTTTATTTAGAGAATGGATGTGCCAGTGCCATCTGTGGGGGGGCGCCCACGGTCAAGGTTTAATAAAAGTCAACTCCTCCACTTGCTTCGAGCCCTGCTTCATTTCTTCATCCTTTGTGACCCCTGTCAGATCACTGGGTCAACGTCTCTTGCCCCTACAAAGGGCTGGACTTGAACCAGCCAGGGGGAGGGGCCGTCCCCTCCCCCAGAAAAAGTCCCCAGCACTCCTGGGGGTCATGCCGATTGCTCAAGCTCAAGACAAACCTTTATCCCCAGTTGCAAATTTAAGCCCAAGGGCTGTCTGCAAACATAATGGGGCTTAGCACGTGGGGACGTGTGTGTTGCAATGGAAAGTTCGTGAACTTTTGAGTCAGAACACTTGCATTCGAACCCATGTTCCACCGGGACTCTGGAAAAGTGACTTCAGCTCCTCTCTAAAGTGGGTTAATAACGTGGAGCCTGGAGGGGCTGGGGGGTGCTGGATGAGCTCATGGCTGTGGATGGGGTAAGCCAGCTGTAAAAGGCCACATAAATGTTAATCATTGGTATTAGGAAGTGCTCAATAAATGCTTGTGGGAAATCAAGCAGAAGAGCCCCTCCCTGGCTGCACATTAATCCTCACTATCCCAGCCACCGGGACAGTCAGAAAGGACACAGGCCCAAGGCCCCTCTGCAGCCCCCACCCAGGAAGACCCTGACTTCCCTGCAGGCCTTCCCCAGGGACCCAGGTCTACGGAGACAGACAGGGAGGCTATGCCTGGCCCCATGCCAGCTGGGACGTTCCATGCTGCTGGCCTGCATTCCTTGTCTCCACCCGAGCAGCGGTATCCTTGTCTGAAAAACCAGAATCCGTCCCTCCCACCCCCACACAGCTCACCAGCAGCCCAAGCTCTAGTCCCCAGAAACGTCTCCACCTGGGAACAACGTGATCCTGGGCTGAATCAAGGTTGCCCCTCTCCACATATACCACCTGCTGAGGACCCCAGAACCGTGCTTCCGAAAAGGGCAAGAGAGAGGCCTGGGGACAGAGGGACTAGGGGCAATAAGGCAACTGGAAGGGGCTAGGAGCAACAGACAGGGGCTAGCGTTGGGGCTGACCTGGGCCCTCACATGAGAATACAAGGCTCCTGCACTGCCTCCCCCCCTCCAACAGTTCCACCTACATACCTGCCAGCCCAGGGAGCCAGACCCAGCCATGCCCATCCAGGCTGGAGAGAAGGCGTGGGCCAGGGGAGAAGAGCCACACAGGTGTTTGCTCTGAATATGTGCCCGGGGAAGTCCGCCCGCCGGCCCACCCGCTCACTCTCCCTTGGCTCATTGGCTCAGAAAGCTCCACCCCGAAGAGGAGTGAGGAACAAAAGCTGCCTCTGGGAGGCCCTCAGGCACACAGACAAGCCCAGGGACCAGAGAGTGGCTGCTAGACCCAAGAAAGGTGAGGACCCAACTGGGCCGGAGAGGGGGCTGGGAAGCAGGGACCAGGTGGGCTGAGGAACCTCGTGAACTCAGGCTGCAGGCTGGGCTCCTGGGAGGAAGAAAGAGGACAGAGGATCCCTGGAGAAACCCCAGGGAAGCCCCAAGGAGGGGAGGGGACATCCTGCCAGACCAAAGGGAGGACAGAGGACCAGAGAAGAGACAAAGAAAAGGAGGGACCAGGAAGAGAGAGTTTCTGCTCAGTTCAGCAAACATCTATTGTGTGCTCACGGGGCCAGGCCTGGTGCTGAGTCCTGGGGGAACAGATGATCCAGGCGTAGAGGCTGCCCTCCAGACGCTGACAGTCTGGTGCAGGAGACAGGTAAACAGACTATTTGAACACCAGTGATCCATTCTGCCATGAGAGATAGAGGAGGGTATTCAGAAAATGTCCCAGGGTGAGAAGCTCTGAAGATGGTGAGGTCTGAGTCAGGGATGGGGCGGGGGGGCTGGGGCAGGAGAGAGAACCTGATGGCTCTCCAGATAAGGGGGTGTGGAGGACAGAGCACATCGGACAGAGGCCCAACCAGGAATAATGGGAGACCTGGCTGAGAATCAGAGAAGACAGGTGTCCCTGAGAAAAAGTACATGATCAGGGGTGGACCGAGCCAGAATCCTGCCTTTGTCCCTTTCCCAGGCCCTCCCTAAAGCGAAATGGTTGGAATTCCAGAGGAACCCACTGTGGTCAGGACAGTCAGCGCTCGCATGGGTGCAGGGAAGGGGAGGCGCATGGGGCCAAACCGCCACAGCTCCAAAGAGCCTATTTAGTGTGGGAGGAAATGTCCGGGCTGGGGATGCCCTGGGCCTCTCAGTGAGGATGGTTATCACTCAGGGGTTCTTCAAAGAGGCCAATGTGAACACACCCAGCACAGGGCCTGGCTCATGTTGGTACTCATTAGAAGCTGGAGGATAATGATACACACCCCTCATCCCCTGCCCCTGTCGAGCCCCAGCAGCTGGCAGGAGGGCAAATCATCCAACCTGCACCTTCTTCCTGTTTCTGTAGAAGTCATGCTATCCACAGAAACTTGGGGTCACAGAAGTTGGCAGGCACATCCATGGAAGATGATTACCTTTCACGTTTATCCATTACCCTGTAGAATAAAACATCCCCTGATTTTGGAGCTGGAAGATGGGAGTTCAAGACCAGCTCCACCATTTCCAGCAGGGGGAGGCCTTGGGTAGGTGGCTGTCTAGGCCTTAGTTTACCCACTGCCCCCCCCACTCCATGAAATGGGGATAACAGCCATCCCTACTCCCCCCCCCCACCAAGTCATTGCAGGTGAGGATGTGATGACAAGGTGGTTCTGAAAGGGTTTTGCCAATCGCACCTTCAATAAAGGGCACCCATTTCCAGGCTCCCCCAGGCCTCGTGGCCCCCACTCCGGAGTGGGCACTTGCGGTGTAGACCGTCCACGTGAGGAAGCAAGGACACAGTCGGCATGAACTGGGCGTCCCTGCAGGGCCTCCTGAGCGGGGTCAACAAGTACTCCACCGCGCTAGGCCGCATCTGGCTGTCGGTGGTGTTCATCTTCCGCGTGCTGGTGTACGTGGTGGCCGCGGAGGAGGTGTGGGACGACGAGCAGAAGGACTTCGTCTGCAACACCAAGCAGCCAGGCTGCCCCAACGTCTGCTACGACGAGTTCTTCCCCGTGTCCCACGTGCGCCTCTGGGCCCTGCAGCTCATCCTGGTCACCTGCCCCTCGCTGCTCGTGGTCATGCACGTCGCCTACCGCCAGGAGCGGGAGCGGAAGCACCGCCTGAAGCACGGCCCCAACGCCCCGTCCCTGTACGACAACCCCAGCAAGAAGCGGGGCGGGCTCTGGTGGACGTACTTGCTGAGTCTCGTTTTCAAGGCTGCCGTCGACTCTGCCTTCCTCTACATCTTCCACCGCCTCTACCAGGACTACGACATGCCCCGGGTGGTGGCCTGCTCCGAGTCCCCTTGCCCCCACACTGTGGACTGCTACATCTCCCGACCCACGGAGAAGAAGGTCTTCACCTACTTCATGGTGGCCACAGCTGTGATCTGCATCCTGCTCAACCTCAGTGAGGTCGTCTACCTGGTGGGCAAGAGGTGCCTGGAGACCTTCAGCCCGAAGCGCCAGCGGTCTCCGCACCGGGATCACCTGCCCGATACGTGCCCCCCATATGTCCTCTCCCAGAGAGAGCACCCCCAAGATGGGAACTCTGTCCTAATGAAGGCCGGGTCGGCCACGTTGGATGCAGGTGGGTTTCCATAACCTGTGAGGTTGGTGGCTGGGACCACCGGGTCCATGGTCTGTTCCCTAAGGCCACCGCAGGGCAGTGGCCTCTTTTCTGCAGCAGGGCAGGTGAGGAAGATGGTTGTGGGGCTCAGGAAGCACCCCCATGGGCCAGTGCTGGAGAGCAGCTTGGTCTCTAGGTCCTGAGCCCCGGGGGAGGGAGGTTGATGGCTGGTGGGGATTTTGTATATGGCAATGGGGTATGTCAAAACCTTAATAAATGTGACTTTCCCAGTATTTTGTACACCAGGTGGGGAGTGCCGGGTAGAAGTGTCAGGGGGGTTCACCATGGACCTCAGAGAGGAGCCACAACCACTCAGTAGGTGCCTGCACCACAGAACCTCAGATCCAAGGTCATCGATGCATCACACACACACACACCACCACACCACACACACTCACACGCACCGCACAACATATGCCACACATACACACACAGAGTGTGCCCCCATGACGTGGTAGGAATGCCAAGAGGTGGCTCCAGGGGTCTCTGGACTCTGCAACCAGCCTTGGTCTGCAACCAGCTGGCCAAGGCAGGAGGAGTGGGATCCCAGGAGACCCTGGGCCCAGCACAGGTCAGTTCTCAGTGGGAACCCCTGCAGTGAATGTGCATGGTTCAGGAGGCCTCGGCCCCTCCCCCATTCCAGCCTCCCTTACCCTGCCCATCACACTCCTCAGAGAGAGAGTCTCCCTGAGGGTATCAGGGGAAGGCTGGGAGGGAGGGGAAGGTGCTGAGAGTGAGCCCAGGATGGGGAGTCTGTAGAGATACCCCACAGGCCACGGACCTATTGAGAACATCAGAGGTACAGGGTCCCTCCCGGAGCCTCCAGTCTGAGGAAATCCCCCTCTCTTCACCAGACACACATTTCCTCATCCTCCCACCCCCATCCCCACCACTCAGACCTTGACCCCTCCCCAAATCACACCTCCAGTATGGACCTGCCTCAGAGCCAGAGCCCCCACCAACAGCCCAGGGGAACAACCCTCCGGGAGGCCCCCAGGCCTCCTCCAGTCAGCAGCTCCCATGCTGACCACACCTACCGTCCTCACACATCACTGACTCCCTGACCATGAATGGCACCCCAGCCACCCAGTTGTCCCCGCCAGGAGCTGGCCTGACACCCTCATGCCCTCCCCGTCTCCCAGCCTCTCACACCCCACAAGCCAGTGCCAGTGCAGTTCATCCTGCTAACTCCAACCCTAAATGTCTCCTGAATCTGTCCTTCCTTTCCCACCACCCTTCCACCATGGGGACAGAGTAGTCCTTCTATATATGAACCTGACTCTGGCATTCTTCCTGCTTTAAAAATTCTTCCACTACTACCACAACCCTCCATTGCCCTCAACCTGACCCCTGCTGGCCTCCCCAGTGTCACCCCTGCTTCCTCCCCCCTTGTTCCCACCAATAATACCAAAGGGCTTATGGGTCCCCAACCAGACACATCATGCTGTGTCATGCCTCATGCCTTCGCATATGTGTTCCTTCTGCCTGGAATACCCTTCCAATCTCCCCTGGGATGCTTCCTTGAACCCCACGGTTCAAAACCTTAAACCTAGCCTGTGCCTTTGCCTTTGCCCATCAGTGTGTGAGCCCTTCACGGGTAGGACGCTGACTCACCCAGGTCCCCAGCTACCTTTAATAAATGTTTGGTAAATGAGTAAATGGGCTATGAGCTGCCTGGCGGAAGAGACCTGTCTTGTTTATCTGAATCCTTCACCACACCTAGCCCAGGAAGCACAGATAAGTGTCCTCTCATTTGCTTATAGATTCCATTATTGTTGCTGTTTTAACTAAATCTAGCCTAAAGATTTCATTTATAGTTAAGGAAACTGGCCTGGAGAGGGCCCACCTAGCTGGGCTGTGTCTCTAGTGGTCCACAGAGAGCCTCTGTGCCCCACGCCCAATTACGGGACAAGATCAGGAGTCACTTCTTAGGTCAGGGTCCCTGGAAACAGAACCAACAGCAAGAATTTGTTTGCATGTGGTGGAAGGAGCAAGAGAAGCAGGCTAGGGAGGGGAGCAAACTGAGCTGGGTATGGGCTCAAGGAAACGGCCTTGGCCGGAGCCCTGTGGGGTGAGGGGCCTTTGGATCATAAATCCCATCTCTGAGTTGTCCCAGCGAAAAAGGGCATCAAGCTTTGGAACTCCCGTACCAGTCAGTCATTGGCTTCAGGCAACCCCATGGGCAGCAGGGCTGACAGGAAGGGGTAGGCGGTTCCTATTCAATCAAGGTCAATTCTCCAGGGACAGCTAGAAGCCACGAGTGCCCTATATTCACAGCAGCTGGGGAATGGTTGTCCCACCGCAAAGGGGACATGGGCAGGGCACCAAAACCATCCACTGAACTCCTGCCTCCAGGAAATAAGGGTGGCTCTACCTCCAATCCAGACCAGAGCTGTGGCCACCCGATCCCAGAAAGCAGGCTGATGCTCTCAACCAGTTCAGAACCAGGTGACCCCATGCTTCTCAGACCAGCCCCCACCAGCCATAGCCATATCCCTCTGAGATTCCAGATTCCCCATTCCAGTTTCTGTCAGCATATGGTGAGTGCATCCTGGGACCTGACTACTCCTGTGGCAGCCCTGTTCATAGGTGCTGTTCTCGGAGATCCCAAGTCCTGAGCCAGTGACCCAGAGAGTGGTGGAACACCATCTGAGCCGCTAGCCATGGAACTTTTTTTCTCAGTCCTGCCCACACCCTCAAGGCCCCCCCACAGCCCTCACTACCACTCTCAGACCTTCCCGTCTCCCCCTTCTTGAACTCCCTTCGCTCAGCTCAGGCCCCTGCCATCTGTCTCTTCCGCCTTCTGCCCCACCCCCATTGCTGCCACCTCATTGCTTCTAGCTCATTGAAGACTTGAGGACACAAGTCAGGGTCTTTGGGTATTCTCTCATGGCCCAGGGCTGCCGGAAACATCTGGGCGTCACTCTGTCCTTTTCATTCCATGCCCTCGGTGTCTCTCATGACCTCCTCCTCTGTTCCATTTAGCTACCCACTCACAGGACCACACCCCAGACTTTGTCTTCACCCAGTACTACTCCACCTCTAGAATCTCCCACTTGATTCAAGCCAACAAATATTTATTGTTCACTTTTACGTGACAAGCCCCACGCTAGGTGCCAAGGATCAGACACAGTCCCTAATCTCATGGAGGTTATATCCCATGAAGAGAACAGCTCTTAGCATCCTGGAGTGCACAGGGTGCTGAGGGGAGGGGGGAGGGAGGAGGGGGAAGGGTATCCAACATCCAGGGATTCAGGAAAGGCTTCCCTGAGACTTCTGAAGCTCACACCTAGAGAAAGAAGAGGATTTTGCCAAGCAGAGCAAGGAGGGGATGCCAGGTGAAGGGACAACATGAGAAAGGCATGGAGGGAAGAGCAAGGACAGGGTGACCAGGACAGGAAGTAACCCAGAAGGGCTGGAGCCCAGTGAGGGGGCTGGCAGTAAGAGTCAGGCCCAAGTAGGCAAGGGCTACATCATGCAGAGGTTTCACGGTAAAGCCCTGTTAAGGATTTTGGACTTCATCCTCAGGACAATGAAAAGTCACTGGAGAGACTCAGCACAGAGGTGAGATGATCTCATGTGCAGTGTCTCTGGTTAATGTGCAGAAGGGCCAAGGCAGGGCTACTTATTTGGAAACTGATGCAATAGTCCAAGTGACAAACAACAATGGCCTCAACAAGGGTGTGTGCATTGGGGATGTAAAGAAGTTGCTGGATTTAAGAAAGATTTACGAGATAGAATCAGATCAATTGGGTGATTTGAGTGGGTGTGCGGATCAGGGAGAGAGGAACCGTAGTGACGCCCAGGTTTCTTCTCAGGGTGGTGGTGCCAATTCCCCAGGGGAGAGGCAGGTTTGAGGGACATAGTGATAACTTCAGTTGCAGACACATTGAGTTGGGGAGACAAATAAGATACCTTGGTTATCTCCTCTTGTTCCTGGACCAGCTTAGCCCCTGGATCACCTTCTCTCTCTCTAAGGCTATGCGTATTACCATTTCTGGTGACCACATCTAACACCTACCTCGCCATGCTTTGACTTCCTTGTTCCCCTCCGTCTTTAGTCACCCACATATGTCTTGTCTTAACAAGAGCTGCATCATCTCCTAGCTCACCCACTCTGCTTCCCGCTCCAGCGCTCCCTCTGCCACATCTACTGTTTCACCATCCATCATCAGCCCCTTTATGTCCTCCCTCCCCTCTTTTCCCAGCTTAGACTCTGTGGGCCCCTCATAGATGTGTCCTGCTCTCCCTTGCCATGGCCTGCTGCTATAGTCACTCACCAGGCAAGACAAACCCCAGTTAAAACCAGCTCTCCATGTGGCACCCATTCCAGAGCACCTGGAGAATAACACAACTGCACTGACTGGTTTCAGTGGAAACTTCTGAGTACAAAGCTCCGGTGGGCACTCAGCACCTCAGGCAAGTCTACATTTTCCTAAAACTTTAACCCTAGTCTCCGAGATGACTATATCATACCTTCTCCTCTTGCCCCCTTTTGCCTAAACCTCCTCAGCTGACAGGCAAGCATTATGCGCCCCTTCACTCTGCCTTCTCCCCTGTGACACGGATGAGCGCCCCTCCTCCTGATACCCCCTCCTCTTGGACACTGGACCCCTCACCTCTCACCCCTCTGGACTGTGCTCCACAGCTATTGCCTCACAATTCTGTAAAAATGCTACAACGTTGTCCTCTCTCTTTCTGTCATTCCCTCTTGACATCACATCCTTCTCCAGCTACCACCCCCTTTGCAAAAAACAAAACTCTCTAAAGGTGGTCTATACTTGCTGTCTCCACCTCCTCATCACATTTACTCATTCTAGTCAGGACTGTTCTTCCCAAGTTTACCAATGTCCAACAAGCTGCCAAATCCAGTGGTTGGTTCTTCAATCTCATCTTACTCCCCCAGCAACATACGGCCACTGAGAGCTCCCTCCTCAAACACCATCTTCCTTTGGCTGCCAGGAAGCACCCTGTCCTGGCTTTCCTCCCACCACATTGAGGGGCCCTCCTTGATCTCCACCGATGCTTCTTCTTCCTCTTGCTGGTCTCTAAGTGCAGGGTGCCTTAGGGCCCAGTTCTCTACCCTCTTTTCCCCTCTGTGATCTTGTCCGGTACCATCTATAAAAACCATCTATAAACCAATGGCTCCCACATTTATATGTTCCCACCTAACCACTCCCATGAGTGTTGGACTCATATATCCAACACTTCCTTTCAGTCATCCAAAACAGAACTCCTGATCCTACTAACAGAACAGATTTATGTTCTCTCCCAGTCTTCCCACCTTGGAAGAGGAGATCCCCACTCACCCAGCTGCTGAGTTCAAAAACCTACGTGCCTCTTTCTTCACAATTATATCCACACCATTAGCAAGTCACATTCATATAATTCTAAGTTCAAAGTCCATTCCCTTCAGACCGTCTCCAAGTGCTTCCATCCCAGGCCAAGCCACCTCACTGAACATCTGGATACCTGCAGCAGCTGGCCCCCTCCTCTCTTAACTCTTCTGCTGTTCCTTCTGCACGTGACAGCCTGAGAGATAGTTCAACCAAGATCAGTCAAGTCACCCCCTTGCTTAAAACCCTCCGAGTGGCTTCCATAACGGCCATAAAAATGAAAATTAACCATTCTTGGGGCATCTGGGTGGCTCAGTCAGTTGAGCATCCGACTTCGGCTCAGGTCATGATCTCATGGTTCATGAGATCAAGCCCCACATCAGGCTCTGTGCTGACAGGGCAGAGCCTGCTTGAAATTCTCTCTCTCTCTCTCTCTCTCTCTCTCTCTCTCTCTCTCTCAAAAATAAATAAATAAACATTAAAAAAAAGATTTTGTTCCAAAATTATCCCCCAGGTAGGAAGGATTTGTTTTATATCCAAGTCCTTACCAAGTCTCTCACATTATGGGGCATGCTCTCAATTACTGCATTTTGAAAAACAGAATGCTCTTTGGGGGAAACTCATTAGCCTGAAATAACCCCAATCAATGAAGTCTTGGATATCCACAGAGGTCACTGGGTAGAATCAGAAAAAATGGAGGCAAAGATTTTTCACACAGATTCCATCATTACTCCCAGTGGTATGACCTTCCAATTGCAAATATTTTCTTCCTAGGCAAGCCCTTAAAAAAACAAAACAAAACCACATTAAGAACAATAAAAAAAAGTGGTTGTGTTAAGGAGATGACATATACACACCTACCAGATGATTTTTTTTTAAGTCATACAACCTAATATTACGCAACCGGGTTTTGTGGAGAGAATAAAGTTCTCGGTATCATTCACAGACTTAAAAAGCACTATTTCACAAATACCTTGGACAAAAATAAAGTTTGTGTGTTTTGTAAAAGGTTAATGATAACAAACAAAACTCTAATGACTATTAACCCAGGTGTTACAGAAAAATGTTCAAAGTTTAAAGAAAATTGCTTCATAAACTATTCAGGGGAGAAAAAAATAACAGGTTTACTACATTGTTCTATATAATGTGATTTTTTAATTTTTTTTTGACGTTTATTGATTTTTGAAACAGAGAGAGACAGAGCATGAACGGGGGAGGGGCAGAGAGAGGGAGACACAGAATCTGAAACAGGCTACAGGCTCCGAGCTGTCAGCACAGGGCCCAATGTGGGGCTCGAACTCACGGACCGCGAGATTATGACCTGAGCCGAAGTCGGACGCTTAACCGACTGAGCCACCCAGCCGCCCCTATAATGTGATTTTAAAAACAGGTTGCAAACTCTAGAGAATATTATGCTAAGTGAAATAAGTCAGAGAAAGACAAATACCATATATATGATTTCACTCATATGTGGAACTTAAGAAACAAAACAAATGAACATAGTGGTAGGGGGGCAGGAAAAAAGAGACAAATCAAAAAACAGACTCTTAACTATAGAGAACAAACTGATGGTTACCAGAGGGGAGCGGGGTCCAGAAATAGGAGAAATAAGTGATGGGGATTAAGAAATGCACTTGTGCGGGGCGCCTGGGTGGCGCAGTCGGTTAAGCGTTCGACTTCAGCCAGGTCACGATCTCACGGTCGTGAGTTCGAGCCCCGCGTCAGGCTCTGGGCTGATGGCTCGGAGCCTGGAGCCTGTTTCCGATTCTGTGTCTCCCTCTCTCTCTGCCCCTCCCCCGTTCATGCTCTGTCTCTCTCTGTCCCAAAAATAAATAAAAATTAAAAAAAAAAAAAAGAAATGCACTTGTGGGGCGCCTGGGTGGCTCAGTCGGTTGAGCGTCTGACCTCGGCTCAGGTCATGATCTTGCAGTTTGTGAGTTCAAGCCCCACGTGGGGCTCTGTGCTGACAGCTCGGAGCCTGGAGCCTGCTTTGGATTCTGTGTCTCCGTCTCTCTCTGCCCCTCCCCCACTTGTGCTCTGTCTCTCTCTATCAAAAATAAAATAAAAATGTAAAAAAAAAATTAAGAAATGCACTTGTGATGAGCACCAGGTATTATATGAAAGTGTTAAATCACTAAAATCTATACCTGAAACTAGATTCACACTGTATGTTAGCTAACTAGGATTTAAATGAAAACTTGGAAAGAAAAAAATATATAGGTAGCAAACTAAGTTAAGTAAATTATTATTTTGGTCACACTAAAAAGTTTATGTGTCCATATAAGCCCCCAACTTTTTAGAGGGTCCCCTCACTGGGAATATAGAGGGTTGCTTTTGTTTTTTTAATGTTTATTTTGAGAGAGAGAGAGAGAGAGCGTGCGCAAGCAGAGAAGGGGCAGAGAGAGAGGGAGACAGAATCCCAAGCAGGCTCTGCCTTGTCAGCACAGAGCCCGATGCGGGGCTCGATCCCACGAACCGTGAGATCATAACCTGAGCTGAAACCAAGAGTCAAAGGTTTAACCAACTGAGCCACCCAGGAGACCCTAGGGGGTTGCTTTTTACTTGGAGTTATCATATATCTGGGCTTATGGTAGGTGGTAACTCAAGCTGTGAGGGTGGCTAATATTATACAGAGCCTGCGGGGGGAGAAACGAGAAGATGTCCTAGGATGGAGGTTTAGAGGCCAAAGAGAAGGGGGGAAAGCCAGCAAAGGGGACTGCAGGGTAAATTGATATCATAGAAGCCAAGGAAGTATGATGTCACAGAGGAGGAAGGTGATGTCACAGAAGCCAAGAGATGATTGTTCTAAAGAAGTTTGTAGAACTTCTAGAAGAGGAGTCTATAGAGAAAAAGAAATGATCATCAGGGCCAAACATTGCCTTGGGTCAAATTAGATAAAGACTGAGAAGTGTTCATTCAATTAACATAGATGGTCACTGGTGCCCATGGCAGGAGCCCATCTGTAGAGAATGGGGTACCCACCTGGTACCCATCTGTAGCGAATGGGGTGAGGAAACCAGGTCCCAGTGAAGTGAGGGGACAGTGAGGGCCAAGTAAATGGAGAGAGCAACCATGAACAACTGGTTGGAAAATGGTGGCTGGGAGAAGAAAAGAAAATGAAAGGGTGTTCGTCGCAAAAGGATGGGAGCAGTCAATTTTTTCCTTTTGTTACGGTTTAAGAGACTTGGGAATATTTAAATAATGATGAAATGAATCCAGTACACAAGAAAGGAGGTCAAGGTCCCCCTAGAGCCAGAGGGAATGGGATGCAGAGCCCAGATGGAGGCACATCGGCTACTGTAACAGGAGGGAAGGAAGAAGTGGGGAGACAGGTGCAGGTCACCCCCCCGTCTCTTACCACAGCCTCCCCACCGCCCTCTCGCTTAGCTCCTCCCTCAACATCTGCCCATGTTTATTCAACAGATCGACAGGGGACCTGAGAGGCACCTCCAGACCTGACCCCATGACCTCCCAATCTGCTAGCCCCTCCTACATTCACTTCCTTCTGAATCTAGCCTAGGATTGGGATCCAGAGTCTCTCGCACCACCCTCACATGAGAGCTCTTCGACTGGTGTCTGTCCTCCCCTCTAGACTGCAGTTTCTCTAAGAGCCAGAACAGTACCCATCTGGTTTGTCAGTGTATCCTCAGGCCCTGCATCATGCCTGGCATACAGTAAAAGGGTAAGAAGTATTTGCTGATACAGTAAAAGGGTAATAATGAGATAATGACTGGAATGAACTGCTGTCCTACCAATATCCCCATCGTCCCTCTGTCCCTCCTATCTAGCAGGACTCCAGGCCCAGGTCAGTCCAACAGTGCTTTCCCATGGTTGCACCCTGTGCTGGGCTCTGCTCCAGTGAACCCAACAGCCAACCAGAGTGAGGTCACTGCAAATCCGTGTTCTCCAGCCCCACCTGACAGCCCTCGTTCTTCCCTGCTTTGGTCTGTCTGCTGTCATTCATGGTGGCGTTTGGCCTTCTCAGCCTTCTCCACTCCCCTCGAACCCTCTAGCCAGTTCTATCGTATCTTTATCCCACGTCTCAGAGAAAGCAAAAGCTATCCAAGAATGCTCTCCTGTTGACTGCCACCAGACCAGTCGCCCTCCCTCCTTTCCCCCAGCACAGTAAAAGGGGTGAGCCCACTCCCGTTAACGCTTTAAAACCCCCACCCCCACACCCTATGCCGAGGACTCCTCTCTCCCACCCCCTCCTGCCTTCCTGTTTCTTCAACCTCTAGCTCTCTCCTGGCTCTCCTGGCACTTAAGCAGGCTCACACCTCTCCCATCCAAAAATCAAAACAAAACCCTTCCTTGACCCCATGTCTCCCACAAGCATCTCCTTATCTCTCTCTTGGCTTTTGCAACTGTGCATCCTAAAACAGGTCTACACTCACCATCCTGACTTCCTCATCTCCCACTCCCTCCCACCAGCTATGATCAGTCTCTGCTCCGTCACCCCACTCAAACCACCCTGCCCTTGCCAAGGGCACCTAAGATTCCTTTGTCACCAAGTCCAGTGAGCACTACCATTCCTTGAGCCAGGAGCCATTTAACAGGGTAAAGAGCCCTCCCTCATTGTACCTCTTCCCGTATCATAGACACCTTGTACGTTCTGTCCACCCGGCCCTTCTCCAAGGGGGAGCTAAAGGCGACTGCCAGGCGTGCCACTGGGCCTCTCGACTTCAGGGTGGATGTGTGTTCCAGGTGGGACCACTCGGTGTTCTTCCCCAGATTATTTGAGTCTTTCCTAAGGGAAACTTGGGAAAGTGTGAGCTCAGAGCCCATGACCATGAGCAAAACCATGTGCAAAAGCCCATCAACACATGGAGAGAAGCCAACAGTCAGAGAGGAGCAGAGGTGAGGCCAGCTGGAGAGGCTCTAGACACAGCCAGACGTGGCTCTACTGAGTGCTTCTGGGGCTCCGATACATCCCTCCCCTCCTCGTGTTTCTACAAAGCAATCAAGTGCCCAAACTAATTCAAGTCAGATTTCTGTCATTTGCAAGCAAGAGCACTGACTAATACACTCAGGCTTCTTCAGTTTTCCTGATGCTCCAGTCATACCCCCTCAATCTCCTTCAACATCCCCCATTGGGGTGGTCCTCGGGGCTCTTCCCAAGCTGTTTGCTCCCCTCAGGCTCCACTCCCTCCCTGAGTGAGCTCCCCCTTTATCATGTCCTTCATCACCATCTGGACACTGCTGACTCCAAATCTGTATCTGCTTACAGATTATTTCCTCATCTCCTATTTTTCCCTCATAGTCCTCATTTTTCTTAATATTTCTATTGTGATAAGATATACGTGAAACTTCCATTCTAACCATTTTTAACCACACAATTCAGTAGAGTTAATTTCATTAATAACATACAACCATCACCACTATTTCCAGAACTTTCTAATTACCCCTAACAGGGGCACCTGGATGGCTTAGGTAGTTAAGCGTCTGACTCTTGATTTCAGCTCAGATCATGATCTTACCATTTGTGAGACTGAGCCCTGTGTCAGACTCTGTGCCAACAGCATGGAGCCTGCTTGGGATTCTCTCTCTCTCTCTCTCTCTCTCTCTCTCTCTCTCTCTCTCTCTCCCCCTCCCCTGCTTACATGTATATGTGTGCTCTAAATAAATAAATAAACTTTAATTCTCCCTAACAAAAACTCTGTACTCACTAAATAATAACCCCCACTCACTCCTCCACCCAGCCCTTGGTAGCCTCTAACGACTACTGTCTATGGATTTACCTATTCTAGACATCCAGAGATCATACAATATTTGTCCTTTTGTGTCTGGCTTATTTCAGTTGGCATATTGTCCTCAAGATTCATCCATACTGAAGCATGTATCAGACATGACTCCTTGGTATGGCTGAATAATACTCTACTGTATGGACATACCACCTTTTTGTTTGTCCATTCTTCCTTTTGATGGACATTTGGGTTGTTCCCAGCATTTGTCTTGGCTATTGTGAATGGTGCTGCTATGACCACCCATATCTGAATCTGAGTCCCTCTTTTCAGCTCTTCTTGGCCTTTACCTAGGTGTGGACTTGCTGGGTCATATGGTCATCCTGCATTCTTTTGGAGGCACTGTCTTCCACAGCAGCTGCACCATTTTCACACTGGCACCAGCAGTGCATGAGGGCTCCCCTTCTTCTTCTCTTTCCTGTCCCTGTCCCATGCATCCAGATGCCTCTTGCACATCCACACACGTGTGTTCCACGGATTTGGATGCAGAGGAAAATTTGGTTGCGTGAACAACCAGTGCTGAGCCACACCCCACCCCTGAGGATCTGGGATGGGCTGTGTTGGGCATGAAGTGAGGCTCAGGGTTGGAGTGACACTGTCTGATGCTCACCTGAATCATAAAAATGGGGGGTTTACAAGTCACGTCTGAACACTCTCATGGCCTTGTCAAGATGACTGCACTGGAATATCATCAAACACACATGTCATTTAGCCAGCTCCAGATACGATGAGCCTATCATTTTTTTTTTTTTTTTTTTTTTTTTTTTTTTTTTTTCTGCTTCTCCCAACCTGCTTTCTTTCTTGTGCTTCCCAGCTTGGCCAATGGCAAACCATCTACTCAGGTGCCTATGTCAGGACCTCCCCAGTTCGTAGAAACAGCAAGTTCAGGAACCACAGCCCTGCAGCCCAGTCCCAGTCTAGGCTCTACTTCCTGAGGCCCAGGGCCCATCACCTCCTCAACCCAGAATCAAGGCTCCAGAAGCTCCCACACTGCAGGTGGCAGGCTGATTTCAGGCATCTGGCACACATCTCACCCCAGGCTGGCTTCATCAGCCCACACCTTTGCAGCTCAAAGGACAGCCCAAGCAAAGACTCCTTCCTCATCCAGAAGGAGAGCAGAGGCTGGGTGAAGACAGACAAACTCAGACAGACAGACAGCCCACCTGCCCCTTAAGTACCAGGTGTTTGAGCCTAGTAGCAGGAAGGAGGGGAAAGAGATGAGGCTTAATCAGTGAGGGCTTCCTGGAGGAGGCAGGTGGCCAGGGAGGGACTTCTAGAGGATAGGTAGCTGGGACGCTAAGCTAAAAGGAAACTGGTGAGGGGCGCCTGGGTGGCTCAGTCGGTTGGACATCTGACTCTTGATCTCAGCTCAGGTCATGATCTTGGAGTTGTGATTTCAGGCCCTGCATTGGGCTCTGCACTGGGTGTGAAGCCTACTTTTAAAAAAAATTGAAGAAGGGAACTGATCAAACACCTGCTCTGTGCTGGCCTGGGATGGGGGTTTATTGTGTGCATGTATTTACTCGTTTGGCAAGTACTTTGTCTACAAAGTGCCAAGCACCATTTTAGGCACTGAGGATACACCAGTGGACACAACAGACCAAAAAAAAATAGCTGTCCTCACAGCTTCTAGTGATGGGAGAGACAATTAACAAGAAGAATATGCAAAATATAAAATATGTGACGTGATCATAGTTGCTAAGGAGAAAATTTAAGCAGGAGAGAGAGTGTGGGGAGGGAAAGGTCAGTTCTAGATGGGGAGGCCAGGGAAGGCAAGGCAGCACCCTGCACAGGGAAAAGCAAGCACGCAGGCCCTGAGGCTGGAAAGACCCTATGCAGACCCATGCACAGCAAAGAAGTCAACAGGCCTGGCAGCAAGAGAGCTGAGGGCCGTGGAAAACAAGGCCAGAGTCCTCAGGTGAGGCCTGAGAAGGACCACCTCACACAGGCCATCCTGATGCCCCTGGCTGTCACTCTGAGTGAACAGGAAGCCTGAGCAGCGCTTTAGGGAAAAGAGGGGGCACAATCCCCTTGGTGGCTGCGTCAGCAATGGATGAATGGGGGCAAGGACAAAGCAGGGCGATCCGTTATGAGGCTACTGCAATAATCCAGGAAAGAAACAAGCCGTGGGTTTGATGTTACCAGGATAACCTTAACAGAATCTGTGAGAAGCGACCAGACTTTGAAAATATTTTGAGAGTAGCACCAAAATGATTCTGTGGCACTGAACGTGGGGTATGAATAAAAGGAATCAACAATGACTCTTAAGTTTGGGGCCTTAACAAGTAGATGAGTAACATTGCCATTTACTGGAAGAGTAAGTAAGAAGGATGGAGAGGGATGTAAGGAGCAGGTTGCCGGGTAAAACACAGGACAGCCAGCTAAATTTTAATTTCAAAAAAAGAATAGATAAGTGTCGTTTAGTATAAGGAAGTCCCGTGTACAATCTAAAATTCAATTTTAACTGAGCACGTGATTCGGGGTATGGTTTTACTTAAGGGGGGGGGGCGTTTACTTGTTTGCTTTGTCCCTAAATCTGACAATCCCACTAAAGGAAGGAGTTAGATCGGGGACAAGGTGAGTCTGCGATACTTACTAGACACTGATAGGAGAGGTGGACGGGCGGCTACGCACATGAGCCCAGAGTTCAGGGGGCTGGTCTGGCTGGAGATAAATAAGTATCTAGGAGTTGTCAGCCTAATTCTGATATTTTAAGCCCTGAGACTGAATGGCACCGCCAGGAGAAGGAGCGGGGCCAGAGGAGAGAAGGAGCCTAGGACTGAGCCCCAGGGCACCTCAATACTTCAACGTCAAGGAGATCTGGAGGACCCAGCAAAGGAGACGGAGAAAGAAAAACCAGAAAGGAAAAAAAGTCAGGAGAGTGTGACATCCTAGGGACCAAATTCCTGCCGGGAATGCAGAGCCTTAGCTGTGGGAAGCCGGGCAAGAGGGTTCAGGTGGAATGTGATGAACCAGGGACTGGTTAGAGTGACTTCAAGAGGGGACGGAGGGAACAAATGGAGATGATGCATCAAGGCGACTCTTTTGAGGAGTTTTACTACAGAGGAATGGAAAGAAACGAGGCAGATGCTGGAAGAAGGGAGTGAGGGAGGTGTGTTTGTTGTTTAAGACAAAGGACTACCAGCACATTTATTGTAAAGGGAAAGATCCAGTAAAGAGCAGAAGGGAGAAGATGGAGGAGAAAGAAAGGAGGGAGGTCCGGGGCGGGTGAGAAGGGGTGGGATTCAGGACACATGTGGAATCTTGAAGCTTGCCGGCAACTCAGAAAAGCCAGGCAACTCAGAAAAGCCAGGCGTTACCTCTGTTTGACGATAAAAGCTGTGTGGGCAGAAGTTCCAAGTAAGTCCCAGTGTCTTGGAAGGAAAGCAGTATTCTAGCCTGGATCCTGGGAGATCTCTTCCTTCCTACCCACAGCCCCAGGCATGCTGCAGCACGGCTGGAAAGCCCCCATTCTTCCACCTGACCTGCTCCCCAGCTGGTTCTGCCTGCCCCACTCTGCTCAAGGGAAGAAAGAGCCCCTGCCGCACATACACAAATGCAAGGAAACCCTCAGCCAGAGAGGGAAGGCCCTACCTGAGGCCTGGGCAGAGTTTCAGACACTGGGGGAGGCCTGGAACAAAACCAGCCCCTGCCAAGGCCTGGGCCAGAAGAAGTATGGTGCCAGGCTTAGGGCCCGCCACCCCCAGAGAACAGGTGTAGACCCTGAAGGGAGTGTGGGTGGCTGGGGCAGCTTCCAAGCCCTGCTACAACACAGTCTTGCCCTGAGGCAGGGGGCTGGCCTACATGGCCTCCCACACATTCCCCTGCTCAGGGAGCAGGACTTGGAAGTGGGACGACAGGGCCTCACAGCCTCTTTCTGGAATGGGGACTTGTCCAGATCCCTCCAGAAAAAGCAGAGGCCGGTTGTTGGAGACACTGCCTGATGTCAGGAGGGAGGGGGCAGCATCTGGCAAGGTCCGAATGATAAGGAGCTCGGCAATAAAATCACCTGGTCACCAGAGCAGAATAACCTGACCACACACAAAGACCCTGCCACACGCCACCACCTCACAGACAACCACGCATGCACACTACCTCACAAAAGCCTCCCAGCCACCTCTGCAATCATACCCATTCACAACCACACCACCAACCATACACCCATATTCCCCACACCCCCCCACTTAACACACAGCTACCCAATCGCACTTACCAGACAGTCCCCACACATAACTTTCTGTGCACCCAGCATTTACTTTGCAAACAACAACTGAGTGTCTGCACTCTGGAGAAGCAGCAGGAGTGCTACTGGCAAGCCCGCTGCCCTCTTAGAATGTCAGGGAACGTTCTGAAGCGACACTGCCGAGGAAGTGGATGAGGTGACTTCAGATGGGGTGCCCAGGGAATACCTCTTTCAGAAGGTGATGAGTGAAAAGCAGTCCGGGCAGAGGGCCAGGCGTCCATGCAAAGGCCAGGAGGCTGGACTGACTGTGGTGTGTTTGTGGAGCAGAATGAAAGCCGGGGTGACTGGAGAAGAGTGACCAAGGAGATGTGGGATAGGAGACAAAGCAGGACCAGGTCGTTTGGTGCTTTGTAGTCCAATGTCAGGAGAGTGGGTGTTAGTATAAAAGTAATGGTAAGTCACTGCGAGGTTTTCATAGGTGAGTGGCATCTGATTTACATGATGAAAGCATTACCTTAGCTAGGAGAAACCATGGGAGGAAAACTTTTTCAGTTCCCAGAGTAGGGAAGGCATTTCTAATTATGACCAAACCCAGAAACCAAAAAGATAAGATGGATACATGTGACTGCATAAAAAGTATTTTAATTCTGTATGGTAAAAATTCCATATTCAAAGTCAAAAATACAAGTGTGTAACCAGGGATGGTATCTTTTTTATTTGTATCATAGACAGAGGGCTTATTGCTTTAATATATAAAGAGCCCCTAAGAAATCAATAATTTAAAAGGCAACCATCCACTAGAAAAAGGGCAAAGGCAGGAGCACCTGGGTGGCTCAGTTGGCTAACCATCTGACTCTTGATTTTGGCTCAGGTCATGATCTCCCAGTTCATGAGATCAAGTCCCGCATTGGGCTGTGCGCTGACAGTGTCAGCCAGCTTGGGATTCTCTCCCCGCCCCCCTCCGCCCTCTCTCTCTCAAAATAAATAAACATTAAAAAAAAAAAAAAAAAAAAGAAAAATGGGCAAAGGCAAAGGACAGTTCACAGAAAAACAAACAAAATGGATGTTAAGTATATCAAATGATGCTCATCCTCAATCATAATAAGAGAAATGCAAAATAGAAGTATAATGAGATACCACTGGCAAAGATCATACAGTTTGATAATGCTCTACATTAGCAAGGACACAGGGACGCAAGCACTCACGTCTGGTGGCAGCGTAAACTGATACATCTATGGAGAGGATTTGGCATTATCTATAAAAATTAAAAAATGAGCATACAACTTTACCCCAAAAATTCCACTTCTAGGAATGTATCTTATGGACCTAATTTTAAAATGTGTTAAATGATGTTTGCCCAAGCATATTTATTGCAATGGTGTTTATAATAGAAAGTAGGAAATATATGATTGGAAGCAGCCTTACGTTTCATCAGTATGTGACTGATTAAATACATGATAGTACACATACTATTTAGCTGTTCTATGCACAGAACCATGTGCATAGCATACCCACATTGGGTAAATGTCAAAAGGAGAGTATCTATATAGTCAAAGATGCATAGCTGATCTCAGGAAGGAGAAACAAGTAACTGGAAACCTGGTGGTCATGTGGGCAGCCCTGGTCACATAATCTGGGGTCCGGGGAGAAGTCAGGAGTAGCACCACAAGTGTGGGGACTCCTCAGTGCTGGATAGTATTGAAAGCCCCCAGACTGGATGAGTTCACCCGGGAGAGAAGAGGCTAGAGCCTGGGACATGCCCACCAGCATGTGGCCTCCAAGGTGCAAGAAAACTGGGAGTGTGGTGTCAAGGAAACCCAGGGAAGAAAGCGTTCTGAGAAGGAGGCAGTGGTCACCCGCTGTGTCAGGTGCTTCTGTAGGTCCAGGAAGGTGGGGATGGAGACACGACTGTTGGATTTAGCATCATGGAAATCCGCGGTGACCTTGACAGGGCTGCCTTTGTGACACAGTATCGGGATGGAAACGTTGTTCAAATGGGTTGAAGAGCGACTAGGAGGGAAGGAAGTGGGGAGCAGGTTTGCTCTGAGATGCTGGAGAGCAATAGGCCGCAGGGAGCAGATGGCAGAGTCGTGGACCCTCACAGGACGCTCTCATGTTCACACATCCCCCAACACTGGCACATACACAGAAGCACCGAGACCACCCGGCATGGGGTCTCAACAGTGATGTTCAGGGGCCATGACCCAGTGAGTAAAAGACGGCCTCTGCCCTGTGGCTTTGCCCCATCCAGAAACCACAAGGCTGAGACCTCCAGAGCTGGCTCTGCTGCTTAGCATCTGTATGACCCTGGGTAAGTCACCTAACCTCTCTGTACCTCAGTGGGAAGGGTCACACCTTCCTCCCCACTGTGAGGATGAAATAAAGTCTGCCAGCCATGTCTGGCGCAAAGATGTCTCTGAACACGCAATGCAGGGTTAGTCTCTATCGAAATGAGTAGTCGGTAGGGTGACCGTGTAATGGATCTTCCCAGGTTTGGGGGCACTCTTGAGAGTAAGGGGAGGATGCGAATTACACTGGACCACAGGTGGCAAACCCGTACAGTCCTGGGGAAATCCCATGTACAGTCACCCTTGTGTTAACCACACCATCTCTATGTCTCCATCTCTATGGAGACAGCGAGGGCTCAGCCCCAAGGTGACTAAGACCCCAGGGCTCCCAGGGAGGCCAGAAACGCTGGGGTTTCTCCAACAAGGCTGGGAAAGCTCCTTGTCACAGCACACTAATAAATAAGACAAAGCCTCTTTGTCCCCAGAGCCCAGCCCAGCTGCAGGCCCGCCTCCTTCCGCAGTCTCTAGGGCAAGGGCGCTCTCGCCCCAACATCCGACCCCCTCGCACAGAATCCGCCCCTTGTCCTAACTCCAGGCGACCACCTCTGCCCCCACCCCTGGACAAAGGATCCCCCCATCTCCTTTCCAGGCACAGGACTCGCTGTGTCCTTTCCAATGTGGACGCAGCGTCTGCTCCCCACCTTGGAGGCCACAGAGCCTGAGCCAGGCACCGCCGTGGAGGCTCATCGTGCCAAGAGGGCAGACCCCCAGAGTGCCCCCAAGCAGGGTCCCGGCCGGGCGCCGGGCAGGAACAGAGACCCGCAGGGCGCGGGCACAGTCGCCGTGGCAACGCGTGTGGGCGAGTCATGATTGCAGGCTGTCCCGGGCCACGGCACTTAACAGTTTAGAGTGCCTCCCGCCCCTGATCTCATTGGAGCCTTTGCAACAGCCCTGCCCATGGCCACTGATGCCCCCATTTCCGACATGAAGAAACCGAGGCTCGGAGCAGCGACGAGCCCCTCGGAAGGCCGCCCCGGCAGCGGGTGGCAGCGGGACTAGACGCGGACCCCTTGCGGCCGAGCCGGCTCCCAGGCTCCTCCCCGGCCCTCCCTCCCCCGCGCCGCCCCCCTGGCTGAGCCCGCCGCCGCCGCGCGCCTGGCCTCCACTGCAGAGCCCGGCTCCCGCCCCTCCGCCGCCGCGCGGGGCTCCCGGACGCGGGCTCCCGGTGAGTGTGCGGGTGGGGTGGCGGGACTCGAGCGCTCCCGGGCGACCCCCAGCGGCGGGGACGGCTGAGGAGGGGGGGGCGAAGGAAGGGAGGTGGTGGAAGGGTCTTCCCCAACACCCCCAGTGCCCTCTCGCCCCTCGATTCTGGGCGAGGTGGGGGCTCTAGGGGGCTTGGAAGGTTCTGAGACACCCCCCTCCCACGTCCGCAAGCTCCCAAGCTGCCCCGGATGAAAGGAAAGTGGGTGAGGGGAGTGGGGGGAGACTGCAGTGGCATTATAGAGTGTGGCGACAGTTGGGCAAAGTTTGGTCCCGGGCTGGGAAAAAGAGGATGGCTGGGGGGTGAGGGGGGGGGGGAGTGTTGGTGGCCGGCTGGGGTAATCAGAACTGGCTCCACCTGTCCCAGTTCTGAGCTTGGAGGGAAATTCTTTGCAGATGAGTGGAGTCCCTGGGGTGTGTTGGGCGGGACTGGACAGACAGGACCGGAAGGTGGAAGGTGGGGACCCAGAAGGGGGCTGCACCCAGGTGGGTGTCGGGTGACAGGGCCCCTCTCCTCGGGAAGGCTGGCAGACTGGTCTCCAGCCACCACTTCAGTCTTTTTGAGCTCCCACCAGGTGAGTGGCAGGCTGGGGAGGGAGTGATCTTAAGATTCTTACAACAGCTCAAGAAAGTAGGAATTCTTTCCCTTTAGAGATAAGGAACGGAGGTCAAACTATTAAGGGATTCTTGGAAGTCACCTGGCTAGTAAGGGGCAGAGCTGAGGCTGGAATCCAGATGTGACTCCATGCCCAGTGCACATTTCTCTGCTTGTCCCCATAAGGCCAGGTCTCAGAGGAGCACGTGGGGGAGAAGAGGGTCTGCAGGGATGGGGTCTTCTGCAGTCACACCATGCTGTTGGAGATTCCCGGAGAAGAGGCATCAGAAGAGCTGAGGTGTTGAGAAGCAAATGTGCCTTCTCCCTCTGGCCAGAGCCGGGAAGTCCTTCCCCCAAGCTACCTTGTCCAGATTGTTCTGCAGGCTACCTACCTGCCCCCACCTCACAGCCCTTCCCTCCAAGCTGCCTCTCTGAGAAGTCAGCATGCATTTCTTTATCACCCAGCACTTACTGAGTACCTACTGTGTGCCAAACACTAGGCACTAAATATAACTCAGTAAGCAAAACAGCACTGATATTCTAGCGGGGGAGACAGACAATAAATAAGAACCAAAAAATAACAAATACTTTAATTTCAAATGGTGATTAAATTCGAGGAGGAAAATAAAGGAGACAGGAGCAGAGTGACTGGAAGGGCAGGGATCCCAGACCCAGGGTAATCTGGGGAGTCCTCAGCGATGAGAAGGACCCAGCCATGCAAGGTTCTGGAGAAAGAGCATTCCTGGCAGCAGGAATAATTGCAGAGTCCCCAACTCTCCCCATGTGGCTGGAGCAGAGAGAGGCAGAGTGAGAATGTAGGAGAGGAGGGCAAGAATGTAAAATCTGGGGTTTCATCCTAAGCGTAATGTGAAGCTAGTAGAAAGTTTTAAACAAGGGAGTGACACGGTCCAAGTTAGTAGATTCTAGGGGCCCAGGAACAGATGCCGAAAGGCCACCGAGGAGGCCCTGGCAATAATACCAGCAAGAGTGATGGTGGTTTGGAGCAAGGTGGTAGCAGTAGAGGGGTGAGAGGGGCCCTGCAAGATTTGGACCCACAGGCATCATGCATGCTCAGAGGGGCATCGTGTGCTCCAGGAGCGCCCACATGTGCACACAGGCCCACACATGCACATGGAGACACATGTTCCCACACCCGTGGCAGCAGGCAGACACTAGATGTACTCAGGCAGACCCACCCATCCACACCCTCTGAGTCATCCCAGGACTGGGAGGAAGATGGGTGGTTCTGGGGCCTGAACAAAGTATGTCTCCCCACCACGGAGCCCGGGCATCCAGCATGGCTGGGGTGGTTGGGGCTCCCCCAGGCTCTGGCACAGGGAGAGGGATTGTCTCTAGATTTTCCCTGGATCTGGTGTGCCAGGAGCCAAACCACCTACCATCCCCCACTCACCCCCAACCTGAGTTGTTCTCCCAACATCACCACCTACTGTCTGGGAGACCTTGAGGAGGTTATTTCTCCTCTCTGAACCTCAGTTTCCCCTCTGCAGAATGGGCTTGTCAGGGAGCAAGAAGATCCTCTGCCCTTCTACCTGGACTACGGTCCTGCTAGCTGGACTAAGAATGAAATTAGAGACAGATAAACAAGAGAAAATCTAATTTAATTTCATGTGAATGGGGAATCCACATGGATGTGGAAATTCCAAAGACAGGTAAAAGGAGGTATATATGCCCTCCTGAACTAAAGAGAAGGGAATAGGGGTCTGGGACTTCAAAGGGAAGAAATACAATTCACCAAGGATGAAAATGAGTAAATATTTGGTAAACAAAGGTTTGCTGGGCCACTCAGAAACAATGGGATGTAGAGGACTTTGATCAAACAGGCCTTGCTAGGCTCCTCTCTGTCTACCCTCCTTAGTTCGTATAACAATGTAGTTATCTCCGGTGATGGCTCTCTTCCTGGAGCAGGTCCTCTATCTGAATACTTCTAGGCAGTTGAAGGAGAGATAAAGAGCTTTTCCTGAATCTGATGAGCTTTGATTGCTTTTAACTCAAAATCATCTGCATGCCAAAGTGGCCTATCTTGGGGCGGCCTGCCCTTGGCCCCTACAGGCTCATGACCCCACCCTCTCAAGATGGTAGCAAGGAATCAGTGAAGTAAGTTGCAAGAACCTGGTCTGGGACAGGCATACAGCAGAGGAGGGGTAGGAGGTGGTGGAGAGCACAGCCTGCCACCCCACACCCCCGCACTGACAGCCTGGCCTGGAATCCAACTGCAGTTCTAAATGAGTGATTTGGCCTCTCTAGATTTCACAATGAGTGGCCAGCATTTATTGAGCACTTACTATGTGTTAAGTGCTTTGCAACGGCTATCTTCATCTGTAAATGAGAAGCATAATAGTATCTACCTCATGGGGTCATTATAAGGACTAAAGGAGATAGTGTTGCACAGCTTTTAGCTCCTCGGCTGACCCATAGTAAATGCTCAATAAATGGTCATTGTTATCAGCAAATGCACATTCCCTTCCTTCATGCATACAAGCTCTGTGACTTTTGGCAGGTTACTTAGCCTCTCTCTAGGCCTGTATCCTGCCCGTAGCCTGGGAGGAATAATAGTCCTGATCTCAAAGGGTCATTGGCTGATCAAACGCATCTATCCACATAAAGACCCCAGAACAGTGCCTGATACACGGTAAATGCTCACATCAAATGTTACCTATGCAGAGCACCTGGGTGGCTCAGTCGGTTGAGCATCCGACTTCAGCTCAGGTGGTGATCTCGCGATTCCTGGGTTCACACCCCCCCCATCAGGCTCACTGCTGTCAGCCTGTCAAGACAGAGCCCGCTTCGGATCCTCTGTCCCCCTCTCTCTATCCCTCCCCTGCTTGCAGTCTCTCAAAAATAAAAATGAAAAAATACATAAATATATACATATATATGTGTATATATATATATATATATACACATATATATGTGTGTGTATATACATATACACATATATATAACAAAATAACATATATATGTAACAAAATAAAAAATTAAAATAATAAAAAAATTTTTAATGTCACCCATACATTAAACATGGACTTTTCCCTTGCATGCCGTCAGGTGGGCACGGCCCCCGGCACGCCCGCCAGGCACCATGGACTGGAAGACGCTGCAGGCCCTCCTGAGTGGCGTAAACAAGTACTCCACGGCATTTGGGCGCATCTGGCTGTCGGTGGTGTTCGTCTTCCGCGTGCTGGTGTACGTCGTGGCCGCGGAGCGCGTGTGGGGGGACGAGCAGAAGGACTTCGACTGCAACACTAAGCAGCCCGGCTGCACCAACGTCTGCTACGACAACTTCTTCCCCATTTCCAACATCCGCCTCTGGGCCCTGCAGCTCATCTTCGTCACGTGCCCCTCGCTGCTGGTCATCTTGCACGTGGCCTACCGGGAGGAGCGCGAGCGCCGGCACCGCCAGAAGCACGGGGACCAGTGCGCCAAGCTGTACGCCAACGCGGGCAAGAAGCACGGCGGCCTGTGGTGGACCTACTTGTTCAGCCTCATCTTCAAGCTCCTCATCGAATTCCTCTTCCTCTACGTGCTGCACACGCTCTGGCATGGCTTTGGCATGCCACGCCTGGTGCAGTGTGCCAACGTGGCGCCCTGCCCCAACGTCGTGGACTGCTACATCGCGCGGCCCACCGAGAAGAAGGTCTTCACCTACTTCATGGTGGGTGCCTCTGCCGTCTGCATCGTGCTCACCATCTGCGAGATCTGCTACCTCATCTTCCACAGGGTCCTGCGAGGCATAGCCAGGAACAAGCCCCCGAAGGGCCACAGCCTCCCATCCTCCACCAGCCGGGCCTCCACCTGCCGCTGCCACCACAAGCTGGTGGAGGCTGGGGAGCTGGGCTCCGACTCTGGCGACGACAAGAGACACGCGTCTGCACCCAGCATGACCCCCATCTGACCACAGGCTGGGGAGCGACGCTGGAGCTGCCAGTGGGGACAGATGGGCAGTACTGCACGGGGGGAGGGGTCCTACAGGTGCTGGGTGCCCCCACTTTGAATTCGCTAATCTATCCCGTTTCATTTTGGGCAGATTTTTTTTAAGCACTGGGCACTGTGCTGTCTACCCAGGTATAATATAAGTCACACCCCAGAACTAGCGCCAGCCCTTGGGGGAGACAGACGTTGAAACAAACAAATCAACGACTGAGTGCGAGGGGACCCCCAGGAGGCTCCCAGCAGAGCTTCCGCCTAACCCAGGAGGGAGTGATCAGGAGAGACTACCCTGAGTACAAAATGTTTGAGAGGTGAGAAGCGCTTCCTAGACGAGAAAGCGGCAGGTGTTTGCAGGTGAGATGTTTGCCCTGGTTTGGACGCACCGGATCAAAGGGAATTTCATTCCCTTGGGAGAAGCACCCAGGTTCTGGGCTGGAAAGGAAGTAGTCTCTAAGCAGTGGGAGGTCCAAAGGCCTGAGGGTGAGCTTGTGAAGCGGAGGAGGAGATGGCTCTGTGACGCCACCTGCTGCTCGAGATACTCGGGTGTCCTCCTGGTCCCCACTGTCCTCAGGGGAAGCCCCCTTTCGCCCAGTTCTGCTCCTCCCAGGCTCAGACAGCTTTTCTGCCGTCTTCTTGCCACAAACGTGCTCAGCCTAGTGCCAGCCTCTCAGACTCTGCTGCCAGAGACTCAAGGTAGATGTTCCTTGAAATCAATAAAGGCTGTGTTTTATACAGGTTGGCTCCGTCCTCTGTTCTGTACTCCCACCCACAAGACCCTGAGGGCAGGGAAGGTAGCCCTCAGGAGGGCTGTACGTCTGGGGGTGAAGGCAGACTGGGGCTGGGGTTGATCTGGGTGGGGATGTGGGTGGAACCTACTGGTATATATGTTGTGATTGTAAGTGTGGTCACAAGAGGACGCTGTGCTCCCTCTGCGACAGTGCTTCCCGCGTTTCTAGTGAGAACACTGCTCTGAGCACACACACAATCATTGTTCTCCCCATAGATAAACCACACTCCCTCCTCCTCTATAACCCAATCACCACCATCAACAATCCACGTCCCCACCCTGTGTACACAAATCTCTGTTATTCATACTCTCACTCCTTATAATATGCCACAACAGGATGGTTGTCTCCTCTAAAGGTGGGAGTCCCAGCCTCACTCAAGCATTATTCAGCAGCTCCTTCCATCTGCCCTGAGCATCGTTGGCTCACCGGGGCCCTGGCAGGAGGTGGAGACTGCATAGGAGAACAGGAGCTGAACTCAAACAGCTCCGAGTCAGGGGAGACAGTAACACACTCGTCTCCTGCAGTAACCAACAGTTGGAGTGGTTCACAGCGCCCCCCACCCCCCCCCAGTACTGTGTGGTGACCTGCAATTTAGGGGACACCAACATTCAAGCCAGACTGGAATGGAAAGCAAAAGGGGGTGCAAGTCTCCACTAATGAGAGACACATTTAGTGACCATCAAAGCCAAGGCCAGGGGCCAGAAACCTAGGAGCAGTGAACCAAGAGCCAATGCAGGCAAGGAGAGGGCAGATCACTATGTCCACAGAACAGGCTGTGGTTCACCTTTGCTCTTTCGTGTGGCTATTAGTGGGGTGGGTAAGCTAACCAAGCTTAAAGGGCCCAGGGTTGGGCTGACACCCACCCCCCACAGTCTGAATCATAGCTTAACCACTTCATGACCACAGTCACCACGCTGCACCTTGGGCAAGCTTTCAGAACGGCAGTCTTGCCATCATTACAATGTGAATTGCACCAGTCAGGGTCCCAGCAAAAAACAGATGGCACATTCAAACCCAGTAACTTTAAAGAGTTTCCTTGAGGGATATTTTTTCATGTTTATTTATTTTGAGAGAGAGAGAGAGAGAGAGCCAGTGCGTATGCATATGAACATACGCGCAAGTTGGGGAGGGGCAGAGAGAGAGAAACCCAAGCAGGCTCCACGTTCAGCATGGAGTTCAATGCAGGCTTGATCTCACGACCATGATATCATGACCTGAGTTGAAAGCAAGAGTCAGACGCTTAACCAACTGAGCCAATTTGTTTTAAAAAGTATGGGCATGATCAAGGAAACCACAAACACTACTGCAGTGCCCTGGGGCTTGTACCAGGGTAGCCACGGACTGGGTTGCCACACTGGAGCTGCAAGGATGCATTCCACCCCAGCGACCAAATAAATACCCCAACTTCACTTTCTCATCTCCTGCTCTCCTGCCAGTGGCTCCCACTGACACAACCCAACCAGGATCTAGAGAGCAAGGGAGCCAAATGAGGCAGCCAGTTATCGCTCAGCTCCTGGGGCACAGAGCAGGGTGGAGAGTTGACCCGAGGGACAAAGGGACCATATTCATCCCAGCACTCAGAGCAGTACTACTCCTGGGGTTGCTGTAGAGATGAGACACTGAAGGTAACCCAGCAGTATGGTGCTAATGTGTTCAGTAAATATCCAGGCAGGAGCTTGCCTGCTGCCCAGGCCACAACAAGGCCAGTCCCAGCCTGGCCTGGATGATTGCAAAGGTCTCAGGGAAGGTCTCTCCTACTTGCTGCCACACATTCCAGCATCTTCCAGGGCAGTTTCAGCTGCCTGGCCAAGGATGGCTTGGAGGCCAGAGCAACCAGAGGACATCACTGGCTAGCTCAGCACAGACTGAGCCTCCAGCCCCAGGCCCCTTCTCCAGGCTGGGGGTGAGGACCGTGGTTGACAGGATGTCCCAGCCCTGTCCTGAGATGTGCCACCTTCGGCCTGAGAGCTGTTCTGAGCAGTGCACCTCACTCTCTGATCCAGGACACCTGGAGCTACTGTTCACCATCCAGAGTCCCCAGCACACAACGCTGTCACCACAAGGTGGCTCTCATGTCCCCTGGCCTTCTCTTCTCAGGGTACAGGCTTCTATCTCCTCCTTGCCCAGCACATGAGCATTCACTGCAAGCCTCCTTCCCTCACGCACATGATAGATTTAGATTTCACGCACACACAGCCTTCACAACCACACCTACTGCACGAAATAACAGCCACCACGCAGCCCAAGCTAAACAGGAGATTATCTTGTGTCATCACCCTGGTCTCAGCTTCCTATTATGGATTGAATGTTTGTGTCCCCCCAAAATTCATACCTTGAAACCCTAACTTCTACTGTAATGGTATTAGGAAGTGGAGCCCTTGGGAGGTGAAGCCCTCAAGAATGGGATTTGTGCCCTTCGAAGAAGACACAGAAGAGGGAGGACCTTTCTCCCTTCACCACGTGAGGACACAATGAGAAGACAGCCCTGTGTAAACCGGGAAGAGGGTCTTCACCAAGAACCTTTTGGACTTCCAGCCTCCAGAACCGTGAGAAATAAATTTCCATTGTTTAGGGCCCCCGTTGTGTGGCATTCTGTTACAGCAGCTTGAGCTGAGACAACCACATCATCTCGCACCTGGATTACTACAACAACGTCCCTGCTTCCTGCCCTAGCTCCGGGAAGCAGAAGAACGGAAAGGGGAGGAAGCGGGACTGAGCGACAAGACCTGTTGTGCTGTGTCCATCAGGCAAAGATTGTCGGTTAGAGGCGGTCACGTGGAGTTGGCTGGGCCCTTGACCGCTGCTTGGCTCAGTCACTGCCTGGGGCCACCCCCCGAGCTTGGCCACCTGGACAGCTGGAGTGGACCTGAAAGGGCTAACAGCTGGAGGCTGTCAGCTGCCCAGACTCCCACAGCTGGGCAACAAGTCCCATCCCAAAGGGGGATGTCCATATTCACCGCTCACCTCCACAGTCCATTCTCGGCACCACAGCCCCAGGGATCCTTTACAACCCAGGTCAGGCCGGGTCACCCCCCTGCCTGCACCTCCTGAGACATCTCACACAGCCCTTGAGGGGCCTCTAAGATCTGCCCACCCCACACCTCATCTGCTCTCTCTCAGAATGCACCCCTTCTCTCTCACCTCACTCCAGCCACACTGACCTCCTTGCTGCCCTCAAGCAGGAAATGTTCCTGCCAGGCATGGTCCTGCCTCGGGGCCTTTGCACTCTCTGTTCCCTCTGTCCAGAAGGCTCTTTCGCTCCATCCTTTCCTTCAGGGTGCGCATCAAATGCCCGCTGCTTAGTGAGACAATCTCCTCTCTTCTACTCAACATCAAAACTGCACCCTCAGCATGCTCAACCCTCCCTCCCTGCTTTCCACATAGCTTTGTCGCCATCTAGCAGGTTCTGTGTTCTGTCTCCCCACAGCTAAAGTGTAAAATCCCCAAGGACAGGGAGTCTTGTCATTCCCTGGTTGGTCTCCAGGGACCACTGTCTAAGACAGTGCCACAGCAGCAGGGGGTGCTCAGTAAAAATGTGCTGAATTAATACGTTCATATATGGGACTGGTGCCCTGCTAGGTGCTGGGGATGTAAAGAAGACCCCGCTGCGTGCCCTCTAGGGGCCCTCAGTCTCATGCAGTAAGTGACGCACCCGGGGTGGGAGGAAGGGAAATGGGGTGGGGGGAGGTTTAATCGGTAGAGAGTTTCAGTTTTGCAAGATGAAAAAGTTCTGGAGCTCTGTTGCTCAACAATGTCAATGTACTTAACACCACTACTAAATGGTACATTTTTTAGCGGTTCAGATGGTAAATTTTATGTGTTTTTTTTTACCACAATTAAAAATAAAATTTTTAAAAATAGCCACCCAAAAACCCAAAATAAAACAATGCACCCAGGGGCAATACGTGAGCCACTGAGGGCACCAAGGCTCACCTAACCCAGGGGAGACAGCAAGGGGGCTTCTGGGAGAAGTTGACATAGAGCATAGAAAGACTTGTAGGTTAGGCATGTGAGGGCACTCCAGGCAGAGGGAACGGCATGGGCACAAGTAGAGCGCTCAGAGAACTACAGTAATGGAGTATGGCTCAATCACATAGTGAAAGGGGGAGAGGGATAAGGCTGGAGGCCTTACTGAGAGCACACTGAGACAGTGGCCTAAACAGGGTCAGGGCAGTGGGAAGAGAGGGAGGTGTGGGGTTCCAAGGATGCCTTGCCCTCTCCACCTGCTCCTCTCTCCCTCCAGGAGAGGGGATCAGAAAGGCTTGGGAGAGCCTGGGCCCAGCAGCGGGAGAGGAACTCAGAGCGAGGCTGTCTTGGGGGCGTGGTAAGAACCCGCCTCCAGGGACCTCCGTTCTCATGCCCTCCGAGGTCAGAACTAAGTGGGCGCAGTTGTCAGCTTTGGAAATCCGGGAGGAGGCTCTGCTCAGCCTGGCCCTGAGGGACAGGCCTGGAAGGGGAAGCAAGCTCAGTCTGATCCTGAAGTTTTGAGGTCTGAGCCAGGCCCAGCACACTTGCTGCCCCAGAAGTCTGCTTGCCAGGGCTGAGGGCAGGACCCTCAGGGACCCAGCCCTGGGGCACTGGGAGTCCGAGGACTGAAGCCTGCTGCAGAAAACCTACTGCAGAAAAACCAGGACCGTTCCACCACCTGCCCCAGGCCTCAGCCCCCACCTGCCACGTTTCCTTTCCTTAGCTGTCCTACCCCCCACCACTCCACTCTGGGTCTCCTTCCCCTCAGTCCTCTCTGCTCCCATCAAGACCAACCCACAGACTCTTTTTGTCACAACTGTTTCTTCACGACATTTTTAGCCACTGCTCACTTGAAAACTCCTTGTGTACCACTATGCTATGTGCTGATTGGATCTCCTATCAACTCCACACAGTAGGAACAATCACCATCCCCATTCTACAGAGGAAGAAACTGAGGCACAGGGGTTTAAGCAACTTGCCTAAAGGCACAGGAGTCCTCAGCAAAGTCTCAACTTCTAGATTCTTTGGCCTCCTCCCCGCAAAGTCTCAGCACCCTAGGGGCAGCAGCCAAGGTCTCGAGACCTTGCAACCCAGGCTCTTGCTCACACTGTTCCTTCTGCCTAGAATGTTCCCCCTTGCACCCCCTTCAACCGGCTAATTCAGTCTTCTCAGGAAACGTCCCTAACCAAGTCCCCTCTTGAGTCACCCTGTAGTCCTCAGGAGAACCTTCCAGATTTGCTACTTTACTCTTACCCAAGGGCTGATATGCTCAATTCCGGCCTCCTGTAGCAGCCAGTGAGAGTGGGAGACCAGGGACCACACCTGGCTGGCTATGGTCAACCCCCCAGCTCCACTTACAATGCTGCAGCACAGCAGACCCTCATTAACTTTCATCGACAGGGCGATGCCTGAATGAAGGATGGCAGGTTCTGCCCCCCACCCTTTTTCATTCCTTTGGGAGCCCCCTCCCCATTTAGAGGCATGAGCAAGGGACCGAAGCTAAAGGTGGAGAGCCCCTCCTCTTCAGTCTCCAGTGATCTATGGGAGTTGCTTAGTGACCTCTGATCGCCTGCCCAGGAGTGGAGATGTTTGAGAATTCCGCAAGAATTCAGGCTGGGTTGAGAGCCCAGCTCCACCACGGACTCTAGGGAGGGCAGATATAACCCCTCTCTCCCGATGTGGTCCCCCACGTCCTGATGAGCCTCGACTGCCAAGTCCGGGCACAGTGCGGGGCACACGGTGGCACCCTGAAAAATGAGTGGTCTTCTCTCTTTTTTCTGACCAAGGGCAAGAGGACCCCATGGTCAAGGAAAGGTCCTTCCCTGGAGACCCCCACACCCTCATCCGCATCTGCCCATCCCTCACAGCCCTCAGGTCAGTTGCAGGATCAGAAAGTTCTCGCTGTGATCCTTTCAAATCCAGCCACCTGGGAAAGGTTTGGCCCTGCAAAACTCCTGTTCCAGAGCCAAAGAAACTGAGGCTGGGAGGGTTCCGGGCCGGAACACCGCGCAGAAGGCGAAGAAGGGGAGCCAGAAGCCTCTCAAGCCCCCTCCGCCTCCTAATTCCCAGTGCCAGTCCCGGGGCCCTTTCCTTAAGCGTCGCTACAGGGAGTCGGCACCTCCTGGTCCCCGCCCCCGGCTCTGAGAAGCGCCCCGCCGCCCTCCCGTGGCGTTTCCTGCCCCCACCCCGCCCCTCCGCGCTATTTAAGGCGCCCCCGCCGTCCGGCGCCGTCCAGCAGGGCTCCCGCGGGCGCCGCTCCGCCGTCGCTCTAACCCCGCCGCCACCTGGGCCACCCGGCAGGCAGGCGGTGAGTTGGGCTTGGGGGTGGGGAGGGCCAGGACGCCACCTGCTAACGAGCGAGCGGGGCGAGGGGAGGGAGACGCCTCCGCCACCGGCCACTCGGCCGCCACGGGCTGAGGGTTGCTGGGGGTCGGGGGAGGCGCGACGGCTGCGGGCCAGGCTCTCTGCTAAGCCACGTTACTGGCTTCTTTCACTGTATCCTTATAACCCTAGGAGGTGGGAGTATTATTTCCATTTTACAGGAGAGGAGACTGAGGTGCTAAGGTTGACGATTACCCAGGGTTAGTTAGCAAAAGGGAGCCAGGACCAAAGTCTGATTCCAGAGCCTGGCTCTAAAGAGCTTTGCTCCTTGAAGCGCCTCCCCTGCCCCCTTCCCTGCATTTCTTCCCCCAGCTCTCTGCCCACCCACCTCCCCCATACCCCGTGTTCTGGGAACTTGGTGGCCTATGCCTCCACCCTGCTATGACAGTTCTTTTAAGAGTCTAGAATTTATCAACAACAGCTTGGGGGCCCAGGGGGTATGGAGGAAGGGGGTAGGATCAGTGTCCATACTTAAGTGGCAGGTGGTCACTATTGTTGACAGGTGGAACTAATGCAGGATGTTGCCTTTAGCATCTAACACCCTTCCCACCTGCCCCTTACCACAGCTCAAAGGTTAGAGTGAGGTCAGCTGGGTGACTTACCATGGGCAGGGGGGCAGGGACCTGAGGTTTTGGGCCCCCTGAGAAGCTGAAGATAGCACCACCACTGCCCACAGTCGGGGACAGCCAGCCCATCATGGGCAAAAGGAAGGAGGGACATAGCACAGCCATGTGACCTGGGGTAAGTTCCTCAGATTCTGTTCCCATAAGCTCAGGAGCCTCAATTTGATCCAAATCTTGAGCTGTGTTATCCTGGGACTCGGCCTGGGAACAAGAGGGATACAGAGGTATGACAAAACAAGGACCTAGTAGCCATCATCCAAAGATCAGCTTTTAGTCCTGACCACCCTGCTGGCTGTGAGCCCCCAAGCCAGTCCCTTCCCCTCCTTGAGCCTCAGTGTCCCTGTAGGTAAAATGGGTGTGGCCAACCTCCCTGCAAGCTTGTTGCCAGGACAACTGAGAAGGATGTCATGCTGACTGTGTCCTCTATCTCCCTGCAGACGGAGGAGGCCGGGTAGCCATGGGTGACTGGGGCTTCCTCGAGAAGCTGCTGGACCAAGTCCAGGAGCACTCGACTGTAGTGGGCAAGATCTGGCTGACGGTGCTTTTCATCTTCCGCATCCTCATCCTGGGCCTGGCTGGCGAGTCCGTGTGGGGCGACGAGCAGTCAGATTTCGAGTGTAACACGGCCCAGCCGGGCTGCACCAATGTCTGCTATGACCAGGCCTTCCCGATCTCCCACATCCGCTACTGGGTGCTGCAGTTCCTTTTTGTCAGCACACCCACCCTGGTCTACCTGGGCCACGTCATCTATCTGTCCCGGCGTGAAGAGCGGCTGCGGCAGAAGGAGGGGGAGCTGCGGGCGCTGCCAGCCAAGGACCCACGCGTGGAGCGAGCACTGGCAGCCATAGAGCATCAGATGGCCAAGATCTCGGTGGCAGAGGACGGCCGCCTGCGGATCCGCGGGGCGCTCATGGGCACCTATGTGGCCAGCGTGCTCTGCAAAAGTGTGCTGGAGGCAGGATTCCTGTATGGCCAGTGGCGTCTCTATGGCTGGACCATGGAGCCAGTGTTCGTGTGCCAGCGCGCCCCCTGCCCCTACCTCGTAGACTGCTTCGTCTCGCGCCCCACAGAGAAGACTATCTTCATCATCTTCATGCTGGTGGTCGGACTCATCTCCTTGGTGCTCAACCTGCTGGAGCTGGGACACCTGCTGTGCCGCTGCCTCAGCCGGGGGGTGAGGGCCCGGCAGGGCCAGGATGCGCCCCCGGCCCAGCGCACCTCCTCGGAGCCCTACCCTGACCAGGTCTTCTTCTACCTCCCCGTGGGCGAGGGCCCCTCATCCCCGCCTTGCCCTACCTACAATGGGCTCTCATCCAGTGAGCAGAACTGGGCCAACCTGACTACGGAGGAGAGGCTGGCTTCTTCCAGGGCCCCCCTCTTCCTGGACCCGCCTCCCGAGAGTGGCCAGAAATCCCCCAGTCGCCCCAGCAGCTCTGCTTCCAAGAAGCAGTATGTGTAGGGGGCTGGGGCTTATGTCACCCAACAGAGGGGCCCAGGGAAGTCTGGCTGCCTTGGATGCCCTCTCCCTAAAGACTGCAGGAAAGAGGGGAGCAAGGGAAGCAGATGCTTGCTGGCCAGGAGCCCTCATTGCAGATTGTGTTTGAGCATCTGGGGCTTTCCTGGTGACCAGAGGGGCACCATGGATCCCCCTCCAGAACATGACTCTGCCACAGGCACAGACAAAGCCAGCTTGGGGTGCTCCAGACCAAGGGCCTTGTGGGGTCTCTGGACTTTTTCACCTGGTTCAGAGCAACCCGGAGCCAATTTACCCCTCCCTCATGAAAGATTCACCTCTGCCCACGTTGTCCTCACAGGAAAGGGCTGGTTGAGGCTGCTGGGTCAGAGAGCTCACACACAGCCTGTGCTGGATCTGGCCCTGTCAAGGGGACTGGTGTCTCGTTCTCACTCCTTCCTAGTTCCACTGTTTATGCTTCTAAAATAAACAAGACTTGGTCACAAGCTACGTGTGTCCTGATGCTGTCATGATGTGCCTCTTGGGAGGTTGGGGGGCAGTCGCCTGGCCCGGCTTCCTTTTCTTTGCAGTCTCGTATGATCCGTCTTTGGCCTCTGCAACCCCAACTCCACCCAGCGTCTTAAACCCTCAAACCCCTACATCCTGCCTCTCAGCAGCCCTGAGTCCTGAACGCTCACCTTTTGAAATGCCTCTACCACGCAGCCCCCCACAACGGCCAAAGCCCCTGCCTGTCCCCATCCTGCCCCATGGCCATCCAGTGCCCTGGCCATGCTGAGTGCAGTGTGCTTCCTTACTGGACACTCTGCTCCCAAGCCCTCTACCCTATCCCACCTCATTCTGGACCCCTTGGTATTTGGGGAGGCAGATTTAGATCACTTGCCTCCTCCTACCTTGACCCTTTCTAGTCTGCCCCCGCTAAAGGCCTGCAACATATCTCCTCCCCATGCACTGAGTACAGAGAAATCTTGCCTCTGAGTCACAAAGTTTGCAGTAAAAGTAGTAAAAAATGGAACTGGATGGGGCGCCTGGGTGGCTCAGTCGGTCAAGCGTCCGACTTTGGCTCAGATTATGATCTCACGGTTTGTGAGTTCGAACCCCACATCAGGCTCTGTGCTGACAGCTCAGAGCCTGGAGCCTGCCTCGGATTCTGTGTCTCCCTCTCTCTCTGCCCCTCCCCAGCTTATGCTCTCTCTCTGTCTCAAAAATAAACGTTAAAAAAAAAGTGGAACTGGATCTTGGATGAATAGTTCACTGGGAAGGGCAAGAGAACGCTGAATACTCGGGCAGAGAAAATTGTTTTTGCAAAAGCACAGAGAAGGGGAATGGGCAGGGGGTCCTGGGGGTGCTTAGGGCCTGGTGAGCCATCCAGGATGGGGGAAGTACGGGTGAGGATGAACCCAGTATTGGCAGAGTTGACCCTTTGTGGAAGGTGACCCAGGTGGTGGCGAGCACTCAGATAGTAGCCCTCAGAGGCAAGCTGGCTGTCTTCCCCTAGTCAGGGAGATCTGGGGCTGGACAGGGACCTGGGGTCCATCCCATGTGGCCACACGCCTCTCCTTGAGAGCTTTACAGCATGTTGGCAGCTCATCCCTACTCTCATCAAGATAGGTCTCCAAACACCAGCTCTGTACCCCTCACCCTATAACTAACTTATTCACGACTTACCCATCAAGTTTGGATGCTCAGCCTGAAAAGTTACAGCCCTATAATTCCTCCGGCTTCTGTTGTTCCTTCTGAATCCCAGAGATCTGACAGACCAGCCTCCTCATGGCTCCCCAGACTCATCCAGGTATGTTCCCACCTTGCTCCTTTGATGATCTATAGTGCCCTTCCCCCCACTTCCAAACACCACACTACATCGAAAAAGGCAGTACCTGAGTGCAAAGAGAAAGAGCAGCTTTGATATCAGAGGGTCCTCAATTTAAATGCTACTTCTGACATGTACAAAGCCTTGTGGTCTTAAGTCAATTGTTTCCCTTCTCTAAGTCTCTGTTCTCTCTGTAATATGCAGATAACACTGCCTGCCTCACAAGTTACAAGAAACAAAAATAAGAGAATGTACATGGGTCTGCCTGGCTCATAGTAGTCATGTAGTGAAATTCAGCTCAGCCTCTAGCAAGGTTATCACAGGTCCTTCTTCCTCCAGGAAGCCCTCCCTGATTTCTCCAGCCAGTCCCCAGTGATGATCTCTACCTCAGGAAACTAAACCCCTGCTTAGTATGAGCCTGTTTTATCTCCCCAGTGAGTCTCTAAGGATCACCACAGAGTCACTTTTATTCCCCATGGGCCTAGCCCATCATTCACTTCCATCATTCACAATCCCACATGTCTATGACATGAGGGATTGAGATAGACTTGTCAGAAAGCAGGCTGTTCATGAATAAGAAGGGCATGATCTGGGACACTGAGGTCCTCTTCCAAAGGGTTCTTCCCCAGCCAGGATGAGAGGCCAGATCTGTGGCTTAGAGGTCAGTCTCTAAGAGCCAGCCCAGTCTGAGGGCTCTAGAAGCCTGTGCTTCCAGTAGGTATTCCCTACCTGTCCTAGCTTGGAAAGGTAAGAGAAGAAAGGGCTAGGTGAGTAAGGAAGGTATCCTTCCCCTCCCTCAAGGGTCGCCTGCTCTGAGCTTGGAGTTGGGTCTGGGGTCAGGCCAGGGACCTGGCTCTTGGGCAAGGCTGGGGTTGGGTCCTAGACTGGTGGCCACACAACCACGAGGGCAAATGGGCTGTGGTCTGAGGATAAGAGTAGTGCCATGGGAATGGAGCCACACAGGGTGGGTGAGCCCAGTGCAGTAGGGTGAAGACTTATGAATGCAGAGGGGCTACGAGTTCCATGCCACTTGGCTTTCATGACAAAGTACCACAGACAGGGTGGAGGGGACTTCAACCACAGAAATTTATTCTCTCACACTTCTGGCCGCTAGAAGTCTGAGATCAATGTGTCTGCAGGGTCAGTTCCTTCTGGGGCCTGTGAGGGAGAGTCTGTTCCAGGCCTCTCTCCCAGCTTCTGGTGGGTTGCCAGCCGTCTTTGACATTCCTCGGCTTGCAGAAGCATTGCCCCACTCTCTGCCTTCATCTTCACATGGGATTCTCCCTCTGAGTGTGTCTGTCTCTGTGTCCACGTTTTTTTGTAAGGACATCAGCCATATTGGATTAAGTTCCTCCTAATGACGTCATTGTAACTTGATTACCTCTGTAAAGACCATTTCCAAATAAGGCCACATTCTGAGGTACTGGGGGTTAGGACTTCAGCATGCCTCTTTGGGGGACACAGCACACCACCCCACCCGCCCCGCCTCACCTCTAAGCACTAGTGGGGCAAGGCCAAGGAGTACGTGAAGTGCGTGTTGGTCTCAGGCACCTCCTCGGAGATGCGGGCCTGGATGGAACACAGCAGATTCCAACTCGCTTCTTCCTCCCACCTGCCTATTCCTCACCACCACCCAAATCTACGTTGGCAACAGGCAATTCTGGGTCACAGAAAGAGCCACTGGGGGCTTTACTCCTGACTCTCCTGACACTCACTTGACTCCAGTCCCTGTCCCTCTCTGGGCGTCAGTTTCCCCCTGTGAAATGAAAGGGCTGAATGAGAAACAGGGAGTAACCTGTCACTAATCACCAGTCTAAAGCTCACGAGTGATGTGCTATTTTTCATCAATCAGAACAGATTCAACTTTGTTTCTATAATAAGATCAGTTCCAGTCACTTGAATTCACATTGCCTTCCTAAGTAGGAAAGAAAGGGACAGGATTATTTGGAGTGCACTGGGAATTTTGCATAACCCAAGGTCATCTTATCTGTGACCCAGGGGGAGCATGTGAACGTCATGAGCTGCGCATAAACAGAGCTGTCAGGGTTGGGTGATGTCAAACTTCTTTCCAATCTAATGTGCTGGCTCACTGGCCGCTGGGTTGCTGACCTCATGATTCTGCAGACAACCCCCAGTTCCTTGAGTGTAGATCCTTTTGTTTCCTTTTTACACTAACCTCAGCATGCCCACGGACGTTTACAGGAAGGGATCTCCATCACGGAATTGTCAGAATTTCTTTCTCCACCTTACAACTTTCCCCACCGGCCCTGGCTCTGACCACAAGTGCCTCACAAGGCTCAATCCTTCTGTCCTTCCCATGCAAGAACTATAGCCACATGCAGATAGCCCCCAGGCTGGTCCTGAGTCTGCTCTTACCCTATTTTTCCAGCTGACTGATTTCCAGAAGTCTCTGGCCAACCAATAAATTGTCTACTTTCCTCTTAACAGGTGCATCACTCCCCTCAGTGCTAGACATGATAGTTCAAGTGGTCAGAATCCAGATTATCAATCTCTCTTGACTCAAAACTTCTACCTCTATGAATGCAACGTAGGATTATATTAACTTTGCTATTTTCTCCTCTTTTCCATATATAGAAATTTTTTTCAGATTATAAAGGTCATGCATGATCATTGTAGATAATGAGATCCCGCCATCCAGGCATACTAACTATTAATATTCAGAAATAATTCCTTTCAGGCTCTTCCATGCATATTTTTTTAAACTTTTTCAATATTTATTTTTGAGAGGGAGAGAGAGAGAGACAGAGACAGAGTGTGAGCAGGGAAGGGGCAGAGAGAGAGGGGGGCACAGAACTCTAAGCAGGCTCAGGCTCCAAGCTGTCAGCACAGAGCCCGATGCAGGCATCAAACTCACAAGCTGTGAGATCATGACCTGGGCTGAAGTCGGACACTTAACTCACTAAGCCACCCTGGCACCCCCTTTCCATGCATATTTTTAAATAAAATCTGAATGAAGTTGTACCTACAGTTTTATATTCTTTTTTCATTTTACATAAGTCATAAAGCTTTTCCCCATGTCATCAAATTGGAAATACCACTTAATGGCTTTATCACACGACTTTATCATTCTCTACTTAACCATGACCATGATATTGGATTTTTAGATTGTTTGCAATCAATTATCCTCTGTTATAAATTGTACCATGATGTAGATGCCTGTACATAAGTGTTTTCCAAATTGCCTATTTCCTTAAAAGAAAGACATTCCAAGCAGTGAAATTACTGGGTCAAAGGTATGACATTTTTTCATTTTAAAAAGCTAGGGGCTTTTTTCTGATGGTAGAAGTAATCCATTGTGGGTTATTCAGAAATGCAGAAATGCACAAATTCTAAGAAGTGGAAGCACCAGCCACCTCTGATCGTGGGAGAAAAGGTGGAGCTGGAAACAAGAGAGCTGACTGAAGGCACTGGGCACTGAGGACCCTCCTTCCCCCACCCTTACAGGGATGGGAGCTTATTCTCAGGAGAAGACAAAGCAGAGGAGGAGGGGGAGACACCATAGAGAGTACAGGGTGGGAGTAGTTATAAAGACCAGAGGGCAGTTGAATGGAAGTTTACATACTTAATAGTGAGACCCTCAGCCTTCTCCCCCTCCCTCCCAGCTGGCTCCCAGAATGCTGCTTCTAGATGAGGCTATAAAAAGAGAAGACTGCTGGCCACAGAAGGCTGCCTTGAGGAAGGTGAGGAGGGATGCTCCACAGAAGAGATGGGGAGAGCATCCCAGACAAAGGGAATAGCATTCTCTAAGGTTCTGAACAAGAAAGCTTGATATATTACTCATTGTTCAGGACTTTTTTCTATATGACCTGCAAGTTGCTTTCCAGAAAAAAATATTTAAGTATTCAATAGCATTACATGAAAGTACCCATTTCGGGGTGCCTGAGTGGCTCCGTTCGTTGAACGTCCAAATTCGGCTCAGGTCATGATCTCGTGGTTCATGAGTTCAAGCCTCGTGTCAGGCTCTGTGCTGACAGCTCAGAGCCTGGAGCCTGCTTCCGATTCTGTCACCCTCTCTCTCTGCCTCTCTCTCTCTCTCTCTCTCTCTCTCAAAAATAAATAACCATTTAAAAATTGTTTTCAAAAGTACCCATTTCAAGGCACCCACACTAACATTATTAAACAGTATTTTAGGGGTGCCTGGGTGGCTCGGTTAAGCGTCATACTTTGGCTCTGGTCGTGATCTTGCAGTTCATGAGTTCGAGCCCTGCATCCAGCTCTCTGCCATCAGCACAGAGCCTGCTTCGGATCTTCTGTCTTCCTCTCTCTCTGCCCCTCCCCCACGGCTCTCTGTCTCAAAAATAAACATTTGTTTTAAATATTTAAAAAATAAAATAAAATCTGGCAGAATATATTCTCCTTTTATTTTTTTCACTCCTCTTCAGAATCCTGAAAGCCATGTATATATTCTCTAGGCAGGTGTTGGGAAGAGTCTTCTCAGTGGAATCTGACAGACCCAAAAGGAAAGACCTAAAGATGTGGCCACTAAGGGCTCCCTAAGGAAATAGAGCCACTCTATGTCCATGCAATGAAGATCAGTCACAAAGCCCCACCCATTCACTCTGAACATCCCAGTATCTTAGTGACCCTTTCTTAGATATGAGCACACAGCCAAGGATGCCAGGCATTTGAGGAAAGCATCTTACATGAAAGAGTCTGAAACAAATCACTGAGTGCCCAGCCCAATGAACAAGATAGGTCCACACTACTGAAAATGTTCAGAACACAGAAGACAAAGAGATGAGCCTTCAAGACTGCAGAGAGAGAACAGAGTTCCATATGTGGTCTCAAGAATCAGAATGGCACCACAGTTTGCAACAATACTGGAAGCTACAGGACAATGGATCAATGCCTTCAAAATTCTGAGAAAATTGATTTTCAACCTGGAATTCTATACTCAGGCCAAGGACCAATTAAAGTAAACTCTACACTCTGCAATTGTTTTAATAGCATGATCCCTTGAAGGTTTGAATAAACTTTTTTTAACTTAATGTTTATTTTTGAGAGAGAGAGAATGCCCAGGAGCAGGGGAGGGGAAGAGAAAAAGTTAGGCAGAGGATCTGAAGCAGGCTCTGTGCTGACAGCAAAGATCCCACCATGGGGCTCGAACTCACAAACCACGAGATCATGACCTCAACCAAAGTCAGACACTTAACCAACTGAGCCACCCAGGTGCCCCAGGTTTGAACAAACTTGTCTGTAAAGCCCATCAGACTTGATACCTTTTTTTTTTTTTTTGCCTTCATTTAGTATTTTTTTAATTCCAGTATAGTTAACATACAGTGGTGTACAATATAGTGATTCAACAATTCTCTACATCACCCAGTGTTCTTCACAAGTGCACTCCTTAATCCCCATCACCTATTTCATCCATCCCCACCACCACCTCCCCTCTGATAACCATTGGATTTGTTCTCTGTAGTTGAGTCTGTTTCTTTAATTTCTCTCCCCCTCTCTTTTTTCCCCCTTTTGCTCATTGTTTTCTTAAATTCCACATATTAGTGAAATCATATGGTATTTGTCTTTCTCTATCTGACTTTTTTCACCTAGTATATACTCTGCAGCTCCATCCACGTTGTTGCAAATGGCAAGATTTCATTCTTTTTTATGGCTTAATAATATTCCATTATATTCACTTCTTCTTTATCCATTCATCTATTGATGGACACCTGGGCTGCTTCCATAATTTGACTATTGTAAATAATGTGGCAATAAACATAGGAGTGCATATATCCCTTTGAATTAGTGTTTTTGTACTTTTTGGATAAATACCCAGTAGTACAATTACTGGATCATAGGGTAGTTCTATTTTTTACTTTTGAGGAACCCCCATACTGTTTTCCACAGTGGCTGCACCAGTTTGAATTCCTACCAATAGTTAGAGAGGGTTCCTTTTTCTCCACATCCTCCCCAACACTTGTTTCTTTTGTCTTTGGTTTTCACCATTCTGACAGGTGTGAAGTGATACCTCATTGTAGTTTTAATTTGCATTTCCCTGATGATGAGTGATATTAAACATATTTTTATGTGTCTGTTGGCCATCAGTATGTCTTCCTTGGAGAAATGTTTGTTCATGTCTTTTGTCCATTTTTCAATTGGATTATTTGGATTTTTTTTTTTTTTTTTTTTTTTTTTTGGTGTTGAATTGTATAAGTTCTTTATAGATTTTGGATACTAACCCTTATCAAACATGTCATTTGCAAATATCTTCCCCCATTCAGTAGGTTGCCTTTTAGTGTTGTTGACTGTTTCCTTCACTGTGCAGAAGCTTTTCATTTTGTTGTAGTCTCAATAGTTTATTTTTGCTTTTATTTCCCTTGCCTCAGGAGATAAATCTAGAAAAATGTTGCAATAACCAATATCAGAGAAATTACTTCCTGTGCTCTCCTCTAGGATTTTTATGGTTTCAGGTATCACATTTAGGTCTTTAACCTATTTTGAGTTTATTTTTGTGTATGGTGTACAAAAGTGGTCCAGTTTCATTCTTTTGCATGTTGCTGTCCAGTTTTCCCAACACCATTTGTTGAAGAGACTATCTTTTTCCCATTGGCTATTTTTTCCTGCTTTGTTGAGGATTAATTGGCCATATAATTTTGGGTTTGTTTCTGGATTTTCTATTCTGTTCCATTGATTTATGTCTACTTTTGTGCCCATACCATACTGTTTTGATTACTACAATTTTGTAATATAATTTGAGGTCTGGAAGTGTGATAAATTCCAGCTTTGTTTTTTCAAGATTGCTTTGGATATTTGGGGTTTGGAAATTTGTTGTTCCATACAAATTTTAGGATTGTTTGTTCTAGTTCTGTGAAAAATGTTGTTGGTATTTTGATAGGGATTGCATTAAATCTGTAGATTGTTTTTGGTAGTATAGACATTTTAACAATATTTGTTCTTCCAATCCATGAGCATGGAATGTCTTTCTATTTCTTTGTGTCATCTTCAATTTCTCTCATCAGTGTTTTATAGTTCTTGGAGTACAGGTCTTTCACTTCTTTGGTTAGCTTTATTCCTAGGTGTCTTGTTATTTTTGTTGCAACTGTAAATGGGATTGTTTTCTTAATTTCTCTTTCTGATGCTTCATTATTAGTGTATATAAATGCAACAGATTTCTGAACATTGGTCTTGTATCTGCAACTTTATTGAATTCATTTATCAGTTCTAGTAGATTTTTGGTGTAGTCTTTCGGGTTTTCTATATACAGTCATGTCATCTGCAAATAGTGAAAGTTTTATTTCCTCTTTACCAGTTTGGATGCCTTCTCTTTCTTTCTTTCTTTTTCTTTCTTTCTTTCTTTCTTTCTTTCTTTCTTTCTTTCTTTCTTTCTTTTCTTTCTTTCTTTCTTTATTTATTTCTTTTCTTTCTTTCTTTCTTTCTTTCTTTCTTTCTTTCTTTCTTTCTTTCCTTTTTTTTTTTTTGTCGGAGTGCTATGGCTAAGACTTCCAGTACTATGTTGAATAAAAGTATATAGCCTTTATTATGTTGAGGCACATTCCCTCTAAACCTACTTTGTTGAGGATTTTTATCATGAATGGCTATTGTACTTCACCAACTGCTTTTTCTGCATCTATTGAAATGATCATATGGTTTTTATCCTTCTCACATTGATGTGATGTCTCACGTGATTGATTTGCAAATATTGACCCACTCTTGCAACCCAGGAATAGATCCCACTTGATCATGGTGAATGATTTTTTTTTTAACGTATTGTTGGATTCAGTTTGCTAGTGTTTACTTGAGGTTTTTTGCATCCATGTTCATCAGAAATATTGGCCTGTAGTTTGCTTTTTTTGTGTCTTTATCTGGTTTTGGTATCAGGGTGATACTGGCCTGATAGAAGGAATTTGGACGTTTTCCTTCCTCTTCTATTTTTTGGAATACTTGGAGAAGAATAGATATTAACTCTTATTTCAATGCCTTTTTTATGTCACTCTGTAAAAATTTTTTTACTGTCTCTAGCAACAGTTTGTCTACTCAGATTTTCTTCTTCATGAATCTTAGTACTTATTACTATAGTCCCTCCCCCCCCCCCCCCCCCACACACACACAAATGCTATTTGAATTAGGTGTTTGGACAGCCTTAGGTAATCACACCATCTATTCTCACTTTGCTTACACTTCAACTAAAAGCCCTAAATAAAACTGTTCCTTGGCTTCTCTGTGTGCCATGTAAGATGTTTTGTATCAGAGTGATACTAGTTCGGTGAGCTGCCACTAACTATTACTAATATGAGCTTATGTAATTGGGAATTCGGGTACTAAAAGTGACACATGTGACATCTGCAACAGCAAAATGCCATCGTGTCCACTTCAGCCCATTATGCCAACTGATGAGAACCATCCTCCTAAATCTGGATGTTCACCCAGAGTATTAGTGACTCTTAGCTTTGATAAATCGGATCTATCCTTCATCCGATAAGTCTGAGAGTTTAATACAATTAAGTGGCTTTCCCTGGTGGAATCTACATTTATTCCTGGGTCTGTATGTGTGGAGTCTTTGTTAAGTGCAAAATACTATTTCTAAAAGACTGTACCCCTTTTTCTACCCCACTCCAGGAAGGGGGGTAGCACAGCAAAGTATCACAGAGAACCTGAGGGTGTGGGGGACCTGATTACCTAGGCCATACCCTGAACTCAGAGAACCTCAATCATCCCAGCTCAGCTGTGATTCAGAGGATCTCTAAAAGCAGAAACAGAAACTCAAGGGTGGGGGGGATGATGAATTCTTAAAAGGGGGAATGAAGGACAGACACGGGAAGCCAAGCTCAGCAAAGGATCCAAAAGCTTCTCAAGATCAGATGCCCAGGCATTAGGTTGGGACCACAGGTGCCCAAGCCAAGCTTTAGCCATGAGAAGAACTATTGTCAGAACTATTGTCAGCCTTATAGCAGTCAGTCCCTGTAAAGAACAGAACACAGTATGGCAGGGAGCTCAGATGCCTTCCCAGGACTGGCTTAAGAGAGGCCTCCAGAGGGACTAAGGAGATGACAACAGGGTATATGTGAGTAGAGACAGGGAGGGGACAGGCCAAGACTGAGAACACCAACCCAGCAGTAACATCAGTGGAAGTTTTGGCACTATTTCCAAATGAGATCATACATACCATTACACTTTAGCATATGTGTCAAAAAGCATTCAAATTTTACATCTTTGGGGGATGCCTGGGTGGCTCAGTCAGTTAAGCAAGTGACTCTTGATTTCGGCTCCGGTCATGATCCCACAGTACGTGAGTTCAAGCTTTGCGCTGACAGTGTGGAGCCTGTTTAGGATTCTCTCTCTCTCCATCTCTCTCTCTCTCTCTCTCTCTCTCTCTCTCTCTCTGCCCCTCCCCCACTTGTGTTCTCTCTCTCAAAAATAAATAAACTTTTAAAAAATTTTACATCTTTGAAACATACCATAATTTTTATATACAATTACTTACTATTTAATATAGCAAGAGCCTCAAGAAGTAAAAGTGGCCTAGGCTTTTCAACACCTGAAAGGCTTTGAAAAGAGAAACTTGGACTAAGAATTTTGATAGTTGAAGTTTCTAGGTCTCCTCCACTAGAACATGAGATCCCTGAGGGCCTGGACTATGCATTCCCAAAAAAACAAAATCAGGAAATTCCCACAAAAAGTAATGATTTTCTGAACCAGAAAAAATGTATTCATTAAGGTTTATAGAATTTAATTGAACTGAACTCAGAGATTCTGACAGGGCTCAGAAAGAACACTTTCAAAAGAGCTAAGCCCATGAGCTTATCTGCACAATATGAAGTAGAGACTAAGAGATTTACAACCAATTTAGGAGAAGAAAACTCCAAAATATTGCGTGGAGGCAGGTAAGCATCACAAAAAGAAGGGAAAGGAAACTATATCCCTGAAGCATGGGACAGAGGTAGGGGGAAATGGGGCAAACAGAGACTCAAGCAGGTAAGAGAAGTTCAGCTGCCTCTGAACAGGCATCCACACCCTTCCCAATGAGGAGGGAGTGCCTAAGAGGCAGAGTCTACCTCCCATTATGGAAGCTGAAATGAGAAAAAAGCACCTTTCAGGCTTGGGGCGATGCTTTGAGTTCAGCCAATCAGATGTTTCTGCCCAGGTTCCTCCCAGAATCCAATATCCAATAATGATAATTGGAACAGGAGACAAGCCTTTGGGCCCAGTTGTGGCAGAGTTGGAAGTGACACTCCTGCATAAAAGCCATTGGTGCCTCTCTCTCCTGGCCCTGGTGCTGGTAGGAGGGGAAAAGGCCTCCCTTGAGATTTAGTAACCACAGACATGTTCTCACACAAGTATGGATTTCAGTTTCTACTCTTTGTGAGAGCCAGATACCCCAAACAGTCTTTATCCAATATGAGCCTCAGGAGACTTAGAAGAAAGTCACTTTTGAGGGATGTTTCCTCAAGGAAAGCCACGTGGAAGCCCCATAGAAAAAGCCCCACCATATGTGAACACACAATCCAAAATTACAAAACACTGGAGTGCCTGGGTAGCTCAGTTGGTTGAGTGTCTGACTTCAGCTCAGGTCATGATCTCACAGTCCATGAGTTCGAGCTCTGCATCGGGCTCTCCGCTATCAGCACAGAGCCTGCTTTGGATCCTCTCTCTCTCTCTCTCTCTCTCTCTCTGCACCTCCCCCACTCACCCTCTCTCTCACATAAATAAATAAACACTTAAAAAAAACACAAAACAAAATTACAAGACACACAAGAAAATAACACACTATGAATTAGAATAAACAAAACAACATACAGAACAATTTGACCTCCCCAAAACTTTGAATCACTGAACCATTGAATAGGTTCAATAGATTGAATTGTGACAGATTGAATTATTACTGGCCCCAACACTCCATCCCTCTTTGCATTGCATCCTTGCAATGGCCTCATCAAAGGCAGAATGTACTTTTACACCCCTTAACTTAGAGCTTAAGTAGATGCCTTGTTTTGACCAGTGGCATGTGGAGGAAGTAACCATGGATCAGTTCCCAGAGTAAGTCTTAAGAAGGCTCATATATTTCTGTTTGTTCTTCTGTGACTCTTCAGTCATGATGAGAAGATCTTCCCCTGAGTGGCTGTTGCCCTTTCAGCTAGGGCCCTGAAAGAACACTCTAGAAGCAGAGCTGTCCCGGCTGCCCACAGATCTGCAGTGAGAAGTGAAGCCATGCCAGCTGCCACCATGTTAAGCAGAAGTTCCCAGTTGAGCCTAGCCTCACTCTGCAGACCTGCCCCAGCCAATCAGCAGATGCATAAGAATAAGTGGTTTTGGTTTTAGGCCTCCAAGTTTTGGGATAATAACTTACACAATGTCAGTATGTAAATAGGTAAGTTATACAAACAAATATGTTTAAAATGATTAGAAAAAAAGAATAAAAAGGGAGAAAAAAGATCTTGTTAAGAAATTAAGGTGCATACATTTTAGAGAACTAAATCAAACTTACAGAACAAGTTTTAGAAGTTATTAAAATTTAAAACTAATGGAGAATTGTGCTTCTACTCACAAAGAATCAACTGCTATGAAAAATGCCCTCCCATTAGAAACAACTAGAAAACCCAGATGAAATATTATGAATCAACTCCTTTGGACACTGGGCAAGAGGCAGCAAAGGACTATCATCCCTGAGAGAAGGGAAATAAACAAGGTGGGCACTACAATTGTCCCAGTTAACTGTGTGGAAACAGTTTTCAGGCTTCAGAGCAGAGAAGCAGGTCAAACAGAGACCAGAAATTTTGCTGAATCAAAGAGAAAGAGATCAGATTTAAGGGAGGTCCAGACAGCTAGACTTTCTGGGGAAGAATACCACAAAAGATGCAGCCTCACAGAGAAAGAACTCCAGAGATCCTCAGAAGGGTCCCCCAAGTGCACGGTGAAACTCTCTGAAGACAGGGCAAGAATCCCTGGAAAACTATAAGCTGAACAAATCCTGGAACTATTTCCGGGCTCAGAAATAGTTTACGTTCCCATCTGCCAGACTGGAGAGACCACATAAATCATGAGACATTGAGAAAAGTCCCGACAAAGGTATTGCATAGTAGTGGAGTTAAATTAGCTGCACACTAAAGGATTCTCTGGACCCACCCTAACAAAACTTAAAAGCAAGCCTCACAAGGATCTAACTAATCCTTAGTAACTTATTTGTATGCTAGAACAATTTGAACTTTTTTTTAAAGGAATACAACTTAATAAGAACTAACAGACACAAAAAAGTGTAATCAGTAACCAGGAGAAAATTTAATAAATAGAAATAGACTCAATAGTTATAGAGATGAAGGAATTACCAAAAAAAGTGAGTTAAAAGAGTTATTTTATATATATCAAAAGCTATGGTCAAGTATATAAAGGAAAACATGAACATACTGAAGACAACAATGGAAAATATTTTTTAAAGACTCAAATGGAACTTACATAGAAAAAAATGCAATATCTGAAATTTTTAAATACACTGGATGAGATTTACATCAGATTAGACATTGAAGTAAAAATTTGAGAAGAGTCCCATCACCTATGAGACAATATCAAGTAGTCCAAAAAGAAGTGGGATTATACTAGAAGTGGAAAAGGGAAAAGAGAAGACACTAAAAAAATATTTAAGAAAGAAATGACTGAAAAAATTAAATTTCATGAAAGTCATAAACATCTCATTAAAAAAGCACAGTGAAACACAACGAGAATAAATATAATTATAGTCACACCAAGGCACATCATAATCAAATAGTTGAAAACCAGAGATACAGAGAAAATCTTAATAGCATCCACAATTTTTAAAAAAGCATTACATATAAAGAATGAGAGAGAAACTTTGCATTAAAAACTAAGTAAGCTTGGGGCGCCTGGGTGGCTCAGTTGGTTGGGCAACCAACTTCACTCAGGTCATGATCACACAGATCGTGAGTTGGAGCCCTGCATTGGTCTCTGTTCTGACAGCTCAGAACCTGGAGCCTGCATCAGATTCTGTGTCTCCCTCTCTCTCTGTCCCTCCCCCACTCACGTTCTATCTTCTCCTTCAAGAGTAAACAGACATTAAATAATTAATAAATAAATAATAAAAACTAAGTAAACCAAAGAAAAATGGAACAATATTTTTAAAGTTAAAAAAGAACTGTCCAGGGGTGTCTGGGTGGCTCAGTCAGTTGAGTGCTCAACTTCAGCTCAGCTCATGATCTCGTGGTCCGTGAGTTCGAGCCCCACGTCAAGCCATGTGTTGACAGCTCAGAGCCTGGAGCCTGCTTCCAATTCTGTGTCTCCCTCTCTCTCTCTGTCCCTCCCCCGCTCACAGTCTCTCTCTCTCGAAAAATAAACATTAAAAAAAAATGTTTTTAAGGCAGTTATCAGTGCACTCCTTAATCCCCATCACCTATTTGACCCATTAAGGAATGCACTTATCATGATGGTAAAAAAAGAAAAACAAAAAGTGGAGAAGGTAATTGGTTTTAGGAAGGTGTGCAGGTCCATTTCAACTGAATCAAGAAATTGTTACATATTTTTTAAATGTTTATTTATTTATTTTGAGAGAGAGAAAGAGCACTCGCATGAGTGGGGGAGGAGCAGAGGAGAGGGAGAAAATCCCAAGCAGGCTTCATGCTGTCAGTACAGAGCCTGATGCAGAGCTCAGACTCATGAACCATGAGATCATGACCTACGCTGAAATCAAGAGTCGGACGCTCAACAAAGTGAACCACCCAGGCACTCCAACAAATCATTATAAATTTTTTTTAAATGATCTATAGTACATAAGTATTAACATTTGTTAAATACTGGGAATGGATTCCTGGGCACTCTATTATCCTATACATTTCTGAAGTTTTGAAATATTTCTTAATAAATAATGATAAATAATAAATAAAAACAAATCAATAACAATAACAAAAGAACTGTCCATCCAGAACTCTAAATTCCAGGGAAAATAGATTTTGAAAATGAAAGTGAGACTTCCAGTTTCCAGTCCAGGATGTTGGGTCTGGAAGTCACGATTTCATCCTAACAACAAGTAAAAAGCTAAACAAACTGAAGAATCAACAAGTTTCCTTGGATCTATGAGAGAATTGAGGTCACAAGGCAAAGTATTGCCCCCAAAAAGGAAAGGCCAAGAGGTGAATATAGAAAATCACAATAGACCAGACCCATCGGCTGAGACCTCTGACAGAACCAGTGCCAGGGTAGGAAGACCTATACAGTAATTAACAAATCCTAGAAACTCAGTGTGGACAAGTCTGAATCCAAAATTCCAGAGGGAAGTTTGTGTGGGGAGATCCCCACACTTCTGTGAGTTTTGCCTTCAAAATCTCAACTAGGTTCTCACAGTGAATATCAGAGAAAAATCCCCTCTGTTTCCTGCAATGGGAGGGGAAAGTAGCCATTTTGAAACACACCAGAGTCCTGTTCTTCTGAACAACATCTGCCCTCAGGAGAAACTTTGAACCAGCTGAGAAGCACTTGTGAAGTTCACGGTCAAGAACCACAGGCTCATTAAGAGACTGAGACTAATCATAAGACTTTTGAACACTTCCTCTGCCCCCACACCTTACCACCATATTACCAAAGTCCTATTTACGGCAGTTCCTTTTATCCACTATGTAATGACCAGTTATCAAAAAAAAAAAAATCACAAAGCATACTGAAAGGCAAAAACACAGTTTGAGGAGACAAACATCAGAACCAGACATGGATATGACAGGATCTGTCAGCCTGGGAATTTAAAACAACTATGACTAATATGCTAAGGACTCTAATGGATAAAGTAGGATACAAGAATAGGTGGGCAATGGAAGCAGAGAGATGGCAATTATAAGAAAGAATAAAAATGAAATAGTAGAGATCAAAAACACCATAACAGAAATGAAAAATGCTGTTGATGGGCTTATTAGTAGACTGGACACAGCCGAAGAATCTCTGAGCTTGAAGATATATCAATAGAAACTTTCAAAACTAATAGCAAAATGAAAAAGACTAAAAACAAAACAAAACAAAAAAGAATATCCAATAACAGTGGGACAACTACAAAATGTATAACATACACATAATAGGAATACCAGAAGAAGAAAGAGAGAAAGGAACAGAAGAAATATGTGAAGAAATAATGACTCAGAATTTTCCCCAAATTAATGTCAGACACCAAACCACATATCTAGAAGGCTCAGAGAACACCAAGCAAGGAAAATATGTCTCTCCAAAAAAACGCTAACACCTAGACATACCATATTCAAATTGCAGGAAATCAAAAAATTAAAAAAAAGTCCTGAAAGAAGTTAGAGTCAAAAACAAACAAACAAACAAAAATAACAAAACACCTTACCTATAGAGGAGCAAAGCTAAGAATTACATCCAACTTCTTCTCAGAAAGAAGAGAGTGAGGTGAAATATTTAAAGAGTTGAGAGGAAAAAGTCACCAACCAAAAATAAAGGAGAAATAAAGACTTTCTCAGACAAACAAAAATTGAGAGAATTGGTTGTCAGTATACCTGCCATGAAAGAAATGTTGAAAGAAGGAAAGGAAAGAAAGAAGGGTGTCTGGGTGGCTCAGTCAGTTGAGCGCCCGACTTCGGATCAGGTCATGATCTCACAGTTTGTGGGTTCAAGTCCCACATCAGGCTTGTGCTGACAGCTCAGAGCCTGGAGCCTGCTTCAGATTCTGTGTCTCCCTATATCTCTGCTCCTCCCCTGCTCTCTCTCTCTCTCTCTCTCTCTCTCTCTCTCTCTCTCTCTCAAAAATAAAATAAACATTAAAAAAAAATTTTTTAACTTTAATTTTTTCTATTTTTATTTGATCTAACAAGTTGGTTCAAAAACAAGAATAGCTGGGACACCTGGGTGGCTTAGTCATTTGAGTGTCCAGCACTTGGTTTGGGTTCAGGTTATGATCTCACAGTTTGTGGGTTAGAGCCCTGCATGGGATTCTGCCCTGACAGTGCAGAGCCTGCTTGGGATTCTCTGTCTCCCTCTCTCTCTGCCCCTCCCCTGCTCATGATCTCTCTCTCTTTCTCCCTCTCTCTCTCTCTCTCTCTCTCTCTCTCAAAAATAAACATTTAAAAAATAAAAAAAACAAAATAGCTAATATCTATTCATTCGTGTGTGTGTGTGACTACATATAAGTGAAATGGACAGTAGGAAAGAACTAGGATTATTTTATCATAAGCTACTCACACTACTCATGAAATGGTATAGTATCATTAGGAAGTGGATTTGGATTAGCTGATATTGATATTTATAGGAAAAGAATAAAACAGTCTTTGTTCACAGATGACATGATTATCTATGTAGAAAATCCTAAAGAATCAACCAAAGAAACTCCTGGAACTAATAAGCAATGTAGCAAGGCTGCCAGGATACAAGTTTAATATACAAAAATCATGTGATTGTCTCCATAGCTCAGGGGTTAGAGCAGTGGTCTTGTAATATACAAAAATCAGGGGTGCCTGGGTGGCTCAGTGAGTTAAGTGTCTGATTCTTGATTTCAGCTCAGGTCATGATCTCATGGTTCATGGTTCAAGCCCCACATCAGGCTCCATGATGACAACATGGAGCCTGCTTGGGATTCTCTCTGCCTCTCTCTCTCTCTGCCCCTATCCCCTCAAAATAAATAAACTTTAAAATATATATATTTTATATGTGCGTGTGTGTGTGTGTGTGTGTGTGTGTGTGTATGAAAATCACTCACTTTCTTGTATACCAGCAATGAACAACTGGAATTTGAAATTAAAAACACAATATTGGGCACAATATTGGCTTGGTGGGTTGAGCATCTGAATCTTGATTTCGACTCAGGTCATGACCTCATGGTTCATGGGTTCAAACCCTGCATTGGGCTCCATGCTGACAGGGTGGAGCCTGCTTGGGATTCTCTGTCTCCTTCTCTCTGCCCCTCCTCTGCTTGCTATCTCTCTCTCAAAATAAATAAATATTTTTAAATTTTTAAAAAGAAAATCATTTAAAAAAAAAACCACAACCATTTATATTAGCACCTCCCCCAAAAAGGTATATATTTAGGTATAACTCTAATAAAATATGTACACGATCTATGTGAGGAAAACTATAAAATTCTGATAAAAGAAATCAAAGAAGTAAATAAATGGAGAGATAGTCCATGTTCAAGGATAGGAAGACTAAATGGTATCAAGATGTCGGTTCTTCCCAACTTGATCTATAGATTAAATGTAATCAGAATCAAAATCCTAACAAGTTATGTTATGGATATCAACAAACCAATCATAAATTTATAGGTAGAGGCAAAATACCTAGAATAGCCAACATAATATTAAAAGAGAAGAACAAAGCTGGAAGATTGACACTACCCAACCTGAAGATTTATTATAAAACTATAAGAATCAAGATGGTATTGGTAAAGAATAGCAAAGTTCATCAGTGAAACAGAATAAGGAGCCCAGAAATGGACCCACATAAATATGGTCAATCTTTGAAAAGGGAGCAAAGGCAATACAAATAAAGGATAGTCTTTTCAACCAATGATGATGGAATAGCTGGACATCCACATGCAAAAAAAAAAAAAGGGGGGGGGCGCCTGGGTGGTTCAGTCGGTTGAGCATCCGACTTTGGCTTAGGTCATGATCTCGCAGTTCGCGGGTTCAAGCCCTGCATTGGGCTCTGTGCTGACAGCTCAGAGCCTGGAGCCTGCTTCAGATTCTGTGTCTCCCTCTCTCTCTGCCCCTCCCCCACTCATGCTCTGTCTCTCTCTCTCTGTGTCAAAAATAAATAAACAATAACAAAAAAAATTTTTTTTAAATCTAGACACATCTTAAACTCTTCACAAAAATTAGCTCAAAATGGATCATAGATTTAAATATGAGATGCAAAACTATAAAACTACTAAAAATAACATAGGAGAAACTGTAGATGATATTGGGTTTGGCAATGACTTATTAAATAAACACCAAAGAAAGGCACAATCCATAAAAGAAGTAAATGAAAAGCTAGACTTTGTTAAAATTAACAATTTCAGGGCACCTGGGCAGCTCAGTCAGTTAAGCATCTGACTTCGGCTGAGGTCATGATCTCACCGCTGGTGGGTTTGAGCCCCACCTCGGGCTCTGTGCTGACAGCTCAGAGCCTGGAATCTGCTTTGAATTCTCTCTCTCTCTCTCTCTCTCTCTCTGCCCCTCCCCTGCTCACACTCTGTCTCTCAAAAATAATGAACATTAAAAAAAAGAGTCTTTAAAAAAAATTAACAATTTCTCAGGGTGCCTGGGTAGCTCAGTCAGTTAAGCGTCCAACTTTGGCTCAGGTCATGATCTCATGGTACGTGGATTCAAGCCCTACATCGGGCTCTGTGTTGACAGCTCAGAGCCTGGAATCTGCTTTGGATTCTCCCTCTCTCTGCCCCTCCCCCACTCATGCTCTCTCTGTCTCTCTCAAAAATAAACATTTTTTAAAGATTTTTTAAAAATTTGAACAATTTCTCCTCTTGAAAGACACTATTAAGAGAATGCAAAGACAAGCCCCAGACTGAGAAAAATTATTTGCAAAAGACACCTGATAAAGAACTGCTATCTAAAATATACAAAGAACTCTTAAAATTCAATAATAAGAAATCAACAACCCAATTTAAAAAATTGGCCAAAGACCTTACCAGACATCTCACCAAAGAAGATATACAGATGGCAAATAAGCATATAGAAAGATATGCCACATCGGCTGTCTCATGGAAATTAAAACAAGATACCACTACACACCTATTACAATCTGCAAAGTCCAGAGCACTAATCACCAGATGTTGGTGAGAATATGAAGCAACAAGGACCTCATTCATTGCTGGTGAAATGCAAAATGGCACAGCCGCCTTGGAAGACAGTTTGGTAGTTTCTTATAAAACTAAGTATACTCTTACCATACAACCTGCAATTGTGCTCCTTCGTATTTACCCAGATTTGAAATTTCTATATAAAAGCCTGTGTATAGATGGTTATAGCTTTTTTTTTTTAGTTTTTTTTTCAACGTTTATTTATTTTTGGGACAGAGAGAGACAGAGCATGAACGGGGGAGGGGCAGAGAGAGAGGGAGACACAGAATCGGAAACAGGCTCCAGGTTCTGAGCCATCAGCCCAGAGCCTGACGCGGGGCTCGAACTCACGGACCGCGAGATCGTGACCTGGCTGAAGTCGGACGCTTAACCGACTGCGCCACCCAGGCGCCCCTAGATGGTTATAGCTTTATTCACAATTGCCAAAAGTCTTTCAGCAGGTAAGTAGATAAACTGTGGTACATCCAGATAACAGATTATCATTCAGCATTAAAAAGAAACAAGTTATTAAGCCATGAAAAGAGATTGAGGAAACTTAAATGCATATTATTTAGTGAAATAAGCCAATTTGAAAAGACTGTATTATTTCAGCTATATGATATTCTAGAAAAGGTAAAACTATGAAGATAGTAAAAACAACAGTGGTTGCCAAGAGTTAGGGAGGAGAAAGGGATGAACAGACCTGAATGATAAAGATGAATAACAAATAGATAATTTTAGGGCAATGAAACTATTCTGTATGATATACACTTGTCAAAACCCGTATAACACTAAGAGTGAACCCTAATGTAAACTATAGACTTTTGGTGATAATAAGGTATCAATGTAGATTCATCAATTATAACAAGTGTATTATTCTGGTGCCAGATGTTGATAGTAGGAGAGGTTCGGGGGTGGGGGGAGAAAACAGGAGGTATATAGGAACTCTGTACTTTCTGCTCATTCTTGCTGTGAACCTAAAACTGCTATAAAAAATAAAGTCCTTTTTATTTTTTAAGTAAAAAGGATGGAAAAAACATATCATGCAAATGCTAACAGATAGTTGAGTAACTATACTAATATCAGACAAGATAGACTTTGGAACAAGGAACTAGGGATAAGAGAACATCTCATAGTGTAAAGTTATCAACTCAAGAAGATTTATCAATCCTAAATGGGTATGTATGCACTTAGTAAGAGTCTCAAAATACATGAAGCAAAACAGAGAGAACTGAAGGAAGAAATAGAAAACCTGTAATTATAGCTAAGGATTTCAATCCTTTTCTTTCAATAAATTTGAAATAACAAATAGATCAAAAAATTTATTAAGGATGTAAAAACCATTAACAATGCTATATACTATATAGTTGTTATATACTATAATAATCAATTTGACCCAATTGGCATTTGTACAACTTTCCACCTAACAAGAACAGAATACACATTTGTTCTGAGTTCACATGAAACATCACCAAGACAGATCATATGTGTGGCTATAAAACCAATGTGAACTGGGACATCTGAGTGACTCAATTGGTTAAGCGTCCAACTCTTGGTTTCGGCTCAGGTTATGATTTCATGGTTTGTGAGTTCAAGTCCTGTGTCAAGCTCCATGCTGACAGCGTGGGGCCTGCTTAGGATTCTCTCTCTCTCTCCCTCTCTCTCTGTCCCTCCCCTGTGTGTGGGTGCATGTGGGCTCTCTTGCTCTCTCTCAAAATAAATAAACAAACATAAACCAATCTGAATTAATTTTAAAGAATTGAAATCATCCAAAGTATGTTCTTGGGCCACAGTGGAATTAAACTTGAAATCAACAATAGAAAGATACCTGGAAAAAAAGATATTTGGAAAATAACAACACTTATAAATAAGCCACAGGAGTAGAAAAAAAAGTCACAAGAAAAATTAGAAAATATTTTAAATTGAATGAAAATAAAAACACAACATAAAATTTGCAATGAAGCTCAACAGTGCTTAAATGGAAACGGACAGTTTTAAATGCTTCTAGTAGAAAATAAAAAGTTCTAAAAGCAGTAACCTAAACGTCCACTTTAGGAAGCTAGAAAAAGATCAAAATGAATATAATTTTTTAAAATAATAACAAAGATAAGATCAGAAGTCCATGAATTAAAAAATAGATGAACAATAGAGAAAGTGAATAAAACCAAGCTGGCTCTTTACAAAGACATATAAAATTGAAAAACTACAAGCCAGATTGATCAAAGAAAGACACAAATCACAAATATCAAATATGAAAGAGTGGCCACCACTATGTCCTACAGACATTAAAAGAATGATAAGGAGATTTTATGAACAACTTCATGCAAACAAATTCAACATTTAGATAAAATGGACAAGTTTCTTGAAAGACACAAACAACCAAAGCACACTCAAGAAGAAACAAACAGGAACAGCCCTATATCTATGAAGGAAATAGAATTTATAGTTTAAAACCACACACACACACACACACACACACACACACACACACACACACACAAGCCTCCAGGTCCCAGATGACATCATTGGTGAATTCTATCAAACATGTAAGGAAAAAAATCTTAACAATTCTATACACATTCTTCCAGAAAATAGACAAGGAGGGAAAATATCCCAGCTCACTTTTATGAAGCAAGTGTTACCCTGATAAAAAACAACAGATAAAGACATTCCAAGAAAAAGGGAGGGAAGGAGGAAATAAGGAAGGAAGAAAGGAAGGAAGGAATTATAGGCCAATACCCCTCATGAACATAGACAATGAAAGTCCCTAACAAAAGTTTAGGGATATATGTATAAAATAACACATTATGGGTAAGCTTTTTCCAGAAATGCATGTAGTGTAACATTAGAAAATCAAAAACACATGATCATTTCAATAGATGCAAAAAAAAGCACTTAATAAAATTAAATATGTATTCATGATTTAAAACTTTCAGTAATCTAGGAATAGAAGAGAATTTCTTCAATCTGTAAGGATTGTCTACAAAAACTCTACAACTTATATTTAATGGTGAAGTAGGCAAAGATGTCTGATCTCACCACTTCTAGTCACCATTATGCTGATCAATACAATGAGGCAAGAAAAAATAATAAAAGGCATACAGCTTTGTAAAGAAAAAAGTCAAATCGCCTTTATTCTCAGATAACATGATTGTTTAGAGAATCCTGAGGAATCTATAAAAGCAGAGATACTAGAACTAATAAGTGAGATTAGTAAGATCTCAACTTACAAGGTCAATATACAAAACTCAACTTCATTTTTATATACCACTAAAAAAGTAACTGGAATTGGGATTTTTAAATTCCATTAGCAGTAGCATCAAATATATGAAACCTAGGGACCAATTTAACAAAATGTGCAAGAACTGTACCCTGAAAATTACAACACATTGTAGAAAGAAAGTAAAGAATGTCTAAATAAGTGCAACATATACCATGTTCATGAATAACAAGACTCATTGTTTTTAAGACATCAATTCCCCCAGGGGCAATTGGGTGTCTCAGTCGGGTAAGCATGCAACTTCAGCTCAGGTCATGATCTCACAGTTAATGAGTTTGAGCCTCACATCACTCCCTGTGCTTACAGCTTGGAGCCTGGAGCCTGCTTCAGATTCTGTGGTTCCCTCTCTTTCTGCCCCTCCCCTTCTCTCTCTCTCTCTCTCTCTCTCACTCTCTCTCTCTCTCTCTCTCTCTGTCAAAAATAAACAAACATTTAAAAACAGACATCAGCTCCCCTGAAATAGATTTCTAAATTAAATACAACATAAATTAAATATAATATAGATTAAATACAATCACAATCAAAATTCCAGCAGGGTTTTTGGGTAGAAATTGACAAGATGATTCTAAACTTATAGAAAATGCAATATACCTAGAAAAAGAACTGGATTGGAGGACATATGCTCCCTGTTTTCAAGACGTACTATAAAATTATTATAATCAACAAGTGTGGTATCAGTATAAGGATAAACATATAGACCAATAAAACAGAATAAAAAGTCCAGAAATAGATCCATACATACATGGTCCATTGAGTTTTCACAAAAATGCTAAGGTAAATAAATGGAGAAAGGATAGTTTTGTCATCAAACCATGCTGGGACAATTGGATGGGGTGGGAGGGAAGGAACCTGAGCCCTTAGCTCCACAAAAATTAACTGAAAATAGGTCAAAAACCTAAACATGAAAGCTAATAATATAAAACTTCTACAAGTAAAAAGAAGAGAAATTCATGAGTTAGATAAACATTTATCAGAACATAAAAAGCACAAACCATAGAAGAAAACAGTGATAAATGGGACTTCATCAAAGGCAGTAACTGAAATAAGTGAAGAGATGCTCAATAACATTTTGGAAATTTAAGGAAATACAAATTAAAACCATAATGAAATACCACTACAAAACCCACCAGAAAGGCTAAAATGAAAAAATAAAACTGAACATACCAACAACAGGATGAATCTCAGAAACAAACATAACTGAAAAAACAAACAAACATAAAAGATGATACACTATAAGATTCCATTAGTCTGAAATTCTAGAAAAGATAAAACTTCAGTGGGAGAAAGCAGATCAATGGTTGGTAGTTTCCTACTGTAAAAAGTCATCTTCCTGGGGCACCTGGGTGGCTCAGTTGGTTAAGTGTCCAACTTCGGCTCGGGTCATGATTTCGCAGTCCGTGGGTTCAAGCCCCGCGTTGGGCTCTGTGCTGACAGCTCGGAGCCTGGAGCCTGTTTCAGATTCTGTGTCTCCCTCTCTCTGACCCTCCCTCATTCAAGCTCTGTCTCTCTCTGTCTCAAAAATAAATAAACGTTAAAAAAAATTAAAAAAAAAAAAGTCATCTTCCTTAGTACTAACCAACCAGGGTTGTTGCAAGGATTAAATGAGATGACCTCTATTGAGAACTTAGCACAGTATCTTTTTTGTTTTTGTTTTTTAGGATCCTAATAAAACTTTATTTTTAAATTCTTTTAATGTTTATTTTACTTTTGAGAGAGAGAGAAAGAGTGCAAATGGGAGAGGGCAGAGAGAGAGGGACACAAAATCTGAAACAGGCTCCAGACTCTGAGCTGTCAGCACAGAGCCCAATACGGGGCTCGAACCCACTAACCATGAGATCAAGACCTGAGCTGAAGTCAGAGACTCAACTGACTAAGCCAACCAGGTGCCCCCAATACAACTTTATTTAAAAAAAATAACTCACTGTTAGAGACAAGAAGTCTAGCAGGACCTTTACCAAAATTTTAAACCATTATTTTATAAGATGAAAATAAGTACTTCTCTGTATGAAACCAACCTGGATTTTCTAAATTAGATGACTATGTGTATATATATTTTTTTCTTCTTTACCATATCACTGGTCATTAAAATCACTAATTCTTCTTGATTAACTTGAACTCAACTCAAATAGCAAAGCAAAATCTAATACAGCAGATGCTTCTTCCACTTTAAAAAAAAAAAATGGCTGGGGTGCCTGGATGGTTCAGTCGGTTGAGCATCTGACTTCAGCTCAGGTCATGATCTCACAGTCCGTGAGTTCGAGCCCTGTGTTGGCCTCTGTGCTGACAGCTCAGAGCCTGGAGCCTGCTTCAGATTGTGTGTCTCCCTCTCTTTCTGCCCCTTCCCTGCTTGTACTCTCTCTCTGTCTCAAAAATAAATAAAAACATTAAAAAAAAATTTTTAATGACCAAAGTTTTATTACTCAACATAGCAGGAAAAAAATAAACAAACATTGAATGGTCCTGTTTGGTCCTGTGCTGAGATGGGCTATTTTGATGAAGAACAGAAGAGTATGAAGGGGAGAAACAGGTGATAGAGCTGACAAACTTGGACTTGAATCCCAGCTCTTCTCCAAGTAAATTAGGTAGGAAAGTTTTGGCATGCATTAGACCCACCTCACTAGGCAAATGGGAAGATACAATCACCACCCAGCCAGCATTTGCCTAGAACATACGTGGTCTAAGCAAGCACTTTATGATATGGGATGCTTAAATGGTAGTGGATCAAAGCAGTCAACATACATTGTGATAAGCTTTTCTGCCTAATGATATTAAATATCACCTTTCATTGTACTACAGAGAAAAGACATCTGAAAAAAGCCATACAATTTTGAAACCCTTTCATTTTTTGTGTGTAATGGCCATTAACAAGTCTATAATAAGGTTAGGATTCCAATTAAAAGAAGTGTTTCCATGAAAGCCTTCAGGGCTCAGTGGTAAGTCATATGGCATGGAGTAGCACTGAATTTGGCATAAGACTTAATGACCTTATTTACAGCCTCCAAGAAATCCTTCTCAGTAACAATTTTTCACCCTGCTCTGATGGCAAACATACCAGCTTCTATGCAGGCACTTCTAATCTCAGTACCAGTGCTGTTGGGACACAGTCATGCTAACAATTCAGATCTGACATCACTTTCAACACTCATGGAATGAACATGAGTCTTCAAAATGTGAGTCCAACCCTCTAGATCAGGTAAGCTAAATTCAATCTTTCTATCCAATCTCCCTGGCCTCCTCAGTGCTGGATCCAAAGCGTCAGATCTGTTAGTGGCCATCAGTACTCCCATGTTACCTCGACAATCAAAACCGTCCAGCTCATTGATCAGTTCCAGCATTGAAGCACCATCATCAAAACAAGCCCTTGCAATAGCATCAACTTCATCCAAGATAAGACATGCTTCTTTTGTTCTGGCCATTTCAAAAAGCTTGCAAACTATTAGAGCCCCTTCACCTAGGTACTTCTGTATAAGTTCAGATCCAGTAACTTGAATAAAACAAGCATCAGTCCTGTTAGCAACTGCCCGAGCACAGAGTGCCTTGCCTGTACCCCGTGGACCAAAGCTTAGCACAGTGTCTTGCACATAGAAAGTTCAAAAACAGATAGATAGATAGATAGATAGATAGATAGATAGATAGATAGATAATTGATATACAGAAATAAAGAAATCACTGATATTTTTGTGTTAGAGCCTGCTGGGGCTCATCCATATCATGTTGTCTCTTCTTCCTGGACACACTGCTAGATCCCTTTTCTATTCTCCTTGCATCTAGGTAGGACCATGCAACTAGTTCTTGCTGATAGAATACAGATGAATGTGGTATGAGTCACCTCTGAACAAGGCAATTAAGAGTGGGTTGTCTTCTGCATGTTCTGTTTCCTGGAGAATGGAGATGGTCTCATGGATGACTCTGAGACCCTAGAGGATGATGGAACCACAGCATGGAAGGAGCCTGGGTCCCTGAATGACCGCATGGAGCAGAGCTCCCTTCCCTACCTGACTGCCCATGTGGTGTGCCAGACTGTGAAATAAGTAAAAAATAAACCTTTATTGTATTGAGCCATGAAGGATTGTTTTTTTATTGTTGTGGTTATACCATTAGCCTCCCTGACTAATCCAATACATGCATATGTATATGTATACCCATACACAGTATCATGCTATGCTTGTCCTTCATACTCTGAACACAACTCCTCAAAAGCCCTAGTTCATCCTGGGATCAGCTTCCCACTCTTCAGTTTCCATCCCCGGCTCCATGGTCAAACCTCCATCTTTACTTTACTTTCAGTTACAATCCTGAGTCTAAAGTCACTGATAGACCAAATCCCACATCTAAGTAGCATGTCTTTATCTCTAGGCACTGAAGCACAAGAGAATGAACAAAACTTTGTGTTTCTAAGACCTAGATCCAAATCTCTCTATAAATTACCAGCCGTGTGGCCTTGGCCATGTGACTCTATCTCTCTGAGTCTCAGTGTCCCCATCTGTAAAATGCAGATAATAATGTCTTCTTCATAGGGTTGTTGTGAAGACTAAACTAGGTAACAGATCATAGGGTCCCACACAGCCTCTGATACACTTAAGTCCTGCAATGAACTCCAAACTACTTGCCTCATCCCCAAGGGCTACCCAGACTGGCCCAGGAGCCCGCCTACAATGTAGGGGGCTGTGAACGTGTGGGAAGAGGCACACCCCACCCCAGGAGAGATAACATCTGCTCAGCACCACTTCCTGTACCTATGGAGACAAAACTGTAGACCTCTTACTGCAAATATTGTGGCAATCTCCTCTAAATCACACACTGAGGACAACAGCAATGGCAATAATCATGTACTAACACTAGTTACAATCTCTTGGCCTTATTGTATCATAGACTCAAAATGATGGAAGTATATTTTATTTTTACAACAATTCTATGAAACACTTTTTCTACAGATAAGGAAAGTAAGGTTCAGAGAGGTTAAGTAACCTGCTGAAAGTCACATAGCCAGTAGTAGCAGAGCTAGAAACTGAATTTATTCATACATTCGATCTTTCATTGATTTAGTCAACAAATCATTTCTGCTATCTGCTATGTGCCAGACCATGCACTGGGCCTGAGGACACAAGATGCAGGGAGACAAAGTCCTTGAGGTTCTCTGGGGAAACAGATCATGACTCTTTAGCTACAGTCCCAGAAAGAATGGAGCCTGTGCAACACATCTCCCTCTCTGGTTCCCTTTCCCAGCTCTGCTACCTCCCAGAGCTGCTGAACCCCAGCAACAGCCCAGAGACATTTCCTGAGACCACTGTTTTCCTTGGCCCTGCGATGGGAGACAGTATGCCCAACAAGGTGGAAAACAAGGTGGGGGAGGCAAGCAGGGAGCAGACCTCCCAACAAACTGTCCCTTTCGCTGGTGGGAGCAGGGAACAGAGGAGGCTGCCCTTCTACCCACCCACCAGCCCATCCAGGCCATTGTTCCCTTGTTGTGACAGGGGGTTCGGCTAGGGCCCTGCAGACTGGGGGCTTCCTCCCCAGCCAGCCATGCTTGGACAGCTGGAGGAAACAGGCGGCCGGAGAGCCAGCTATCCCTCCAATAACAACAGGCTGCTGCCCGCTGGCGGCCCTGCTGAGGGGCAGGCTGGAAGCCAGAGAGGCCACCCCACTCCACCCCGCCACTGGCAAAACATGTTTTCTTGTTTTCTGAGGGGGAGGAGGAGGCCCGTACCCATCCTGAGCAAACACAGGAGCTGATAAGCATGGACAGGCCTGGCTGCCAGGCTGCCAACGAGGGCTGCAGAGGCAGGGGCAGGGGCAGGGCTGGGCCCACCCTGGAGGTCACTCAGGCCAGAATGCCAGCTTCAGAGTCAGGGTGGGGACAGTGAGCTCCTGGCCCCTCCAGGGATAAAGCACTCAACTCCAAGTCTGCCCACACTGAAAAGAGAGGACAGGGGCTTCCAAGCCACAAGTACCATCACTGACCTCAGAAATACACACATGCTAACGTTTGATAGCAAAAGTGCACCCATCCATTGGGTGCCCATTTTTCGGCTAGTCTCTGGGACAGCCCCCTTACCAATACCACCATTTTCAATACTAGAGAGGAAATAAGATACAAGAATTGCTTCCCATTACCTTTTTCACACGAGGTGACTGAGAGGCAAAGTGACTTGTCCAAGGCCACACAGCTCTTGGGATGTAAATCCCCATCTGCCAGACCACAAAGCTCATGATCTTTTTCATCATGCCCTAGCGAGCCCCTTCATATTTGTGAGGGTCTCCAGTTTACAAAGTACGTACAGCCTGCTGTATTCATTTACTGGGGCTGCTGGGGGGCTATCATCGACCTGCCATAGCTACCCTCACTTTTCATAAGGAAGCTCACAATAGACCCATTAGGTTAATGTCTCAGTTTGGGATTTCCCTAAAGCAGACTCTGAGGTAAGGATTTGAGTGCAGCATAGTTAATTCAGGAATTGATCCTAGGAAGTTCCCATTAGGCACATCAGTGTGCCAAGACAGCTGTGGGCAACTGGGATTCAGTCACACTGGGAACACAACACAGAACAGAATTGTCCCCCAGAGATGCAAGGAAGCTGACATAATCCCCCATCACTGCCACCCATCTTTGGTTGAGGGCTGCTCCTGGGCACCTTAGCTCTCTGAGACTGCCTACGAGGGGCTGAAACTGTCCTACGGCCAGAGAAAGTCCTCAGGTAGGTGCCAAAGGGGCATGAGTGGGGCTCTAACAGCCTCTGCCACAGTTAGTAAACAGAGAAATCATCCCCATTTTGTAGATATAACTATAAAATGTTCCCCCAGGCCAGGCCATGCCCAGACCTATGTGTACTGAGGCTCAGACCCCATGGGCCCATCTTCAGCTCTAGGTAAGTGGATAACCTCTCACCAAGAGTCACAGCCCCTGCAGCCAACCCCCCAGGCTCTGAACCCCTCCCTGAGATTATAAGCCTCACCATCTTCATCCATTCTGATCCTGTCCAGAGAGAACTATGTCCTTGGATCCTCCCCCCTTCCACCCGTCTTCCATCCCCACCCATGACTTCCCCCTCCAAAAGGTGGGAGCAGGATTTATTTCCTCCTTTTCAGAAAGAAGGTCTTAATATTACTGTCCAGCAGCCATATAATAATCCACAAACACCCTTCACCACTTCTCCCACTACGTCCAGGGACTCTTACAAACCACCCCTGGTGGCCCAATCATTCAATGCCAAAGTGCCCGATGCAGGTGCACAAAGAATGCCACACTGGGCACCTCACTGTGCAGATGAGGAAAAGTTCGAAAATTCAAGTGATTTGTCCAACTTGATCACAGCCAGCTATCTTCTGATTCCAAGTGTTTGGAAAAGAGGGAGTACGCATCCAGTCACTGGGGGGTTATAACAGATGCTAGAAATGGGGTGTTCTGCTCTGTTTTCATCCTACCATTTGCATGTGCGCAGAGGGATGCCACAGGGGGTGGGGGTCGTCTACCCCAGGTGTGGACAATAAAGGGGTCCATTGTCTACAGCAAATGTGTAAGTAATAAAACTGACGTTTATTATTGACTTATTATCACTAAGCACTGGCAATTCTCGAGAATATTAGTGACCAAATAGCCCTCCCACCCACCACAGCACTGAGCTACTCCTCCCCCATTCTGTATCCCCAACAGACATGTTGATTCAATCCAGGCTCTTTTCCACTGAAGGGAGATGCTGCTACAAAACCCATCCTCCACACGACTCTCAGCAACTATATTCTGAGCTGGCATCAGAACTGACCTCTAGGACCTTACGCTTCTTAGCCCAGACCCTGTTCAAGAAATGGTCCATAGGCTGTTCTCTAAGGCCAGGGGTCCAGCCTGCACCCCATCCTCTTGCACATAACCCAGGGCCCCACCCCTACCTCTCTGATGTCACAATCCTCACTAATCTTCCCTCACTGTCCTCGGCGCTTTTTTTTTTTTTTTTTTTTTTTTTTTTTTTTTTTTTTTTGCCTTTTTGCCTTTTTGCCTTTTTGCCATGCTCTTGTCCAACTACACACCTGCTTCCTGCCCCCAGGGCTCCTAGGGTCCTGGCCTGAGAATTCAATCCAAAAAAACTTGGCCTCTGGCCGGACTACCTCAGAGCTGTGATCTCCCAGTGGTCCTGCTGCACAGACCCACAGGGAGCACATAAGGTGACTTCTCACCTGTACATTATGTCATCAAAACAACCTTGAACCCTCTGGGAAATCTCCTGAAGGGAGGCCTGGCCCTTAGTGCCTGTCACTGGCGGAAGATTTATTATGATTTGCTTATAGGTTTAGTGTCTCCCTCCACTGAAAAGTAAATTTCAGGAAAGCAGACCTGGTGCATCTTCTTCCCCCACTATGTCTCCAGTACCTAGAGCAGTGACTGGAACAAGAGAGGCACTCAGCAGCTAGCAGTTGAAGAAGTAGATGAGTTTTCCTCAGCCCACACCTTGGCCACAGAGGCCCAGACCCACCTGGGGTAGCTTCAACACTCAGTATGGCTCTGCCTCCAGGATCTCAAACTCTGAGCCCCTCGGAGCACACTGGCCCTTCCCTCGGAGACTGGATCTCAAGCTCTTCTACCAACCCATCCTCTCTCCTGCCGGCTCCCTGTTTGAGAACCAGGACCTCAAAATCAGACAGGCTGATTGCTCAACCTCTCTAAGGTTCAATGTCTTTTCCCCAACAAAATGGTAAAGTAATAATGCCCGTCTCACAGGGATTAACAAGGGAGCTAAAACACACCAGATGTGTAGTGAGGACCCAATAGTGTTTACCATCACTAATGCCAAGTTAATAATGCATTATTAATACTGAATTAAGAGGCTTTTATACAACAGTCCAAAGGAAAAAATGCCAACCCATTCACCCTCCCCCAGGCCTTACAGGGATCCCTGAAGAAAATGTTCAAAATTTAGGTTTACCAGGAACTCAGACTTTAAAACAATGGGCTAATCACCACCCATTTCGCATGGCATTCATGACTCTAATACTTTATCCCTCCCTGGACCCACAGCCTTTGTAGATGACTTCGTAGCTGACTTTGTAGCTTTTCTCACTAAAGAGATGGAATCCACCCCACCCCACCCCCAACCCCCTGGATCTGGGCTGGCCTCATGGCCTGCTCTGACCAACAACATGTAACAGAAATGACTGTGTGCCAGCTCTGGGCCTGGGCCCCCAGAGGTCTTGCATGTTTACATCTGCATCTCCACCACAGCCAAGACAGCATGCCTGGACTAGCCTGCGGGAGCAGAGACTGGTGGAAACGCGCCGAGCCACAGCAGCAGAGGCAGCAGCCCCCAGACATGTGAATGAGCCCATCCAACGTCAGCAGAGCTGCCTAGCCAACCTCCGTTGACTCCAGACTTGTGAGCCACGCACCCTATTGTTGTATACCACTCGGGCTTTATTACACAGAAAACGCTGACTGATGCACTACACAACCAAGTGTTAGATTGTGGTCTAGCCTTTCCACCAATGGCCAGCCAGCTTCTTCTCATATACCTCCATCAATGGGAATCTGATCACCTTCAATGGCAACCTAGTCCCAAAAATCTATCCATATTTTGAGCTAAAGTCTCTCTCTGTGTACTTTTTTTTTTATGTTTGTTTATTTTGAGACGGAGGGAGACAGAGCATGAGTGGGGGAGGGGCAGAGAGAGAGGGAGACACAGAATCTGAAACAGGCTCCAGGCTCTGAGGCTTCAGCACAGAGCCCAATGCGGGGCTCAAACCCACAAACCATGAGATCATGACCTGAACCAAAGTTGGGAGCTTAACCAACTGAGCCACACAGGCGCCCCTCTCTCTGTGTACTTTAGCCTTTGGGCCAAATTCCTAGATCCATACAAGAGTAGCCCAATCTCTCCTATACCCATTTGGTGCTTCAAAGTCCGCATGTCCAAAATCAAAAGCTTCTCTTTTCTCTGTTTTGCACAGGGCAAGACACTCTCGGGTCTATGAAGTCTTGCTCTTCCTCACCCCCTGCAGTGAAAGGGTGACAGAGCCATGAGGCACACATCTCTCTCCACTGTGGGGACAGGCAGTCTCACCCCACCATTCCTTCCTCCACACTGGCTACAGTGTTCTGTCCATCCTTCTTCGTCAAACAACATTACCTTGCATCTATTCTGTGCCAGGAGCTATGCTAAGGATGACGAGATAAAAGGCAGATCTACTCTCAAGGAGTCTGTCTAGAGAAGGGGCTCATCTTTCTCGCATAGGGATCTAATGATGATACTATGATCTATTATTGGGTGCCTACTGAGGAGGGAGCATAAGGCAAGCTGACATCCTGCATTCCCCCTCACTCACACACACACACCTGCCCCTGTGGGATATGTGTGACATTCCTCTGGTACTTCTGGTTGCCCAAGAACAAAGGAAAGGGAAAAACCAATGGTTAACTGATAGAGATCACTGTCCTGCAGGGCATGAGTCTCCATCAGTTTACAAATGTCTTAGGAAATTACAATAAAGAGACAATCTTATTAATAGCCTAACCTCCAGAAACCCATAGACTCGGTTCCCTGGAGCCCCAACATCACTCTCCCCTCCACAGCAATGTGGGAAACAAAGGCAAGAAGGAAATGGCAGGTAAAATTAAATTTCTTTATAGTCTACAGCCCATTGACAAATATGTGAGATGGGCAGAGTAAAACATTCCTCCAGGAACTCACTACTGTCTTAATGCCTTACTAGAGGAAAAAACAACCTTAGCTTGACAATAGCTTGGCCTCCAGTATCTTAGGAGTCTTCTTTAGCATGTAAAAGTACTGTTAGGAACCTCCCTTTTGTCTTTACCTCATCTGACTCCATAGAATACAATCAGTCACTCTTCACAACAGGGGTGCACCTCATTCTGCCCTGGGGTCCTGTCCCTGTGCTTTAATAAAATCACCTTTCTTTCTTGGCCATCAGATCCAGACCCCCACCACCACTCCAAAACATATCACCTACTATATGCATCATATAAGTCTCAAATCCTTGCAATGGTTCTACTGAGTTTTACTGTGTCCCTTTTTATAGGAGAGGAAACTGGGGCTCAGAAAGTCCAAGTGACTTGCCTGAGCCATAGCTCCGAAAGTGGCAACATCTAGCTGTTGGCCCCCAAATCCAGGCTCTTCCTGTGGCACCAAACTGATGCTGTCATTATGTCCCTCCCCTACTCAACACTTCAGTGACTCCCATGACTAACAGAACAAAAGCTATTCTCTTTAGCATGGACCCCTTGGTCTTGCCTGTTGCTACACATACCAGGCCTGCACGCTCCAGGCTTGCCTGCCTCCCTTGGCTTGTCTGTTTCCTCAGCCTGGAAATGCTCCCTCACATCCTGACCTATCCATTTCTCAAGACCCAGGTCAGGTGCACCAAGCTAGGAGGTCTCCTCAGCTAGCAAGACACTCCTGTGTTCCCACAGACTGTCAGGCCCTCTGTGCTGGCATGGGTCAGTCTCCCACAGAAGACTTAGGGGTCCCAGGAGACAGAGATGGAGTCTGACCCCTCTCTAAACTCCCCAGGCTGCATCATCCCACAGAGGGTCTGTACTCAGGAGTTGCAGAACCAGACCAAGCTGGATTAGATTGCCGAAAAAGTGGGTTTAGTCGTGGGTCAGAAGTTGGTTGTACAGACGCATTTGACCAATATTTATGGAGTATCTACTATGTGCTCAGTCAGGATTCCTAGTTGTCAGAAGTAATAACAACTCTGGCTAACACGTGTGGAGAAGATTATTGGAAGAATATAGAGTAGTAGTAGGAAGACTAAAAAATGAGGCCCAGAGAACCGTGGGGAACCCAGGCAGGTGTGACAGCAGGAGCTCCAGTTGAGGCAACACTGTGGGCAGAAAACTCATGCCGAATGCTGTGAGTGTCCCTCCCGCCTGCAGGCTCAGCCTCTCTGAATGAGACCACAGCTGGCCTTTATCTTTGGGTCTTGTCTCTGGATTCAGCCCTAAGCCTAGATCCCGTGTCCCCACCCAAGCTGCCAGAAAGGACGAGGAGGATGTATGTTGCAAAGGGAGGCTTCTGTAGTGAAAGATGGGGCTCTGCTACCCTCCGAGACTCATATGTGACCCCTTCACGACAAAGAGGGGGTTGGGGGTGCTGGATAGACAAAAATGTATGACAAGTGTCAACAGTACACCTTTGCCGCAAGGAACTTACATTTTGGAAGTAGAGGTGAGGAAGGACCTTAGAGACCATCTGTGCCAGCATTTTCCAATGTGTGCTCAGTGGGACACAGTGAGGACAGGAGCGTGAGAAAGGCCAAGTGACAGACCCTGGATAACTTGAGTTTTTCATTTCAGGACTTGTCAGAGCCTTTGATACACCACTGAATATTGTGCAAGTCCAGGAGCAGGAGCTTTTCCCTCATTTGTCCATGCCACCCTTTCCCTGAAGAGTATTCAGCAGACAGGGAAACCCCCATCTAACTCAATCCTCATTTTCAGACAGGGAAACTGAGGGACTTTCCTGGCCTCACTGGGTCCCTGGCCTCCTGATTATCAGTCCAGAACCCAGGGAAAGGACCCATTCCAGGAAGAGGAGGCAAAGGTGGAGGCAGGGACCTGGGCCAAGGGAACTGCTCAGGCCCTCCTCTGCCTGGCACTGCCTTCCCTGCTCTGTCTGCTGACATGAGCTCACCCTCCAGGTGCAGCACCCTTCAGGACTTCAGGACCCACTTCCACCTTCAGGAAACTCCTTGGGGGAAGCGGGGGAGAAGAGTCCTGGGCAGCACCAGGCCACCCAGGCCCAGATCCCAGTTGCCTCAGCACAAGAGGGAAGGGGACAAGACACCCCAGCAGTTCCTGGCTGAGAAGCAGGAGTGCTGGAGTCCAGCTGTGGGATCTCAGTCATGGGCCCTTGGGAAATGTTTGTTAATTCTCTGAGCCTCAGTTTCTTCAGCGGGGAAACAAACTAAAAAAAAAAAAAAAAAGATCAGCTGAGACATTACGAATGATTCAGTAAAGTGTATAGCATCCTTCTTCAGATATGAAGACTTTAAAATTTTTTTTAATATTTATTCATTTTTTGAGAGACAGAGTGGGAATGGGGAAGGGGCGGGGTGGGGGAAGACACAGAATCTGAACCAGGCTCCAAGCTCTGAACTGACAGCACAGAGCCCAATGCGGGGCTTGAACTCACAGACCAAGAGATCATGACCTGAGCCGAAGTTGGATGATTAACTGACTGAGCCACCCAGATGCCCCCAAGAAGAATTATTCTTACATTGGGGATCAGATAGGAAATAACTTTCCTCTTTTTCCTAATGAGAGACCCTGAAAAAGACTTCTCAGATAAGTCACAGTAACTCAAGGGGCACTTCCGCAAAAGGAGGTGTCTCCTATCTGGTTATGTCTGGAAGGGCCTAGAAACAGAAATAGGACAGCATTAACACTGAGGAACTTCTTCCAGATATATTTTCTGAGTGCCACTAATGTGCCATAAGTAACTGTACTCACAGTTACTTATGCGTGCACACGTGCACACACACACGTACGCACATACCTCATGCTGCCTTGTATCTTCATCCCTGTGCCCTTCTCTGACATCCCAGGCTGCCTGGAATACACTTTCCCATCTTCACCTGGTGAATTTCTGTTCACCCTTCAAAACTCAGATGAGGTCTTCCTGGCCTCTCCTCTCTCCGGGCTAAGTGGAGGGCCTCCTCTGTGCTCTGTCTGTGCAGATCCTCATGACCGACCTTCCCACCCTAGAGTGAACTTGCCTGCTTGTACACCTGCCTCCCCCAGTGGATTGTGAGTGACTTAAGGGCTGTGAGCTTAGAAGCCTAACCCGGCACATGCGGGTCGATGAATGAATGTATAAATCAGCCTTCAGCTCTTCCTGGGGTGGGAAACCCGGGGCTTTTTCCTCATGCCAACCCTTGAAGCCAGGGTCTGCATGCCTTCACGTGTACCCCAAGGAAAATATGCACTGTGTCCAAGTGCTGGAGAGTTTGTAAGAAATAAAGAGGACGTGCACACCCCACCACAAGATCTCCCCCCAAACTCATCAGACATGTTTGTTCACAGTCTCCCTCCCACCACACTAGTAGCTCAAGGTGGTAAGCAGAATGATGTCCACCCTCACCAAGATGTCCACATCCTGATCTCCAGAACCTGTGAAAATGTTAGGTTACATGGTGGATTAAAGTGACAGATGGAAGTAAGGTCATCAGCTGACATCAAGATGGGGAGATTATTCTCTATTATCAAGGGGATCATAAAAAGTAGAAGAGGAAGGCAGAAGTAGATGTCAGAGTGGTGTGATATGAGGACTCGAAATAGCTGTAAAGATGGAGAAAAGAGAAAAGGGGGCCATGTGGGAAAGAATTAGGTGGCTTCTGGAAGCTGGAACAGGCAAAGAAATGGATTCTCCTCTACAGACTCCAGAGAGAAACAACTTTGGATCAATGTGGTCTGTTCCAGACTTCTGACCTCCAGAGCTGTAAAAATAAACTGTGTTGGGGCACCTGGGTGGCTAAGTCCCTTAAGCGTCTGACTTCGGTTCAGGTCATGATCTCGCAGTCCGTGGGTTGGAGCCCCCCATTGGGCTCTGTGCTGATAGCTCGGAGCGTGGAGGCTGCTTTGGAGTCTGTGTCTCTCCCTCTCTCTCTCTGCCCCTCCCCCCGCTCACGCTCTGTCTCTCCATCTCTCAAAAATGAATAAATGTTAAAAAATAAATAAATAAATAAATAATCTGTGTTGTTTTAGGCCACTAAATTCGTGGCAATGCATTTCAGCAGCAATAGGACGCTAATACATCCTTCTCTGGCCTTAGCCCCTTACTGTGCTGACTCTCCTGGTAATTCTTCTCTGGCTCCAAAGCTACACAGCTCACCCAGCTAAACAGAAGCCTTGCAGTTGCCCAAACCCACCCTCCTTAAAGGCAATTCAGCAGCCATCTGTTGTTAGGCAAGTTATGTATCCCTTGACAAGAGGGCTCACATTGGCACACCTCACAGCCTGTGCTCACGAGTTTCACAATCTGGCCAGGAGGCAAAGACACTTCTTAACCACACAGTGCAATTCTCTGAGAGCATCCTGCTCTGAGCTCTTGGAAGCAAAGGGGAGGGGAGCCCAGATTGGATAGGAGGGATCAGGGAAAGCTTTCTGGAAGAGGTGGCACAGAGCTGAGTTTTGAAGGGTATGAATAGTCAAGTGAAAGGAAGCAAAGGACAGTGGGTCAGAAAGACTCTGGGGCGTGAAGAGAAATACAGAGACAAGAGAGAGACATGAGAGACAGACAAACACTGCAAATTGTAGAGGCAGAGAAAAGGCCACAGAGAAAGAGGCAGAAAACAGCTGACTGTCATGACTGGCTACTCCCAGCCCAGCCTCCCTCCAGTTCTGGGACAGAAAATAGCCTGGCTGACCCATAGTGTGCAAAGCATTTCCTGTGCAGCCCTGGGGACCCCTGAGCTGTACTTTCTCAGGGGTGGGGCTGGCTGAGAGGGGGGCAGTGAGGGCAGAGGAGGAGGAGACAAGAAGTCCTGGGCCTGCATCAACTAACTCTCCAGGACAAGAGTGGCTGAAGATGGGGAGGAAGTGACATGCGTATGTCAGGATCCATGTATGTGTATGAGCCACGAGGGTGCCAGAGGTGTGTGTGATGCACTTCCATGTGTGCACGTGGCTAATCCTAGGGTCCTATGTCCCTTCCTGGAAAGTGAAGGCTGGACGGACAGACAGCAGGTCATGGTGGACACCTCTCTATGTTATGTCCCTGGGTGAAAGGCAGCTCTGAGAGCCTTCTTGAGTACACAAGCCATCCCCCCTGGCGAGCCAACAGCTTCTATGTATCAGAAGCAGCTTCCAGTTGACTCTTTATGCTGCCTGTTCCCCAAGGGCACCACCTCTCTGTGCTCCCTTCAGGGGCCAATGACCTGGTCTCAACTTTTGCTGGGGAATGAGTGATCCAGCCAGAACCTTCTCTGAGGAACTTTTCCAAGTAAAAGGGTGGGGGGGGGGGGGGAGGCAGGGGTAGAGTTAGGCCTAGCTTTCAGAACATCTCATTGTGAAAGATCTCTTTGTCTCAGGGAGATCCCAAAGCTGCCCCAGTGACTTTAGCCTAGACCCTTCCCCCACCCTCCTCATTGAGTCCCTGTCCCCACCTTCCCCAAGGTCATTTTTGAGACTATCTTTAACCAGCTCTTTCCTTTCTTTTTTCAGTTTATTATTTTACCCTCTACCTCTGCTAGATTTTTTTAATATTTATTTTATTTTATTTTTTTGAGAGAGAGAGAGAGAGAGAGAGTGCAAACGGGAGGGACAGAGAAAGAGAGAGAGACAGAGACAGAGAGCATGAGTAGGGGAGGGGCAGAGAGAGGGAGAGAGAATCGCAAACAGGCTCCATGAGGTCAGGGCAGAGCCTGACTTGGGCTGATCCCACGAACCACGAGATCATGACCTGAGCTAAAATCAAGAGTCTGATGGTTAACTGATAGAGCCACCCAAATGCCCCTAGCCCTGCCAGACTGTCATCATTCCAACACATGGAGATGTCTTTGAATGTGGAGCACACTTTTTTCTCTCTGATGGTCCTGCTTTTGGAAACATTCTAGCAGAGCCTGAGTAGCCATTGGCTGGGCTGGGCTGCCACAGAAGGACTGCTCCAGAGGGGATTCCTGCTGGCGGGGGTCGGGGGGGGGGGGGGCGGTGGGGGCAGCTACACACACCGCAGGAAGTCATCCAGGGGAAACAAGGTAGTCCCTCACTCCCCTCCTAGGTCTGAGTTCTCAGCCAGGATTACCTCCCATGACCTTTTGGCTCAAACTCTGACACACCTAACAACCAGCCGGGACCTTTGACTCGACCACATTGGGACCCATGGAGCTCATCCAAAAAAACCACAGAAGAGCTGCTAGGCTGGATATACACTAGCTTCATCTGGCCAGGCCAGGCCAGGCCAGGCCAGGCCTTCCTCACCCTCACTGCACCTACTCCCTCAGCAGATAAGAGGTACCATCGTCCCTGCCTTCCCAAAAGGAGACCACTGAACTCCTGGCTTAAGGAAAGGGAACTACCATTTATTGGACATCCGTCATGTATCTCCTTTAGTCAACACACCAACCCTTCTAAAAGGTCACTGCTGTTGTGGAGAAGAACGGATTTCCAGAGGAGGCTAAATCAGGATCTGGAGTCAGGTTGTATCTGACACATGAAAATGACAGTGCCCTCTCCTCCCAGCATCCCTCCACAAGAGGAGGGTCCAACATGGGGGGAGTACACAGAAAGGGGGCTCCTGGAGAGAGACCAGAGCAAGATGCACTTTCCCCCGGCTCAGCTAGGACTGGGCCAGAAGCTCAGGGAGAGAGGGGGAGCTGCTAGCAGGGGAGATGCCTTTCCCGGGGGATTATGTGAGAGAAGGCTCACAAGCCACACTGTTTGGGGGCCCAGTGACCCAGTACAACTTGGATTTGGTGAGAGGAGCCTTCTCTCCACTTCTTCATAGAATTCCACGTGGCTCCAGCTCAGCAAGGGCTGAGGGACATGTGATGTCACCTGGCACCCTGTCTGCAGGTTTGAGGGCACTGGGACAGCACTGGGCTTGGAAGAAGGGTCCCTGTAGCCCTTCTGGGGCCCGCAGGCCAGGGCCACTCATGAAACAGCACGCTACGAACACACATGGCATATCCTGGGGACTCTGTGACCAAGTAGAAGTCTGGGGTCGTATAGATGCAGAGCTAGGAGGCAGAAAAGGTAAGGTCTTAACGTCAATGCAATTTCATTTGTAACCATAGGTTGCTGAAGCCAGGGAAAGCCACATTTCATGAACCTTTATGGATGTCAATCGAGCTCAAAGAGGCCAAGTCCCTTGCAGAGGTGGGAGAGCCAGTGCCATGCTGAGTCTCTGGCTCCACAGCCACGATCCTTCCAGTACACTAGTCTACCTGGGCACCCCTGATGTTCACGTCAATGCCAACGTCCCAGAAATCCTCTTAGTCATCCCACCCCACCTCCCTTCCTAAGGCCAGTGCATTTGTGGTGAGTGATCACAGCAGCACAGAGGACTAAGGCCTTTGCAAACCCCTGCCCTGCCCAAGAGGTGCCATCACACCTGCCCCCACCCTCATCATGCACCTAAGAAACTGCTTGCCTTCTCTGGAAACTTTGGCCCCATTCCCCAGGCCACTGCAGAAGCGGCCACATTCTCGCCTAATACTTGCCCTTCCCTGGCTACTACCTGTCAGTCAAGGGACAGGTACATGGACCAGTGGACCTCCTGTCTGGGATTTCTGGATTTGGAAAGCAAGGACTACAGTCAGTCCTGTGATAGAACCTGTCTTGTATCAGACTTGGGAGCTCTCAGCAGCCGTATTCCTCCACGTGGAAGAAACAGGTGTGCACAGAGGTTAGTGCCACCGCAGAGAAACACCCGGAGGTGAGAGGAGCAGAGAAAGTACTGGTGGCCTTCATGGCTGTCACTGAAGCTGGTTCGCAAACTATGAAGCACTTTTTGCCTGAAAAGCTGTAAGCTGGATTTCGGCCACTTGCTTAAGGCGCTGTCCAGCCTCCACATGCCCTTTCCCTTCCCTCCCAGGAGAGGCAGCACAAAGCAGCAGCACCAGGGAGAAGGAAAGCAGGAGGAAAGCCAGAAGGTCCCATGGGCCTCTCTCAACAATGGCACGGGCAGCCCATTGTTCGTTCTGGGTTGAGACACCTCCCCGGACACCCCCACTGCTCAGCTGGCAGCCAAATGAGGCAGAGGCAAGAATGGGTAGTAGAGGCAGTTCTAGTATCTTCAGAAAGCTGATGCCCGGGGACCACCTCTTTCACTACAACTTCCCAAGGGCAGAGAGGGAAAGAGAAGAGTTCAGATGGGGGACAAGAGAACAAGGTGTTCTGTGCTAGGGCAGGAGTGACCCCAGGCCTGGGTGGAGAAAGGGGCTGGGAGACTTCTGGTCAGTAGAAACAAAGATGGATGTTTGATCTCTACTTAGACTTCCAGGGTGGCCTTGAGTCAGCCATTTCTCTTTTCTTTCCTTCAGGGACCCCACCTGTGAAATATGCAACGGGAGAATATATTCTGCGCAAAAGAAACCTGATCTCTCCCAACTTGGCCTCATGTGTGACCCCAGACCCACTCCTAACCTTAGCACCTGCCAAACTCCTCTGAACTCTAGCTGCTGGGATTGTCTGTATGCCTGCCCAAGGTAGGCAAGCCCACGAGGCCAACCCAGGGGCCTCAGTTGTCAGACACACTGGGACTCCTCTGTTGGTGCAGGCATCAGCGTCCCATCAGGGAAGGGACAGGAAGCTAGGACCCGAACAGGGAGGCTGAGCTACTCCAAGGCAAGATCCAGCCCAATGCTGATGTCTTTAGACCAGTTTGATACTCAAAGCAGACATATTCCAGAACTGGAATTTTAGGGGATGGGGATATTCAGAGCAGGAGCCCAGTCCACAGTTTAGGAACAGAGAAACCAGCCCAGACCCTCTGAGGGGAAAGAGAGAAAGGTAAGGAGACAGGAACGAGCCCAGTCAGGGAATCAGGAAGCTAAGCAGGGCTTAAAAACTGGATAAGCTGGAAAAGCATACCTGGGAGTCAGACAGCTGTTGTCCAGGGGTGCCCAGGACTCACACACACCAGGCTGTTGGCAACAAAAGCTAATTCCAGAGCCCAGTGGCCTGCCAAGGCTCAGGGATCAGACCGGGCTGAGTGGTGAGGTCGGCCCCTGCAGCTAAGCACAGAGTGAGAAGACGCTGAGAGTCACATGCAGGACTATGCTTGGGAGGAGGCTGTGTCATCGCAAGGCCATGTGGGAAGAGAGCCCAGAGCAGCGGCTTAGAGACAGAGTCTTATGGCCGTCGTGCCCCCCAAGTCCTAAGTAGCCACAACTCACACCTGTGTGGGCGGTGTGGCACACAGGGCAAACTGTGTCTGCGTGCAAGGGCTGGAGATGGCCCAACCCTGGGGCACAGGGCCGACTTGGGCAGCTCACTCAGAGGTCCCTGGCATCTGAGTGTTGGCGCAAGTGTGCTCTGGACTCACTCCACTGATGGAAGAAGAGCACCATACACAGAGTCCAAACCCCACAGACACTCCAAGGAGAAGAGGGCCATTATCGCACTCAAGCCCTCTCTCCTCACTCATTTATTTTCTTCTACTTATCAGATTCTGTGGTATAGCACATCCTCCAGCTAAGCGCTGTCCAACAGAACATTCCACAATGATGGAAATGTTCTGGCTCCTCTGTCCAGTACAGTAGCTACCAGCCACGTGCAGCTGGCGAGGAGCTGAATTGTTAGTTTTAATCCATTACTTTTCACTTTTAATCGTTGCACATGGCAAGTGGCCACCATATCGAACAGTGCAGTTTTGGCTCTTCCGTGTGGTGGGGCGGTAAAACCTTCCGAGATCCAAACGTTTAACCGTGTCCATGTACCAGGAGCTACCAGAAATGGCTCTCTGTCCAGGGTAGGGCTGAAGGGACAGGGAACAAGAGGGAAAGGGAAAGAAAAGAAAGGCCTATGCATTACCTTATTTCGTCCTCACAGAAACCCTGCAAAGTGAGATTATCCCCACCTCACAAATGAAGACACTGAGACACAAAAAGCTTTAATAACCTGCCTAAGGTCATACAGTTAGTTAGGGCCAGAGTCAAGGTTTGAACCCAAGTGTATGACCTCAAAGCCCCTGGTTTTCCACCTCATTACACAGCTGAGGAACAAAGTGCCCCTTCCTGGCACTGACAGCAGGGCAAAGCCCCGGGCTGCCAGACGTCTCTAACCTGCCTCTTCCTGAGCTAGGTCTGCCCTGTTACAACTTCTCCATTTGGCCTGAAGTGAATTTGTAGAACTCAGACACACCCAGATTCACACACAAGGCCAAAGGCACATGGCCAAAGAAAGATGATCTGCTTCTGTGCCGTCCATTAGTGCAGATAATTAACAGTTGATTTGATATTCTTGGCATACGGGAAGGCACAGCTCTGCTTTGTTTGGGCTGATACTAAAATACCTCTTCACTCCCCTGCACACGCTGATTCGCTCACTGCTGGAGGACCAGACAGCGGGGTCAGAAGTGAGCTGGAAGGGAAGGAGATGAGGGTGGAGAAGGAACTAACATTTCTCAGACCTCTAATTTCATGCCAGGTACTAAGAACTTCAACAGACCATCTCGAGTACTGATCATCTTATGAGGTGGTTGTGATTCTTCTGGTTTTGTGGGAGCAGGCCTGAAGCTCGGAGAGGTGAGGGGGCCTGGCCAAAGTCACACAGGTGACAGCGGCAGAGTATGACCTCAAAGTCGAGGTCTGCTCGACTCCAAGCCCGTTTTATATCACACTGGCTCTTGGCAGAGATCTAGAAAACCCACCACTGCTAATAAAGGGCCTGAACTCCTTTCCAGGTCTGTCTGGCACGACGCCCGAAAGCAGACTCCTGCTGCAGCCATCCCTTCTCCCAGAAGTTCAGGCTCCCATGAGCAGGAGTGGACCCCAGCCCCCAACCTCATTGTGCAGTCAGTGACAATGAGAGGCAGGCTGTCCCTTTCTCACCCACCGCTTTCCTCCCCACCCCATGGGGTGCTGCCAGTTCAGCACAATAGTGCATTCTGTGTCCAAGAGCCTCTGCTGGCGGCCCCAGGCTTTTGCAGCCCCTCCAGACAATGGCAGGACCCAAAAGGCCTGATAGCCGGTGACAAATGTATGTGAATGACCAGCTCACAGGAAGTGGCCTTCAATAGTCCGATAGCTTCCTGTATCCTGACATTGTGAAAGCCCACTTCCTGTGCTGTCTCTGAAAATACAGCTCGGCAAAGCTGGGGGCAGGGGCAGTGGTGGGGCTTCCCTGTCCACCCCCTGGCCCAGGCAGGATTCAACATTCCCTGCCAAGAAAGCCACCCATCTCACCTCATTTCTGATTCAAGGGTGAATTCCCTGCTGGCCTCTGCCCTGTTTCTCCACCTCTTTGCCAAACCCCACCCAAGCCCAATCAGAACAAAATGACCTATTTTTAAAGACTGTGTGGCCTTCCTCAGTAACAGTCCCCTAGCCCCCAGTTCCAGGATCTCAGGCCTTCTGCTGGGAAAGGCTTTCCCGTGTCTCCTTGCATACCTCTGGGACACACTGAGCACAGTTCTAGGCTTATGAAGGGCTCTTCAGTCACCCCTTCAACCATCTATCCTATCAGAATGGATGCTCAGGATTCCTTCAGCTTCCTCTGGGTCATGAAAAGCACAGCACAGCAAGAGAGCAGGGAGGCCTCCTTTCCCTCCAGGCTCCAGCTAGACCCAAGAAAAGTCTTTTCCCAGGCAGTGCCTCCCCCATGAACCCTGCCTCCCAAGAGAGGCTGATTAGAGAGAGCAAGACAGGGGGCAGCTAGGAACAAATGCAACTGAGCATTTTCTATGGAGTCAGGCACTAGACTGAGAGCTTTTCTCTCTGTTACCTGGTGACATTGAAGTAAAGCCTCATGTTCAAGACAAGGACACAAAGAAATGAGGTCATGGCAGAGGGTCACCCAGCTAACAGGAGGCGGAGTCATACCACCCCTAGCCTTGCTTTGTACTGGGAGACACGTTCAGGTCTGGGAATAAGGGAAGGGTACCATTTACCCCCTCCTCTCACGTGCTCCCTTAGGCCTTCTACCCCAGACCCCAGACATGGACAGTCCTCCCTCAAATTCCTGGCACTGGAGAAGCAACCCTCAGAGGGCAGGGGGCTGTACCCACCCAGCCGCCAGCAGCCTGCCTCTGAGCATTGTTCTCCACTTTCGATAAAGGAGGCACTGAATCAGCCTCAGGCCATTGTGGCTGCCTGGGGGAGGGGGGCTGGTGTGGGAAGCCAGACAGGTCAAGGGGTGACTACCCTATTCATTCCCAGCTAGCCACTGGAGACCTGAGAGCTTCAGCTCAGCCAGTGAGGAGCCCCAGGCCCACAGTGTCCAGGAATGGGGAGAACAAAGAGGTCTCTGGAGATGGAAAGGAAGGGAGGAAGCACTCACCAGTTTTCCCACCCTCCACCCTCCCTGTCCCAGGGGAAGAAAGGCCATGGGCACAGTGAGATCAGCAGGGACCGCCAGCTTCCCTGGGGTAGAAAAGAACTCCGAAGCCAGCAGACCTGGGCTTAAGTGGCACCACCTTCTCCACCTGTGACTTAAGAGGGTGGCTTAGTGGCTGAGTCTCAGATTCCACCTCCTTAACATGGAGACAATCCCTGTCTTGCAGGCATCTTGGGAGGATTAAGTGAGATTTCGTGAAGCACCCACCCAACACTTAGCCTGCAGGAGCTCAGCAAGCAAGCTTATGTCCCTGTTCTTGGCTGGGATTTGTCTGCCTCAGGTGCCGAGACTAATGAGGGCCACCAGAGAACCGGGGCGGCTGTCCTCCAGCTCTCTTCCAAGAGGCCGGAACATCGCAATCCCAGGACTTGAGCTGGCTGGGCAGGAGGTGGCTGGCAGCCTGTCCTAAAGCATCCATCACCCCTGCCTGTACGTTGGCTCTGGACCCTGAGGGAACCAGGGGCCACACGAGCCCCGGGGCTGCAGACCCCAGAGGGACACAACGAGGGTTGGGGAAGGGCAGGGCACCATCAGAGGCCCCTGAAATGTTCTCTAATCTGCTGAACAGGGCTGCATGAAAGTGACACAGAGGTGGGCTCCGGGCCAAAGCAAGGTGCTGGCTGGTTATCTGTGGCCAATTCCGAATCCCAGCAAACATCTGAGTCACTTTCCCACCCTGCTCTGCTTTTATCAAAACACACATGAGCTCAAGGGAAAATGTCTATACTGGAATATCAGCATGAACCAACCCAAGCAGGCAGGTAAATCTTCTGGAAAAAATCATAATTCTCGGTGCCTTTCTACCGCTCCCTACCTGAAAGGATACTTACTGTGAGTTGCAGAGCTCAGCTAACACAAGGGCAGCTGAGTTCTCCCCTCAAAGTCAGCCCCCACTGGGAGAGCCTGGGGCCATGGCCAGGCCTGTAAAGGCTGCCTCGAGGCGGAAGGGCGTCTAGGCTCTGATAAGGCAGGGGAAGGACAGGACCCATGCCTGGGGCCCGCTGACTGTTCCTTCACCCCAGAGACCACAGGGATAATCAGCTCACAGTGTCTTCCGGCCTCAGGCATTTAGTTGCTACCCTACGGTCTCTTGGGGAGGCGAGGGGGAGCCAGCACCAGCTTCACCCCAGAACCAGGCCAGCGCCAGAGGCCAGCAGGCCCCTGCCTCAGGGGGCTGGGTACCCCACACCCAAGTCTCTCCCCTGAGGCAGAGGCAGCCTTTTTCCTACGCTGCCTTACCCTCAAAATTGTGTCCCCTCAAAATTCATGTTGAAGTCCTGACCCCCAGTACCTCAGAATGTGACTGTGTTTGGACATAAGGCCTTTAATGAGGTGATTAAATTAGACGAGGCCATTAAGAGTGGGCCCTAATCCAATCTGTTGTCTTTACAAGAACAGATTTGGATACAAAAGACACCCGGACGTGGTGTCACCCCCCCAAGTGCACAGGGGGACCACCATGGGTAGAGCAAGAAGGCAGCTATCTCCACGTCAAGGAGAGAGACCTCAGAGGGAAGCAACACTGCAGGCACCTGATCTCAGACTTTTAGCCTCCAGAACTGTGAGAAAAGTAATGCCTGCGTTTAAGCCACCTGGACTGTGGTATTTTGTTGCAGCCACCCTAGCAAATTAAGACCCTCCTCTTGATGAGGGGTCTGGGGGGACTTCCTCCTCACACACTGTCAGCTGGGTTGGTGCTCCGAGAGCCACGATAACCCAGGAAGGACCCCTTCAGCTTGGCCCTTCCCCTCAGATGCCCAGCTTCTACAGCCTCCTCCAGAAACCTCCACCTGCCTACAGGCCAATGAGTGGGCCAACCAAGGCAGGGCTGTGTGGGTGTCGGGGACCCAGCTGGAACCGGGGGATGCTGCGAGATGCCAAAGCAATGCAGAAGAGGCTGGGGGGTGGGGGAGACAGTGAAGCAGGGGTTGGGGCAGAAAAGCACCAAATGGCAAAGCCAAAGGGCCTCAGAGCTGAGGATCAGAACGCCCTCACCACTCCCCAGCCTCCTGCCACGGCATTACTATAGGCCCATTTCCCCTCTACACTCAGGAACCTCCTCTTAAAGCCCAGAGAACAGGGCCTTGTTGCAAGAGTACATGCGTGGAACATAAAAAAACTGCTATGAATCAAAATAACCACCTTTCCTGAGGGCTATCAGTGAGTCTCAGTTCCAAATGCCTTGCATGTTTTCTCTTAATCTTCACAATGACCCCCTGAGATAAGTCCTGTATTAGCCCACCTGACACGTGGAATTGAAACAGAGAAGCTGGGCAGCTTGGATGAGGCCTCAGAGTTCTAAGTGGCTATGCTGGGTTTTGAACCCAAGCAGCCTAACTCCAGAGCTGAGTTTCTTGGAGGGGAAGCGGGGACGGCCGGGATCGGAGCCCTTCGAGGCCCCAGCATATGTCAGGGAGGTGACAGCCAGCCAAGGACAGGGCTTTAGGGACAACAGTAGATAAACAAACCTTGTCATCAATTGACCAAATTATAAACACACGGGGCTCCATCTGTGGGAAAGTCTGTGACCTCCTACCCTCCTGCGCGTGGGGAAAACAGCCTGGAGAGCGTCAGAGAGGCAGAGCTACCCCTAAAGGTTTGTCTGTGGTCCATGCACTGGGAAAACGAAAGTGGGAAGGGGCAGGAAAAGCAGGCTGCGGCCTCCATCCGAGGTATGTCACGTGAGCCGCCCACAGAGGGCCCCAGCTGTGCCCTATGGCCAGCCTGCACTCAAAGGGTGCTTCCCTCATCGGGTCTACCGGTCTGCAGGCCAGCTGACCTTGCTTTGGTGTGATGACATGTAAACTGGGAAGGGGAGGGGGCACCGGGTGGCTACAAACCCAGCTCTGCTGGTTATCTGGGGTGAGCCATTTCCCGCTCGGGGCCTCAGATCCCCTGTCAGCCTAACAGGAACCAGTGCTCTTCTCCCTTCTGGTTGAACTCACTGGGGATGAGGGACAAATGAAGAGGGCTTCTTGTGAATACAAGGTTTACCTCAGCTTTTAGGTGAAATGAGGAAACGGAAGCCTGCCTCACCTAGCAGCCCACCTGCCCTCCCCGGCCTAAGGGATGAATGGAGACAAAACGGAGACACTCCCAAAGCAGGGGCTCCCTCAGACCCCCCGGCATTCCCAGGCCTCCCTAGGATTTCCGTGTCCCCCAGGGTTGGCCCAGGTTCTGCTGAGGCTGAGGGAGAGCCCCACCTGGTAAGGGCATTAAGGGATTCCCTGGGCTCCATCCCAGGGCCTTGCCGGGTTCCTTGGAGCGTTCCCATCCACCCTGCCGAGCTGCTGCAGGGCTTTGATCACTACTACACGAAGGGCTTCCTGAATGCTTTCCTGAGGACATTGTTCCCCACTACAGAGTCATCAGGGTCAAATTCATCATGGGCTATGCTGGTCCAGGTCCCACCCAGTGGGGAAAGCCAGCCCTCTGCCCAAGCCCCACTTCCCCTGGGAAAATGAAGCCAGTGGCTTCTTTTGGTTTCACTCATGACCAGCCTCGGGGAAGACAAAGCAGTAGCAACACAGTGCCGCCATTAGGTCAAGGCGGCCAGGCGCCTCAAAGCACACGCCCGGTGGTCTTGCCCCCTCAGCTTCCACACAAGCTGGTCTCCGCACCCAGCCCCAGTTGTCGGCTCCACCCCAGAATCACACTCGAGGGGCCTCTTAATTCACTCAACATTTATTGAAAATGACTCTGTGCCAGGCCCCGAGACGGGCAGAGGTGGATAAGACGTGGCGCCTGCCCTCAAGGAACTCACAGTCTAACGGGGGAAGACACACACCCGTTACAGTGCCTTGTAACAAATGCCACAGGACAATGACCACAGGGCTGGACAAGCAGGGAGGGAAGGACAGCCTCCGCTTAGGAAAGTGCCTTTGAGCCTGTACTATATCTTGCAGCGTCACAGGAGTTCACCAAGTAGCCAAGGAGGAGGGACACACGATGGACATAGAGGTATCAGGATTGGAACAAGCATCATGTGCTCAGGAAGCGGCAAAGGCTGGCCTCTGTCCCAGGGATGATGGGAGGAAGGCTGGAGCAAGCTGGTGAAAGAAGGAGTGAGGCAAGCCAGGGGCTCTGGTGAGAGGAGCCATGGAGGTCTTTAAACAGTGACCTCATCAGAAATGTCTTTTAGAAAGAAAATGCTGGCAGAAATAGGAAGAATTTCCAGGAAGAGACTGACAGTTTAGGCAAGATGATGCGATACAGAGGAGGGTAACTGCAGGTTGGCTCAATGGAGCCCACACGAGGGGGGGTGGGGGAGGGAGTCAGACAACAAGGGAGAAACAGGACAGAGGGGGAGGGCTCCACGCCAAACCTGGGGTGGATTCCCTCAATCTTCCCAACTCTGTGAGGGAGGCAGACGCATCCCCACTTTACAGATGATGTTTGGAGAAGTGAAGTGACTTTCCTAGTCACACAACTAGATTACGGAGCTATCTGCAAACCCATCATTCGAGACTGGAGGGAAATCCAGACTAATTACTCTTCTCCATTCTTAAAGCTGGTATCCCAAAGACTGCTCTTTAGCAAATACTCTGGGAGACTGTGTACAGAAAAGGAATAGAAGAGCATTTATTTCCATTTCATTATTCAGACTGGCTGCCATCCAGTGCGCTAGAAGTAAGGCTTCACTGGACTATCACGTAGCACTCGCGGTTTTCAAAGCGTCCTCGGGATTGGTTTCTCCTTCTCTTTACACCATCAGCAGGGAACACACTCACGTCCCCAGTTTGCAGGTGGAGAAGCCAAGTCCAGGGGAAGTGAAAGATCATGTCCCATGTCACCCAGTTTCCTTGTCCCCAAGTCCAAGGCTCTTTCCTCTACCTGTGCTCCTGATACAGGACTCCTGGGGATTCTGCAACCCCTTGCTCCCCACTTCCCATCTCTGACCGTGCAGACGGCACCAACAGAACTGCTACTTAGTGACACAGGTCTGGCCAGCTTGGTTCTTATCCAAGGCAGTCCCTTCTGTAAAGTATTCCTAAGAAGTCCTCAGCCACCAGGCCTGTCAGGGTCCTGTTATCACTCTCCCAGCCAAGGCTGGTCCTGCCTCCAGATCCCCACTTCACCAGGATCACAAGGATACATGCAACTATTGCAGGAAATGGAGGCTTTTCCTGCAGTAAAATGAAAGCAGCTAACATTATTGAGCACCTACCTACTGGTTGTCATAGACCCTGCTAAAAACTTTACATGTTACCTTAGCCTGATGCCACCCAGCAAAAATAGGTACTCTTATCTCCATTTTACAGATGAGGACAGTGAGGTTCAGAAAGGCTAAGTGACTTGCCCAAGGTCATTCAGCTAGTTGCGGAGGCAGTATTCATAACTCAACTGTTGGACTCGAGAACGCACTTTATTTTTAGTCTGCCACGCTGCCCTGGCTCACCACTCTACAAGTGCAGAGACGTCCACACCAAAGTGGAAAAGGAAAAGGGAGGCAAGACAGCTTTTCCATGTTTGCTGCCCAGCTCCCAGGCAGCTTCAGGGAGGCTAATCCCATGGTGTTTCACTCGGCCAACAGTCCCACCAGCCTGGGACCCTGGGAAGCCGGCGAGAGTCAAAGGGCTCCCTGGCAGGCTTATCCTGGCAGCTGCCCAGCTGACTTGTGCTAACACAGCAACAGGCACAGGAAAGGCTCTAGAGGGAGTGGAAAAGCACCAGACACTGGGCCTCTGAGGGGACAGAAGTGATTCCTGCCCAGCTCAGACAGGATAACCCTGCTCTAAAGCCACCACCATCACTGGACCGAGAAAACACCCGAGAAGGGGCCAAGCACCTTTAGCAAGCACCAAGCACCTCTCCTTACTAACAATGTGTTTCAGTGAGTCGTGACAATTGGGCCAGTCCAGAAGAGGGACATGTGCCTCCAAGGTGAATCAGCAAGCATGGAAGAAACCAGTGCCCTGGTTCATTCCAGCCACCTTGGCCTGCCTTTGCCCACAACCACAGGAACCCTGCTACTCGATGTCACCTGAGCAGAGACAAGAAGGCACGCACTGTGTCAGAGTTCCACCGCGGCAGCAGATCCCGGCCAGCCGTGGGAAAGAAAGAGCCAGCTGGGGATATTAATAGACCTGCTGGCGGCAGAGATTCAGTGAGCGCAAACCCTAGGAAATGAAACTGCCCAAGAGGGGGCATAAAATGAGACTCCTGGAAGGGAGCAATGTAGGTTTCCAAAGACAGGGCTTCGGCAGCCAGGCCCTGGGCGGAGCTACATCAGCAGTGACAGGGTTATTCTGAAATCTGCAAATCCAAAAATGTCTTAGTTTGTAGGAAAACTTTTTTGGTGCGGTTTCTGTAGGTTTTCTATCCTCTAAAGTTCTGCTTAGACTGATATTAGATATTAAGTATCTAATATCTATTAGACTGGTTTCAAGAGAAACTAATCCTGGGCCCTAATATTTGCCACAAGTTGTTATACTGCTTTAAAAAAAAAAAAAAATGTATACCTCGCAGGTTTCACTGAAAGGAAAGGGACAGTTTGAGAAGTCACAAATTGGCAGCTACTGGATGAAATTAAATCCACGGGTATGTTAGCAGGCTTTGAATTTTTTAAAAAATCAAATGTCAACATTTAAAAATCAAGTTTCCAAAAAAAAAAAAATGCGTAATATTCTAAATTTCTAGCATCTTTTAGAAAAAAGAAAAAAAAAAAACGAAAAATTTGGCATCACAAATTGGAAGATGCTGCATGGCCACTGCCCCCTTTAGGCAGGCCGGTCCCTGTAATTCCTGGCCGGTTCACTTAAGCCCCGCTCACTTAAGCCCCCCCCTCCTCCCCGGACTGACCCCTGGGGGCATGCGCCTTTGCCGCTCCTTGTTAAGCCCAGGGAAGGGCTGCCAGGCTTGGTCATGCTCAGGACCACCACAGGGCGGCAGCACTGGTCTGTCACCCGCCAGCGGGCTAACCAAGCTGAGCTCGGCACACCCTTGCAAAACCAGACATCTCATGCTTACCTCAGTGGTAGACACTCACTCACTCATTAGATTTATTCCCTAAAAGCAACAGTGGCTCATTTCAGCATTCCCACTCGCTTCAGGGACTGAGGAGGGCCACTAACGACTTGCTCTCTCCTCTGGCCACCCCCTTCCACATCTTCCCAGCTCCGCCCACCCACCTGTTCAGGAATTCCACCTCCACCCACCTGTTATACCAGCAGGCCTCAGATCCCAAGAGAAGAGAAGCAGGACAAACCCACCCCCACCCCCACCCCCACCCCCATCACCTTGAAAGACAGTTCATTCTTCATCATATGCTCCTTACTTGCTTTTGCTCACTTAGGTTACATGTCAGTTGACTTCATGGACAATAGGTTCTTACACCTCTTCCCACCCTCTGCTCTCACTGCCCTTCCAACAGCACTAGTGACATCTTAAGCGGCAGCGTTTAGTATAAATTCCTGCAGCCATTTAAGAAAGACCTTTGGTATTATGCATCAAGGTCCTCAAAAATGCACATCCATTTCACCCAAAATGCCATTTGTGGTTCCTGCCATGGACTCCAAAATGCAGGAAAAGCTTTATGAAAGATATTCATTGCAATATTTACACTAGTGAACCACCAGAAACAATCCAAATGTCCAGTAACTGGGAAATTACTGAAAACTACGTTTTTCCCACTTGATGGGCAGTTGTGAAGCTATTAAAGTAGGATTGTGAAGACCATGTGATAAGATAGAAAAAATGATTACGATATGAGAAACTATGTAAAGAAAGAATATAAAATTAAGTGGACAATAATGTAAAAATCTTAAAAACCTATGCCAAGAATTAGTGAAAGGGAACAAAATGCTACCTTTGCAGTTGTACTAGAGCCCTAGTTGGGGTTGGGCATGGGGCTGACCCTTTTTAAATCTCTACCAAATGTTCTTTAATGTATATATATTATTTTTATAGGGAAAAATGTAGTTCTGTGTACAACTGGGAAATTTGATAGCAATTCTTAAGCTCCCTGGTCTACACTGAATTCACACTTTGAAATATCCTATAAGCCTCTTCCCATCATGATAAAAAGGCTGCTGGGAACCTGCACGTCCAGGACTCACTGCCTGGGCCCCGGAGCCCTTAGTTAAAGGCCAGTATTATCTACCCCTGAAGTGCCTGCACTTGCATAACTCCTAAGGAGACCCCAACACTATCTGGAAGATAGGATTCAATCAATATGGTTCTCAGATGCCACTTTAATCAAGTTTTGTACCATACAGTGATGGGGGGGGGGGGGTGAAAAATCATGACTGTTTTCAAGCAAATTCACCTGTCCCAAGGCAAACTGCCTGGACTTCCAAGAACAGAAAAAGGCTTTCCTCCCCGAGGAGTCTCTTTCCTGACCTGATAGGATAGGATTTCAGGAAGAATGAGCACAGGAAGAGGGCAAACTAGTGAAAGAAGCCAGGTAGCTTTTTGAATTCTTCCCAGTGCACACAGGAACTAGGCCTGCAGGCATGCCTCCTAAGGCAGCCCCAACTCCAGCCCCTCCCCGCCGAGGCCGAAGAGCCTCCCTGCAGAAGCAGACGGCCATCGTTTATAACACTTCTCCCAGCAGCACGCCCAGAAGCGCAGAAGCCTGCGCACCACACAACGGATGCAACCTTCAGGCCAGAACCCCCAAGGGCCTTTCCTCTTCACTGGCCCCTCGGCTGCTCACGTGTCTGCCTGGCAACAGAACAGCAGCCAGTACGTGCAAGGCTGGGTGGTGCGGGAAGGGCCAGGAGAAGCAACAAAGCAAATGACATGTGGGTTCTGGGGCCGGGTAGACACGGTGGCAGGGCCACTCATGGCCCACAGAAGGACCCATGGGGCTCTGTGTCCTCCATTAGTTCTTCTCCGGGCGGTTTCTGTTCAGGACAGCTTTAGGGGCAAATTCCAGCTTGTCCTTAAGGCTCACCACCTGGGTGTGGTCCTTGCCTAGCAGTTCATCCAGCTTGCGGTCCTCCCGGCGCTCAGAGATGCTCTTCTCCTCCTCCGCGGGCTGGGGATCCTTTCCCCGGATGAACCATTCCAGGTGGTAACCCACGGCCCCGACCACAAAGGCCACAGGAAATGTGACATAGGGAGCATAGGTACGCACCACGGTCCAGAGCACAGGCCACATGACATCTGCAGAAGAGCACAAGGCCACATTAGGGAGAAACCAGCACCCCCTCTTCCCCGAATATGGACAACCCAACCCACTGGGGCTCTCCACTTCCCAGGCAGCCTGGCACAATTTACTGAGCATCCACCCCAGGCAGAGTAATCCAAGAGGGTACCTTGCTTTAGGCAACAGTTCGGGCCCTGAAACAACCTAGGCAGTTTTCAAAGACATGATTGTTAGGGAAAGGGGGAAGAATCTCTTTTATGTACTATGCTCTTTGACAATTACACAACCATGCATGGCAGTGTTCCCCACAAGGGAACCTCTGAGCTTACCTACCAAAGATTCAAGTCTGTTATTGACCCCAGGCCCTGCCTCCGCAGTTTGCCAACATTACAGGAATGGACAAGAGCCTTTCTCCGCTCTATGCAGTTTCTCCATGAACACAGCCAGCCATAATTTTCCCACCATGTGTAGTCCCACTGTGAGTCTCCTGGCTCCAAGATAATGAGAAGTAGTTTCTTTGCCTCACAAAAATAATAAGGAGCATATTTAAGTGGCCAAAACCCTAATCCATTACTCAACCATTCTGGATGTTATATAAATGATGATTTTTTCCTATTCTGACCTTGATTTCCCTAACAATGAGATATATTTATACTTTACAAAACTGCTGCCCAAACCTCTTTCAAAATACGTTCTCTTCGGGGCACCTGGGTAGCTCAGTTGGCTAAGCATCCAACTCTTGATCTCGGCTCAGGTCATGATCTCACAGTCAGGAGATCAAGCCCCACGTTGGGCTCCTTGCTGAGCGTGGAGCCTGCTTGGGATTCTCTCCCTCTCTCTGCCCCTCCACCCCCTCTCAAAAATAGATAGATAGATAAATAACAATATACATTCTCTTCAACCAAGCCCATACCCTCATTTTGCATAATAAACTCCTAAAAATATCACCAACACTGAAAAACTAGGGCTTGAGTTTTTCTGTAAAAAAACAAAAAAAAACACTGTACAAGCCCATGGCAGAAAAAAAAAGGTGGAATGGCTCTGGAGCGTCCTGAAAGTAAGTAAATTAAGCTCTTACGTGCCAGTCCTTGGGCTAAGCAGTTTATATACAGTATTCCCTTTAATCGTCATGTCTACTCTAAGAAGTAGATGGCATTATCAGAGGGTTAACTAACTTGCCCAAAGTCTCAACTAAAAGATCATTCCATTTGCACTCTGTAGGTGTTTCTCCAACTTGGCTATCTCTGGTCTAAAGTGTACAACTGAAACCTCACCAAGGATAAAATGATTCTCTCTTTTTGGTTCCAATTCTCTTTGGAGAAATCCAGTGTTCTGTGCACCAAGACTATAATGGATCATCATCAAGGAAAAAGACTGCAGCAGCCTCAAGGTTCCCCTCTGGGTCCTTTGTCTTAGCACCAGGCCCTATGCTGGACAAGTCACACACTAGTCATCACCTGATCTTTACAACACCTCTATGAGGCAGGAATTATCAGCCCAGATTTGTGTCTAAGGCCACAGTGGCTCAGGGACATTATGTTAACTTGTCCAGGATCACTAGAAGTGACACAGCCACAGCTTTTGAATCCAGGCCTCTCCAAACTTCAATGCTTGTGCTCTTTCTAGTGGTAAGAACACATTGCAGACAGGTGTATTGTTTCCTCCAAGTCCTGGACTTGGGGAGAGCTTCCTGCAATTTCTTCCCATCTACTTGGCATGTCACTATCTGGAAGAGCTTCCCTCTTGGGCAAACTCTAAGATTACTCAGATTTGTGAAATCATAAGACTTAGAAGTTGTTAAAACTCCGATGAAGAACCTCAAACCTAATACTTCATTTTCTTTCCTTTTATGCAAATTCCCTATAAGTAAACACTTACTCTAAACAGCAATCCTCCATTCAGATCCCTCATTTGCCGTCAAACATAGCAAGCATGAGTCCACAATTCATATCACTCCCCACATGCAGCAAAGGTCTCTCTGTCGTCCTGCCCACTCTAACCATTCCCCAACTAGTCAATTCATTCATTTACTCAACACTTAGAACCACTTTTCTGTGACAGATGTTGGGCTGGCAGCCTCCCCTACTTATCTGCATTTCTCAAAACACTTAAGCTCCAAGAGAGCAAGGACCATGTCTGTGTGCACCACCCCCACCCCCCACCCCCCCGCCTGGTATAAAGCTCCCCAAAACAGTTTGTTGAATGAATGAATGACAGCTCAGACAACCCGCCAATGTAAAATCACAGCAGTCACCCACCCCCTCGCCCTCAAAAGGCGGCAGGAATACAGCAGGCTACTTTTCTGATTCCAAGAAGCTAAATACTCTCCAAGTCATCCCTGGGGTATCAAAATGAAAGCAGTAAATACTGGAACGTATTCTTTCCGGCCCAACACAGAGGGAGCCTGAGTGCCCGGTAAAGGTCAAGTGGGTTCCCGGGAAGCCTGTCCTTGTACCGGCGCCCCGGAGACCCAATGAAACCCGAAGCCGCAGTTCCGAGATTTGAGAACTGTTAACAAGGGCAGATGAGATCTGACAGGGTGGAAGGACCGACTCTGACCGTCACTCGAGACCAGCCCAGAGATGGGAGCGCAACTGAGGTCCACGTCCAAGTATCTGCCCTTCTTCCTCCTCTGGGCTCCCAGGCCCTGCCCGTTATCCAACCACGCTCGTGGCCTTGTCGGCGTCCGTTCTCACCCACGTGCCTGAGGCCGAGAAGCCCTGGTCGCAAAGGGTCTGCTGGGAGCCCAGACTCAGCTTCCGAGCCCTGGGAAGAGAGGAGCTGTCAGGCCGGGGCGGGAGCAGACACTCGCGATCACCCTTCCCTAATTCAGAGGTCACTGCCTGGAGCCGTCCCCCCGGCAACGGGCGGCCCCGGCGGCCGCTCTGGGGGAGGGAACTGCCCGCCGGGACCGCGTGCTCACCTGCGCCGCAGCCCGCACTGCACCGTCCGGACCCCGTCCTCCGCCCGCTCACTCGCCTGGAGCACCGATGTCTCCACTCCCAGCGGCCCGCAGGCCCTCGCCCCGGGATCCCGCCCACCGGCGCCTGCTCTCTCGGAGCGCGGCGATTGGCTGAGCTCCAGCCAGAGAACCAGAGGAAGCTAGGCGTCCTCAGCAGGCCCCGCTGCACAGAGAAGGGTACTGCGCCCCCTGGTGGTATGGAGGTTTCCCAGTGACGTTAGCATGTGCTTGTCGCGGGGAGAAAGTGGAAGGTCATCCATTCTTTATTCAACTGATGTTTATTAGGCGTCTTCTAAGACCTAGGTCTGGGCACACAAAAATTAAAGACAGATTCCTTGACGTCAAGATCTTCTTAGCAGAATATAGTCTAGAACTCTAAGAACGCTTCAGAGCTGGGCTAGCTTTCTAGCCATGTGACCTTGGGAACATTATTAATCAGCCTGCGCCTCCTTTCCAGCTTATGCATAAAGGTAATAACACCTATTTCACAGAAGGTTGGCAGGGTTTGATGAGATAATGCATGTAAAGTGCTGTGCCAGGCACAGAGCAACAGGGAAATAAATGGTACTATCGTTGGTATACAAAAAATTGAAATGCAGTAAAACCTAAGTCTTACCTGACCCCTCAGATACAAGTATTCACCCCCCCTGTATCCACTATGCCCTGTACAGACACGTATTTGATCACATACAGTTGACCTTCGAACCACAGGGGTTTGAAACTGTGTGGGTCCACTTATACACGGATTTTTTGCAATAAATACAGTACAGTACCATAAATATATTTCTCTTCCTTATGGTTTTCTTAATAACATTTTCTTTTCTCCAGCTTATTTTATTGTAGGAAGACAGTACATTATATATATATATAATATACAAGATATGTGTTAATCAACGGTTATCTGTAAAGCTTGTGGTGAAAAGTAGGCTATTGGTAGTTCAGTTTTGGGCGAATCAAAAGTTACACACGGATTTTCGACTGTTCAGGAGGTGGGTACCCCTAATGCCCTCATTGTTCAGGGGTCAACTGTGTAGAGAAAAACACCAAAGCTCAAGTTCCATAACCCCCCACTAGCCCCTCTGACATCTGTTCCACGAGTCTCAGCCAAGCATGTTTATCTGTAGGACGCAGGCTAAACTCATATTCCTCCATGCAGACCAAACAGTTCACACCTCTGTGCCTTCTTTTACTATCCTTTTTCATCCACCTGGAGTGCCCCTCCCACCTTTCTTTACCAAAGTAGCTCTGGCTCATTTTTCCAGCTTCAGGGACACCTGCAAACAGGAAGCCGCCTAGATTGCTTAGGGCATCACTTAGCTGCCCTTCCTCTATGATCTCAAAGAAGTCAGTGCTGGAATGCCTGAGTGGTTCAGTCAGTTGAGTGTCCGACTCTTGATTTCAGCTCAGGTTGTAATCTCACGGTTCATGAGATAGAGCCCTGTGTCAGGCTCTGCACTAACAGCCTGGAGCCTGCTTGGGATTCTCTCTCTCCCTCTCTCTCTGCCTCTCCCACCCTGTCAAAATAAATAAATAAACTTAAAAAAAAAAGTGCTACGCTCTGGAAGTGGAGATAGAGAGAAAGGAACAGTATAAAGAAACACGTAAATGTGTAAGAAACCATTATTAGCAGAACTTGTTCCTCAAAAGAGAGGAGAAGGAAATAGAATTGCCTAGAATAATTAGCATTCAGTCAGCCAATCCACATGTTCTAGGCAATGGGGATGCAAAATTGACTGGGACCACCCCTGTCCCAGGAGTTTTCTGAAGAGATTGCCCGGCCCTGAAAGCAGAGGGGTCTGTGAACTGCCAAGGGAGTGACAACAGAAGCATGCACAAGCAGCCCAGAGGAGGAGCCCAGGAAGAATCAGAGAGTGCTCACCAGAGGCACCTACCCTTGAGCTGAGTCTTAAGGGATGGCTGGTAGTTCCGTCAAGCAGAACTGAGTGGAGCTCTAGCGTACAGACTTAGGAATCAAATGTGGGTTCAAATTCTGGCCCTGCTGCCTGCTAATCTCAGAAAAGCTGTTTACATCCTTTGTTTAAACACAGGCAATAAGTTCCCATCTCCTAGGGTGGTTCTGAGTATTATATCACCTTCTGTGTATAAAGTGCTTGGCACAGTGCTTGCCCCCCCCCCCGAGTGCTCAGTAAATGGTCACTGGTATGTTCAGTATTCCCCAAATTGCTTCCTCCTTCTGTAATGCCTGTGTCCACTGAAGGCTTTACTTATTCCTTAAGCCAAAAACCTAAATGACACCTTCAAAATCTCTTCGTCTTTGCATTATTCCCCAAACCCAGCTTATGCTTTCTGGAATGTCTCTGAAGTTCTTCATCATCTCTTACCTGGACCACCTTAGCAACTCCCTGAGTGGTCTTCCTGCTTTCCATTGTTCCCCCCAGTCCATTTCCATTCTTAGCCAAAGGGTCTTTCAAAACCTTAAATAAAACCTTGAAATCTCCAGCCAGAACTCCCTCTCTTCCCATGGGTCCCTTCTGGCCTCTCTCTGAGCCTGTCACCTACTGCCAGTCTCTGCTCTTCCCATGACCCCACATACACTTACCCTACCATTCATTTGCCCCAGCTGGTCCCTTTGCCTGAAATGAACGTCCTCCCTCTCTTCCTCTGCTGCAAAACTCTAACTTATCCTGCAAGACCCAGTTTAAAACGCCCCTCTTGCAGAAAGCTTTCCTAGAATCAATTGGCTGCTAGAGGCTCTATCCTCTGGTCTCCTCAGCCCCTCTGGGAGAGGCCTCCCTTTGTATGTACCTGTCTGTTTATATGCCTGGCTATGGCCAAACAGGGAGCAATTTAAGCAAAAGGACTGGATCTAACCCTTCACTTGCCCGTGGAGCCCAGCACATCTCCCCAGTCCTCAACATCCAGGGACTCCCTGCCACATCAGCCCCACATGGGGAGATTTAGACGTCCTGTCTGTAGCAAGATGCCCATTACACTTGTTCAGGGCTGTCCTGTTCCTCTATGCCAGTCCCATATACCTCATGGTCCTGGAAAACCCAGCCCAATTTCTGGGAAAAGACATAGACCCATAAAGAGCTGTATAGTGCAGATGGTAAAACTCAGACGAAGCCACTTCTCAGCTTTGTGATTTGGGGTAAGTTTAAATTCTGAAAGCCTGTTTTCTCAGCTGTATATGATGGTAACAATATCCACTCCAGAGGATTGCTCTGAGTATCATCCAGTTCAAACCCAATTTTAGAGATGAGAAAAACTCCATCTCAGAGAAGTAAAGTGACCCAGACAAAGGCTCACTTGGCAAGTCCAGGGGAAATAGACAAATGGGCATTTCTAGTTGAAACTTTTGGACAGTCATCCAACCTAAATGTTCTCAAACCTGGCTGCCCATCAAAATCACCTGGCACACTTGTTAAAGACTCATTTGGGGGCAGAGAGTCTATTCACAGTCTTGGACAGGGCCCAGGAATCTGTTTGGGATCAGCTCCAAGCTGACTCACTTTGGGGAATTTGGAACATATAGGGCTCCTCACTACCTTCCAGTGGCCTCATCTAGGCGTGTGTGTGTGTGTGTACGACCTCATGCTTTTCAGGTGGTCTCCCACACCAGCCTGGAAAATAGCTGCTTCTGCCACTCTTCTACTCAAAACCCTTCCGTGGCTCCCCGTGGCTCCCCGGACCCAGACCCACTCTCCTTAAGTTGACCCAAAAGCCCAGCATGGTCAAGCCTTTGCACTCCCAATGCTTTCCCTCCTCCTGGCCTTTGCACAGCTGTTATCAGACCTTGGAACAGTCTTCCCAGCCCTGGCACTGCTCCAGTGGCTCTTTCCAGCATTCACCCTTATTCTGTAACTGCTTGTTTACTTATCTGTTTTTCCCATAAGACCATTAGTGCCATAGGATAGCAACTACACTTGTTCAGGGCTATGTTCCAGGTGCTGGCCAGTGCCAACAGTGGTTCTTGATAAATACCTACTAAATAAATGAATGAGAACTGGCTAGTCCAATGTGGCCCAAAAAGGCAGTCAGAGACTTGGATGGCTCTTCTTCCTGCCTCAGGGTGACACATCAACCCCAAGGACCAGAAGGGGTTGCCAGACAGGGTGGGAGCTGTCATCAAACCCTTTCTGGACTGGGAAAGCTGGAGAGCTAAAAGCTCACGGTTTGGCATTAGACAGACCTGGGTCCACCACTATGAGCCCTGCCTGTGACTTTGGACGGGTCACTGAACCTGTCCGGGATTTCAGCTCTCTCACCTGTCATAAGGATGAGCTCCATTCATGTAAATCGCTCTCCCCCTGCCTGACCCGGAGCAAACATCCCATAAACATTAGCCATCACTACCAGGTCTGGGTTTCTTCTTAGCTTCCCAGGAAAGTTCTGTTGTGCCCCCCCCCCGCACCCCCCCACCAAAGTGCCCACCCAGAGGAGGCATCAGAAAAATGTGACAACACTAAATTGAATAATGTTTCTGCTGCTGATCAGTAGTGAGTGGAACAGAGGGAACACCGGACCCTTCGGGGAAGGGAAACCAGTATCCTTCCATGTCTAAGAATAACAGCAAACCCTGTTTATTGAGCGCAGGCCTGCCGGTGAACCAGGCTTTGGACTCTGGGTTGCCCTGTTGGTGGAGGGAAGCCTGGGAGCATTGAGAGGCAGCGAAATGGACTAAACTAGGAGGAGGAGTGAGGAGGAAACCCTCCCTTCTTCACTGCCCCCGGGCCCCTCCAGTAGGGCTCAGATCCTTCGCAGCCACCAGGGGGCCGAATCCCCTTTGCCCCAGCTGGCTCAGGCGACTGGGCTCTCCCCATATCAAAAGAGCCGCTACCGACCTCCCCTCCCACCACCCACTTCCCGACCACCCCCGGCTCCCATGCACGGGGCAGAGGTGGCTCCTTCTGGAGAGAGCAGCCGGCTCGAGTGCAGTTCTGCCGTTTTATTTTTCCTGGGATACTCAAGGGGATGTGGGAACAGCCACAGGTGTGGTGAGGGGAAGCCCCGTCTCCCCTCCCCAGCAGCTGGGAAAGGGGAGAGGCCCAGGCGCCCTGGTCCTGGGTTGGTCCAGCCACTGTGGTCCCTGGGCCCGGTGGGCTGAGGGCTGAGGGTGGAGCCCCTGGGAGGGTGGGGCAGGCTCCTAGGTGGGGTTCGGGATTCTTCATAAAAAGCCAGAAGCTTGATCCCCACGAAGCCCAGCCCCGCGGGGTGGGGGGAAGGGTGGGGGGGACGCAGAGCCCAGATGGGGGACCCGGCCCGGCCTGGCCCGTGGGGGGTAGTAATGGCAGAGATGGTGCCCGTGGGGAGGAGGTGGGGACGAAGCGTCGGACCAGGAGGGAGGGGAGTCCAGGTGGGGGCGCAGGGCGGAGAGGCACGGCCCCCAGCCCAGCCCGGGCGCCTTCGCGTGGGGTCAGGAAGGTAAAAAACCCACGAGAGTGTGACGGGCAGGAGGGGCCGGGGCGTGCGGTGCCGGCGGGGCGGGCGCACGGGGCGGCCCGCGTTCACAGTGACCTCGACGCTGGGTGTACAGTACGGGTAGAAAACCGCGGGCCCGGGCCCAGGCTGGGCGGGCCGGGCCGGTCACAGCCTGGTCTGGGCCTCGGGGATGTAGATCTCGATGCTGTCGGCGCTCTCGGTGGCCGAGCTGTGGCGGAAGGAGGCGGCGCGCTTGGCCGCCAGGAGCCGCTTGCGCGCTTCCTGCCGCTGCCGGTCCACCGAGTCCAGGGAGCGCTCCTTCACCGGCACGCCCCGGCCCCGCGAGGGCTTCTTTGGTATCGGCGGAGGGACCTTCTTCTCCTCCTGCCGGGAGAGGGGGCGGCGGCTCAGTCTGGAGGTCGGGGTCCCCCCACCCCCGATCCCGCCTCCCGTGGGACTGACACCAGGCTCCCGCGCGGGAGAACCGTCCGAAGCCGCCGCCACCGACGCCGGCCAAGAAGTCCCGGGGGTGCTTGCGGCAAGGTCAAAAGCCACTTTTCATTAAAAATTAGGAAACCGGGCGCCCCCTGGTGTCGCCGTTCGCGACTACTCGCATCAGAGCGCTCGCTCCTCCGAGACGGTGGGAAGTGGGCGATATCCCCCCAGTCGGGAGGAGTGCGGCTTCCCTGACTCGTGCAAGGAAATGGGGGTTCGCTACTAGACGTCTGGGCCTCATCACAGACAACCTCTAGTGAAGTGAGGGCTGACGGGCCCGCCAAGGTCCCCGCTGTGCCTAGGTCCAAGCTAAGGGCAGTCTGGAATTTCGCTCCTCTGCTTCTTCAAACTACAGCTGGTCCTAGGCGGCTGCAGCCACCTCGGGGCTCTGGCAGCTCAGGCAGTGATGAGCACAGGGCCAAGCAGATGGCAGTGACCAAGAGTGGGATCATATTGAAAGAAGATGGTCACCATCACCTGTCCAGGACTGCCTTTGCTCCCTGTGAATGTCCTCTGTTCCCCTGCCTCTCCCCACAACAGGTCTGTCTGGGGAAGGGCATTTTCCAGTCTGTCCTTTTGGCTTGAAGGGACTCTCCCCTACCTTAGGCTCCAGGAGTTTCCAGCTGTTGGCCTTAAGTTGCTGTAGCTCCAGGAACTTGAGGGTCACATCCTCAATAGACAGCTGCAGGAGATCCCAAAAACCCGCCAGGTCCTGGAAGGTGGGCACGGGAAACGCAGTGGGGTCCTTTAGTGGAGAGAGACAGAGGAGAGGCAGCCAGTCAGGAAGATCTGTGCCCCAGCCAGGACCAGAGAAAGCCCCATCCACCCTCACTGTCAGGAAGTTCAACCTGGGACAGTGGGGTGGGGGGATGAGAGACAGGGAGACAAGAGCGAGCCCAGGCCTCTCCCTGTTGGGCACAAACACCTGGTCTCACCTCCAGGAATACGCACACCTGGTAGGCTCTAGCCCATGGGCACTCACCATGCTTTGCTGACACAGCCGGAAGAACTGCTGAACTTTCTGGGACAGGAGAAGTTGTGTACTGCCCACGGCACTGCGGATCTTCTCCAGGACTGGAGAGCAGAAGGAGATTCAGGGAAGGGCCGGATGACTCTCCTTTGCCAGCCTCCAAGATGTCTGCCCTGAATGACTCAACCTTCCCGTATCTGGTACTCTCTGTCTGTCTGTCTCCTCCAGTCCCCTCCCCATCCCATCCTCAAGTTCCTAACAAACAGCTCCTACCCCATTTCACCAGGCCAGCTGTATCCTCAGACACCAGTGTTTCTTCCTTCATACAACCTCCATTTCGTAAGCACCTATGCTCCTGTGTCTCTCTTCCCTCCCATGTCATGGAACAGACGGAAGCCAGCCCCAACCTGGCCCTTTAGGCTTAGCCAGGCACTAGCTTGATGACCACCATCGGTCGAATTTTGTCACTCATCAGTATTGGACTCCTTGGCTCATTAAGAATTATGGAAATTTTCATATGCCTGGCTCTTGTCTTCTTAGTCACTATCCCATAAATGTAGGGATTCTGACGTATGACTGTCTCCCCTCAGATGGATTTGCAGAGAAGGGCCATGGCTTCCCTCAGTCCAGGGCTGTGTCTCCTTCACCTAGGCCTCAGACAGTGATCTAACATCATGCACTGCCTTGCCCTCTGCCTTGAAGTATGGTCCCACTCGCTAGATCAGACCTGGACTCCCACACCAGCTCAGATGAGAACAGAGTCCCCTTGATCCCCATGGACTGGGTGACTTGGACTGGCAGCCATCTCCTAAGAGGCCCAGCTCCTTCATCTGGTCACTTTCCCTGTCCGACCTTGACCTCAGCCTCTGAAGCTGCTCCCCACTTCCTTCCAAGAGCTCCCAGCATGCCATGCTGCCAAGGGGAGACCTATGGAGGTCAAAGTCCTCACAGAGGCACACTCAAGCCCAACCAGAGGGCCCCCCTGTTCCACGGCTCTCCGCCCACCCCCAGTGGTGATCTCTTCGCACACACAGGGTCCCCCACTCACTCTCCTCCGGCAGCTCATAGTCCTCCGCCTCGCGCTCCATCTGCTGGCACCAGTGCTCCAGCTTCTCCACCTCCGCCCTCAGCATCTTGATGAACCACTCGCCATCCCGAGGGCAGGGGGATGTGCGGCCTGAGTCGGGGAGGCTACGTGAGCCGCGCTCCATCCAGGAGTCCCGACGGCTGGACCCGGGGCCAGGGGTGGGGGCAGGGGCAGGGCCTGGCGACCCATCGGTGGCCGGCGGCTCGTACGGCAGTGGGTAGCCCTCGCGGTAGGCCCACTGGCCCTGTGTGTGGACCGTGCGGAAGACTGAGTAGGTGGGGGCCCGGGGCCCGGGCTGGGGCTCAGAAGCGTGCCTCTGGAAGGAACGTCCGAACTGCAGGGCCTTGTCTTCTGTGGCCACTGTGGCCAGGCCAGCCAGGCCCTCCAGCTCCAGGTCTGCCTGCACACCCGCCGTCACACTGTTGGAGCGCTTGAACCTTGCCCGCCTGGTGAGAGAGGTGGCTGTCATCCCTGCCCCTTCCTGCTCTCATCGCCATCCTCACCCCCACCCCAGGCCCAAAGGAAAAGGAAGAAGAAAAGAAACCTACAATGTGAAGAAACCTACAATGTTTCTACATCCACGACCTTGAACTATACCAGCCCTTGCAGGTGGGTACAGAATTCCTGTTGCACTGCCTCTGGACAGGGGTGGTATTCAGAATATTTAACAATCTGTACTCGGTGGGCAGAAAAGATGCTGGCATACAGCAATCAGGATGAACGCACCCAAAGTGCTTAGAGCACGGCCTTGCAGAAGCAAGGGGCAAAGCAGTAGGGTGAGAGAGGGACCAGGGTGGTGGCTCTTTACCAATGAACACAGAAACATTTCAGCATTTGGACAAACAGTATGCCTTTGCTAGTTTACAACAACTGCCCGGGTTTGTCTTCAGCCCTTCAGAAACGAGTAAACTAAGGCCCAGAGAGGCCATTGGTCACCCAGCTACAAAACAGCTGAGCCAGGATTTGGACCCACGGCTGCTGGCTCCACAGCCCAAGCATCTCCCAGCACACCAGCTGCTGGAACATCAGGAAGAACTGCCTTGGAGCGGCCGGAGGGTGGGGGGAGCCTGCAGCTGAAAGGACTTCTCTAGGGAGCCCCACAGCTCAGCCCAGAGCCTGGCCAGACACAGTCAGCCAGTGCCAGTGGAGTTGAATTAAGTTGTTGGCAGGAATGACATAGGGCCTGGAAATTTCTTGTCTTTGAGTTAATATGCAAATCCTCTGCAAAACAGAAAGTCAGTTGGCTTTCTTCTGTTTCACCCCCTCCTCAGTTCAGAGTTCTTTCCTATGAAGAAGCCAGTAGCCTCTGAAGTGCATGGAGCTGGGGTCAAACAATGCTTGAAGAAGTGGGAGTCAGGAGATGTGGGGGTGGTGGGGAGGGGTGAACAGAAGTTTGACGTCTGGAAGTTTCCAGACCAAAAAAGAAAGACCCATATGTCCTAAGCTACCCCCACCCCATTACGGTCTAAAGAGAGGGGAACTTGGGGGGCCAGCTCTAGGGACCCCTCAAGCTTCCCAGGAGTCTCCTCCAACCCCCACAACTTCAGCCTTCCTCTTGCTGCCCAGGCCTCCTCTCCCTGCCTGTCTTGCCTGCCTGCTTCCCTCCAGCTGGCGGGCTGCCTGCTGGGAGCCTGTTGCCATAGAAACCAGGCCCAGAAGGATGCTGCAGGACCCAGGAAAGAGAGATGCACTCATGTGCAGTCTCCAACAAGCCCTATGTCCCAACCCCCACCCAGAGAGACAGAGAAAGCAAGAACATATCCGCACTGCCTCCCACATGATCTTTACCCTGGCATCTGCTCTGTCCTGCCCTGGTCAAGATTTCTATCAGCCTCTGCCTTGATGTTGGACCAGACTCCTTTTAAGACACTTCCGTCTCCACTCAGCACAGCACCAAAGAGAAGCACTAGATGAGAAATCAGATCTGAGTTCTAACGCTGGCTTTGTTGCTGTGTGCCTTTGGGGAGTTACTCCCCTCCATCTAGTGTGTAAAATATATCATACAATATATATAATTATACATAAGCATACATGCACACATACATCCTATATAAAATGACAGGAATGGACCAATAATCACTAAGGTACTTCCTCTCTCAAAAATTATACCTTGCATATTTTCAGATCAGGGGCCCAACATTCCCTCACCATTGAGGGAATGTTCCCTCCCTCCAATCCACTCAGGATTGGAGCAGTCTTCCTAAAGCTGATCTCTGCCCAGCTCATTCCCATGCCCCAAACTCTTCCATAGCTCCCCACTGCCAACAACATAAAGTTCAGGTTTCCTCTGCTGGCATTTCCCCAATGCTAGCATCTAGTCTGGAAGCAGTCCTCTTCTCTAACCTCACCGCCCCCTGCATTCTCCTTATTCCCCAAGTCGATTACACTGGCCCTGACTCTAAGCCTTTCTGAAACGGTCTTCCTCCTCCTCCTCCTCCATCCCTCCCTGTCCATTCCCTACTCAAGTCATGTCTTCCTCTGTGAGCCTCCTGATTGCCCCCAAGACCATCCTCAGCACTGCATCTCCCTCAGCAGCCTTCTTGCATTTGGAGACAGCCCCCCCGCCCCCACCCCCAGTTCAGTTAAATTGTTCTCGGTTTCAGGTGAGAGTCTTGTGTGTCTAACTGAACTGTTGGGATGCACTTTCAAAATATCCATCTTGAATATTTCTGTGCCTCTGAGCTCCCGTTAACCTTTGGCTCCTTCAGAGCTCCAGCCGTTGCAAACCACACAGGTAAAGGTAGGGCTTGCCCCAGTAAAAGACATTATTGAAGACCTGCCTTCCCTGTTTGCCTCCCTGGTACCCTCATGGAACATGGCTCTGTCCTTCAGCACCACTGGTGTGCTGCCTTTCACCTCTGAGGGGATCCTGAGAAGATTACATTCTGTCTTGATGGAAACAGGCCACACGGGCTGGAACAGAAGCTTGCATAAGTGCCCCAGGCTGCCTCAATGAAGCCTCTTCACCATGTCTACCTCAAGGAAGACCAAAAAAGTTAGAGCTTATGGGAATACTAGAAGCACAGTCTTTACCAATACTCCCAGCAGGGGGTCAGAAAGTGGCAGTGTTTCAGCAGGAGTCAGTCAACCTTGTGCAAGTGGTATTTTTCTTTAATTTTTAAAAATATTTGTTTATTTTTGAGAGAGAGACAGAGAGCACAAGCAAGGGAGGGGCAGAGAGAGGGAGACACAGAATCGGAAGCAGGCTCCAGGCTCTGAGCTTTCAGCACACAGCCCGACGCAGGGCTCAAAACCATGAACTGTCAGATCATGATCTGAGCCGAATTTGGTTGCCCAACCGACTGAGCCACCCAGGCACCCCGTGCAAGTAGTATTTAAAACCAGCAGTGTAAAGCACCTGGCTGGCTCAGTCAGTGGAGCGTGCGGCTCTTGATCTGGGGGTTGTTAGGTTCAAGCCCCATGTGGGGTGTAGAGATCACTTAAGAATAAAATCTTTTAGGGGTGCCTGGGTGGCTGTCGGTTAAGCGTCCAGCTTCAGTTCAGGTCATGGTCTCACGGTTCAGGAGTTCGAGCCCCCCACTGGGCTTTCTGCTGACAGCTCAGAGCCTGGAGCCTGCTTCGGATTCTGTGTCTCCCTCTCTCTCTGCCCCTCCCCAACTCACTCACTCTCTCTCTCTCTCAAAAAAAAAAATGAATAAACATTTAAAAAAAGAAAAGAATAAAATATTTTTTAAAATTAAAAATAAAAATAGAGAATAAAACCAGCAGTGTGGGACATGATCACCTAAGAAAAGAGCAATGGAACAGAGATGCAAAGCCCTGGGGAACATGGACATTTCATGAGTGGATGGAGACAATGTAGCCCCAGAGGCATCTAAGCCACAGAGGAAAAGGAAGAAAACCAGGGGAGAGTCACCTAAAGGCAGAGAGAAGACAGAAGGGTCTCAAGAAGGAATGAGCAATTGACATGGAAAATACAGCCAGTTGAGAATTAAAGGTGTCTACTGATTTGGCAATATGGAAGCCTCAGGAGACCAGGGCAAGAGCCAGTTTGGTGGAGCATGGAGGCTGAGGCAGATGGCAGGAGGTTGTCAGGAGGTGGAGAAAACTAGGCAAGGCAATTCTTTCAAAAAGGTTAGTTGAGAAACGAGGAAGAGAGAAAACAGTATACCTTTAAGGGAGCGATATTTTGGCTATTTGTCAATTGTATCTCAATAAAGCCGGGGGGAGGGGAAGAGAGGGATATTTTGTCTAGAATGGTTCTCCCATGCCATATCTTGACAGGAGAGAACCTACAGGGGAAGCAGCATAATGGTCAAAGAGGTCCATGTCCTAGCTCCTGGAACCTCTGAATAGGTTACCTTCCGTGGCAAAAGGGACTTTGCAGATATGGTTATATTAAGTATCTTGAGATGAGGAGAAAAGTCTGGATTATCCTGGTGTGTCCAATTTAATCACAAAGGTCCTTATAAGTGAAAGAGGGAGACTGGAAAGTCAGAACCAAAGGAGATGAGATGACAGGATCAAGGCTGGAGTGATGTAATGTGGGGACTCAACCTGCCATTGTGGCTCTAAGACAGAAGTGGGCTACAGGGCAAGGAATGTGGACAACCTCTATAAACCAGGAAAAAGTGACACAATGGATTCTTCCCAGAGCCTCCAGGAGTCCTGCCAATACCTTGATTTTAGCCCAGTGAAACACAGTTCAGACTTCTGACCCCTAGAAAAGTAATATAATAAAAATGTATTGGGGCACCTGGGTGACTCAGTTGGTTAACTGTCCAACTCTTGATTTTGGCTCAGGTCATGATCTCACCATTCATGAGTCTGAGCCCTACATTGGGCTCTGCCAACGCTTCTCCCAAGCGAGAAGCCTGCTTGGGATTCTCTGCCACCCTCTCTCTCTGCCCCTCCCTCCTACTCACATGCATGTTCTCTAAATAAATAAATAAGTAAGTAAGTAAGTAAATAAATAAATAAATAAATAAATACTTTAAAAAAATTTTAAATGTATTCTTCAATGCTGCTAAATCTGTGATAATTGATTATAGCAGCAATAGGAAACTAACACAACCTGTAAAGAAAAACTGATTGGAGAGGAAAGAGGAAGTAGTCAAATGACCAAACATAAGGGCAATAAATAATAACTAACATGCTTTGAGCACTTAGTGTGTGCTAGACTTAGCATTTTGCATAAAAACATGCTAAGTCCTCAAAAACAGTCCCACGATAAGAGTGTCAGTATCATCCCTACTTACAGATGAGAATACTGAGGCTTAAAGAGAACAAGTGGCCTCTTAAGATTAGACCGTTATTGGGGCGCCTGTGTGGCTCAGCCAGTTGAGTGCCCAACTTTGGCTCAGGTCATGATCTCACAGTTTGTGAATTCAAGCCCTGCGTTGGGCTCTGTGCTGACAGCTCAGAACCTGGAACCTGCTTCAGATTCTGTGTCTCCCTCTCTCTCTGACCCTTCTCCCACTCATGCTCTGTCTCCATCTCTCTCTAAAAAATAAATAAACATAAAAAAAATGGGGGGGGGAGGGCGCCTGGGTGGCTCAGTCAGTGAAGCATCTGACTTCAGCTTAGGTCATGATCTCACGGTTCATGGGTTCGAGCCCCACATCAGGCTCTGTGCTGACAGCTCAGAGCCTGGAGCCTGTTTCAGATTCTCTCTCTCTCTCTCTCTCTCTCTCTCTCTCTCTCAAATAAATGAACACTAAAAAAATTAAAAAAAAATTTTCCCATAAACATATGGCCAACTAATCTTTGACAAAGTAGGAAAGAATATCCAATGGAATAAAGATAGTCTCTTCAGCAAGTGGTGCTGGGAAAACTGGACAGCGACATGCAGAAGAACGAACCTGGACCACTTTCTTACACAATACACAAAAATAAACTCAAAATGGATTAAAGACCTAAATGTAAGACAGGAAGCCATCAAAATCCTCAAGGAGAAAGCAGGCAAAAACCTCTTTGACATTGGCCTCAGCAACTTCTTACTCATGTCTCCAGAGGCAAGGGAAACAAAAGCAAAAATGAACTATTGGGACCTCATCAAAATAAAAAGCTTCTGCACAGCAAAGGAAACAATCAGCAAAACTAAAAGGCAACCAACAGAATGGGAGAAGATATTTACAAATGACATATCACATAAAGGGTTAGTATACAAAATCTACAAAGAACTTCTCAAACTCAACACCCAAAAAACAAATAACCCAGTGAAGAGATGGGCAAAAGACATGAATAGACACTTCTCCAAAGAAGACATCCAGATGGCCAACCAACACATGAAAAAATGCTCCAAATCACTCATCATTAGGGAAATACAAATCAAAACCACAATGAGATACCACCTCACGCCCGTCAGAATGGCTAACATGAACAACTCAGGCAACAACAGACGTTGGCGAGGATGCGGGGAAAGAGGATCTTTTTTGCACTTCTGGTGGGAATGCAAGCTGGTGTAGCCACTCTAGAAAACAGTATGGAGGTTCCTCAAAAAATTAAAAATAGAACTACCCTACAATTGCTCTACTAGGTATTTATCCAAGGGATACAGCTATGCTGTTTCGAAGGGGCACATGCACCCCAATGTTTCTAGCAGTGCTATCGACAATAGCCAAAGTATGGAAAGAGCCCAAATGTCCATCGATGGATGAATATATACCAAGAAGATGTGGTATATATATATATATATATATATATATATATATATATATATATATGTATATGTATAATGGAATATTACTCAGCAGTCAAAAAGAATGAACTCTTCCCATTTGCAACTACATGGATGGAACTGGAGGGTATTATGCTAAGCGAAATTAGTCAGAGAAAGACAAATATCCTATGACTTCACTCATATGAGGACTTTAAGACATAAAGCAGATGAACACAAGGGAAGGGAAGCAAAAATATAAAAACAGGGAGGGGGAAAAACAGAAGAGACTCTTAAATATGGAGAACAAACAGAGGTTACTGGAGGGGTTGTGGGAGGGGGGATGGGCTAAATGAGTAAGAGGCATTAAGGAATCTACTCCTGAAATCATTGTTGCACTATATGCTAACTAACTTGAATGTAAATTAAAAAATAAATAAAAATTCAAAAAAAAATTTTTTAAAGATCAAAAACAATTTTTAGTACAGTCTGGTCGTGGAGACCAGCTCTTACAACAGTACACTCCATTGCCTCCCCAGGATTGTGGGAGGGGGGCAGCTTTAATCAGGAAGAGGAGTGCCCTAACCTCAGGCAGGACTGATGGCAGAGGAGGGGAGGGATGCAAATAGGTGGGAGTCGGTCCAGAAGTGGAGAGAGGTCCCACAGATGACCCCAATCATTACAATGAAGTGAGTGGGCTGGATATTTGGGGGTGGGGGGGTCGGGGGAAGAAATGTGAATGAGCAGCTTTAGGGGGACGCGGCCCAGCAAAGTGGTTAAGCGCATGCTCCCTGGAGCCAGACTGCCTGGATCCAAAACTCAGCTCTACAGCTTGTGCCTCAGTTTCCTTGTCTATCAGTGAGAATGATCACAGGATTCTCGTGAGATAATATATGTAAAGAACTTAGAACAGCACCTGGCCTACCCATTGTAAGTGTTAGCTATTGTATGGAGAGGCAGGGAGGTTTATAGCTCTCACTGAAAAGAAAGGGAGCTAGACAAATACAATAGTGGGAATGTAGCACTGAGAACCCAGTGAGGGATTGTAGTTATTAATTATTGTGATTGCTGCTGATCACTTCCATCTGTTCTCACAGGGCATTCTGAATAAAACCTCTTTTGTACTCCAAAGCACATTGTATTATAGTTAGTTATTTGCATTTCTGTCTCCCTTATAAATAGAGCCATTCCTCACATAAACGTTGGCTGAGTGGTTGGTTGGTTGGTTGGTTGGTTGGTGGATGGGTGGGTGGGTGGGTCAGCTGGTTGGAAGGAAGGATGGTAGAGACCACTAATCATCCCCCAATATCCATCCTCCCTTTCTTCCTTAGTAATAGAATACCACAGTTTTGAGCTGGACACATGGCCACTTTGAATAACGATTCTCTTACCAGTCTCCCTTGCAGCTAGGGATAGCCATATAGCTAAGGTCTAGCTCACAGGATATAAGCAGAAGGGGTATGTGCAACTCCCAGGAAATGTTCTTAAAAGGAAAATGTACCCTTCTTTGTTCCTTCCTCCTCCCTGCTGACTGGAATGCAGATGTGATGGCTGGACTCAAGCAGCCATCTGGGAATATGAGATGGAAGCCAAGTGCTAAGGATGGAGAAGTAATGAGATAGAAGAAGCCTGGGTCCTGACACTGCACAGCACCTACCAGCTCTCAACCTAATCTCTCTAGACTTCTTGTAAGCAAGAGGGAAATAAACTTCTGTCATACTGGGGGTTTTCTGGAACTTACAGCCAAACCTAATCCTAACTCTAACAGATGAATTTTCAGTCCAGGGCTTATGTCCCTACTTAATTCTGTTCTTGGCAGTATTTGCTGTGGTCTCACCAATAGCTGTAAACACAGGATATAAACTGGCTTCAGTTGTGAATCATCACTACTTCTTAACAATGCCTGTCACAATATTTTCTCCCCAAGCTTTTTTTTTTTTAATTTTTTTTTTTACACTTTATTTTTGAGAGAGAGAGACAGAGCACAAGTGGGGGAAGGGCAGAGAGAGAGAGAGAGAGAGAGAGAGAGAGAGAGAGAGAGACAGAATCTGAAGCAGGCTCCAGGCTCTGAGCTGTCAGCACAGAGCCTGATGCGGGGCTCGAACCCACAAACCACGAGATCATGACCTGAGCCAAAGTCGGACAATTAACTAACTGAGCCACCCAGGCGCCCCATCTCCCCAAGCTTTTTAACAAGGTTGAGGAAGCCTCCCCCCTCAAGCTCTTTGGGGTGACAATGATCACATTCCTGATGATTCTGGAAGTTGTTACATGGTTACTTCAGGGAGACATTTCTACTGTGATTCTCTAAGGGATAACACAAAGGGCTCTGGGAAGAAACTGGTTTATCCCAAGAGACACAGCGTCCAAGGAATGCTCAGCATTCAGGAGTTGTCAAGAGGTTTTGCCAGGAGTATTTGGCAGCAGGCTGGCGGGGGTGTAAGGAGGGAACTGGGCAGGGAGGGGGAAGGGCAGTGACATTTCAGCAAGGTACACCTATTGTACTGGCTCCCTCTCTGAGAAAGCAGCTAAAGGCTTATATATATCATCAATCAGGGGCCTTGAGTCCACCACCCCAGCCTGGGGACTAAGACAGTAACAGGTGGGGCCAGGGTAGGAGATTTAAGAAGAGCAGTGGCCGCATCCACATCCAGGGCTTGTGGTCAATCAGCAGTGCATTGCTTTCGCATGACTGCTCTGGGAGTACAAATTCATGAGGATGGAAACTTCCTTCCCAGGGCTCAGGGGCTTCTATTCTTTCAGTACATGCCATTCCCAAGGCCCAAAGTCAGAAATTACCATGATGCTAAGGAAAGGGTGGGGTGGGGTGGGGTGGGGAGGGGGCTGCCTTCCTCCCACAGAGTTCTCCAGATGGCCCTGTTTGGGCACAACTGGGTATAAGTAGGGTTGTTAGATAAAATACAGGAGCTCCTGTTGAATTTGAATTTCAGATAAATAACAGGTAATTTTTTAGTATATCTCATGCAATTTGGGGGAACTCCATATACTAAAACCTCTTCATCATTTATCTGACAACCAGACTTAACTGAGCATTCTGGTGTTTTTTGTTTATTTTGTTTTCTTTTTGCTAAATCTGGAATTTAAGATAAACTCTTAATAGGAAGGATCTACTGGTAAAAGATAGGAGGGGATTCCCATAGTTAGAGTTTGAAGCAAAACTCATATGGTTTCTATGTTCTTAAAGGGCCCCAGGAATAGTCTTCTAACATTTAGCAAGGTCATGTGATACATTCTTTTTTTATGTTTATTTTTGAGACAGATCATGAGTAGGGGAGGGGCAGAGAGAGAAGGAGACAAAGGGTCCAAAGAAGGTTCTGTGTGCTGACATCAGCGAGCCCATTATGGGGCTCAAACTCATGAACTATGAGATCAAGACCTGAGCTGAAGTCAGACACTTACCCAACTGAGCCACGCAGGCATCCCTGTGCATTCTTTTTTTTTTGTAACGTTTATTCATTTTTGAGACAGAGAGACAGAGTGTGAGTGGGGGAGGGGCAGAGAGAGAGGGAGACACAGAATCCGAAGCAGGCTCCAGGCTCCGAACTGTTAGCACGGAGCCCGACGCGGGGCTTGAACCCACAAAACGTGAGATCGTGACCTGAGATGAAGTCAGGCACTTAACCGCCTGAGCCACCCAGGCGCCCTCCCATGCATGCATTCTTTTATCCTGGCCCAGAGTATGCTGGGTCTGGGTAGACAGGTGCTGTAGGATGCCCTAAAACAGCCCTGGTAACTGTTTCTTATGTATGCTCCCTCCCACCACAGGGACTTAGCACATACTGTTCCTTCTGCCTAGAACACTCTTATCTCCCACTTCCACCTAGTTAAACTGTATTAACCATTCATCGAGATCTCTACCCAAATGTCACTTCCTCAGGAAAGCCACGCCAAACCCTGACCAGGTCAAAGCCCCCTACGATACACTCTCAACTGTGCACATACCTCTCCTTTGTGGCACCACCACAGCTGTACTTCTACATCATTTATGAGCTACTCAGATTTAATATGGCAGTATGCTTCACAGGGCAGGGGCTGTCTGGTTCCACTTACCTTTGTATCCTCAGTGCCCAGCATAGTACTTGACAAATAATAGGGGTCTAATAAATATCTGTGGACAAATGAATCTTAGTTGGGGGTGCAGCGGAGATGGAACTGAAGAAGCACCCACAGCCACCCATCCCTGTGTAGTTCTAAGCCAAGTCACCACGGTTATGGGCAACTGGAAAAACCCACTGACAACAGGTCTAAGGGGCAATAAATCTGAACTCTTCACCCAACAGGTTGGCAGGGAACACACTGAAAGGCAGAAGAGGAGAGACCTTTCCTTTCTGGCAATTTCTAAAACCAACGGGCAGAGAGAGATGACAGATACCGGGGCCAGTGAGACAGGAGTAAGAACAAGAGAGTCCAAGAAAATGGGGCGGCAGCAGGTGGGGGCTCCTGGATGTCTGCCTGGAAAGGCTGCTGGTAGTCATGGCTCGCTTTTATGTACCATTTGGGGCATGGTGTGTGGTAAGTCAGACTTAAAGTGCCAGGGACATAAGGGACAGAAAGGACAGTGCAGGTGGATAACTAAGGATGCCTGCAGCAGACAAGCAAGGGAGCCTGGCCAGAGGGATGCGCCAATTTCTTCTCTCCCCACCTGTCACCCCCTTGGATTCCCAGCATGATCACCTGTCCCGGGCAATTCAGCTCTTTAGACATTTATCCAACACCTTCTCCCCCTCACCAGCTCACCCCACCAAGACCCCACGAATACCTACACAAGAGCAAGAAAGACCTCCCCTCAGCCTGTCCCTGTCCTTCCATGACTTTGCTCCAAAATGCTTCTCAAATTGGTCCGCTTCTCTCTGTATCTACTGCTATCAGCCTAGTCCAGACAACTGATCAATACGGCAGACTGAACTAACTTGAAAAGCTCCCACTCACACACACACTGAAACACAGAGAAATACTGGATAAAATAAAGTCAGACGGTGTTTCTGCTATAGTGCCAAGCTTGAAAATAGAAAGAGAGAAATCATCAGGTACTAGAGACAAAAAGGAAATTCAAAACCTAAGAAGTGAGAGGGAATCTAAGCCAAGTGAGCCACAGGAATAGTGGGCCAGACATATGCTAGAGGCTAGATGGTAATGCTCAGGGAGGAAGAGAGGAAAGCCCCCAAACCCGTGCATCCTGGGGAGCTGGAAGGAGACCCCATGTACAAAGCCAGCAGCCACGAAGGGTCATTTTACTTACAAACGTGGACTAGAAAATGCAGGTCATGCTTCAGAAATGTGGCCTGGAAGTCCGTTTTGTGTGTGGGTATGAGTTACAGTGAGTGCTAGCACTGAAATCCAGAAACCTCAAGAAGAGACATGGACTCTAAAACTGGTCCCAAGCTGAAGCAGCACTTCAGCACAGAAAACGCTAAACGCATGAGGACAGAGTGGGCAGTAACAAGTAATAGTGAACATGTAAGTTGGTCTAAAATATGCTTGTAAATCTAAACTATTAGACCATGAAAGATATAAGAATAGCTGCTTTAGCAGAGTTTTTTTTTAAGGAGGTATAGTCAAAATACTAGACAAATACAACATGGAAGATGGGAAGAGGGAGTTAAGAAGGAAATTAAGGTGTTCCAAGCTTCTTGGTGTTTGCCCATGAAGGGTAGAAATACTCACTGGTTTTAGACTTCAGTAGAAAAATATGAAACTAAGTATATTTGCTAAACATTTGAGGAAAATCACTACTAAAATGTAAACTTCCAAAGCAGTAGAAGGAAAAAAGAAATAAAGTAAATTTGATCAGTTCAATAGAAGGCAGAGAAGTAGGAGAGGAGGAAAGCAAAGAAAAAGCATGACGGGGTGCCTAGCTGGCTTAGTCAGTACAGCATGTGACTCTTGATCTCAGGGTCATGAGTTCAAGTCCCATGTGGGGCATAGAGCTTACTTTAAAAAAGAAAAAAGGGGGGGCGCCTGGGTGGCGCAGTCGGTTAAGCGTCCGACTTCAGCCAGGTCACGATCTCGCGGTCCGTGAGTTCGAGCCCTGCGTCAGGCTCTGGGCTGATGGCTCAGAGCCTGGAGCCTGTTTCCGATTCTGTGTCTCCCTCTCTCTCTGCCCCTCCCCCGTTCATGCTCTGTTTCTCTCTGTCCCACAAATAAATAAACGTTGAAAAAAAAAAAAAATTTTTTTTTAAATAAATAAATAAAAGAAAAAAGAAAAAAGGGGGGTGGGTGTAGAAAAGGCATTGTTAAAGAGATAATAAAAATAAGTCCAAATAAATGAGTAATCAATATATGTATATGTATATGTATATGTATATGTATATGTATATGTATATGTATATGTATATATAGAAATAGACTAAATACATCTACTAACTTTTAGCCCCACACTGCTTACAAGCAACAGATCTAAAAAGGATATAAGGAGGTTGAAAATCAAAGTATGAAAAAGGAGATTTTGGAAAATTAACCAAAAGAAAACAACCATAATGATAAAATCAGGCAAAATAGACGTCAAGGCAAAAAACATTAGTGAGGATGATCAGCAGCCTATTTAATGATCAAAGGGGCAACCCAAGAAGACATAACAATCATAAGCCTGAATACTTCTAAGTAGCACTCTCAAACTGAAGAAAAAAACTAATAAAAGTACCAGGGAAAATGACACATCCACAACCATGGTGAGACATTTTTAATACAACTCTCTCAGAACTGGCTAAAAACTTTAAACAAAAATCAAAGCTAAACATTTGAAAAATATAATTTAGAAGTCTGACCATTTATATAATAAATGTATATATGAGAGAGGAAGTCTCAACAAATTTTAAGGAATAAAAAATATCATACAGAATGCATACTATTACCACATGCAGCAAATTTAGAAATTAGTAGTGGAAAGATAGCTCCCCACCACCCCCACAAAATAATTTGGAAACTAGAACAAAACAAAACAAAAACTTGTAAATAATTCATGGAATTCACAGGTGAAAAAGGAAATTAGGATAAAAGTTACAAACTATTTAGAACTGAACAATAAAAATACTGCATCTCAAAATTCATGAAATACAGTTATAGCAGTATAGCTAAAAGGAAAATTTATAGCCTTAAAAACACACATTAGAAAATAAATAGTGTTCAGGAAACTGTAAAAAAGACACAGAAGATAGGAAAAAGAAAAATAATAACACAAAAGTAAAAAAAGAAAAAAGGAAACATTAAAGATAAAAAAGAAAGAATAGAGATGCTAATGACCCCAAAGCTAGTTTTCTTAAAGACTGATAAAATATAACTTTAAGGGGCACCTGGGTGACTCAGCTGGTTAAGCATCTGGCTCTTGGTTTCAGCTCAGGTCATGATCTCCCGGTTTGTGAGTTTGAGCCCCACATTGTGCTCGGGATTCTCTCTCTCTTCCTCTCTCTCTGTGCCCCCCCCCAAAATAAATAAATAACTTCTTCTAAAAATATATATATCTTTAAAATATATTAAAATGATAAACCGGGGCACCTGGGTGGCTTGGTCGGTTGGGCGTCCGACTTTGGCTCAGGTCATGATCTCACGGTCCGTGAGTTCGAGCCCCGCGTCAGGCTCTGTGCTGACAGCTCGGAGCCTGGAGCCTGTTTCAGATTCTGTGCCTCCCTCTCTCTCTGCCCCTCCCCTGTTCATGCTCTGTCTCTCTCTGTCTCAAAAATAAATAAATGTTAAAAAAAAAATTTTTTTAATAAAAATAAAATAAAATAAAATAAAATAAAATGATAAACCATACAAACCTCAGACAACATTGATCAAGAAATAGAGATTGGACATACATATATGGTATTAGGAATGAAAAGAAGGGGCATAAGCTACAGATACAATAAAAACTTATAAAATTATAATACTATGACAAAGAATATTTGTGCCAAAAATGTTTTAAAACTGTCATTTTGGGGTACCTGGGTGGCTCAGTTGGTTAAGCATCCAACTTCAGCTCAGGTCATGATCTCACAGCTTGTGGGTTCAAGCCCCATGTCAGGCTCTGTGCTGACAGTTCGGAGACTGGAGCCTGCTTCCAATTCTGTATCCCTCTCTCTCTGCCCCTCCCCCACTCATGCTCTGTTTCTCTCTCTCTCAAAAATAAATAAATGTTATAAAAAAATTTTTTAAACTGTCATTTTTTTTTTTGTATAATGGCCATTTCTTAGAAAAATATAAATCACCAAAACTGACTCAAGAAGAAAAAGAAAACCTGAATAGGTCAATAACCATGAAAGAAACTAAAGCTGTAGTTCAAAAAATTTCTCCTAGCCCCAAAGGCATCAGGCCTAGATAGTTTTATGGGCAACTTTTACCAAAACGTTAAGAAATAGATAATTCCTACTTTACACAAATTGTTCCAAAGAACAGAAACACAGATAAGGCTTCCAAACTCATTTTAGGACTCCAGCATAACCTAAATGCCTGAACTGAATAACAATAAAGCAAAACCGTCATCTAATATCACTTATGAACACAGATATAAAAATCTTAAAGTAGGGGCACCTGGGTGGCTCAGTCAGTTGAGCATCCAAGTTCATCTCATGGTTCATGAGTTCGAACCCCATATCTCGCTCGCTGCTGTCAGCACAGAGCCCACTTCAGATCCTCTGTCCCCCCTCTCTGCCCCTACCCCACTCACACTCTCTCTCTCTCTCTCTCAAAAATAAACCCAAAAAACATCTTAAAGTAGTAGCTATTCAAAAATCCAGTAATGTATATAAAAATAATACAGCAAGACTGTGACAAAAGCCACTAGAGTTCCGTATGTCCATTCTTCTCTTTGTCTTTAACCAGAAGAACCCTGATTTTCAGCAATGTGCCCTGCTCGTTGTACATTGCTTCGCAACTAAGACTATACATCTCATAGCCCCCCTTGCCGCTAGATGCCACAGGATGAGGTTTTAGCCAATGTGATGTACCTGAGCATGTCATATGTAATTTTCAGAAAGTCTTTTTTACAAGGAAGGACTGTGTCCCTCCTCTCTTCCTCCTTGGTACTTCTCAGAATACAGATAGGACTGGCTGGAGCTTGGGCATCAGCTCCTGGGAAGGAGGCGATGCACAGAGTGCAAGACCAGCAAGATAGAAAAAGCCTGGATCCTGACACTGCACTTCTACCTCCAGGCCTTTCTTTTTCTAAGTGAAGGAGAAACTCACTTAAGATACTATTGAGGTTCCAGGCACCTGAGTGATTCTGTCAGTTCAGCGTCCGACTTTGGCTTAGGTCATGATCTTGCAGTTCACAAGTTCGAGCCCCGCACTGAACTCTCTGGTCAGCACAGAGCCCACTTTGGATCCTCTCTGTCTCCCTCTCTCTCTGCACCCCCCTCAAAAATAAACATTAAAAAAATTTTTTTAAAGATTCTATTGAGGCTCTGCTACTTCCAGCAAAACTTAATCCAAACTGACAATAGCATCAAGCAGGGTTCATCCCAGGAATGAAATAATGGATCAACGTGGAAAATCTATTAATATAATTCACATTACAGATGAAAAGAGAAAATCTATGATCATCCAAGTAGATTCTGAACAAGCATGCAATAAAATTCCAGCTCATTCTATTTAAAAGGAAATAAAAATGAAACTTCTTAGCCAACTGGGAATAGAAGGGAATTTCCTTAACCTGATAAATAGTATCCACCTAAATCTGTACCAAACATCACCTTACTTGTGAGCAGGACTTGAGAAGATAACCACCAATGTCAGGAATGGGACAAGACTGCTATACTCCACAGTGAACTAGAAGTCCTACACAATGCATTATTGCAAGAAACAGAAATTAAAAGAATACAGATTTAAAAGAAATATCCTTATTTACAGAAGACATGACCAACTATATAGAAAATCCATGATTTTCAGACAAACTACGAGTCCTAATAGGAGACAGCAGCTAATCTGCTGAATACAAAAATCAACGTATAAAACTTTATAATCTTCCCTTGCACTGGTAGTGCCCAATTAGAAAATAAAATAGAAAAAAGAGGTCCTCTATGATGCAAAAGGCTATCACCTTTCTTCTGTATCAGGAAACATTCCTGCTTACTAGCCTCCCCATACTCACTATTATTTCCCTCAAGTTCATTCTCCACTTAGCAGCTAGTGATCTTTTGTAAACATAAATTAGATCCTGTCATGCTTCTTTCACCTTTTAATGGCTACTCATTAGTTATAATTAAATTCCAGTTCTTTATCATGCCCGTGCTCTGCATGACCTGACCTCTGCCTATTCTCCAATCCACTCCCTCACCACTGCCCCATCTCGTTCCACACCAGCCCCAGAACCTTCTTTTGGTTCCTGGTGCAGGTCAAACTCTGTCCTGCCCAAGTGCCTTCACATATGCTATTCCCTCTTCCTGGTACCCTTCCACCAACAACCATCACCTGAGTATTCCCAGTCAATCCTTGAGTTACCCACTTACCCTAAATAAGATCCCTTCTCTCTTAGATTTTTTCTTTCATATTCCCACCATAACATGTAATAATATCCCATTACATATTACACCATAATGCATGATCATATTTCTTTCTGTGGAGTATTTATTCACTGCCTTGGTTCCCTTCCAAGCCATAACTTCTGTGAGGGCAAGACTCATGTCTTTGATGTTTCCATGAGCCTTTAATAGGAACAGTCATATAAGAGATGCTCAGTGAGCATTTTCTGAGTGAATGAATGAATGAAAGTTTACTGATTTAGCCAGAATCTCAGTAGAATGTCTACTGCACTCTTTCCAGGATTCAGGCTTGTTAGGAAGAATAGGGGGACCCCCAGGGGTCTCACTGGAAGAGGGACCAAGAAGCCTTATAAAGGAGTGAGTGTGGGTAGTGGGTTTGGTTGATGGTCCACAGAGCAGCATTAGAGTTGGGGGAAGAGTTCTGAACACAGAGCTGCCTCCCTCCATGACTCCTACCCCACCAATCAGGAACTCAGGTCATGGACTTGTGAATTGGGTTTGCCATAAAGGGCTCCTTTCCTGGGATCTTTGTGGAATATTAAGAGTTTGGAGTACAGTGGCTTTCAGGAGCAATGGAGGCAACAAGGTAGCTATTGATCACCCTTGGTGGAAGCATTTACAGCCTCAGGAGCATATGGAACTGCAGGGAGCTGGAGCGTGCATAAAGAAAACTAGTGCAGCCCACAGGAACCCCAGGACTTGATCAGGCACGCACACACACACACACACACACACACACACACACACACACACACTACTCCCAGGGGTTCCCAGAAATAGCTAACAGAACTTTAGGGGAGGTCAAAAGGCCCAACAGTGGCAGCTGGGAACAGCTGAAGGGGCTGCTACTAAGACTCTAGCCTTATCCCTCTAGTGCGTATGGCCTGGACAACACAGATTACCATGAAACTCTTGCAGCCACCGTACTTAGGGCCACTGGCCTGGTGGCATTGCAGCCCAGAGGGCAGATGGGCCACTGTGGCACTGCCACATGGTCATTAGAGAAAGCATCTTCCCATAGGGAGCCAACAACAGAGGGACTCCTCCAGTATCCCCTCCAGAGCTGAATGCTAACTTTTCAGCTGGAAATTAAGGAAGCAGTGTTGCTGAGGCCACCTAATGCCAGAATAGTGGCTGCTGGTAATTCTACCATCTTGGGTACACCACAGACTCAGGCATGTAATAGGTACCCCTGACTGGTTAAATGCTTGTGTGAGCCAAGTGAGGAGGAGTATTACATTTGCCAGAGGCCCCTGAGAGGCAATCTTCATGTTTATTTGTTTCTTTTTGAGCTCACATACTTGTACACCACAGGTCATAAGGACGGATTAGGAAAATCCTGCTATCCCCCATAAAGGACAGTTGTTGGAGGCCTGCTCAGCACCTACCTGTTACCTCTCCCTACCAGCCCCTTCCTCCAACCACTCCTGTCGCCTCGGAACACTTGGGACAGGCACGGGTACAAGGAGAACTCACTTTAGATCTGATGGCTGCCCTGCTGACATCTCCGAGGGTAACCTCTGTGGCTGCCCAGACTCCTCCCCGTTAGGAGGGCTCTAGTCGCAGTCCAGAAAGAGAGGGTGTGCAGGCAGACCGCACCAAGAAGGGCACTGTGCAGCCTCCTCTCCTCTTCTCCCCCAAGGAAGCCTGAGATAGCCCCACCCAGACCTACCTCTTGTCCTCTTCCACCTGAACACCAATGGAGTGGAACTCTCTTCGACTCCTGTTCTCCGTGTCCGAATCCGAGATAGTCTCCACCTGGCGGCAGGGTAGCGGGAGTCAGTGGCCGGGGCTAGACAGGGGACACAAGCTCTCCCCAGGCAGAGGGGTGAGCAGAGGCTGAGCCCCAAGCCACTGGGCAGATTCTGCAAAGACAATCTGACCCAACAAGAAAAGAGACCCAGGAGGTCAGAGGCATGGTACTGGCAACCAGTAGAGGCGACGGCTCCACGACAAGTGACAAGGGAGTGGGCCGGGACTGGTTGTAAGGGCCCTGTCGATGACCAGGCACAGAGCAGACGAAGGAAAAGGTCAACCCATCCCCACCGGCCAGGGCCTGAGCTTGCTTCGGCGCCTCGTCCTGCCGTACCTGCACCCCAATGGACGGCCGCCACTTCCGCTGCCGCGCCAGGCTCCGCAGCTCCTCCCTGCCAGGAATGGTCTTGATGATGAGTGTAGGGGGCTTGGGGCTGGCCCGGGGTGGCACCGGAGCCAACTCCAGGGTGCGCGCGCCCATGGCCGGGCCGTCCAGCCCGTCCGCGGAGCTGCAGCGCCGGGCGGGGCCCTCGGCGGCCGTGAAGCTCTCGTGGGCGGAGTCGGTGCTGCTCTGGGCCGTGATGGAGATGCGGGGCGGGGCCTGGCTTCCCGGCGGGATGGGGGACGGGGCCTTTCTGAAGTTGAAGGCTGTGGCCGGAACGCAGAAACGCAGCGGGTGAGAAACTCGCGTCCCAGCGGGTGTCTTGTGGCCCACCGCCCCACACCCACGCGGTGCCGGAGGAGGCAGCAGGCACGCGTCCTCCAAGCGCTGCTGTGTACAGAGCCGAGCCTTGTTCTCCCCATCATGCGGCCCAGAGAGGCAAGCCAGCTGCCCAAGATCACACAGCACAGCTGTGACTGGGGCCAGCGCTAGAACCCAGGGCGCTCTCCAACCTAGGGCCGGGCGGGGGTGCAGAGAGGGCACACTCACAGGAGCCGGGCCTCCCTGAGACAGAGGCAGGGGCAGCAAGGAGGGGCAGGCAGTCGTCGTCTTGAGAGCAGCCGGCCTGGATGGCCCGGAGGTAGCTGTGGCTCCGCATGCGGAAACAGCCGGGCAGGTCCAGGGCGTCCACTGCCTGGGACTCGAGCTCCCCAAACACAGACCCGCACACGGCCTCCAGCTGCTGGTTCAGCTCCTCACTGAGCTGGGGGCAGGGGGTAGGTAGGGAGGATAGTTACAGGGGTGCTGGGATGAAAGCAGGGGTCTCTGAGGCGCATTGCCTTAGGAATATATCTGGATCTGCAGAGACTGCCTCTGTGTGATGCTGGGACAAAAAGAAACCCTCACTCTGTGCAAAGAAGAAGGATTGAGGATCCTATGCCCTGTGCGGCTCTTCAGGCCTGCCTCCACTGTCTTGGGGTCTGTTCTTTACCCTAAATACTTCTCCTTCCACCCCATCTATGCCTCTCCCGGACACCTGGGACTGCCTCATCTTTCTCTCCACCTACAGCCAGCCCCTCACATTTCTCTCACCTAACCCAGAGGGAGAGGACCAGGGACATCCACCCTCCTGCCCAGTATGGAGGTGGGGAATTGCAGGGAAGGCAGTGCGTGCTTTTTATTTTATTATTTATGATCCATTACATTACAAAACTGATTGCACCCTATAGAGATATATATACCATGGGGCAGGGCAGAAATTAATGGGTAAGTGACGGAGCAAAAGTTTTTGTTTTGATATTTTGTGGTACAGAATCCATGGTGGTTTAAAAAAAAATTAAAGCAACTAAGAAAAAAAGCAAAACGAAAATTCTGTTCATGGAACCGTGTCCCCTAGCACTGCACTAAGACTAAATGTACCGCAGAGATTGCAGCATCGTTCGTATTATATGAGAAAACTGGCACAAAGGAAAAATAAAGGTAGGTGGTCCAGGGATAAGCTCTACACCCAGAGCACAGGATGAGTACAAGTTTGACCCTGAGCTTCAGAGCAGCCAAAGCATCAAGGAGTATAGCCTGCAGGTTGCCTGCACAGGCTACAGAGCCAGACCCACCTGGACTCAGATGTTGGCTCTGCACCTTCCTAGCACTAACTACTTAAAGCTTTGGGGCCTCAGTTTTATCACCTGCCCAATGAGAATGATAATGGTACCATCTTCATAGGGATACTTAGGGGACTCAAAGAAAAACATGTGGGGCATTGGTGCAGGTACTGGTACATCCTAAGCCTTCAGTGGATGACATGTGAAGGTCTCAGGACCTACCTGGAAGCAAGCCACTGCTCATGAGAACCACAACTATTCCCTGTTATTGAGCCCAAGAGAAATCCCCCCATGAGTGATTACGTAGAGACCATTGGAGGAAGTCATGGATAAGGTCCTCGGTAGCATCCACATAGTAAATATGACACCAAGTGTCCCATGGCTGCATCTTGTGACATCTCCCAGAAGATTCATGACATCATATTTATGTGCAATCAACGGATAAAGTAGTGGCTTGGCTCACGTGTAAAATGCAACTTGACATTTCCATAACTCCACCTCCAAAGCATAACATGACGTCACTAAATTCTACCTCAAATTGAGCAGAAATTTCCATCCAATTCTACTGATCTTAATTTGCCCAAACTAAGGCTCAGAGAGAGCCGATGAACTGTCCAAAGATGCCCGGCTTGTAAGTGATTTACCAAAGTTAAATGCCAGGTTTCCTGGCTCTTTTCCCAGGCTGACTGAGCATCAGAATCTCCTGAGGACCTTGTTAAACCTACCTTAACTCAAGCTCCACTCCAAGGATCTGAACCCAAGGCTCTCTACCCATATGCCTCTCTTTGCTTTGGCTGCTTCAAAGCTCAGGGACAAAATTTTGTGAAAATTTGGATTCAGTGGTTCCAGTGTGGGCCCAGTAATCAAAAAGGAGTGTCTGGACTTCTTTCTGCGGCTTGTTCTAAAGTAACTTCATTAAAAATAATAATAATAAAATAAAATAAAGTAATTTCATTACAAGTGTACAGAAATCACAGGTCATGGAAAAATCAATCCAAGATCCTGTAGAAGTTAAGTTCTGCCATGTTTGGCACAGGCCACACTTCTGTGGCAGCTGTGGTTTTCATCATGACTTCTGCAAGTTTCCTATCTCTGGACCTCTGGGGTACCAAGGACCAGTTTTATTTCCTAAAGCTCAGAAGCTGATCTAACTCCTGCTATTTCTAGGCCAGGCTCAAGATACTCCCCAACTAGAACCAATCCAGCTCAGAGAGTCCCTTCTGGGGCATAGGAGAGTTGATCTAACTCCAGTAGAGAGCATTCTGGATACCACAGATGGAAGGAATCTCATTTTGCAGCTCATCTCTGTATCTCCAAGCCTCTTCTGTGTGTAAAGTTCTAGACATAATATCTGGCATATAGCAGAGGGTCTTAAATAACAATGACAGTACCTTTCAGAGGCCTCTCCTTCCCAGAGTCTCTGAAGCTCTTGAAATCCCAACCATATGCTATTCCTATGACCAATTCTATCCAAGGCAGACAGAGGGAAGGTGAGAAACTCCCTGGGGACACACTTTCTATCTCTACTGGCCAAGAGGAGCTTCTGAAGTGTTTCCACAAGGGACCAGGACCTAAGGGAAACACAGACTTGTATAGACTCCCAGAGGAATATGGCACCGGTGTTGATCTTTACTGTATTAGAATTATAAAATTGTAACATTGTGCTGTGAATTCTCCTATTATCCCTGCACTGCCTTCCACCCTGTTTCCCCCAGCCCCCACTTTCAGTAGAGTCAAAGTCAAAGAATCCTCTTAGAAAATAGGAACCTTAGCCTTTTTCCAAACCAGACTCAGAATCGGTAAATATCTCCCAGGGTGTGAGATATTTAGCAGAAAACGCTTTGCTTGGGTCTAACTGAAATTGTCCGTGCTAGAGTTGGCGGGTTCATCTGGGGGCTACGCAACATCCTCTATAGTTTACCTGTGTCATTTAGTTTAGCTAACTTGGAAAACACTCCCATTTCAAAACACTCTAAAACACTGGATAAAATATAAGAAATGTTTTATATGCATAGCTGAGCTCACAAGAAAGCACGATGTGTCCCCAGGGGACAAAAGCAAAGAGGAGACTAGAAAATCAGAATATTAACTGTGTGAGTCAGGGCTGCAAACAGCCCAGGGGCGGTGGAAGGTGGGGGTGCAGGTTGCTGGTCTCAGGGACTAACGGGTTTAGGTATTAACACTCACTTGGGTGTGGGAGTAAGGCGCTGGGCCCACATGAAACACAGCATTGGAAATGAGAACCTCCATAAAGGTAGGAAAGGAGAAACCTTTCATGAAAAGTAGACTAAAAAAAAATTAATTATCAGCACAGGATGATAATAGGAAGCTAGTCTGTAATCTAGGCACTGGAGGGAGGGAGAAGTAGGCCAATGTTCTAAGATTTTTGTAGCCACAAACTGGTCTTCACATAGATACAGGATTCTGTCTGCATAGGCCTGGGTGACCCAGACACCTCCCTGCAAATTAAAAATTAACATAAAATGGTCCCAGACCAAGAATAGTCTAACAGAAGCGATTGCAAAGTATTTTCTGAGGAACAAATTTCTAACCCAGGCTGTTCAGGACTGTCACAGATAAAGTTCCACTGAAGATGAGTTCATACCAGACCATGTGGTACACTACCCACGACACAGCCCCTAATGATGTCCACCTCCTAGCATTAACACCCTTGTATAGTTCCCTCCTCTTGAGTATGGCCTATACTTATTGTAATACATAGAACATGGCGGATACAATGGAATGTCACTTCTGAGATGAGATTACAAAGAGACTGTGGCTTCCATCTCAAGCACTCTCAGAGTCTTTGCTCTGGGAGAAGCAAGCTGTTATGTTCTGAGTAGCCCTATGGTGAGTCCCACATGTCAAGAAACTGATGACTCTGGCCAATAGCCAGTGAGCATCACATGGCAACAGCCATATGAGTGAGTAAGGAAGTAGATATTCCTCCAGTCAAGCCGTGACATGACTACAGCCCTGACCAACATCTTAGTGAAGCCATGTGAGTCACCTGATCCAGAGGGTACCCAGCTAAGCTGCACTGAGATTCCTGACCCACAGAAATGGTGAGATAATAAATATTTGTTGATTTAAGACACTATGTTTGAGGATAATACGTCACACAGCAATAGATAACTAAAACAAACTGTGACATAAACAACTAAGCTTTCATTGAGCTAAGCCATTGAGAATTCAAGCTTCATCTGTTACAGCAGCTCGTGTTACCTTAGCTAAAACAGATTAGCTTTTAAATTTTTTTTTTTCAACGTTTATTTATTTTTGGGACAGAGAGAAACAGAGCATGAACGGGGGAGGGACGGAGAGAGAGGGAGACACAGAATCGGAAACAGGCTCCAGGCTCTGAGCCATCAGCCCAGAGCCTGACGCGGGGCTCGAACTCACGCACCGCGAGATCGTGACCTGGCTGAAGTCGGACGCTTAACCGACTGCGCCACCCAGGCGCCCCCAGATTAGCTTTTAAACTATGTTTAAAACTTCTAAAACTTAAAAGATAAAACTGAAAATATAAGAAGAGAACATAAACTTTGAAATGAAGACTAGAAATATTTAAAAGAAACCAAACCAGCTTTCCAGAACTGAAAAAAAGTCAGTCAAATAAAAACATAATTAATGAGTTAAATCGTAGATGAGACACAACTGAAAAGAAAATTAGTGAATCAGAAGATACATCTAAGGAACTTACCCAGAAGGCAGCATAAAGAGGCAAAGAGATGGAAAATATGAACGAGAGGTTAAGATTCATGGAGGAAAGAATAGGATCTTGCGGTTCGTGGATTCAAGCCCCATGTCAGGCTCTGTGCTGACAGCTCAGAGCCAGGAGCCTGCTTTGGATTCTATGTCTCCCTCTCTCTCTGTCCCTTCCCCACTTGAGCTGTGCCTCTCTCTCAAAAAAATAAAATAAAATAAATAAACATTTTTTTTAAATCTTAAAACAAAACAAATAATAGGAGCTCCAGATGAGGGAATTGAGAGAATGTAGAAGAGGCAATATTTGGAGATAATTATACTGATGGAGAATTTTCCACACTTCTAACTTCAAGAATGACAGAGTGACAAGCTGGACAAAACTGTCAAAAATAACTATTTCCTCACTCTGAAAATCAGTCAAAGGTATACAAGAAAGAAACATATACATGAAAATTACTGAACAGCATGAGTCTGTGGTGGCCTTGCCTGGGGCTGCTCCCATTACTCAAGTTCCCAGCTTTATCAGTTGCAATAGTTCAATCAGGGTGAGGCAGGCTGTGAAAACCAGCTGCTTCATTGCCACTGCCACTTAATTTGGGCTCACTTAATTTGGAACATTGTCAGGTATAGTATCAAGAACGGGGCGGGGGGGGGGGGGAATAGAGCAGGAATAGCCAGCAGCACTGCTAAGCTGAGATTTCAATGCTGTTTGGGACAAGCAATGGACTAAGAGATGAGGCAGAGATTTAACAGAGAAGTTTCAGGGGATGAAACAGCTAGAGAAGGTTTGATGAGCTCTCCACATATCTTGAGTTAAGTAGGGGTGAGTGCATACACAGCAGAGACCAGAGACGTCTTGAGCTGCCCACACCTCCCTGGCCAATGGGACCTGTGCACATGTGCGGAGATAACACAAGAGAGACTGGCAAAAAGTAAAATTCAGGGTAGGCTTAAAAAGAGCCTGAAGTTTGTACTCCCAAGTCCACACACACAACCATAAGCAGAGAGAAGCCTTTCTGGCTTAAGGTTTTTGAGCACAATCTCTGAACAATCTCTGGCTGAACACTAAGCTATACAGACACAGGACAACTCTTAGGAAGGCAGGCTTAAAAATAAAAACAAGAAAGAAAAGAAATTTAGTGAATACATCAGAGGCCACGTTTAGCATGGAAGACAGATTTCACAGATTTAGTCCAGGGATTAACAAACACATAATAAACAAAGCAATAACAATCAAAGGGTAAAGTAAGAATCCAGAGTTGCTACAATATGCTATCTAAAATGTTCAGAATAGGGGCGCCGGGGTGGCTCAGTCGGTTGGGCGTCCGACTTCAGCTCAGGTCACGATCTCGCGGTCCGTGAGTTCGAGCCCTGCGTCGGGCTCTGGGCTGACAGCTCAGAGCCTGGAGCCTGTTTCCGATTCTGTGTCTCCCTCTCTCTCTGCCCCTCCCCCGTTCATGCTCTGTCTCTCTCTGTCCCCAAAATAAATAAACGTTAAAAAAAAAATTTAAAAATAAATAAATAAATAAATAAATAAATAAATAAATAAATAAAATGTTCAGAATATAACAAAAAAATTATGAGACATGCAAATAAACAAGAAAATATGAATGTTCCCAAATGTTTGATCTACAGACAAAAACTACAAAGCAGCTATTACAAATATGTTAAAAGAAGTAAAGTAAATCATGTTGAAAGATTTAAATTTTTTTTTTCTTCAACGTTTTTATTTATTTTTGGGACAGAGAGAGACAGAGCATGAACGGGGGAGGGGCAGAGAGAGAGGGAGACACAGAATCGGAAACAGGCTCCAGGCTCTGAGCCGTCAGCCCAGAGCCTGACACGGGGCTCGAACTCACGGACCGCGAGATCGTGACCTGGCTGAAGTCGGACGCTTAACCGACTGCGCCACCCAGGTGCCCCAATGTTGAAAGATTTAAAAGAAAGCACAATAACTTCATGAATAAAAAAATCACAACAAAAAGATAGAAAAAAAATTTTTTTTAAGAACCAAATAGATATTCTGGAGCTGAAAAGTACAATAACTGAAGTGAAAAATTCACTAGAATGGCTCAGCATATGAAATAATCAGTAAACTTAATCAGTATAAATTATCCTATCTGAAGAATGGAGAGAAAAAAATAATAAAAATAAACAGAACTTCAGAGACCTACAGGACAATAACAAGTAAAACAGTATACATGTAATGGGAATTCCAAAAGAAGAAGAGAGAAAGGGAAAGAAAAAGGAACAAAGAAATAACAGCTCAAAACTTTCCAAATGTTATGAAAAATATTATTCCGCAGATTAAAGAAGCTCAGCAAATTCAAAGTAGGTTAAACACAAAGGGATCCATAGCCAGATACATTACAGTCAAAATGTTGAAAGCCAAAAACCAAGAGAAAATCTTAATAGCACAAGGGAAAAACAATTCATCACATACAAGAAAACAACAATATGATTAACAACGGGCTTTTCATCAGAAACAATGAGCGCTAAAGGCAGTGGAATGGTATATTCAAAATGTTGAAATTAAAAACTGTCAGCCACTGGGGCCCCTGGGTGGCTCAGTCGGTTAGGCGTCCGACTTCGGCTCAGGTCATGATCTCACGGTTCGTGAGTTCAAGCCCCGCGTCGGGCTCTGGGCTGACAGCTCGGAGCCTGGAGCCTGTTTCGGATTCTGTGTCTCCCCCTCTCTCTGCCCCTCCCATGTTCATGCTCTGTCCCTCAATAATAAATAAATGTTAAAAAATATTTAAAAAATAAAATAAAAACTGTCAGCCAGGAATTCTATATTCAGCAAAATTATTCTTCAAAAATGGAGTAAAATTAAAGATGTTTCCAAATACATATAGACTGAAGAATTTGTTGCAGACCTATCTTACAAGAAACAATGGAAGTTGTTCAGGCTAAAGGGAAGTGATACCTCATGGTAACTCAAATCCACAGGAAGAGATGAAGGGGACCAGAAATGGCAAATATAAAAAACTCTATAGATATGTTTTTCTCATTTTTTCTCCTAACTTCTTTAAAAGGTGCAAAATTTCACAAAGCTATTATTTATAATACCAACATTCCTTTATAATAACTGTTAGTTTATAGCATATACATAGGAAAGGTACATGACAATAACAGCACAAAGAGAGGAGAGAAAAAAGAGACACATTGGAGCAGAATTACCAGAATTAATTTTTTTACCAGAATTAATTAGATTTTAATCAGTTATGATACACTTTGTAATTCC